>NC_141874.1:66751514-67376514 GCF_056163025.1 Triticum urartu
GTGGGAGCTCTGTAGCATTTCTGATATTATATGTGGATGACATATTGTTAATTGGAAATGATATAGAATTTCTGGATAGCATAAAGGGATACTTGAATAAGAGTTTTTCAATGAAAGACCTCGGTGAAGCTGCTTACATATTAGGCATTAAGATCTATAGAGATAGATCAAAACGCTTGATTGGACTTTCACAAACAACATACCTTGACAAAATTTTGAAGAAGTTCAAAATGGATCAAGCAAAGAAAGGATTCTTGCCTGTGTTACAAGGTGTGAAATTGAGTAAGACTCAATGCCCGACCACTGCAGAAGATAGAGAGAATATGAAAGATGTTCCCTATGCATCAGCAATAGGATCTATCATGTATGCAATGCTGTGTACCAAACCTGATGTGTGCCTTGCTATAAGTCTAGCAGGAAGGTACCAAAGTAATCCAGGAGTGGATCACTGGACAGCGGTCAAGAACATCCTGAAATACCTGAAAAGGACTAAGGATATGCTTCTCGTATATGGAGGTGACAAAGAGCTCGTCGTAAAAGGTTACGTTGATGCAAGCTTTGACACTGATCCGGACGATTCTAAATCGCAAACCGGATACGTGTTTACATTAAACGGTGGAGCTGTCAGTTGGTGCAGTTCTAAACAAAGCGTCGTAGCAGGATCTACATGTGAAGCGGAGTACATAGCTGCTTCGGAAGCAGCGAACGAAGGAGTCTGGATGAAGGAGTTCATATCCGATCTAGGTGTCATACCTAGTGCATCGGGTCCAATGAAAATCTTTTGTGACAATACTGGTGCAATTGCCTTGGCAAAGGAATCCAGATTTCACAAGAGAACCAAACACATCAAGAGATGCTTCAATTCCATCCGGGATCTAGTCCAGGTGGGAGACATAGAAATTTGCAAGATACATACGGATCTGAATGTTGCAGACCCATTGACTAAGCCTCTTCCACGAGCAAAACATGATCAGCACCAAGACTCCATGGGTGCAAGAATCATTACGGTGTAATCTAGATTATTGACTCTAGTGCAAGTGGGAGACTGAAGGAAATATGCCCTAGAGGCAATAATAAAGTTATTATTTATTTCCTTATAATCATGATAAATGTTTATTATTCATGCTAGAATTGTATTAACCGGAAACATAATACATGTGTGAATACATAGACAAACAAAGTGTCACTAGTATGCCTCTACTTGACTAGCTCGTTAATCAAAGATGGTTATGTTTCCTAACCATGAACAATGAGTTGTTATTTGATTAACGAGGTCACATCATTAGTTGAATGATCTGATTGACATGACCCATTCCATTAGCTTAGCACCCGATCGTTTAGTATGTTGCTATTGCTTTCTTCATGACTTATACATGTTCCTATAACTATGAGATTATGCAACTCCCGTTTGCCGGAGGAACACTTTGGGTGCTACCAAACGTCACAACATAACTGGGTGATTATAAAGGAGCATTAAAGGTGTCTCCAAAGGTAGATGTTGGGTTGGCGTATTTCGAGATTAGGATTTGTCACTCCGATTGTCGGAGAGGTATCTCTGGGCCCTCTCGATAATGCACATCAAATAAGCCTTGCAAGCATTGCAACTAATGAGTTAGTTACGGGATGATGTATTACAGAACGAGTAAAGAGACTTGACGGTAACGAGATTGAACTAGGTATTGGATACCGACGATCGAATCTCGGGCAAGTAACATACCGATGACAAAGGGAACAACGTATGTTGTTATGCGGTCTGACCGATAAAGATCTTCGTAGAATATGTAGGAGCCAACATGGGCATCCAGGTCCCGCTATTGGTTATTGACCGGAGACGTGTCTCGGTCATGTCTACATTGTTCTCGAACCCGTAGGGTTCGCATGCTTAAAGTTACGATGACAGTTATATTATGAGTTTATGCATTTTGATGTACCGAAGGTTGTTCGGAGTCCCGGATATGATCACGGACATGACGAGGAGTCTCGAAATGGTCGAGACGTAAAGAATGATATATTGGAAGCCTATGTTTGGATATCGGAAGTGTTCCGGGTGAAATCGGGATTTTACCGGAGTACCGGGAAGGTTACCGGAACCCCCCGGGAGCTAAATGAGCCATGATGGGCCTTAGTGGAAAAGAGAAGAGGCATCCCTACATGGGCTGCGCGCCTCCCCCTTCCCCTAGTCCTATTAGGACTAGGAGAGGTGGCCGGCCCCCTCTCTCTCTTTTCCCCCTCCGCGAATCCTATTCCAACTAGGATTGGGGGGGGGGGAATCCTACTCCTAGAGGGAGTAGGACTCTCCTGGCGCACCCCTTGTGGCCGGCCAGCCTCCCCCCTTTGGTCCTTTATATACTGAGGTAGAGGCACCCTAGAACACACAAGTTGATCCACGTGATCTATTCCTTAGCCGTGTGCGGTGCCCCCAGCCACCATAGTCCTCGATAATACTGTAGCGGAGTTTAGGCGAAGCCCTGCTGCTGTAGTGCATCAAGATCGTCACCACGCCATCGTGCTGACGGAACTCTTCCCCGACACTTTGCTGGATCGGAGTCCGGGGATCGTCATCGAGCTGAACGTGTGCTCGAACTCGGAGGTGCCGTAGTTTCGGTGCTTGATCGGTTGGATCGTGAAGACGTACGACTACTTCCTCTACGTTGCGTCAACGCTTCCGCAGTCGGTCTGCGTGGGTACGTAGACAACACTCTCCCATCTTGTTGCTATGCATCACATGATCTTGCGTGTGCATAGGAAATTTTTTGAAATTACTACGAAACCCAACACCGGAATGGTCCGGAGGTAAAGATTGATATATAGGAAGTATGGTTTTGGCCACCGGAATTGTTCCGGGCATCGCCGGTAGTGTACCGGGACCACCGGAAGGGTCCGGGGGTCCACCAGGTGGGGCCACCAGCCCCGGAGGCCTACATGGGCCAATAGTGGGAAGGGACCAGCCCCTAGGTGGGCTGGGGCGCCTCCCACTAAGGCCCAAGGCGCCTCCAAGAGGGGAAGGGGGCAAACCCTAGGGCAGATGGGCCCTAAGGCCCACCCTAGGTGCGCCTCCCCCTCTCCCCCTTGTGGCCGCCTCCCAGATGGGATCTAGGGGCTGCCGCCACCCCTAGGGAGGGAACCCTAGGTGTTGGCGCAGCCCCTCCCTCCCCCTATATATACTTGAGGTATGGGGGCTGCCCAACACATGAATTCTCTCCCTGTTGGCGCAGCCCTACCCCTCTCCCTCCTCGTCTCTCGTAGTGCCTGGCGAAGCCCTGCTGGAGTCCCGCGCTCCTCCACCACCACCACGCCGTCGTGCTGCTGCTGGATGGAGTCTTCCCCAACCTCTCCTTCTCCCCTTGCTGGATCAAGGCGTAGGAGACGTCACCGGGCTGTACGTGTGTTGAACACGGAGGTTCCGTCCGTTCGGCACTAGGATCATCGGTGATTTGGATCACGACGAGTACGACTCCATCAACCCTGTTTACTTGAACGCTTCCACTTAGCGATCTACAAGGGTATGTAGATGCACTCTCCTTCCCCTCGTTGCTAGATTACTCCATAGATTGATCTTGGTGATGCGTAGAAAATTTTGAATTTCTGCTACGTTCCCCAACAGTTGCATCATGAGCTAGGTCTATGCGTAGTTTCTATGCACGAGTAGAACACAAAGCAGTTGTGGGCGTCGATATTGTCAATTTACTTGCCGTTACTAGTCTTATCTTGATTCGGCGGCATCGTGGGATGAAGCGGCCTGGACCGACCTTACACGTACTCTTACGTGAGACTGGTTCCACCGACTGACATGCACTAGTTGCATAAGGTGGCTAGCGGGTGTCTGTCTCTCCCACTTTAGTCGGATCGGATTCGATGAAAAGGGTCCTTATGAAGGGTAAATAGAAATTGGCATATCACGTTGTGGTTTTCGCGTAGGTAAGAAACATTCTTGCTAGAAACCTATAGAAGCCACGTAAAAAACTTGCAACAACATTTAGAGGACGTCTAACTTGTTTTTGCAGCAAGTGTTTTGTGATGTGATATGGCCAAAGGATGTGATGAATGATATATGTGATGTATGAGATGATCATGTTCTTGTAATAGGAATCACGACTTGCATGTCGATGAGTATGACAACCGGCAGGAGCCATAGGAGTTGTCTTTATTTATTTATGACCTACGTGTCAACATAAACGTCATGTAATTACTTTACTTTATTGCTAAAGCGTTAGCCATAGTAGTAGAAGTAATAGATGATGTGACAACTTCAAGAAGACACGATGATGGAGATCATGATGATGGAGATCATGGTGTCATGCCGGTGACAACGATGATCATGGAGCCCCGAAGATGGAGATCAAAAGGAGCAAAATGATATTGGTCATATCATGTCACTATTTGATTGCATGTGATGTTTATCATGTTTTACATCTTATTTTCTTAGAACGACGGTAGCTTAAATAAGATGATCCCTCTCTAAAATTTCAAGAAAAGTGTCCCCCCCTAACTGTGCACCATTGCGAAGGTTCGTTGTTTCGAAGCACCACGTGATGATCGGGTGTCATAGATTCTAACATTCGAATACAACGGGTGTTGACGAGCCTAGCATGTATAGACATGGCCTTGGAACACATGCGAAACACTTAGGTTGACTTGACGAGCCTAGCATGTACAGACATGGCCTCGGAACACAGAAGACCGAAAGATCGAACATGAGTCGTATAGAAGATACGATCAACATGAGATGTTCACCGTTGATGACTAGTCCGTCTCACATGATGATCGGACACGGCCTAGTCGATTCGGATCATGTTTCACTTAGATGACTAGAGGGATGTCTATCTGAGTGGGAGTTCATTAAATAATTTGATTAGATGAACTCAATTATCATGAACATAGTCTAAATTGTCTTTGCAAATATGTTGTAGATAAATAGCTCACGTTGTAGCTCCCTGTTTCAATACGTTCCTAGAGAAAGATTAAGTTGAAAGATATTGTAAGCAATGATGCGGACTAGGTCCGTAGTCCGAGGAGTGTCCTCACTGCTACACAGAAGGCTTACGTCTTTGATGCACCGCTCGATGTGCAAACCCCTACAACGTCGTTTGTGAATGTTGTGAACACCTGACAGACACATCCTGATGACTACTTGATAGTTTAGTGCACCATACTTTACGGCTTAGAATCGGGATTCCAATGACGTTTTGAACGCCATAGAACATATGAGATGCTCCAAGTGCTGAAATTGGGATTTCAGGCTCATGCCCATGTTGGGAGGTGTGAGACCTCTGACAAGTTCTTTTGCCAACAAGATGGAGGAGAATAGCTCAGCTAGTGAGCATGTGCTCAGAATGTCTGGGTGCTACAATCACTTAAAGCAGTGGGAGTTAAACTTCTAGATAAGATAGTGATTGATGGAGTTCTCTAGCCACTATCACTAAGCTACTAGATCTTCGTGATGAACTATGACATGCAAGGGATGGAGTTGATCCCGGAGCTGTTCGCGGTGCTTAAGACCGTAAAGGGTAGAAATCAAGAAGGAGCATCAAGTGTTGATGGTTTAACAAGACCACTGGTTTCAAGAAGGGCAAGGGCTAGAAGGGAAACTTCATGGATGGCAAACCAGTTGCCGCTCCAGTAAAGGAACCCAAGGTTGAACCCAAACCCGAGACTAAGTGCTTCTATTGTAAGGGGAGCGGTCACTGGTAGCGAAATTACCCCAAATGCATGGTAGAAAAGAAGGCTGGCAACTTCAACAAAGTATATACGTGTTATTAATGTGTACCTCACTAGTACTCCTGGTAGCACCTGGGTATTGGATACCGGTTCAGTTACTATTATTGGTAACTTGAAGCAAAAGCTACGGACTAAACGGAGACTGGCTAAGAGCAAGGTGACGATGTGTGTTGGAAGTGTTTCCAAAGTAGATGAGATCACCATCGCACGCTCCATCTACCTTCAGAATTAGTATTGAACCTAGATAAATGTTATCAGGTGTCTACGTTGAGCATGAATATGATTAGATCATGTTCATTGCAATACGGCCATTCATTTAAGTTAGAGAATACTGGTTATTCTGTTTACATGAATGATACCTTTCATGGTCATGCACCCTATGTGAATGGTTCATTGAATCTCGGTCGTGGTAATACACATGTTCACGCCAAAAGATGTAGAGTTAATAATGATAGTACCACTTTCTTGTGGCACTGCCGTTTAGGTCATATTGGCGTAAGATGCATGAAGAAACTCCATGTAGATGGATGTTTGGAGTCACTTGATTTTGAATCGCTTGACACATGCAAGCCATGCCTCATGGGCAGGATGACTAAGACCTCGCTTTCAGGTACAATGAAATGGGCAAGTGACTTGTTGGAAATCATGCATGCTGATGCATGTGATCCAATGAGAATTGAAGCGTGCGGTGGATATCGCTATTTTCTCATCTTCACTGACAATTTGAGTAGATATAGGTATATTTACTTAATGAAGCACAAGTCTGAAACGTTTGAAAAGTTCAAGCAATTTCAGAGTGAAGTTAAGAATCATCATAACAAGAAGATCAAATTCCTACGATCTGATCAATGAGAATATCTGAGTTATGAGTTTGTTAAACACTTAAGACATTGTGGAATTGTTTCACAGTTGAAGCCACCTGGAACACCACTAGGTTATGGTGTGTCTGGACGTCGTAATCAAACCCTATGAGATATGGTGCGATCTATGATGTCTCTTACCGATCTACCGTTTTCATTTTGAGGATATGCGTTAAAGACAGCTGCATTCACTTTAGATTGGACACCATCTAAGTCTGTTGAGACGATGTCGTATGAACATTGGTTTGGCAAGAAACCAAAGTTGTCGTTTCTTAATGTTTGGGGCTGCGATGCTTAAGGCTTCAACCGGAGAAGCTCGAACCCAAAGCAGACAAACACATCTTCATAGAATACCCAAAGGTGACAGTTGGGTATACCTTCTATCTCAGATCCGAGGGCAAAATTGTTCGTCGCTAAGAACGGGTCCTTTCTCGAGAAGGAGTTTCTCTCGAAAGAATTGAGTGGGAGGAAGATAGAACTTGATGAGGTTGTCGAACCTTTACTTCAATCAGAGAGTGATGTAACACAGAAAGATGTTTTCTGTGGAGCCTACGTCTGTTGAATAGGAAGTTAATGATAGTGATCATGAAGCTTCGAATCAAGTTGCTATCGAACCTCGTAGGTCGACAAGGATATGTACTACTCCTGAGTGGTACGATAACCTTGTCTTAGATATCATGTTGTTAGACAACAATGAACCTACGAGCTATGGAGAAGCGATGGTGGGCCCGTATTCCGACAAATGGTTAGAAGCCATGAAATCCGAGATAGGATCCATGTATCAGAACAAAGTATGGACTTTGGTGGACTTGCCCGTTGATCGGCAAGCCATTGAGATAAATGGATCTTTAAGAAGAAGACGGACATGGGAGGTAGTGTTACCGTCTATGAAGCTCGACTTGTGGGAAAGAGTCTTTTCACAAGTTCAAGGAGTTGCTACGATGATAATTTCTCACACGTAGCGATGCTTAAGTCCGTCGGAATCATGTTAGCATTAGCTGTATTTTTCGATTATGAAATCTTACAGATGGATGTCAAAACAAGTGTTCTTACCAGTTTTCGTAAGAAAAGTTGTATGTGATACAATAAAAGGTTTTGTCGATCCTAAGGATGCTAAAAGGTATGCTGGCTCCAGCAATCCTTCTATGGACTAGAGCAAGCATCTCAGAATCGGAATATATGTTTTGATGGAGTGATCAAAGCTTTTAGGTTTATACAATGTTTGCTAGAAACTTGTATTTACAAGAAAGTGAGTGGGAGCACTACAATATTTCTGATAAGTATATGTGGATGACATATTGTTGATCTGAAATAATGTAGAATTTCTGGAAAGCAAAAACGGTTGTTTGAAGAGTGATTCAAAGGAAGACCTGGATAAAGATGCTTACATATTGGGCATCAAGATCTATAGAAATAGATCAAGACGCCTGATGATACTTTCAAAGAACGCACACCTTGACATGTTTTTTGAAAGAGTTCAAAATAGATCAGTCAAAGAAGGGGTTCTCACTTGAGTTGTAAGGTGTAAAGTTGAGTAAGACTCGAAGATTGACCACGGCAGAAGAAAGAGGAAGGACGAAGGTCGTCCCCTATGCTTTTGTCATAGGCTCTATACGGTATGCCATGCTGAGTACCGCACCTGATGTGTGCCTTGCCACATGTCTGGCAAGAGGGTACAAAGGTGATCTAGGACTGGATCACCAGATAGCGGTCAAAATTATCCTTAGAGGAATAAGGAAATGTTTCTCAGTTATGGAGGTGATAAAGAGTTCGACGTAAAGAGTTACATCGATGCAAGCTTAACACCTATCCGGATAGCTCTGATTAGAGATACCGGATACGTATAATGGAGCAACAATTTGGAATAGCTCCAAGTGGAACGTGGTAGCAGCATCTACGATATAAAGTTTTGCGAAATACATAGGGATCTGAATATGGCAAGACCCGTTGACTACAACCTTTCTCACAAGCATCACATGATCAAACCCAAAACTCTTGGAGTGTTTATCACATAGTGATGTGAACTAGATCATTGAGTCTAGTAGACTCTTGGATGTTGGTCACATGACGATGTGACCTGTGAGTGTTAATCACATGGCAATGTGAACTAGATTATTTACTCTAGTGCAAGTGGGAGACTGTTGGAAGTATGCCCTAGAGGCAATAATAAATTGGTTATTATTATATTTCCTTGTTCATGATAATCGTTTATTATCCATGCTAGAATTGTATTGATAGGAAACTCAGATACATGTGTGGATACATAGACAACACCATGTCCCTAGTAAGCCTCTAGTTGACTAGCTCGTTGATCAATAGATGGTTACGGTTTCCTGACCATGGACATTGGATGTCGTTGATAACGGGATCACATCATTAGGAGAATGATGTGATGGACAAGACCCAATCCTAAGCCTAGCACAAAGATCGTGTAGTTCGTATGCTAAAGCTTTTCTAATGTCAAGTATCATTTCCTTAGACCATGAGATTGTGCAACTCCCGGATTCCGTAGGAGTGCTTTGGGTGTGCCAAACGTCACAACGTAACTGGGTGGCTATAAAGGTACACTACAGGTATCTCCAAAAGTGTCTGTTGGGTTGGCACGAATCGAGACTGGGATTTGTCACTCCGTGTAAACGGAGAGGTATCTCTGGGCCCACTCGGTAGGACATCATCATAATGTGCACAATGTGACCAAGGAGTTGATCATGGGATGATGTGTTACAGAACGAGTAAAGAGACCTGCCGGTAACAAGATTGAACAAGGTATCAGGATACCGACGATCGAATCTCGGGCAAGTATCGTACCAATGGACAAAGGGAATTGAATACGGGATTGATTGAATCCTCGACATCGTGGTTCATCCGATGAGATCATCGTGGAACATGTGGGAGCCAACATGGGTATCCAGATCCCGCTGTTGGTTATTGACCGGAGAGTCATCTCGGTCATGTCTGCATGTCTCCCAAACCCGTAGGGTCTACACACTTAAGGTTCGACGACGCTAGGGTTATAGGGAAGGTATGTATGCGGTTACCGAATGTTGTTCGGAGTCCCGGATGAGATCCCGGACGTCACGAGGAGTTCCGGAATGGTCCGGAGGTAAATATTGATATATAGGAAGTATAGTTTTGGCCACCGGAATTGTTCCGGGCATCACCGGTAGTGTACCGGGACCACCAGAAGGGTCCGGGGGTCCACCAGGTGGGGCCACCAGCCCCGGAGGCCTACATGGGCCAATAGTGGGAAGGGACCAGCCCCTAGGTGGGCTAGGGCGCCTCCCACTAAGGCCCAAGGCGCCTCCAAGAGGGGAAGGGGGCAAACTCTAGGGCAGATGGGCCCTAAGGCCCACCCTAGGTGCGCCTCCCCCTCTCCCCCTTGTGGCCGCCTCCTAGATGGGATCTAGGGGCTGCCGCCACCCCTAGGGAGGGAACCCTAGGTGTTGGCGCAGCCTCTCCCCTCCCCCTATATATACTTGAGGTATGGGGGCTGCCCAACACACGAATTCTCTCCATGTTGGCGCAGCCCTACCCCTCTCCCTCCTCGTCTCTCGTAGTGCTTGGTGAAGCCCTGCTCGAGTCCCGTGCTCCTCCACCACCACCACGCCGTCGTGCTGCTGCTAGATGGAGTCTTCCCCAACCTCTCCTTCTCCCCTTGCTGGATCAAGGCGTAGGAGACGTCACCGGGTTGTACGTGTGTTGAACACGGAGGTGCCGTACGTTCGGCACTAGGATAATCGGTGATTTGGATCACGACGAGTACGACTCCATCAACCCCGTTCACTTGAACGCTTCCGCTTAGCGATCTACAAGGGTATGTAGATGCACTCTACTTCCCCTCGTTGCTAGATTACTCCATAGATTGATCTTGGTGATGCGTAGAAAATTTTGAATTTCTGCTACGTTCCCCAACATACAACGCCATGGCTGGATCATCTGTCTGGTCCTACGACTGACTCGGTCGTGATTGATTTCAGCTTCACCGTGGTGATGATCAACTCCGTGGTGGATATTAACTGGCCTGACACATCAGGTGAAATCCATCCAGTATATTTTTATGTTATATATTGCTTTCTTTAACAGAGCAATTACTCCGACTAGCAAGGTTGTCTAATGCAGGACCCTAAACCGCCATATTGGTGCAAATTTAAAGGCCGTCAGAAAATTTCCGGCTTAAAAAGAAGGATTCCGGTTTAATATCCGGCTTAAGGGAAACTTATCTCCCACAAAGCTTTGAAGCTCTCGATAGCCGATTCAAAATACCGGTTCAAGAAGAATTTATCTCTTGCAAAAAGTTAAAGGTTGCCCAAGAGGACCTGCTGCCCTGACGCGCGGTTCAAACATGGGTGTCCTGCCTTATGGGCTCATCTTCATATGATTACTTGGGGGCTTCCTGTTCAAACATAGGTGTATTCACCAAAGAGAACATGGCGTTACTACCCTCTTGATGCGGCTATCAAGACAATATTATCATCAGGGGCCAAAGAGAGTTTGTTGCACACCACAACTCAAACATAGGCACCCGGCGAGCACAGCTCAGAAATATATCACATGGGGGCTTCTGCTTGCAAAGCGGAGTCCTGTCCATTAATCCGGCTATCACGCCACAACAAAGCTTGGGAGCTTCACACCCAAGGGGCCAAAGAGAGTCTTGTTGCTACGCACAACTCAAACATAGGCACCCATTGAGCACAACTCACAAAGTTACTTGGGGGCTCTTTGTGTAAAGTAACAAAGAGTTTGAAAGGACCCTTGTAATTGGGTATCGACCCACGGCTTGGAAGCCTGGTGTATTCACCTAAAACCCCGGGTTAACCTGCCTTCATCAAGTAAGCCACTCCTATCCACGTAATCCTGGCATGACCCACCGAACGTTTGACAGTTACTCTCATTGAGACCCTGAACTTGTCAAAGTTAAAACAATGATTGGTTAGTTGGAGGCCCATCTTAAAATGCTTTGTCAAATGGTTTAACTCAGCGGCCTGGCAACCCATGAAAAGCCTCGAATTTGGGCCTAGCAGCCCTTGAAAAGCCTCGACTACACGGTTTTATTTGCCTTTGTCAAGATTTTTCTCTTTTGATAAATTTTATGTTGAACCGGTGTCTATTGACCCGGCATGACTATCAGTCATCAAATTAACCCGGTGTTCGTTAACCCGGCTCGACTTTCAACTACAAGTTGTCAGTACATAATCACTTATAATCCGGTGTTTATTGACCCGACCTGGCTTTGGACTATAAGTCGCCATTATATATTTGGATTGCGCCATTAGAATTATGCGCTTATAAATCATTGGGTATATTATTCAAATAGCCAACATGGCTGGATTTTAATTATGGTTATCAATAACCAATATTATGATTAAGGTTTCCAAAGTCGCTTTTGCGCAATGGCTATCATATTATCAATAGATATGATTTATTCTACAATTGAAGGAATAGTCCCGAGTTGCTGCAGGCTTACGACCCGGCACTTGGGGGCTACATTATTTCAGTTGAAATTACATCAAATACACAAGTCTCATGTCGCTGCAAGCATGCACCATGACACTTGGGGGCTAATGCAAAGTCATTTTTTGCTCACCTCATTGAAGACCCGACTCATCACATCATAATGAGCCGGCCCTTGGAGGCTACCAATTGCTCTTGTCAACAATTCAAGGTACACAAATTTTTATTTATCATTGAAGGGTCCACTGCTCAGTTGGTAAAGCACAAGGCTCTTAACCTTGTGGACATGGATTCAAGCCCCATGATGGGGGTTACATCATATGATGTTATTTTCATTGAAGTATATATCAAAGTCCCAGCTCAATATTATCTTACTGAGCCGACCCTTGGGGGCTACACGTTGCTGTTCAAAGTTTACATGATTATATTTGCAAAGTCCCTGCTCATTATTGAATAATGACCCGACCCTTGGGGGCTACACTGGTTGAAGTTTTTATGAGCATATGGCAATTTCAAGTCCCAGGTTGCTGCAAGCATGACAACCCGTCACTTGGGGGCTACATATGTGGAATACTTAGTTCTGACTGCTGATTGAGATGAACAACCCGGATTTCTTCAAGATTGTGATATTCATATTGAAGCAAGTCATAAGATGTTGCTATGCTACCTTCTTAAGACATGGGGGCTACAAGTGATAGGCATATAAGAGGTATATTTTAAAACTTGATGTTAACTACAATTATGACCCGATGCCATCAATATTTGTAAACCGGAAATGATAAACCGGCAAGTTCAATTCTTAAACCGGCAAAGTTCTACATTCTTAAACCGGCAAGTTCTACATTCTTAAACCGGCTGAAGATCAAATGAGTATTTCAAAGGCCAATATTTTTGTTAAGCATTGGGAGCTGAAGTCAAAGGAGTTATTCTTCACAATATTTCTCTGTGACAAACCAATATCAGCAAATTGATTATGAAGCTGGCCTATTGACCCGGATTTTCTACAAGGAAATGACAAGGATTTAAAGATGCCTAGGATCAGTTTAACATGGATAAATCCAAATTAAACTGGGGGCTAATGTCAGGGATATACCCCGCGGTATGACCCGACTGGAGTTGTAAACCGGCCGGGACTTGGTAAACCGGCGGATGGTAAACCGGCGGAGAGTTAAGATAGAGAGTCAAGACAGATGGCTAAGACAATGTTAAATCGGCAGACAATGTTAAACCGGCAGACAATGTTAAACTGGCAAACAATGTTAAATCGGCAGACAATGTTAAACCGGCAGACGTTAAGAAGCCCAAGAAGGGAAGTCAAAATAGTTTAAGTTAAAGTCCGAGTTGGAATCCACATGTAACCCGCCCCTTAAACATATATAAGGAGGGGCAGGGCTCCTCAAAGGAGGACAGACAAGAAAATAACAATCTCTAGGGCTAGACACAATTAGAGGAGAGCCGGTTTATGGCGACTCCCTCGTGATGATAATGAGATTTACGACGACTCCCTCGTGATGATAATGAGATCTAGCCTCAAACAGCATGTAGGGTTGTTACCGGATGATGTTTCCTGGGGCCCGAAGCTGTCTAAATCCTCGTCTTGTATTGCGTTTCTCGATTCCGCTCAACCCCTCTCAAGCTATCACATAGATGCGTTGGCCTCACGACTAAGTCCTTTCGCTAGGACATCTGACGTGTTAATTCCACGACAGGTAGTAAAGGTAAATTCTCTCTATAGACATGATAAAGCTGAAATCCCATTTACTAAGTTTGCTAGCCCATGCTTAGATGAGTTTGATAAATTTATGGCTAAGCAATAAGACTTTAATGCTTATTTTGGTAGACAATTGAAATACAATTCAAATATGCTTGAACACTTGGGTGATTATATGGCTAATGTCAAAGGTGAACTTAAACTTATTAGTAAACATGCTTCTATGGTTGCCATTCAAGTAGAACAAGTACTTAAAGCTCAAAATGATTTGCTCAATGAATTGAATAGTAAGAATAATGATAATGCTGTTAGAGTGGCTACTAGAACTGGTAAAATGACTCAGGAACCTTTGTATCCTGAAGGCCACCCTAAGAGAATTGAGCAAGATTCTCAGAGAAATAATATAGATGCACCTAGTCCTTCTAAAAGGAAGAAAAAGGAAAATGATAGGACTTTGCATGCTTCTAGTGAACCTGTTACTGAAACACCTGAGAATCCAAATGATATTTCTATTTCTGATGCTGAAACTCAATCTGGTAACGAACCTGAAACTAGTAATAATGTTAATGATAATGTTCATGATGATGCTCAACCTAGTAATGATAATGATGTAGAAATTGAACCTGTTGTTGATCTTGATAACCCACAATCAAAGAATCAACGTTATGATGAGAAAGACTTTGTTGCTAGGAAACATGGTAAAGAAAGAGAACCATGGGTTCAGAAACCCATGCCTTTTCCTCCCAAACCATCCAAGAAAAAGGATGATGAGGATTTTGAGCGCTTTGCTGAAATGATTAGACCTATCTTTTTGCGTATGTGATTAAATGATATGCTCAAAATGAATCCTTATGCTAAGTATATGAAAGATATTGTTACAAATAAAAGAAAGATACCAGAAGCTGAAATTTCCACCATGCTTGCTAATTATACTTTTAAGGGTGGAATACCAAAGAAACTTGGAGATCCAGGAGTACCCACTATACCATGCTCTATTAAAAGAAACTATGTTAAAACTGCTTTATGTGATCTTGGAGCCGATGTTAGTGTTATGCCTCTCTCTTTATATCGTAGACTTGATTCGAATAAGTTGACGTCTACTAAAATATCTTTGCAAATGGCTGATAAATCAACTGCTATACCTGTCGGTATTTGTGAGGATGTGCCTGTTGTAGTTGCAGACGCTACTATTTTAACGGGCTTTGTTATTCTTGATATTCCCGAGGACGATAGTATGTCTATTATTCTTGGAAGACCCTTTTTGAATACTGCACGGGCTGTTATTGATTGCACTAAAGGCAATGTCACTTTCCTTGTTAATGGTAATGAGCATACGGTACACTTTCCAAGGAAACAACCTCAAGTTCACAGTATCAATTCTATTGGAAAAATTCCATCGATTATATTTGGAGGTTTTGAATTTCCTCTTCCTACTGTCAACAAGAAATATGATATTCTTATTATTGAGGATGTGCATATCCCCGTTGAGGTAACATAGTGTTATTCAAAATTTCTCCGGTTCCATGTTATTCGGAATGAGTTCGTTAACAAGACTTGATCAACCTTGTTAGTGGATTCCTTTTGATGAGCATGAGATGGATGAAACTAGAAGGCACAACCTTCCGTACCCTCCTTTTACTTTCTGTTATTTATATTAAATAAAATAAAAATAAATATTTTTCTGTCTGTTATCTGATTATCCGTGCAATATAAAAATACCCTGAAAATAAAAGTTCTCCAAATGCCCTGAAATTTAAATATGATTTTTTCTGGAATATTTGAGAATATTTGGCACTGAGAACACAGCAGGGGGGTCAACCACCTGCCCACGAGGGTGGAGGGCGCGCCCTACCCCCCTAGGCGCCCCCTGCCTCGTGGGCCCATGATGGCCCTCCTCCACTTATCCTTTCACCCACACAGTCCTTCTTCCTCCCCCAAACACGAATATCCAGCTCAAACCCGAGCCAAAGCTCGTTTTGCTGCCATTTTCGATCTCCTTGCTCAAAGCACCTCTCACAAAACTGCTTGGGGAGATTGTTCCTTGGTATGTGACTACTCCAGTTTTTGTTCTAGTGCTTTATTCATTGCAAATTTTTGCTGCTTAGGTGACCCTGTTCTTGAGCTTGCATGTCAAATTTATTTGGTCAAAAGTAGTTTTGATGCATGATATAGGCCCTAGGCACTTGTAGGAGTAGTTGCTATCAATATTATTGAGTTTGGTTTACTTTTATTTTGAAGTTACTAAAAAATTTCCGAATTTTTCAGAAGAAGAAAAATGCTTAGGAAAATGTTCCAAGGTGGTTCCTCAAGGAAGCAAGGACCCAGACTTGCAATGCGTGATGCTGATGATGAGCCACCAAGAGACGCTCCAGTGCGTCCTTGTGAGTGGCCTTCTGAAAATTTTATGGATCGAGCAGGAATTAAAGAAGAATTCAACGCATATTTGCGTAATGCCGATCTTGTGAGCTTCGAGGAAGAGAAGTGCAGTCAGTATCACAACCTCACTAGTACCTTTGTGAGGAGGTTTGAATTTTCAACTTCACGTAATTCTCCAACTGTCCTGTTTGATCTTTATGAAAATTCTTATACTATGGACTTAGAGGACTTTACCACTGCTTGAAAACTTCCACAATGGGGTAGTATAAGGGATCCTCGCAAATATGAATTTAGAGATTTTCTTACTAGCATAACTGTGGGAGAATCTAGAGATATTACACAAGCTACCATAGGGAGCATTCACTTTCCAGCTATATATTATTTTGCTCTCTTCATAGGTAGATGCATTAATGGTAAAGATGAGGCATGTCATATGTGTGTCCCTGACCTCAGTATTCTTAGGAGTGCTGTGTTAGGAGATAAACCTTATAATTTGGGAGCCATTGTTGCACGTAGGTTGCATCTTAATATATTTAATGGAGATTTCTTTGAAGGAATTTATGCAACCCGCATAGCTGATTTTCTTGGTATAGCCATACGCGAAGATGATATTGAATTACCTCCTACTTACCTAGACTTTAATGCTATGGTTCACCACCAGTTTGTCGAGAGGAATGAATCACCTCTCCAGTATCGACTAATCTTTGACAGACGCCGTGTTGTCCATATTACTCTCCCTGCTCCTGCCTTCTTTGATCATCAGGCAAAAGGAAGATATACTATTACCAGAGAGGAGGCAGATGAGTACGAGAGGAGAGCGGAGGCCGCTCGTTGCCACACTGTAGCTCAGCAGGCGATAGCCGCTGCATCGCAGTACGACCCCAGCTACTATTATGGATATCTGCCAGGCCAGCCGTGGCCGTAGACCAACTTAGGACAAAAGCCTAAGCTTGGGGGAGTACATATTTACCACCGACATTACATTTATGTTCACGCACTCATTGCTAGATGTTGGTGCTCATACTTTTTCATTATATCATCCATGCTAGTTTATTTTCCTTTTTATGCTTTCTTCTTGTGTGTTTAATAAACCTTAAGAAAAAACAAAAAAATTTAGTTATAGCTTTTAGTTAGTTTAATTTCCAAGCTTGTAGTAGTAATTAAAAAGAAAACCCAAAAAGATTTCATGTTCTTCTTTTGCTTGTTGGGAGCTCTCCCGAGTAAATAGTTTCATTTCTTTTCTCTTCTTTGGGGGTCGATAGGAGAAGACCGTAATTAAATTGTTGAAGTAGCTATTATATACATTATTGTTGATCTGACAAAAGAGCCCATATTGCCTTGTCTTCTCCTTTTTATTAAATGCTTGCAGATTCCAGCTTAGTCCAATGCACATGCACTATTGTTATTATTCACATCGTTCGGTCGTGCAAGTGAATGGCAATTATGACGATATATGATGGACTGACTGAGATGAGAAATTTTTGCTGCTTAGGTGACCCTGTTCTAGAGCTTGCATGTCAAATTTATATGGTCAAAAGTAGTTTTGATGCATGATATAGGCTCTAGGCACTTGTAGGAGTAGTTGCTATCAATATTATTGAGCTTTGTTCACTTTTATTTTGAAGTTACTAAAAATTTCAGAAATTTTTCAGAGGAAGAAATATGTTTAGGAAAATATACCAAGGTGGCTCTTCAAGGAAACAAGAGCCCAGGCTTGCAATGCGTGATACTGATGATGAGCCACCAAGAAACGCTCTAGTGCGTCCTTGTGAATGGCCTTCGGAAAATTTTATGGATCGAGCGGGAATTAAGGAAGAATTTAACGCGTATTTGCGTAATGCTAATCTTGTGAGCTTCGAGGAAGAAAAGTGCAGCCAGTATCATTATCTCACTAGTTCCTTTGTGAGGAGGTTTGAATTTTCATCTTCACGCAATTCTCCAACTGTCATGTTTGATCTTTATGAAAATTCATACACTATGGACTTAGAGGATTTTACCACTGCTTGCAAACTTC
This sequence comes from Triticum urartu, assembly GCF_056163025.1. Classification (NCBI taxonomy): domain Eukaryota; kingdom Viridiplantae; phylum Streptophyta; class Magnoliopsida; order Poales; family Poaceae; genus Triticum; species Triticum urartu. The sequence goes on from NC_141874.1 coordinate 66,769,645, forward strand.
CACAATGGGGTAGTATCAGGAATCCTCGCAAATCTGAATTTAGAGATTTTCTTGCTAGTATAACTATGAGGGAATCTAGAGATATAACACAAGCTACTATAGGGAGCATTCACTTTCCTGCTATACATTATTTTGCTCTCTTCATAGGTAGATGCATTAATGGTAAAGATGAGGCATGTCACATGTGTGTCCCTGACCTCAGTATTCTTAGGAGTGCTGTGTTAGGAGATAAATCTTATAATTTGGGAGCCATTGTTGCACGTAGGTTGCATCTTAATAGATTTAATGGAGATTTCTTTGGTGGAATTTATGCAACCCGCATAGCTAATTTTCTTGGTGTAGCCATACGCGAAGATGATATTGAGTTGCCTCCTGCTTATTTGGATTATGAGGCTATGGTTCACCACCAGTTTGTCGAGAGGAATGAATCACCTCTCCAGTATCGCTTAATCTTTGACAGACACCGTGCTGTCTGTATTACTCTCCCTACTCCTGCCTTCTTTGATTATCAGGCAAATGGAAGATATGTTATTACCAGAGAGGAGGCATATGAGTACAAGAGGAGCGCCGAGGCCACTCGTCGCCATGCTGCAGCTCAGGAGGCGATAGCCACTGCATCTCAGTATGACCCCAACTATTACTATGGATATAAGCCAGGCCAACCATGGCCATAGACCAACTTAGGCCAAAAGCCTAAGCTTGGGGGAGTACGTATTTCTCACCGACATTACATTCATGTTCACACACTCATTGCTAGAAGTCAGTGCTCATACTTTTTCATTGTATCATCCATGCTAGTTTCTTTCCTTTTTATGCTTTCTTCTTGTGTGTTTAATAAACCTTAAGAAAAACCAAAAAAATAGTTGTAGCTTTTAATTAGTTTACTTTCCATGCATGTAGTAGTAATTAAAAAGAAAACCCAAAAAGATTTCCTGTTCTTCTTTTACTTGTTGCGAGCTTTCCCGTGTAAATAGTTTTATTTCTTTTCTATTCTTTGGGGGTTGATAGGAGAAGACCATAATTAAATTGTTGAAGTACCTCTTGTATGCATTATTGTTGATCTGACAAAAGAGCCCATATTGCCTTGTCTTCTCCTGTTTATTGAATGCTTGCAGATTCCAACTTAGTCCAATGCACGTGCACTACTATTATTATTCACATCGTTCGGCCGTGCAAGTGAAAGGCAATAATGATTATTATATGATGAACTTATTGAGATGAGAAAAGCTGGTATGAACTCGACCTCTCTTGTTTTTGTAAATATGATTAGTTCATCGTTCCTGATTCAGCCTATTATGAATAAAAATGTTTGCAATGACAACTAGAGATCATAGTTTCTTGTGCCATGCTTGATTAGCTAGGAGCTTATAATGGTTTACCTTGCGTGCCAACATGCTATTAAAATGGTTGTGATGTGGTATGATAAGGTGGTATCCTCCTCTGAATGATTTAAGTGACTTGACTTGGCGCATGTTCACGCATGTAGTTGAAACAAAATCAACATAGCCTTCACGATATTTATGTTCATGGTGGATTATATCCTACTCATGCTTGCATTCGGTGTTGATTAATTTTAATGCATGTTCATGACTGTTGTCGCTCTCTAGCTGGTCGCTTCCCAGTCTTTTGCTAGCCTTCACCTGTACTAAGCGGGAATACTGCTTGTGCATCCAATCCCTTAAACCCCAAGGTTATTCCACATGAGTCCACTATACCTACCTATATACGGTATCTACCTGCCGTTCCAAGTAAATTTGTATGTGCCAAACTCTAAACCTTCAAATAAATATCCTGTTTTGTATGCTCGAATAGCTCATGTATCAACTAGGGCTGTCTGTATCTTCCATGTTAGGCGGGTTATTCTCAAGAGGAGTGGACTCCGCTCCTCACTCACGAGATAAATGGCTGGTCACTAGGATGCCTAGTCCCATGCTTTATGCAAACTAAATCAAAATAATTGCAAACAAAACTCCCCCTGGGACTCTTGTTAGTTGGAGGCACTCGTTGTTTCGAGCAAGCCATGGATTGATGCTTGTTGGTGGAAGGGGTAGTATAAACTTTACCATTCTGTTTGGGAACCGCCTATAATGTGTGTAGCATGAAAGATATCGCCATCTCTTGGTTGTTATGTTGATAATGAAAGTATACCGCTCAAAATATTATTCACCTCTGTTTCAAAACCGAGCTCTGGCACCTCTACAAATCCCTTCTTCCCTATTTACTTTGAGTATGACTTGACTGGATCTCTTTTACCATGAATTAAAATGCACCAGTTGGAGAGCACCGATGTCATTTGCATTCATTATTGTTAGTTTACATTGAGTATGACTTGACTGGATCTCTTTTACCATGAATTAGAATGTCTAGTCAGTCCTTGGTCTTTAAAGGTGCTCTGCATTTTTGTTTTGCGGTCACAGAAAGGGCTAGCGAGATACCATCTTGTTATACCATATTATGATTGTTTTGAGAAAGTGTTGTCATCCGAGATTTATTATTATTGCTCGCTAGTTGATTATGCCATTGATATGAGTAAACTTGAGACCTATGCGTTATTGCGAGTGTGGTTAGTTATAATCTTTGCTGAAAACTTGAATGCTAGCTTTACATATTTACAACAACAAGAGCAAACAGAGTTTGTAAAAGTTTTTCTTTATCAATTTCAGTTTATCAACTGAATTGCTTGAGGACAAGCAAAGGTTTATGCTTGGAGGAGTTGATACGTCTCCGTCGTATCTACTTTTCCAAACACTTTTGCCCTTGTTTTGGACTCTAACTTGCATGATTTGAATGGAACTAACCCGGACTGACGCTGTTTTTAGCAAAATTACCATGGTGTTATTTATGTGCAGAAACAAACGTTCTCAGAATGACCTGAAACTTCACGGAGCAACTTTTTGGAAAATATAAAAAATACCTGCAAAAGATGAAGGCCAAGGGGCCCACCACCTGTCCACGAGGGTGGGGGCGCGCCCCCCTACCTCGTGTCCCCCCTGGTGCCTCTCCGACTCCAACTCCAACTCTATATATTGTGTTTCGGGGAGAAAAAAATAAGAGAGGAGAATTCATCGCGTTTTACGATACGGAGCCGCCGCCAAGCCCTAAAACCTCTCGGGAGGGCTGATCTGGAGTCCGTTCGGGGCTCCAGAGAGGGGAATACGTCGCCATCGTCATCATCAACCATCCTCCATCACCAATTTCATGATGCTCACCCCCATGCGTGACTAATTCCATCGTAGGCTTGCTGGACGGTGATGGGTTGGATGGGATCTATGATGTAATCGAGTTAGTTTTGTTAGGGTTTGATCCCTAGTATCCACTATGTTCCGAGATTGATGTTGCTATGACTTTGCTATGCTTAATGCTTGTCACTAGGGCCCGAGTGCCATGATTTCAGATATGAACCTATTATGTTTTCATCAATATATGAGTGTTCTTGATCCTATCTTGCAAGTCTATAGTCACCTATTATGTGTTATGATCCGTTAACCCCGAAGTGACAATAATCGGGATACTTACCGGTGATGACTGTAGTTTGAGGAGTTCATGTATTCACTATGTGTTAATGCTTTGTTCTGGTTCTCTATTAAAAGGAGGCCTTAATATCCCTTAGTTTCCGTAAGGACTCCGCTGCCACGGGTGGGTAGGACAAAAGATTTCATGCAAGTTCTTTTCCATAAGCACGTATGACTTTGTTCGGAATACATGTCTACATTATATCAATGAACTGGAGCTAGTTCTGTGTCACCCTAGGTTATGACTGTTACATGATGAACCGCATCCGGCATAATTCTCCATCACTGATCCATTGCCTACGAGCTTTTCATATATTGTTCTTCGCTTATTTACTTTCCCGTTGTTATTGCTATCATCACTACAAAATACCAAAAACACTACTTTTAATACGGTTACCTTTTGCTACCGTGACCACTACTATCATATTACTTTGCTACTAAACACTTTGCTGCAGATATTAAGTTTCCAGGTGTGTTTGAATTGACACCTCAGCTGCTAATACTTGAGAATATTCTTTGGCTCCCCTTGTGTCGAATCAATAAATTTGGGTTGAATACTCTACCCTCGAAAACTGTTGCGATCCCCTATTGTAACACCCATGATGCGGCTAAATCTCCCACGTGTCGGAGCACGACTTAGAGGCATAACCGCATTGTAGGCATGTCGCAAGAGGGGTAATCTTTACACATCCCATGTACTGAATAAGAAAGAGATAAAGAGTTGGCTTACAATCGCCACTTCACACAATACATAAAATAGCATTACATCATCCAGAATTACAATCAAGGTCCGACTACGGAACCAAATAAAGAAAGACTACCCCTAATGCAATAGGTCCCCGATCGCCCCAACAAGGTCCACTACTGATCGACTGGAAACGAAACAACACAATGAACACGATCTTCATAGAGCTCCTCCTTGAGCTCGGTTGCGTCACCTGCATGGTCATCATCGGCACCTGCAACTGGTTTTGGAAGTAATCTACGAGTCATGGGGACTCAACAATCTCACACCCTCGAGATCAAGACTATTTAAGCTTATGGGTAGGAAAAAGGTGGTGAGGTGGAGCTGCAGCAAGCACTAGCATGTATGGTGGCTAACTTACGCAAATGAGAGCGAGAAGAGAAGCAAAGCACGGTCGTGAACTAGATGTGATCAAGAAGTGATCCTAAAACTACTTACGTTCAAGCATAACACCAAAACCGTGTTCACTTCCCGAACTCCGCCGGAAAGAGACCATCACGGCTACACACGCGGTTGATGCATTTTAATTACATTAAGTGTCAAGTTCTCTACAACCGGACATTAACAAATTCCCATCTGCACATAACCGTAGGCACGGCTTTCGAAAGTTCAAAACCCTGCAGGGGTGTCCCAACTTAGCCCATCACAAGCTCTCATGGTCAACGAAGGATATTCCTTCTCCCAGGAAGACCCGGTCAGACTCAGAATCCCGGTTACAAGACATTTCGACAATGGTAAAACAAGACCAGCAAGACCACCCGCTGTGCCGACAAATCCCGATAGGAGCTGCACATATCTCGTTCTCAGGGTACACCGGATAAGCTAAGCGTACAGGAGCCGACGTAACCCAAGTTGCCAAGGGATGGCCCTGCACGGTGCTCTAGTTTGGACCAACACTCAGAGGAGCACTGGCCCGGGGTTTAAATAAAGATGACCCTTGAGTCTGCAGAACCCAAGGGAAAAAGGCTTAGGTGGCAAATGGTAAAACCAAGGTTGGGCCTTGCTGGAGGAGTTTTATTCAACGCGAACTGTCAAGGGGTTCCCATTATAACCCAACCGCGTAAGGAACGCAAAATAAAGGAACATAACACCGGTATGACGGAAACTAGGGCGGCAAGAGTGGAACAAAACACCAGGCATAAGGCCGAGCCTTCCACCCTTTACCAAGTATATAGGTGCGTTAAATAAATAAGAGATATTGTGATATCCCAACAATAATCATGTTCCAACATGGAACAAACTCCATCTTCACATGCAACTAGCAACGCTATAAGAGGGGCTGAGCAAAGCGGTAACATAGCCAAACACCGGTTTGCTAGGAAAGGTGGGTTAGAGGCTTGACATGGCAATATGAGAGGCATGATATAGCAAGTGGTAGGTATCGCGGCATAGCAAAAGAGCGAACAACTAGCAAGCAAAGATAGAAGTGATTTCGAGGGTATGGTCATCTTGCCTGAGATCCCGCAAGGAAGAAGAACGAGTCCATGAAGAAGACAAACGGACATAGTCGAAGGAATCCTCACAAACGCGACGTTATCGGAACTAACCCGAAGAAGCAACACCGGAAAGAAGCAAACAACATAGTAAACAACCATCACATAACATGGCATGATGCACAACTAAGTATGATGCATGTCCGGTTTAAATATGCATGGCATGGCAAAGTGCACAAGCAATTCTACGAATTAAGTGGAGCTTAATATGCAACGAGTTGCATATTGACGGAACACCACAACAAGTTATTTAGTTCGATCTCGTTTATGTACCCAACAATATTAAATGTTGTTAAACATGGCAAGAGCTGGAGCATAACTAAACTAAACATTTAGGCAAGTTTAAAAGAGGCCGGAAATAACAAACAACAAATCCGGTAAATCCCCATATGCATTTAGCAAACTAAAGCAAACAACAATTTTAACATTTTAAATGTTGTTATCATGATGCGGATGACATGTGCAAGTTTATGCAATTTTTATTAAAAGTTGACAAGAGCATTATGAAGCATTTGTCATCGTGGCGGAAATGAAAAGGGTGCCACGGCAACGAATCCGAAAATGATGCCACGGCAACAATCCGATGATTCGGTAACCCACGGGGATACCGGTGCAAAAGGAAAAGTGACGGAAGCGTGTCATGCAAGGATGGTGGGGTGCTCCCAGATACCGGGTCCCCACAAGTTAGCGGCAAAAGGGGAGGACCGAGCAAGTGACAACTCAGACACAGTGTAGACAACGGGTGCATCTCAGACAACACATGCAAACGTTCTCGGACGGTCGTCTCGGGGTTATACCTTCGAAGCATGCAAAAGGGACGGTTCTCATTCGGTGCAAAATAGAGGAAGTAGACGTTCTCGGGACATTCATAGTGGAAGTAGTCGTTCTCGCTTCGTAGTTGTACACACTCCGTATGTGTTCGGGGTTACAACGAGGAACTTAACATCCACGGGGTCTTCGAGGGTCGACGGTAGTTTTTCTATGCATCGGGCATAAAGGTACTTGTCGTTCTTAGCGGTTCCGAAGACGGCGGTAGTGGTACACGTTACGTAGATGTTCAGGGTCGTCACCGTTCGTAGTCAATGTAGTTGAACTTGACAAAACCCTCAGCGACAGTCGTAGTGGTTGTCATCGGTATCGTGGTACTTGGCGATATCCTTCCGTAGAGGTACTTTGCAGTTTCGACGACGGTCATACACGTTTTCATAGATGTTCGAGCTATCGGTAGCGGTACTTGGTGAATCCCAAAACGGTCTTGGCGTCTTCGCGCGTAGGGGTACTTGGCGTTTTCGTGTGGCACTTGTCAAGCAAGAGGCGAAGTCGTAGTACTTGGGTCGTCGTGGAACTTGCGTTCAGGTCATGTAGTTGTACCAGGCGTCCGTGGCCTTCGAGGGACTTGGCGAAAGCCATTCAGGAAGGAAGCAACGAGGCTCAGTAGCGGCGAACTTGGCGAAGCACGCAGGGGCTTGGCACAGCGAATGTAGCTCTAATGAAGCTGCTTGCTGGCAGCGGCCGGAAACAGAGGCGGGGGCCTCGGTGCGATGGAGGCGGAGCAGAGGAGGGGTGAGGCAAACAGGAGGCATGCAGGCGAAGGCGAAGCAGGGAGGCGGAGCTCCTGATCCGGCGGCGGGGAGCTCCAACGGAGTAGGCAGGACGGCGGTGACAGCCATGGGGCTCCTGCTCCTGCTGGCGGCGACGAAGACAGTCGCGGTCGTGGACGAGGGCTGGAGGCGGGGCTTGGCGCAGGACCTGTGGGCACTGGAGGCGACGCCGGTCCTCGGACGATGAGGCGATGACGAGGAGGAGACCGGGGTTGCAGAAGGCGGCAGCGCGGCCTGCAGCAGGGAAGCAGAGGCCGGTGGCGTGAGGGAAAATCCCACGGCAACGGGCACCGACGAACGGAGGCGGGCGTCTGCAGGGCCATCGCGCACGGAGAGGAGGCTCGAGGGGATCGGGCACGGGGTGCGTTGCATGAGGGAGAGAGCGAAAGGAGGGAGTGGGGATCGAGTGAGCATCTGCCTGGGCTGACGGCGCGAGGAGGAAACGAAGGAGAGGAGGGGATCGATCGGGATGTGGCTAGGGTTAGGAAGGCAGCTGGGCCAATGGGCCGGCGCGGGAGGCCCGGTTGGTCAGGTCGCGATCTAAGGTGCGGCTGGGCTAGGAGTAGATGGCCCAGCAAAGGTTGGACCAAATTGGGCCGGTGCAGCAGGTTGGAGGCCCAGCTAGGGCTGGCTCCTCTCTCCTCTCTTTATAAAAAGATTTAAAACAGATAACTGAGAGAAAAAAAAGGAAAGAGGGGGTTACGAAAGGATTTTGGGCATAGGGATAATTTTCCCGAACTCACAAAAATATGCTTGTTCCGAGAAAATAGGAAAGGCGAAGATTGAAAGATGTAAAATTCAAACTCATTTGATTTAAATTCAAATGATTCGAATAGGAAGTGAGGTTTGGGAAGGTCCAAAAATGTTCAGATTTTTGGCGGAGCTCCGGAAAGTTAAGAAAGAATTTAGGGCAAAGTTTGGAGACGAGGAAATTAGTAAGAAAAGCATGGAATATTTTGCAAGTGTGTTGTGGTAATTTCCAAGGGATGGAATATTTATTATAGCCCGCTAATATTGGGAGGAAATGTTAAGAGAATCACCACGTGAATTCCCTCGGTTTAAATGGACTGAAGATCCATACGATTTATACAGTTGAGTTTAAAACAAAATGAAAAGGCATGATGACATGATGCAATGCAAAAATAAAAGAGCAAGCACAAATGAAACACATGGCGATCACGAAAATATGGAAGTCTTCTGAAGCGTCAGTCTCGGGGCGTTACAACACTCCACCACTATAAGAGGATCTTGTCCCAAGATCTAAGGATGGCACCGGAGGGAGCGAAAGAGGAAGAGAAGAGGTAAAATTAAGTTGCTTCTTTGACAAATGAGTGAAACCAAAGAACCTTGAAAGATTGAACAAATTGAACGAAAGACTACAACGAAGATGCACACAGTTGAAAACACTCCGTTAGGAAAAGAGGAACAAGGAATCATTACTAGAACCTTGTAGGTTGAAAGACATACGAAAATGGTTGCAATGGGCAAGACATACATGCAAGCACTCCGGTAGAAACGAGATGTACAAGGAACGATAAAGATCAATTACGATAACATTCCAGTTGGAAAAGGAAGGCATATAATATGATCTTGACAAGATGAGAGGATACTTGATGAAACCAACAACACACTGCCTCCGGAACTATTGAAAGAATGGCACAAGGGGGTAAGAAAGATTTCAGATAGCACTCCGGTTGAGAATGGAGGTAAAACTTGATAAGATGAGAGAGCTCGAATGAAAACACGACACTCCAGTTAAATGGATAAACAAAGGAAAGAACATGATCCTCACAATTGTAGATGATGAGTGAAAAGAGCAACATCACAATGCCTCCGGAACGAAAGAATAGAAGTTGGATCGTTGGAAAGGAAAGAATTGAGAAGAAAATGACAACTCTCGCAAATAAAATTGAAAGAGCATGCTTACGAAGAAAAGGTTGAACGGAGTTGTTGGATTATCAACAATGAAAGCATAAGCGTGATGTGGGTTTATGGAAGACATCTCAAAATTATGAGGTGACAACCTGCCAATCACGGGAAAAGATTTGATTGAGAGCTAGAAATGATAGAAAGCTTCTCCCACCGAGGTGATAAGAGAACTTGGATCATAGGTAATCATCACAAAGAGCAACATTCCCATTGGAAGGCTTTAGGTGAAATTTATACCAAGATAACTCCAAGGAAGAAAATGATGGGTTTAAAATATCCCATTCCTGAACTTGTGAATCATGAAACACACAGAAATTGTCAAAAATGACATAACACCATCTCCAAAGATAAGGTACAAAGAATTGCACTTCGGAATGCAAGATGAAGAATACTTGAGCTCCTCTGAAAAGAATATTGATGAGCACTTCGAGAAGGAATTAAATCCTTGGTGAACCATCATGTAGAACCTCCATGAAGAACTCCGGTAATAAAAGGATGATAAAAAGAAAGAGAAGTTGAAAACACAAGGTGAAGACTTGCAATGATTTAGATGGAGCTTCATGGTGATATAATTGGGAGATCTCGGAACTCTGGGAAAGATAAGATGAACAAAAGAAATCAAGAATTTATTCATCATGAACAAACTCCGGAAGAATGAATCCATCATTTAGATGAAGCAAGAATAAGAATTATGTTATGCGTAACCTTCACCAATTTAAATTGATGACAAGCAACGGATTTGGCATACTACTTACTCTCGTAGAAAGGATTAAGAGAGATATAGCGCAAACTTGAGAAAGGTCTTCTGTGAATCACCGGTATGACTGAAACAACGGATAAATTGATATGATAACGGAGGAAGAGAAATCTTGAATGAACCATCGTAAGAATTGAACAAGAAAGTAGCAAAAGCACAATTCACCGAGAAGAATTGGAAAACGAAAGATGATACTTGAGGGAATTTAGATACATGAGAACGAAGAGGTCACGAGCTGATAAGAGAATACTTGAATGATGCACCGGTATGATTTGTAGAACAAGAGCTGAAGGCTGGAATGAATAAATCTTCTGAAATGATAGCCTCTGGAGAATCAAACTGACCAAGGTTCCTGAAATGCTCCGGATGGTTGAAAAGAATTCTCACAATTGAAAACAATTATGAGAGGATGGCAACAAGCTAGAATCATGAATCTTGAAGAGAATGGAGCAAGATTTAAGAGAAACTCTTCTTCGGTCTTCAAAATCCGAGAATGGCGACGAGAAACACCGTCATGAATTGTTGGGGCAGTCCGGAATGGAAATTAGGAAGGTTGAACCAATGATGAAAAGAATGTGAAAGATCTTGGAAGAAGGCATTTGACTGATGATAATTCATTCTTACGTCAAACTTTAAAAAGATTTTTGAGAGTAACTCCGGGAAAATTAGAAGAGTCAGGTAAGATCCCGGGAAAAGACCTGTGGGTTAGGGCCCACTCAAAAGAAACACTGTTGAAGGATTTAAAATATCGATTGCGCTGATTAAATTAAATGGCTTGAATGAGAAAACAATCTCGAAATAGCTTAAACGGATTAGGAGTGAAAACACGAATCTTCTGAGATATCTTCGGCACTCCGGAACAAATGAATAGAGAGAGGTGAACAGTTAAGAGAGTCTTCGGTAAGGACTTCGAACATGGAAAGCATGTGAACCAATGAAAAAGATATGATCAACACCGAAAGCTTGCATTGAATCCACCGGAGAAGGAAAAGAATGAACAATATTGAACTTGAAGCTTCGTTACAATCTTCCCGAGAATCACCGGATAAGAACATTGACGGAAAAGAATGGAAAGACTTCACATCAATAAGATGGATACTTGATTAAGTAATCCGAGTCCTTGAAGAAAAGAAAGGGTGGGAGGAAGGGAAAAACAAAGACAGCTTGGGACGGAAGAAATGAGCACCGTTGACGAAAACTGAGATTGGATCTTGCAAATGTTGAAAAGATCTGATCCACTTGACGAGAAGCGCTGGTTGAAAAGGATTGACATGACAATCTTGATGATCAAGAAGAATTAGTATTCCCATAGAAATATGAGAATGCCTCTTAGAAAAGGTATGGAATCAACACTTGACTTCGAAGCAACTCGAATACCACAACTGAAAACAAAACGAAGGATTGGCTTGCAAAATAAGCCGGAACAAACATATGATAGAGATTTCGTCCGAAGTTTTCGTGGTGGGGCCCACACGGGATCGATCGTACAGCACCATCATGTACAAGGCAGTGCACATGACATACGAAGCGTCCCCGAGTCAGCATAGCCAAGGACTCTTTAAGACACAACGAGACCACTGTAAAACCAACCGTGGATAGACGGACCACTAGACGTCGAACCCCAATCTCATGTCATGCATATGTCGGAAAGATATCCTAAGAGCTACTTGAATTCCCACTTATAAACTCCCGAAACTTTCTAGTTATGCAATCAGGTGTTGGGGATACAGGGGAAGCATAATATCTCACCCATACTAACAAATCCTACATCCAGCTGTATCCATCCTTCAACACATAACCAAGAAACCTTCGGAAATCATTTACCTAAACCTTCGAAAAACATCCATTATACGAGTTATGGCAATACTCCCGAACTCCCTCCCCAGTACTGGGTGGCGTCGAGGTTATCTCACCACCAACTGCATAAAAGAGATTTTTGATGTCGGCGAACTCAGGTATTCCAGAACTGCAACGATAAAATTGTGACGCCAACACCTTGGAGCTCAACTCCCCGGGACAGTGCCACAACCCCTAAATGTCAGGAGGCACCAAGAACAATATTCTCGTCACAAGACTATTGGAACGATTCCAAGATACCCGGGTGATCCTAACAAAAATTTCCGTGAAATTTGAGAAGAGAAGAGTTAAAACTCTATGTCAGGAAGCCTCACCAGAGCGACGAAGGGACTGAGGAGTAAAAAGAATCCTACTCTCCGATATATATAATCCTATAAGACTCAAAATATTTTTCTAGACTCAACAACGCCAGCGATTCGATCAAGCAGGGGGCTCCTAAGTCGGGGAAGGCTCTGATACCAACTTGTAACACCCACGATGCGGCTATATCTCCCACATGTCGGAGCACAACTTAGAGGCATAACCGCATTGTAGGCATGTCGCAAGAGGGGTAATCTTTACACATCCCATGTACTGAATAAGAAAGAGATAAAGAGTTGGCTTACAATCGCCACTTCACACAATACATAAAATAGCATTACATCATCCAGAATTACAATCAAGGTCCGACTACGGAACCAAATAAAGAAAGACTAGCCCTATTGCAATAGGTCCCCGATCGCCCCAACTGGGCTCCACTGCTGATCGACTGGAAACGAAACAACACAACAAACACGATCTTCATCGAGCTCCTCCTTGAGCTCGGTTGCGTCACCTGCACGGTCATCATCGGCACCTGCAACTGGTTTTGGAAGTAATCTGTGAGTCACGGGGACTCAGCAATCTCACACCCTCGCGATCAAGACTATTTAGGCTTATGGGTAGGAAAAAGGTGGTGAGGTGGAGCTGCAGCAAGCACTAGCATATATGGTGGCTAACTTATGCAAATGAGAGCGAGAAGAGAAGCAAAGCATGGTCGTGAACTAGATGTGATCAAGAAGTGATCCTAAAACTACTTGCGTTCAAGCATAACACCAAGACCGTGTTCACTTCCCAAACTCCGCCGAAAAGAGACCATCACGGCTACACACGCAGTTGATGCATTTTGATTACGTCAAGTGTCAAGTTCTCTACAACCGGACATTAACAAATTCCCATCTGCCCATAACCGCGGGCACGGCTTTCAAAAGTTCAAAACCCTGCAGGGGTGTCCCAACTTAGCACATCACAAGCTCTCACGGTCAACGAAGGATATTCCTTCTCCCAGGAAGACCCGATCAGACTCGGAATCCCGGTTACAAGACATTTCGACAATGGTAAAACAAGACCAGCAAGACCACCCACTGTGCCGACAAATCCTGATAGGAGCTACACATATCTCGTTCTCAGGGCACACCGGATAAGCTAAGCGTACAAGGGCCGACATAACCCAAGTTGCCAAGGGATGGCCCTGCACGGTGCTCTAGTTTGGACCAACACTCAGAGGAGCACTGGCCCGGGGGTTTAAATAAAGATGGCCCTTGAGTCTGCAGAACCCAAGGGAAAAAGGCTTAGGTGGCAAATGGTAAAACCAAGGTTGGGCCTTGCTGGAGGAGTTTTATTCAAGGCGAACTGTCAAGGGGTTCCCATTATAACCCAACCGCGTAAGGAACGCAAAATCAAGGAACATAACACCGGTATGACGGAAACTAGGGCGGCAAGAGTGGAACAAAACAACAGGCATAAGGCCGAGCCTTCCACCCTTTACCAAGTATATATGTGCGTTAAATAAATAAGAGATATTGTGATATCCCAACAATAATCATGTTCCAACATGGAACAAACTCCATCTTCGCGTGCAACTAGCAACGCTATAAGAGGGGCTGAGCAAAGCGGTAACATAGCCAAACAACGGTTTGCTAGAAAGGTGGGTTAGAGGCTTGACATGGCAATATGGGAGGCATGTATCGCGGCATAGCAAAAGAGCGAACAACTAGCAAGCAAAGATAGAAGTGATTTCGAGGGTATGGTCATCTTGCCTGAGATCCCGCAAGGAAGAAGAACGAGTCCATGAAGAAGACAAACGGACGTAGTCGAAGGAATCCTCACAAACGCGATGTTATCGGAACTAACCCGAAGAAGCAACACCGGAAAGAAGCAAACAACATAGTAAACAACCACCACATAACATGGCATGATGCACAACCAAGTATGATGCATGTCTGGTTTAAATATGCATGGCATGGCAAAGTGCACAAGCAATTCTACAAATTAAGTGGAGCTCAATATGCAACGAGTTGCATATTGACGGAACACCACAACAAGTTATTTAGTTCGATCTCGTTTATGTACCCAACAATATTAAATGTTGTTAAACATGGCAAGAGGTGGAGCATAATTAAACTAAACATTTAGGCAAGTTTAAAAGAGGCCGGAAATAACAAACAACAAATCCGGTAAATCCCCATATGCATTTAGCAAATTAAAGCAAACAACAATTTTAACATTTTAAATATTGTTATCATGATGCGGATGACATGTGCAAGTTTATGCAATTTTTATTAAAAGTTGACAAGAGCCTTATGAAGCATTTGTCATCGTGGCCGAAACGAAAAGGGTGCCACGACAACGAATCTGAAAATGATGCCACGGCAACAATCCAATGATCCGGTAGCCCACGGGGATACCGGTGCAAAAGGACAAGTGACGGAAGCGTGTCATGCAAGGATGGTGGGGTGCTCCCGGATACCAGGTCCCCATAGGTTAGCGGCAAAAGAGGAGGACCGAGCAAGTGACAACTCGGACACGGTGCAGACAACGGGTGCATCTCATACAACACATGCAAACGTTCTCGGACGGTCGTCTCGGGGTTATACCTTCGAAGCGTGCAAAAGGTACGGTTCTCGTTCGGTGCAAAGTAGAGGAAGTAGACGTTCTCGGGACATTCATAGTGGAAGTAGTCGTTCTCGCTTCGTAGTTGTTCACACTCCGTAGGTGTTCGGGGTCACAACGAGGAACTTGACATCCACGGGGTCTTCGAGGGTCGACGGTAGTTTTTCTATGCATCGGGCATCAAGGTACTTGTCATTCTTAGTGATTCCGAAGACGGCGGTAGTGGTACACGTTACGTAGATGTTCAGGGTCATCACCGTTCGTAGTCAATGTAGTTGAACTTGATGAAACCCTCGGCGACAGTCGTAGTGGATGTCATCGGTATCGTGGCACTTGGCGATATCCGTTCGTAGAGGTACTTTGCAGTTTCGACGGCGGTCATACACGTTTTCATAGATGTTCGAGCCATCGGTAGCGGTACTTGGTGAATCCCGAAATGGTCTTGGCGTCTTCACGCGTAGGGGTACTTGGCGTTTCCATGTGGCACTTGTCAAGCAAGAGGCGAAGTCGTGGTACTTGGGTCGTCGTGGAACTTGCGTTCAGGTCATGTAGTTGTACCAGGCATCCGTGGCCTTCGAGGGACTTGGTGAAAACCATTCAGGGAGGAAGCAACGGGGCTCAGTAGCGGCGAACTTGGCGAAGCAGGCAGGGGCTTGGCACAGCGGACGTAGCTCCGATGAAGCTGCTTGCTGGTAGCGGCCGGAAATAGAGGCGGGGGCCTCGGTGCGATGGAGGCGGAGCAGAGGAGGGGCGAGGCAAATAGGAGACATGCAGGCGAAGGCGAAGCAGGGAGGCGGAGCTCCTGATCCGGCGGCGGGGAACTCCAACGGAGTAGGCAGGATGGCGGCGACAGCCATGGGGCTCCTGCTACTGCTGGTGGCGACGAAGACAGTCGCGGTCGTGGATGAGGGCTGGAGGCGGGGCATGGCGCAGGACCTGTGGGTGCTGGAGGCGACGCCGGTGCTCGGAAGATGAGGCGATGACGAGGAGGAGACCGGGGTTGCAGAAGGCGGCGGCGCGGCCTGCAGCAGGGAAGCAGAGGCTGGTGGCGCGAGGGAAAATCCACGGCGACGGGCACCGACGAACGGAGGCGGGCGTCTGCAGGGCCGTCGGGCATGGAGAGGAGGCTCGAGGGGATCGGGCACGGGGTGCGTTGCGTGAGGGAGAGAGCGAAAGGAGGGAGTGGGGATCGAGTGAGCATCTCCCTGGGCTGACGGCGCGAGGAGGAAACGAAGGAGAGGAGGGGATCGATCGGGATGTGGCTAGGGTTAGGAAGGCAGCTGGGCCAATGGGCCGGCACGGGAGGCCCGGTTGGTCAGGTCGCGGTCTAAGGTGCGGCTGGGCTAGGAGTAGATGGCCCAGTGAAGGTTGGACCAAATTGGGCCGGTGCAGGAGGTTGGAGGCCCAACTGGGGCTGGCTCCTCTCCCCTCTCTTTATAAAAAGATTTAAAACAGATAACTGAAAGAAAAAAAGGAAAGAGGGGGTTACGAAAGGATTTTGGGCATAGGGATAATTTTCCCGAACTCACAAAAATATGCTTGTTTCGAGAAAATAGAAAAGGCAAAGATTGAAAGATGTAAAATTCAAACTCATTTGATTTAAATTCAAATGATTCGAATAGGAAGTGAGGTTTGGGAAGGTCCAAAAATGTTCAGATTTTTGGCGGAGCTCCGGAAAGTGAAGAAAGAATTTAGGGCAAAGTTTGGAGACGAGGAAATTAGTAAGTAAAGCATGGAATATTTTGCAAGTGTGTTGTGGTAATTTCCAAGGGATGGAATATTTATTATAGCCCCCTAATATTGGGAGGATATGTTATAACGAGAATCACCACGTGAATTCCCTCGGTTTAAATGGACCGAAGATCCATACGATTTATACAGTTGAGTTTAAAAAATGAAAAGGCATGATGACATGATGCAATGAAAAAATAAAAGAGCAAGAACAAATGAAACACACGGCGATCACGAAAATATGGAAGTCTTCCGAAGCGTCGGTCTCGGGGCATTACAACACTCCACCACTACAAGAGGATCTCGTCCCGAGATCTAACGATGGCACCGGAGGGAACGAAAGAGGAAGAGAAGAGGTAAAATTAAGTTGCTTCTTTGACAAACGAGTGAAACCAAAGAAGCTTGAAAGATTGAACAAATTGAACGAAAGACTACAACTAAGATGCACACACTTGAAAACAGTCCGTTAGGAAAAGAGGAACAAGGAATCATTACTAGAACCTTGTAGGTTGAAAGACATAAGAAAATGGTTGCAATGGACAAGACGTACATGCAAGCACTCCGGTAGAAACGAGATGTACAAGGAACGATAAAGATCAATTACAATAACACTCCGGTTGGAAAAGGAAGGCATAGGATATGATCTTGAGAAGATGAGAGGATACTTGATGAAACCAACAACACACTGCCTCCGGAACTATTGAAAGAATGGCACAAGGGGGTAAGAAAGATTTCAGACAGCACTCCGGTTGAGAATGGAGGTAAAACTTGATAAGATGAGAGAGGGTGATGCTAAGATATGGTTTAATTCTCTTGATCCTTCTTGTGTGCGTTTTTCCCAGGATATGATTTATTACTTCTCTGCTAAATATTTCCCTGCTCATAAGAAACAAGCTGCTTTGAGGGATATATATAATTTTGTGCAAATTGAAGAAGATAGTCTCCCACAAGCTTTTGGGAGGCTTCTCAAGTTACTTAATGCTTTGCCTGATCATCCTCTTAAGAAAAAATGAAATACTTGATATCTTTTATAATGGACTAACCGATGCTTCCAGAGATTACCTGGATAGTTGTGCTGGTTCTGTTTTCAGGGAAAGAACATCGGATGAAGCTGAAATTCTATTGAATAATATGTTGACAAATGAAAACAATTGGACACTTCCTGAGCCTATTCCTAAACCAACTCCGAAGAAAAGAGGTGTTCTATTTCTCAATCCTGAAGATATGCAAGAGACAAAGAAATCTATGAAAGAAAAAGGTATTAAAGCTGAAGATGTTAAGAATTTACCTCCTATTGAAGAAATACACAGTCTTAATTTACCGCCTGTTGAAGAAACATATGATCTTAATCCATTACCTATTGAAGAAATACATGGTCTTGATAACCCGACACAGGTAGTAAAGGTAAATTCTCTCTATAGATATGATAAAGCTTAAATCCCATTTACTAAGTTTGCTAGCCCAGGCTTAGATGAGTTTGATAAATTTATGGTTAAGCAAAAAGACTTCAATGCTTATTTTGGTAGACAATTGAAATGCAATTCAAATATGCTTGAACACTTGGGTGATTATATGGCTAATGTCAAAGGTAAACTTAAACTTATTAGTAAACATGCTTCTATGGTTGCCACTCAAGTAGAACAAGTACTTAAGGCTCAAAATGATTTGCTCAATGAGTTGAATAGTAAGAATAATGATATGCTATTAGAGTGGCTACTAGAACTAGTAGAATGACTCAGGAACTTCTGTATCCTGAAGGCCACCCTAAGAGAATTGAGCAAGATTCTCAGAGAAATAATATAGATGCACCTAGTCCTTCTAAAAGGAAGAAAAAGAAAAATGATAGGACTTTGCATGCTTCAAGTGAACCTGTTATTGATACACCTGAGAATCCAAATGATATTTCTATTTCTGATGCTGAAACACAATCCGGTAATGAACCTGAAACTAGTGATAATGATAATGATAATGTTCATGATGATGCTCAACCTAGTAATGATAATGATATAGAAATTGAACCTGCTGTTGATCTTGATAACCCACAATCAAAGAATCAACGTTATGATAAGAAAGACTTTGTTGCTAGGAAACACGGTAAGGAAAGAGAGCCTTGGGTTCGAAAACCCATGCCTTTTCCCCCCAAACCATCCAAGAAAAAGGATGATGAGGATTTTGAGCGCTTTGCTGAAATGATTAGACATATCTTTTTGCGTATGCGATTAACTGATATGCTTAAAATGAATCCTTATGCTAAGTACATGAAAGATATTGTTACAAATAAAAGAAAGATACCGAAAGCTGAAATTTCCACCATGCTTGCTAATTATATTTTTAAGGGTGGAATACAAAAGAAACTTGGAGATCCAGGAGTACCCACTATACCATGCTTCATTAAAAGAAATTATGTTAAAAATGCTTTATGTGATCTTGGAGCCGGTGTTAGTGTTATGCCTCTCTCTTTATATCATAGACTTGATCTGAATAAGTTGACACCTACTGAAATATCTTTGCAAATGGCTGATAAATCAACTGCTATACCTGTCAGTATTTGTGAGGATGTGCCTGTTGTAGTTGCAAACGTTACTATTTTAACGAACTTTGTTATTCTTGATATTCCCGAGGACGATAGTATGTCTATTATTCTTGGAAGACCCTTTTTGAATACTGCAGGATCTGTTATTGATTGCACCAAAGGCAATGTCACTTTTCATGTTAATGGTAATGAGCATACGGTACACTTTCCGAGGAAACAACCTCAAGTTCATAGTATCAACTCTATTGGAAAAAATCCATCGATTATATTTGGAGGTTTTGAATTTCCTCTTCCTACTATCAAGAAGAAATATGATATTCTTATTATTGGGGATGTGCATATCCCCGTTGAGGTAACATAGTGTTATTCGAAATTTCTCCGGTTCCAGGTTATTCGGAATGAGTTCGTTAACAAGACTTGATCAACCTTGTTAGTGGATTCCTTTTGATGAGCATGAGATGGACGAAACTAGAAGGCACAACCTTCTGTACCCTCTTTTTACTTTCTGTTATTCATATTAAATAAAGGAAAAATAGTATTTTCTATCTGATATCTGAATTATCCGTGCAATATAAAAATACCCCGAAAATAAAAGTTCTCCAAATGCCCTGAAATTTAAATATGATTTTTTCTGGAATATTTGAGAATATTTGACACTAAGAACACAACACAGGGGGCATCCACCTGGCCACAAGGGTGGAGGGTGCGCCCCCTGCCTCGTGGGCCCATGGTGGCCCTCCTCTACTTATTCCTACACCCACACACTCCTTCTTCCTCTCACAAACACGATTATCCAGTTCAAACCCGAGTCCAAGCTCATTTTGTTGTGATTTTCGATCTCCTTGCTCAAAGCACCACTCACAAAACTGCTTGGGGAGATTGTTCCTTGAGGAAGAAATATGTTTAGGAAAATGTACCAAGGTGGCTCTTCAAGGAAACAAGAGCCCAGGCTTGCAATGCGTGATGCTGATGATGAGCCACCAAGGGACGCTCCAGTGCGGCCCTGTGAATGGCCTTCAGAGGACTTCGTGGATCGAGCGGGGATTAAGGAAGAATTTAACGCATATTTGCGTAGCGCTGATCTTGTGAGCTTCGAGGAAGAAAAATACCGTCAGTACCACTATCTCACTAGTTCCTTTGTGAGGAGGTTTGAATTTTCATCTTCACGTAATTCTCAAACTGTCCTGTTTGATCTTTATGAGAATTCTTACACTATGGACTTAGAGGATTTTACCACTGCCTGCAAACTTCCACAATGGGGTAGTAGTAGTGAACCTCCCAAATATGAATTTAGAGATTTTCTTGCTACTATAACTGTGGGGGAATCTAGAGATATAACACAAGCTACCATAGGGATCATTCACTTTCCTGCTATACATTATTTCTCTCTCTTCATAGGTAGATGCATTAATGGTAAAGATGAGGCATGTCACATGTGTGTACCTGACCTCATTATTCTTAGGAGTGCTGTGTTAGGAGATAAATCTTATAATTTGGGAGCCATTGTTGCACGTAGGTTGCATCTTAATAGATTTAATGGAGATTTCTTTGGTGGAATTTATGCAACCCGCTTAGCTGATTTTCTTGGTGTAACTATACGTAATGATGATATTGACTTGCCTTCTGCTTAACTAGACTTTAATGCTATGGTTCACCACCAGTTTGTTGAGAGGAATGAATCACCCCTCCAGTATCGCTTAATCTTTGACAGACGTCGTGTTGTCCGTATTACTCTCCCTGCTCCTGCCTTCTTTGATTATCAGGCAAAATGAAGATGTGTTATTACCAGAGAGGAGGCAGATGAGTACGAGAGGAGGGCGGAGGCCGCTCGCCGCCACGCTGCAGCTCAGGAGGCAATAATCGTTGCATCGCAGTACGACCCCAACTATTACTATGGATATCCGCCATGCCAACCGTGGCCATAGACCAACTTAGACCAAAAGCCTAAGCTTGGGGGAGTACGCATTTCCCACCGACATTACATTCATATTCACACACTCTCATTGCTAGATGTCGGTGCTCATACTTTTTCATTGTATCATCCATGCTAGTTTATTTCCTTTTTATGCTTTCTTCTTGTGTGCTTAATAAACCTTAAGAAAAACCAAAAAAAATTAGTTGTAGCTTTTAATTAGTTTACTTTCCATGCTTGTAGTAGTAACTAAAAAGAAAACCCCAAAAGATTTCATGTTCTTCTTTTGCTTGTTGGGAGCTTTCCCGTGTAAATAGTCTTATTTCTTTTCTTTTCTTTGGGGGTTGATAGGAGAAGACCATGATTAAATTATTGAAGTGGCTCTTATATGCATTATTGTTCATCTGACAAAAGAGCCCATATTGCCTTGTCTTCTCCTGTTTATTGAATCCTTGCAGATTCCAGCTTAGTCCAATGCACGTGCACTGTTATTATTATTCACATCGTTCAGTCGTGCAAGTGAAAGGCAATTATGACGATATATGATGGACTGATTGAGATGAGAAAAACTGGTATGAACTCGACCTCTCTTGTTTTTGTAAATATGATTAGTTCATCGTTCCTGATTCAGCCTATTATGAATAAACATGTTTGCAATGACAACTAGAGATCATAGTTTCTTGTGCCATGCTTAATTAGCTAGGAGCTTATAATGGTTTACCTTGCGTGCCAACATGCTATTAAAATGGTTGTGATGTGGTATGATAGGGTGGTATCCTCCTCTGAATGATTTAAGTGACTTGACTTGGCACATGTTCACGCATGTAGTTGAAACAAAATCAACATAGCCTTCACGATATTTATGTTCATGGTGGATTATATCCTACTCATGCTTGCATTCGGTGTTGATTAATTTTAATGCATGTTCATGACTATTGTCACTCTCTAGCTGGTCGCTTCCCAGTCTTTTTCTAGCCCCCACTTGTACTAAGAGGGAATACTGCTTGTGCATCCAACTCCGTAAACCCCAAAGTTATTCCATATGAGTCCACCATACCTACCTATTTACGATATCTACCTGCCGTTCCAAGTAAATTTGTATGTGCCAAACTCTAAACCTTCAAATAAACATCCTGTTTTGTATGCTCGAATAGCTCATGTATCAACTAGGGCTGTCCGTATCTTCCATGTTAGGCGGGTTATTCTCAAGAGGAGTGGACTCCGCTCCTCACTCACGAGAAAATGGCTGGTCACCAGGATGCCCAGTCCCATGCTTTATGCAAATCAAATCAAAATAATTGCAAACAAAACTCCCCCTGGGACTCTTGTTAGTTGGAGGCACTCGTTGTTTCGAGCAAGCCATGGATTGATGCTTGTTGGTGGAGGGGGAGTATAAACTTTACCATTCTGTTTGGGAACCGCCTATAATGTGTGTAGCATGGAAGATATTGCCATCTCTTGGTTGTTATGTTGACAATGAAAGTATACCGCTCAAAACATTATTCACCTCTATTTCAAAACCGAGCTCTCACACCTCTACAAATCCCTGCTTCCCTCTGTGAAGGTCCTATCTATTTACTTTTATGTTGAGTCATCATCCTCTTATTAAAAAGCACCAGTTGGAGAGCACCACTGTCATTTGCATTCATTACTGTTAGTTTACATTGAGTATGACTTGACTGGATCTCTTTTACCATGAATTACAATGTCTAGTCAGTCCTTGATCTTTAAAGGTGCTCTGCATTTATGTTTTGTGGTCTCAGAAAGGGCTAGCGAGATACCATCTTGTTATATCATATCACGATTGTTTTGAGAAAGTGTTGTCATCCGAGATTTATTATTATTGCTCGCTAGTTGATTATGCCATTGATATGAGTAAACATGAGACCTAAGCGTTATTGTGAATATGGTTAGTTCATACTCTTTGTTGAAAACTTGAACGCTGGCTTTACATATTTACAACAACAAGAGCAAACAGAGTTTGTAAAAGTTTATCTTTATCACTTCCAGTTTGTCAACTGAATTGCTTGAGGACAAGCAAAGGTTTAAGCTTGGGGGAGTTGATACATCTCCGTCGTATCTAATTTTCCAAAACTTTTGCCCTTGTTTTGGACTCTAACTTGCATGATTTGAATGGAACTAACCCGGACTGACGCTGTTTTCAGCAGAATTGCCATGGTGTTATTTATGTGCAGAAACAAAAGTTCTCGGAATGACCTGAAACTTCACGGAACGTCTTTTTGGAAATAATAAAAAATCCTTGCAAAAGATGAAGACCAGGGGGCCCACACCCTAGCCACGAGGGTGGGGGCGCGCCTCCTACCTCATGGGCCCCCTGGAGCTCCTCCGACCTCAACTCCAACTCTATATATTTGCTTTCGGGGAGAAAAAAAATCAGAGAGAAGGATTCATTGCGTTTTACGATACGGAGCCACCGCCAAGCCCTAAAACCTCTCGGGAGGGATGATCTGGAGTCTGTTCGCGGCTCCAGAGAGGGGAATCCATCGCCATCGTCATCATCAACCTTACTCCATCACCAATTTCATGATGCTCACCGCCGTGCGTGAGTAATTCCATCATAGGCTTGCTAGACGGTGATGGGTTGGATGATATTTATCATGTAATCGAGTTAGTTTTGTTAGGGTTTGATCCCAAGTATCCACTATGTTCTGAGATTGATGTTGCTATGACTTTGCTATGCTTAATGCTTGTCACTAGGGCCCGAGTGCCATGATTTCAAATCTGAACCTATTATGTTTTCATCAATATATGAGTGTTCTTGATCCTATCTTGCAAGTATATAGTAACCTACCATGTGTTATAGTCAAGATCTTTGTATTGTGTTGTCGTTGAGCTTTTTTTTTGCGAAGTCAATGACGCTTTGTTGGGTCTCGCTCTTCCTCTTGAAGAAATATACCCAAGTGTATCTTGAATAGTCATCCACAATCACCAAACAATATTTTCTACCGCCAAGACTATCAAAGGATGGAGGCCCGAAGAGATCCAAATGAAGGAGCTCCAAAGGCCTCTTCGAGTAGATGATAGTCGTGGGAGGGTGAGCCTTCTCATGTAGCTTTCCTTCGATACAAGCACTGCAAGCATGATCTTTGGCAAAACTAACATTTGTTAGTCCACGGACATGGTCCCCCTTGAGAAGACTTTGCAAAGATCTCATATTGACGTGAGCTAAACGACGATGCGAAAGCCATCCCATGTCAACCTTAGCTCGAAAAGTTAATCACATAGAGACCGTTCTCGACATGCCCAACAAAGGCTACTTTAAGAGTCTTGCTCCACAAGAGGGCCACGGTATCAATATCAAAGAAAGTGGCAAAGCCCATAAGTGCTAGTTGACGAACGAAAAGTAAATTGTATGCAAGGGACTCAACAAGCATGACCTTCTCAATCGTAAGATCATGAGAAATGACAACTTTGCCGAGTCCCAATACCTTAGAGGACGAGGCGTCACCCCACTCGACGTTGGTGGGCATGGATGGAATCTTTTGCACGTCCACCACCAAGTCCTTGCTTCCGGTCATATGATTAGTACCTCAACTATCGAGCAACCATGATCCCCCACCGGAAGCAAACACCTACAAGAGATCAATGCTTGGTTTTAGGTACCCATTTTGTAATGAGTCCTTTGATGTTAGTAACAAGGGTCTTAGGAACCCAAATAGACCATTCAATGTACTCATAAGTAGAACAAACAAATTCGGCATAAACATGCCCATCTCTAGCACGGCACAATACATAAGAAGGGTTAAAGTCACCGGCTTTGTTGGGAATGGAAGCGTTGCCCTTCTTGGCATCACTACCCCTCACGGAGTTATTCTCCTTCTCCTTAGTAGCACCCTCTCCGTCCTTCACAAAAGTTTGCTTGAGAGGAGGAGGTCATTTGGCCTTGTCATTCTTCTTCTTGTTCTTGGACTTGGGCACGTACCCAATCCCTTCCTTGGCCACAACTCCCTTTTGGTTGGTCAAAAGGTCGTTGAGATTCTTCTCGCCTTGTATGCAAGACACAAGACCTTTCTCAAGTTGCACCTTTAGCTTAGCGTTCTCCTCAACAAGATGCACATGCTCACAACATGGGTTAGTAGCATTTGCATTATCAATTAACATCATATGAGGAAAAGTGGCTTTCTCCTTGGTTAGCTTTACTTGAAGTTGATCATGAGACTCTTTGAGGCTAGCATGAGCACCCTTCAAGACCTTGTGAGCCTTGTCAAGTAGGTCAAACTCCTCTTTGAGTCTAGCAAGATCAACTCCAAGCTTGGCCTTCTTGGAGTTTAGCACACGAGAGACAACAAGAGCATGATCAAAATCTTTCTTTAACTTAGCGTGATCAACGTTGTGTGACTCCTCAAGAGCCAAAAGAAGACCACACTCTTCCTCAAGAGCATTGGAAAGATCCGAAATCTCATCGGCATAGTCACGACTATGCCCCTCCATCTTGGAGATAGTATCTTCGTGAGCCTCGATCATGTCATTGGCTTCACCAAGTTGTTCCAAGAGAGCAACAAAATGCTTCTTGGATTTACCCTTGAGTTTACCCATAAAGGACTCAAACTAATTTTCCTCCACATTGGATCCCTCATATTCATCAATGCAATCCGTCAAGGAAGGATTATTAATGATGGTAGTTTTGATGTCGGGGGTTACCTTGTTGGTGGCTTTAGCCATGAGGCACTTGGCGGTGATGTTCTCATTGGGTGAGTCGAAGAGAGACACTCGTGGAGTTTTTGCAATGGCAACGGAGGCCATGGCAACTGACTCACCATCTTCATCATCATCATCATCCTCATGGTACTCTTATTGAACCACCAACGCCTTGTGAGGGGTCTTCTTGGTGAAGTTGCTCTTGTTGGGGAAAGACTTGGCTTTGTCCTTTCGGATGAGCTTGCCACCATTGTCTTCCCTCTTCTCATACGGACACTCCGCAACAAAATGGCTCACATTGCCACAATTGTAGCAAGTCCTCACACATTGCTTGCTCTTCGTGCCACTTGAGTTGTTCTTGTTGAAGTTTGGCCTTGAGTTCTTCTTGCTCCAAAATTGCCTTGAAGCAAGTGCCATGTGTTCATGATAGGCATACTTTGTATCTTCGGGGTTGCTTTCCTCTTCTTCCTCTTCTTCTTCTTCTTCTTCTTCAACACAAACCTTGGCCTTCAATGCAAGGTTGGGCTTCTTTGCCCTTTGAGAGCGAAGCACCACATGTCGGCGGTCTTGTCCAAGATGTTCATAGCCACAAACTCATCCAACACTTCACTTGAGGTCAAGGTGTGGAAGTCGGGCCTTTGACGAATGACGGAGGGCATGGCCTTGTGGTAAGGCATCATTGCCTTGAGGAATTTGCACTTGATCCAATTGTCATCCGTGTCCTTGCTCCCATGATCTCGGAGTGAGACCGCGAGTTTGGTTACTCTTCGATAAAGCTCACGAGGTTCTTCATCTTCTTTCATAGCAAACTCATTGGCTTCATCTTGCACTACCTCATAGTTGGAGCATTGAATGCTTGCGCTTCCCCGGTAGAGAGAGACAACACAAGCCATGCATCTTTGGCCAAGGCGAATGGCCGAAGATGAGGTAGATCTTAGGGTGGAATTTCATCTTGGATGATCAAGAGAGCATTCTCATTGAATTGATTATCCGTGGCTTCTCGAGGTGTGAAGTTGCTTGGGTCATGCGGATAGAAACCTTCTTCAATGATTCTCCAAAGATTAGTATTCACATGATTTAAATGACGCTTAAAGCGATAAACCCAAGAATCAAAGTCCTCATTTTTCACAATCTTAGGGGGAGGACCGCCATGATTCAAATGAGTGGAAGGAATCGGTCCACCATAAACAAGTGGTGGTTCCACATGGGCAAAGATGCCGGTGCCATTTTTACCACCAGAAGAAGGAGCCTTTTCACTACTAGCTTCCCCCTTGTCGGAGTTAGCATCCGTCACCTTGTCAGTGGGATTACCCACTTTCAATGGTGCGGTGGATAGTTTAAGCCCTTCAATGAATTTAGTAAACATGCTTTCAACCTCGGTCGTCATTGAGGTTTTCAATGTCTCCAAGGCTACATTGAATTCCTCACGGGAGACCGAGGTTCCCCCATCACCCGTAGACGAGATCGGATTCACACCGGAGTGCTCCTCCACACCGTCTATGGTGTCAACCATACTCTTCAGACGACAAAGTCCTTCGTAAAGAGATGAGGCTCTGATACCAATTGAAAGGATCGATATGGTTGACTAGGAGGGGGGGGGGTGAATAGGCAACTAACAATTTTTAGCTTTTCTTTACCAAATTAAACTTTGCATCAAAGTAGGTTGTCTAGATGTGCAACTAGGTGAGCAACCTATATGATGCAACAACAACGAACACACAAGCAAGCAAGAGAAGTAACACTAATAAGCTTGCACAAGTAAAGGTAAGAGATAACCAAGAGTGGACCCGGTGAAGACGAGGATGTGTTACCGAAGTTCCTTCCTTTTGAGGGGAAGTACGTCTCCGTTAGAGCGGTGTGGAGGCACAATGCTCCCCAAGAAGCCACTAGGGCCACCGTATTCTCCTCACGCCCTCACACAATGCGAGATGTCGTGATTCCACTATTGGTGCCCTTGGAGGCGGCGACCGGACCTTTACAAACAAGGTTGGGGTTATCTCCACAACTTAATCGGAGGCTACCAACAACACCACGAAGCTTCACCGCAATGAACTATGGCTCCGTGGTGACCTCAACCGTCTAGGGTGCTCAAACACCCAAGAGTAACAAGATCCGCTAGGGATTGGTGGGGGAATCAAATTTCTCTTGGTGGAAGTGTAGATCGGGGTCTTCTCAACCAATCCCGAGCAAATCAACAAGTTTGATTGGCTAGGGAGAGAGATCGGGCGAAAATGGAGCTTAGAGCATTAATGGAGCTTGGAGGTGGAAGAGGTAGTCAACTAGAGGAAGAAGACACCCCTTATATAGTAGAAGAACAAATCCAACCGTTATCCACCAACTCAGCCTGCGCAACGCGGTACTACCGTACCAGAGGAGTGCTACTACCACAGGGGCACGCGGTACTACCGCAGGGCCCCGCGGTACTGCCGCCCATGCAGCAGAGACCAGAACAACCCAAAATGCACTAAGGCAGAGGGCGGCAGTACTGCTGGCGCGGTACTACCGCGCCCCCTTGCGGTACTACCGCAAGGCAGGGACTGTCCAGAGATGGGAAGGCACATATATAATACTCCCTCCATTTTTGTATACAAGGCCACTATCAAAATTACAATTTGCAACTATACAAGGCCACTAACATTAATCGAGGCAAAATTGATGGCGTTTGCCTCATACTAGCACCCGAGGACATTAATATCCCTTGTGTGCATGCGGGAGTGAGAAGGTTAGCTTGTATTCCCAATATTAATCAACCAATGAGGAGTAAGAGAGTTGGCTTGTTGTGCGTGGGAGAGAAAAACCACATTAATTAACACGACAAACAGGGTGACAAGCTAGCTTGCAACATTGACTTAAACATGGCATTGATTTTTATCTTAGTACCTGTAATATGAGTTTGTGGCCTTGTATACAAAAATAGAGGGAGTAAATTACAACCGTGGCTACTTCCGTAGAGTTGGAGTCGATGCAAAAACCCGCCGCGGTAGTACCGTAAGCCAGCAGCGGTACTACCATGCTAGGCGCAGATGAAAAAAATTTCATCCGCCCCTTACCACGGTACTAAGCCAGATACCACGGTACTACCATGCCCAGTAGCACGGTACTACCGTGATGGGTGCCACCCACTAGGGAGAGGGTGACAACATCTGGACTCCGGCCACAGTACTACCGCTTGCCAGGAAGCGGTACTACCGTGGGCGCCTGCGGTACTACCGCACCGGCGGACGGTACTACCGCAAGGGCCTGCGGTACTACCGCTCTAAGGAATAGTACTACCGCACACCCTAGTTCAGCAAGCACGAGCAATATTCGCATAGACAAGGAAAACATAGGATGCTCCAAAGGCTAGAAGAGAAGGAGGTACAAAGGAACATGTGTACGTGATGAATCCACCCACCCTTTCCGACACGGACCCCCTCTTAATAGTACGGCTTCCCTACGACTCAATACCATCGAAAAGAAACGTAGAGAAACGCCGTCTTCCATACCCTTCGAGGGGAACCAAAACATCTTGTGCCTAGTCAATATATATCTGAAATATTCGATGCACATGATTAGTCCGCAAAAGTATTGTCACCAATCACCAAAACCAACTAAGGGATAAAATGCCCTTAGAAACGGGCCGTTTGGTAGCCTCGTTTTACTGTTGGGCCAGCATAGCATGAAACTTAAAGCATCTCTAGGCCCGGCTCACTGGAAACACTCAGATCGGCAGTTTCTCGCCAGCCAGGCTGAGGCGAGCGCAAGCGAGTGGGAGATGGGAGGGATGTGAGGTGATTACGTGAGGTCTTCTTCAACCTCCAGTAAGCTCATGTCTAATCTCCCCCCTTTGATCTACACAATGGTGCTTCGGTTCGAGGTAAGCTCTACACGAAAAAGATGCACCTCGATGCTACGGTTTCATTCAGGCGATCGGTTTGTAGTTTCGTCGGCCGTAAGTTCTTAATATCGTGTTCCCGTTTGGAGCTATTCTGGACGAATTTTGTCAGATTTGTCGCGAACGATTGATCATTTAAAATTTCCTTTGACCAGCAGCCTAATCTCGCAGTTCCTCACAACATTCGTGATGTAAGTTTTTGGTTTCGATGATCATAGCTTCATCTCTCTTCGAACAGCAGTCTACTGCACTGATGCCGCCATGTCGAGCTCCTCTATCATCTGCTCAGAGCTCTCCTATTCGTCCCTCTCGAGGCCGAAGCCCTTCCCCTTGATCTCCTTGCTCGCGTGCTACTACACTAGAGTCGTTTCCGGCGTCGCTCATCTCGGCCTACTCTCTGTCGTCCTCCTACTGCACTGACGCCGCAATGGCGCGCACACTGCTTTCTTGTATCCTCTTCCTCCGTGCACACTGCAGTCCGCCACGCCGCTGGCGAGGTCGATCATCTTCGCCTCCTCTCTCTCGCCCTACTACACTGGAGTCGTTTCCGGCGTCGATCATCTCAGCCTCCTCTCTCGTCCACTGCACTGACGATATCATGGCGCGAGCACTGCATTCTCCTCCTCTGTCAACTGTCTTTGCGCGAGCACCGCAACTAGTTCGCCGACAGTGTCGCTTGTCGTGCCACCGATGGGGTCGCTCATCCACGACTCCATGGTCATCATGTCATACACGGCGCCACGGCCACTATCCACCGCAGTCGTCATGGTCCGGCGCACACTGCATTTCTTCTCCCCCTTCCTCTGCTAGCTATTAACCTTGTGTGCTAAGTGCAAGTGTTAGCTCTTAATCATACCCCATACAGGCAATCAAACAGTGTGTAGTTGCATGCCTCAAGACAATGCAGGCAATCAAACAACGTGCCAAAGTTGATCTCCTAATGCAGGAAGTCCATATGCAGGCAACCAAACAACTCGTAAATGTCGCATATGAGACTGTTTTCCAGAGCCAGGCTAAGTGAAAAAGGGTATGCAACGCAGATACTGTAGCGCACGGCAACCAAACACGTCCTTAATGGTCAGGCAACGGGAGCAAATATTTTTAGAAGGTTTTTCGCGCTACAAATATGATGCGTGTTCATGGGCCGGCCCACCAGGTGCGGCAGCGGATTTCCGCGTGCCATGAGGCAAACGAAGAACGAAAAAAATGAAACGCAAACGAAAAAGCTCCTCTTTTTTTTCTCCACCAATCAAAAAGGAAAAAGGTTCAGGAGGAAACTTGCGGGACGCGCTACCATATTCCGCTACTCCCTCGTCAGCGTATATATAGCGACATACCGCATGGAGGCCGGAGAAACAATCATCAGAAGCCGCGAGATCGATTTGGCGACAGAGAAACCACACCCAACGCGGACTGAAACCCTCTCCCTCTCTCGCGCGCGCTCGACCGATCGATCGCCGCCCCGTACGTACCAGCCGTGCCGCGCCGCGGGAAGGAGGAGCTGACGACGCCGACCGCAGCCATGGCGGCCTCCGAGGTGAGCTACTTACTTTGCTTTTTCTTTTTGACGGGCCCGAGGTGAGAGAGCAGAGCTTGCCGCACGCGCGCGTAGCTGGACTTTCATGATCAATTCGGTTCCGTCGGAGTACTCCTTCTCTATTACTCCTTCCGTCTCATAATATAAAAACGTTTTTCAATCTAACATAGATTGAAAAACGTTCTTATATTATGTGACGAAGGGAGTAATTTACAGTGCGTGCGTGTACCACTAGATCGTTGATTTGATCAACCTAATATAAGTCATATATTACAAAAAAATATATCAGTATAAACTTCAGATGTTCTATTTTCAAACGGTATAATTTTTGTGTTATAATTAGAGTGAGAAAATTGGCAACCTAGGTGTACGCGCAGACTTGTAAACTGAAACGGAGGGAGTAGCTTTTATTTAGTTTCAATATAATTGGATTTCTGAAGCATTGCGCCGACGTACTCAGCCAGCCAGTGTCTGTACGGGGCTTTGAACTGTGAACTTTTTCTAGGGCTCTAGGTTTCTAGCATGGGAACTTTTTGTGTAGGGTTCGTTTTATAATCAGTTAATTTGGTCACAAAAGTGTCGTCCAAAAGTTAAGGCGAGCTCAGTATACTTCCGGGGTGAAGAAGAAACAAGCGAATCCATAAACACTTGAAGACCGGAAACTGAACTGAGGGTTTAACTTTGTTCGTCGTGCAAATTTCAGGTTCATCTTGGCACATCTATTGCTGACATGCGAGATGGACAGGACATTCTAGGTACAGTTCATATGAATGTTGATATTTTTTATCTTTACTCTTCGTGGATCGTGGCCTCTGTTTTGACGTATCCGATTCCATGCTCTTCAGATCATCAAGCTGTAGAGGAGGAAGAAGGCATTGTAATTGGAGGGGGAACCGACAGCGACTATCAAGAGGTGCCTCTGTAGTTTCTTTTACAAAAAATAAATAAATTAAAACCATGCAATTTTACTTATTTGTTATTGACTTATTGGATTTTTTTTATTTTGCAGCTACTGGATAGAGTGTTCAACATTATCGCTGGAAACAATCCAGATCTCGCCGTGAACAGAGGAAAAGTGGTTATGTGCCCTCCTAAGATTCTTAGGGAGGGCACGAGGAAGACGGTATTCGTGAACTTTATGGAGTCATGTAAAACGTGTGTTTCTGTTCATGCCTTTATCTGGAATGCACTTTCGCCAGATTTTGACAAACTAACCATCTGCAAATCTACATCTCCAGGTTGCGTAGGGACCCTAATCACGTGATGGATTTTTTCCTCTCTGAGATGGCAACAAGCGGTTCAATTGATGGGCAGAACAGGTTGGTGATCAAAGGGAGATTTGCTCCGAAATCCTTTGAATCGATCCTCAGGAGATACATCAGTAAGTGCCCTCATGCTATTTCATTGCTTCAGTGTTTGAAGTGCGCCCTTGCTAGAACAAATGGTTTCCTGAATTCGGTGGGCTGTTTGTGACCTTTTCTATTATGAAAACCTTTCAGATGCGTATGTCATCTGCAATGGATGTAAGGGCCATGATACCACTATAACCAAGGAAAACCGTCTCTTCTTCCTTCGCTGTGAGCAGGTAAAATGTCATCTAGGCGCATATAAGTATTTGGTTACATCCTGTTTCCTTCCACATGATTTGTCAATCCCATGTTGAACATTTTGCTATTTATCACCATATATGATTCCTCATACAGTATCTTTATATTTATTATTAAATGCAAATTCACCATGCCATGACCCACCTATCATTTCTGAAAATGATGAGTTGCAACTTCATTGCCTACATTGTTTGACAAGTACTTTAGGTGGTGAATAAAATTGCAATAACCAAGGCATAAGCAATGTTAATAGTTCTTGGCATGTACTCCCTCCGTTCGGAATTACTTGTCTCGGATATGGATGTATCTAGAACTAAAATACATCTAGATACATCCATTTCTGCGACAAGTAATTCCGAACGGAGGGAGTACTACCTTTTTATTTTTCTCATCTTACATGGAATCCTGTTATAGTTTCATGCATTCCGCTTTAATAACAAAACAACTGCTTGTGGAAATCTGGTTTCTTGTGAAAATAAGTTTTCTCTGTTACTACTATTGTATCCTTTTCCATCATCCAAAGAAACTTTTGGTTGCAACTCTGAATGCGCCCTGCCTTTTTTTCTTTCTTTCTGTAGTGTGGGTCTTCAAGGTCCGTCGATCGAATCAAGGCTGGATTTGTCACACATGTTGGTCGTCGCAACGCCTGAACATTGGTCAAAACTCTAGATCGTCTAGCTCGCTACACCCATGTGTAGACATGCGTTTCCTTTTTCCTTTTTGCATCGCAAATGAGTTTCAGATTAACAGGGTTGTGACGCGGCTCATAACGAAATCACGATTAATTTCTAGGTTTATTAAAAGATTGTACTATGTGAGGTGAGCATGTCATGGTGTCAAGTTATAGCACTATCTACCAATTCAAAACGACAGATGTTGCAGTCCCTTTTATGTTTCAAACTTCCCATTACCATGATATAAAACAAGACGCCAAAGAGTTGGTGTGTAATATTACAGGCCGTGCGACAGACAGTGAGCGAACTAGATAAAAAAAATTGCGCGCACTGGTTTCGGGTGCACTGAACTGAGCTAGTCTTGCAGCCTAGCTAGAGCTTGAGGGCTTCAGTTCATGGAGGTGTGGCGCGGGCTTGATGTAGGTCAACACCGTGTCCGCTGGCTGTGAGGAGGGTGGTGGCCGGGGAGTCCAGCGTGAGCGCGTTTGTGTGGCACCCGTCAAAATTGGCGATGCAACTATGCAAGTCAGGCCGGACGATCGGCTGGATCTCTCCAGCTTCCTTGGTTGACAGTCTTGTGCCACAAAGAAACATGCCAACTTCTTATTTTTGGGGCAACTGGTAATATGGGATTGCGATTAATCAGACCAAAACAGTCTTAAGTGGGCAATTTTGTTCCCCTGATGTTTTATTTGGAAGATCTCTACATGGCACATAGGTACGTTTGAATTGTAACCGAAGTGTGTACTCTACTTTTTTTTTGTAATGACCCAAAATTCCGGATTTATTTGGATGGTTGCCAACCGTTTGGCATGGCAACACACTTTAGCCATCTGATCAAAACTAGAACCGACGGCCACGAAGGCGGTCGACGCGCATGAAAAGATTAGTTGGCTGAGTTCAAGTGTTTGCCAAGAAATTAACCATCCCACCCCATCCCACCCCACCCCACCCCACAAGAGGGCGCTACCCATTCCGAAAAATTTCACATGAGGAGAGAGTTGGATCCCCTATCAGATTGGCCATAAGTACGAAAGGAATTGTGGCGAATGTTTTGGCTCTGAAGATAAAAGTTCCGACAAGGAAGATCAAGTGTGGATCAGGCCAGTGTCGGGGACTATAAAATTAAATGTCGATGCGAGCTATCACCAATATGCAAGGGCTGCAAGACTCAAATGGGGCGTTCATAGCTGCATCGTGTTTGTTTAAGGAGTTTGCCATTTGATGCCACATCAATGGAGGCGGTGGCATTGCTGGAAGGTTTGCGAATTGCGGATTCGTTGGAGATCCTCTCAGTGGTTGTGGAATGTGATTCTATGGAGATACTTCAAGCCATCCTTGACCCCAGAGGCGGCAGGTAGTGCTTGTCGTCGGCAGGTGATGCCGCCGACGGATGCTTCGCACGACTCATGCAGAGTCGTCAAATCAGGCCTACTGCCGGCAGGTGCTGCATGGTGGTTGTAGCGGAGGTGTCATGTTTAGCCCGTCGCTGCTGGATCGAAGATGCTGCGACGGTGATGGGAAGCGAGGCGTATGGGACGTCTTTGTCTTCTGGCATCTTCTCCAAAGGTATTCAACTATCGAGACGTCGGTAGCCGGACAAGTGATGATGGTAGAGGCGGCTTCAATGATGAGTTTATGCTCTCGAGTGGAAACACAAGATCTCTTATTAGGCTATATCGATGCGCGTCTACATCGTGTCCTTGATGAAGGTGGTGGTTCGAAACTTGGCTTTGGGGACAATAATCCCGAGATCAACCTTGTGGCGGACTCGTCATCATCGACGCATGTGTGACAATTCCTTCTTCAAGGCGTAACCTAGAAGTTGTGTATTTTTTAGATTGCCTTTTATCATAAGATTAGTGGTTGTCCAGGTCAATGTTGTTCGACCGCTGAATTTTGGTCTCTTAATAATATATCGTTGTGTGCATCACTCGATGCAGAGGCCGGGTTTATCATCGTTTTCGAAAAAAATCATTGACCCCGCAGAGTATCAAGCATCAGGAGCCGTGGTGACTGATGAGTGACAGAAGATTATGAGCTCTTTCAGCAGGGCGATTATAGTACACTACGCACGGGAAAGCAATGTTCTTGTGCATTCGCCTGCTCGAGCTAGTTAAAGAAGGAAATTATCTGAGCAGTGGTGCGAACATCCTTCTGACTTTCTTATTCCTTCTCATGTAACATGATTATTGTTTAATAAAAGTTGCCGAATTTCAAAAAACAACAAGAAGAAAACACCTCACCCCACCCCTTCTTTTGGCGTTGGGAAAGGCGAACAAGGAACCCTAGCCCGAGGTACGTTCACGGCTCACCAAATCTACCGAAATTTCTCGTTTTTCCACGGACTTCAATCCGTTAGTGTAGGCATGTAGGGGAGGGGCGGCGGCCGGCGGTGGTGATTCGTGACGGATTTCTCCTAATCCCTAATTATTTGCAGGCCTGCGACGATGGCGGCGGTTGGATGCGCGGCCAGGAGGCTCAGTGGGTCCCTGCTCCAGCGAACGCAGACGGCAGCCACCTCACCTGCAATCGCGGAGGAGCAACGTCGGCTCGTGCCACGGCTCATGCACACCAACGAAGTATCTTAACAGAAACTAGTAGAATGCCCGTGCGTTGCCACAGACCTTTTAATTTGTTTTATTGCATCCATAAATACAAATGCATATCCCTCTCGCTTTCCCCACTCTATATACCACCCTTCATATCTCTCTCCCCCCACCTTCTCTCTCCCACCCATGATCTCTTTCTCTCTCTCACACACACCCCCTCTTCCTCTTCCACGACTCAATTTAATTTGGGCTCAACTTAACTAACTTTTACACATGATCTAGTTATATTGCCCGTGCGTCGCAACGGGAGCACACATATTTTGACGGTTCAACACCAATCGTGTCTAATATATAATTTTTACAAGCTCCATGCATATATGTGTCGTTGTATACATACTTTAACATTACATCACCCTGACAATGACACATCAAAGAAATAATTAATGTCGCCTCCAAGCCCGAAGTTCATTTGTCTCTCATATGTTCGAGCATGTTTAGACATCAAATGGGTGCCTAGCAGGCTCCCCAAAATCCAAGCATCTAGATGGTCCGGGCTCCCCTAAATCCAGCCCACATGTGGGTGAGAAATGTGGAAGTCCGAACCAGATGACACCCGGCTCACCTTCATCATGGCACCCTCTATTCTTCACACTGTACTTCCACCACGGACCGTCAAGGTGGAGTCCCCGGCCACCGTTATTAGGCGAGGAGGCGTGCGCCGCCCGTGACACCCTCCGAGCCAAGAAGGCATATCCGATGTCTTCCGAGTCATTGTCATGTTGTAACATATATAGTTGAATGTCATGCATTACCACAAAATAAAAATATGATGTCCATGCAATTGATACGCCATGATGTCCATTATTAACTCTTGAATCAACCTACCTATGCATTTACCTTTCTATCCAAAGAAAAAATTTGTACGACTTGATGAAAAATATATAAAAACCTCTCAATCATGCAATTTACAGCAAAGCCATCTCTGATGAAATGCAATTTGCCACATTTTCTAAAATAGAAAAATTATTCTGCTCAGAACTGTAACTGAACAGACAAACTCTAACCTTCTCCCCGCTCACTCTCAACCCTTACTCTTATCACAACAATCGACTAACTCGTGTTCTAAGTGAGCCAGTGGTTCTAGGTCCAGGTCTAGTGTTGCTCGTAGATCACTTTCCTTCTCATCCTGAGCAACAACTTCAGATTTATGTCATGGTGATTGATTTTGATTGCAGAGAGAAAGTGCAAAAGCTATGGGCAATCCTATATGACTGGCGCCATCAGTAAGGATTTCTTTTAAGCTAGCTTACTTTTGGGTCTAAGCCGAGTTTATTTCTTTCGCAGATTTATTCACCTTATTGGGACGGTGGGGTTAATATATATACATCAATTTTGAGCATCGGCAACGCATGAAGCTTGCTTCTGAGGCTGCAACATACTTTGCAATCCCCCTGTGAAACATACTCTTGTCACTATGCACATATGGTTATTCGAACGAATTGATTTCGATTAGACTATCTTTTTCCTAATTACTTGTTATATGATGTTCTTTACTATTCAGAGGTTGTTGAAGGGAGATGGGGCTCTTCAGGCCCCTTTGGTGCAAAAGCACAAGCAGCAGCATCTACAGCTGACCACTCATAGCCTAGGATGTCCTGCATATTTGATCTATTTTGGATAGAGCACATGGAATCAAACCACAGGTAATCAATTTGCTATATTCATGTGATTAGCTATAAGGAATTTATTACCTCTGTTTTATTTGCAGGATACCCAAGCAGTGCGTACAAACTGTAGTGGTGCGTGTAGCTTATCATCAATCTGCCATTATTATTTGTGTGTATGTGTTCAAAACGACCACTCTAGGGATTCTTGATTTGCTCCTGGCTGCACCGTTGGGTTTCCCGCGGCTTTGTTTCTTTTGAGTTCTGTTGTTCATACCAGTCTAATTCGCCAACATCAGATTTCTAATAATGCTTTCAACCTGGACAGTCTGATGTGAGCAAGTTTCTTGCCCTATCCATGCGTCAACCAGCAATTTCTTGATCCAGGTGCCCCATGCCCTATAGGGAAGCAGAAGGGCGTCAACATCGGTGCCAGCCGCCCCAATGTGGGAGGAAACAGGCGGATGCACGGTAGTTGCTCGACGCCTTCTTCTTCTTGAATAGTTGGGTGACTCGCCATTAAACCACTAATTTTGGCTTGCTCGTTCTCTCCAAGCCCATTGACTAATTAATTTAGTTGATTGTCTGTAGAATTCATGGTGGTGATGGACCTTTATCTGCCCAATGTTCTCATGGAGTTTTCATGCAACTAGCAGGCCGTCCATGTTGTTCTTTATGCATTTAAAAAAAATACTAATTAAAGGGAAAGGCATGAATGTGTAAGTTTTGCAGCAGTAGATTCAGAGTGGGTAAAAAAAATTATACAATTCTTCAACCTCTTAATAATTATGCAATCATCTCCTCGGAGTAGTGAGGAGGGCATGCGTCAGAGACCTGTCGACAGAGGGAGTGCAGGTTTGCGTTTCATAAGGGGGATAGTTGTGAGCAATGCATACATCTAGGTTTTCTATTTTTATTTTAGAGACAAACTTAGCTGTGGGATTGTCGTGTTAGTTTTTCAAAACGAAAATTAAGTGATGATCATGTTTTATCAACATAGGTTTAGAGATAACTTTAATGAGTAAACAAATAATTTTCATGCAGGTCAGTTCTGATGTGTGTTGAATAGCTCAATTTTGTTTTGATCTGCTACGTTTAGTCATTGTTTGCTCTAGCATCAATACTAACTGTCACACCCACGCCCCCCATGGACGGCCCTGACCGAGGTGCGGGTCGGTGCTTGCCGTGGGTGCATCCGCATCGGTGCAGTGGCCTGCACTCATCGAAAGCTTTGAAGCTTGGGAAAGCCACAAGACCAGATGTTCCACTCAACCTGAAGATGTGAACTATGCTGCTTCTCCCCGTATGTGTATTGCTTCCGCTGGATGATGCTCTATTGTCGTTGTTACTCAGCCCTCCCAATTGTCGTTTTCTTCCCTTCTCTTGCTGCTCAATGAGGTTGATCATGCTGCTAGCTTTTAATTCTATGGAGTCTCTATCTCTACCTATGATAAATTCAGTATCGGTCAACACACGTGTTTGTACCAATCCAAGCCCTGCTGATGATATAGTTTGGACTTGTAATGATCTGACTATGTATACCTTTTATGGGATTAATGATCTGACTTGTAATGATCTGACTATGTATACGACGAGGGCGCCATCCCCTCTCCCTCACCGCATCACACCTTTGTGCCCGTTGTAAATGACGAGGGCGCACGGGTTCGGTGCTGATGTGCCGGCGGTAGGGGTTGTCATCAGAGAAGGAGGCCAACGATGTCGTGGCAGGGAGAGGAGGATGTGGGCGACACTATTGAGAGAAGGTAGACTATGGGGACAACATGGGACGGGCTTGACAAGAGGGGGAGGAGGGGGTCGGTCGACGCCGTGAAGGGGAGAGGAGGATGCGCCACACCGTCGATGGAAGGGCGGCGGCAGGGAAACGCGTGGATGCGAGGGGAGAGAGTTCTGCGTGAAGCCAAATATTCAAATGTTGGCAACACTGTTTGATAGCATGCTTGGGGCGACTTGGTAAGTACGGTCTCTTGTCCATTACTGTCATGATTTATGGTTTCTAATAGCTACCACTTGTAGATTTATTTTCTATATCTTCTATATGCATCCATAGACCGAAATATATTGTACATTCAGCAACAAACATGCATGCTGTGTGTATGTTTTAGACCATATCCATACATTATAGTCGCCAGAGATTAAAACTCTGAAGCATTTAGTGAAATTATAAAGATTTGCGAGGTAATTCGACGACGCACTCAAAATTGCGCAACTCGGCTGAAATTCCGACATATCTAGATGACAAAGTATATTTCTGGTTAGTATTCCAATGAGCATGGATGGATACATTTATATATTTCATTACCATAACATTCAAGATACACGCATTTATAATTCTTATCACTGTATTCAAGATAACATTAATTTGGAAATTGCAGGGATGTGTTTGGCTATTTTTGATTTTGATTTTATGTTCTCATGAAATAATAAAGAATTGGTTCATCTGGTTTGCACGATGAGTATTCTCCTTGCATATTTTTAGACCTTTCACATAAAATATTCGTACTAGCTAGATATATTGCTTGAGCAGGTGGTTATGAGTTGAGTAAGAAGTTATTATTATATTTGCTCAATATCATGCGAACGAAGCTAAAGACAACATTGACATTGTGCAAGAATATCTTAAGCCCATCAATCAGATCTTAATTTGTAACATATTAATAGTTGGATCATTGATTTCTATGTATACATCGTTTAGTTACCTTTTTTTTATCAAATTACATTACAAGGGAAGTGGAATTCAATTATTATCCGATTGTTACTAGCTATCTTTTTCAATAGATGAAAATTTCACATGCATTATGTTCATATAACTTCAGTAAAATATTTCAAAAGCCCGTAGCAACGCACGGGCATTTTATTAGAGTGTGAGGTCCATGGGGAGGTATGGTGTGGTGAGGGTGAGGTCGGCATATCTAACCAGTTCCAAAGGAGGGGGCTCCAGCAAGAAGTGTCCCGCTACGACATGAAACTAAGCAGAAAGGGGAGGGTTTGACAGAAAAAGAGAAGGGTGCGTGTGGGATAAGACATATTCCTTTTTTTAGGTTGATTAGGATCTGTTTTCCTCCTGTGCCTTTTTGTTAGGTTGATTAAGATCAATTTTTGTCCTACGCAGTTGTGGTATGCACTCGAGAGGGATCTATTTTCATCATGTGCCTTTTATGTTGATTAGGATCTATTTTCTGTCCTATGCCTTTTAGTTTTTTTACTCGCACCATGATGCTAGATTCAACATGAGATCAAAAGTTTCATGTGAAGGAAACTGTTCAAATATTGGCAACTTTGTTTGATAGTTGGCCTGGGATGGACAATATCTCACCGTGCATGGTGGTAGGTATGGTCTTTTGTCCGTTGTTGTCATGATTTATTGTTGTTTCAAATAGCTATCACT
This sequence comes from Triticum urartu, assembly GCF_056163025.1. Taxonomy (NCBI): domain Eukaryota; kingdom Viridiplantae; phylum Streptophyta; class Magnoliopsida; order Poales; family Poaceae; genus Triticum; species Triticum urartu. The sequence goes on from NC_141874.1 coordinate 66,810,598, forward strand.
TGTACATTCATTTTCTGTATGCAGTCATCGGATGATACATCTTGTACGTCATCGACAAAGATGCACTCTTCTATATATTCCGGTCCCTATTCATACATCATAGTCGCCAGAGTGTAAAACTCAAAGGCATTTAGTGAAATTAAAAAGTTTTGTGAGGGAATTCAAAGAAGCACTCGAAATAAAGCAACCCGGCTAGAATTCCAGATGGTAACATTTGTATTCCAACGAGCATATAGGGGTAACAAATTTAGTTGGATCGTTGCTCTATATGTATACATAGTCAATTTCCCTTTTGTTACATTGCAAGTGAAGTGGACTTCAATTATTATGCAATTGTGTGTGTGTGTGTGTGTGTGTGTGTGTGTTATATTGTCTCTACATGTGAAATTTAACTCCAGCAAAATATTTTAAAAGCCCGTGAAAACACACATGCACTCTATTAGAATTTGAGGCATGCATTGAAATTAAAAAGTTTTACAAGGGATTTCAAAGAAGCACTCGAAATAAAGCTGCTTGGTTGGAATACCGATATAGCTAAATGGCGACATTTATTTCCATTTTGTATTCCAACGAATATAGACTGGTGCATGAATTCATAATAAAAACATTTATTTTTGTTATCACTATATTCTTTATATTATTAATTTAAAAAATTGCAGGAATGTGTCTGGCTATTTTGTTTTCCATTTTATGCTTTGGTGGAATGGTAAAGAATTGGTCAAGCCGGTTTGCGCGACGAGTATTGTCTTTACATGTTTTAAGACTTTCGGCGTGAAATTTTCATACTAACTACATATATTGTTTGTGCAGGATGGGTATGAGTTGAGGAAGCAGTTTTTATTATACTTGCTAAAACATCGTGGGAGTGAAGCTAAAGACAACTTTCTTGATATTGTGAAAGAATTTCTTAAACACATCATCTAGATATTGATAATTTTGTAATAGATGTTTAGTTGGAACATTGCTTAGTTTGTTACATGGACATGTTGTTAATCTTTCTTTTTGTTATCAATTTACATTGCAAAAATGGATTTCAATCATTCAATAATTGTGTTTGTGTTATATTGTTTGTACATGTGAAATTTAACATGTAGCTCTTGCAAACTATTTTAATAGCCCGTGGCAACGCACGGGCACTCTACTAGTTAGAAGTAGAGATTGACATCTTTTACCTCATTTTTGCAGTGCAAAACAATATCTCACCACATCAAGGAGCGATAATCCAATTCTTTGCAGTCGAGACAACAACTTGTGTTCGACTGGGTCTCTCTTCTATTAGAAACAAGCGCAAGATTACTTACCCAAAGTAGCATCATAGTACTTGTTTAAACTGATCTGAACCTATGCTGACCTTTGATTCTGTTTTTTTTCATTTATGCCACCGGTTACGTCTCGCTATTAAGTTTTTTCACTAAGAATTTCAACTACTCAAAAATGACATTGCTTTGTTAGGCGCATGCTAAAAAATGCCATTGGACACCATTATTGTCATCTCGAATCTTGTTTGCCATGTTGTAATGACAGAAATTGGGAAAACTTTGTTTTTGCCACTCTAACTTTTGACCAATTTACTTATGACACTCTAAAATTTGACATTTCACTTTTGTCACTCTTAGTTTGGGACAATACATCACAATTGCCATTTCATGGCAAAAACAATAATTTTAAAGTGGCAATTGTGATACATTATCAAAACCTAAGAGTGGCAAAAGTGAAATGAAAAGTTATTGCTTTTGCCATGGAATGACATTTGTGATGTATTGTCAAAACTAAGAGTGGCAAAAGTGATATGTCAAATTATAGAGTGGCATAAGCAAAGTAGACAAAAGCTAGAGTGGCAAAAATAGAGTTTTCCCACAAAAATACCTATAGACCAACATGTCAGCTCTTCATCTATCTCATTACAATGAAGTGTGGGTCCCACTTGATCCCAACAACGTTCTTATTTTCCTCTAAAAATATTCGCTTGCTTACTCCTGACAAGTAAGGTCCACACTTATCATTATGAGATAGAGAGAACTGGCATGTGGGTATATGGAAATGTTTGTCATATAACATGGTCAACGAGTTTGACCTGACAATAATAATGTCTAAGAGCATCTGTAGCCGGACTTGGCAAATCCGGCACCTCAAACGCCCGTGGACGCGTCCGCGGGCACTAACCGGGCATCCCTCAAATCGCCTCGTTCACATCCATGTATCTCATATCCGAACCCCTATATCCATACTAAATCATGCAACGTCAATTAAACTACGTAGATCAACTGACCCGACATAGAATCAGACATATGACAACACAATAGTTCACCAAAAGATCACGAACGGTTGTTCATAGGTCCACCAAAGTTCACATAAATGATGAACAACTTTATACTGCATCTAAAACTTGAAATGAAATTGAACTTCACAACTTTCGGGCTGGTCCTTTCCCCTTCTGGTCGCCGGCGTCGCTGTAGCCGTCAGCGGCTGGTGGAGGATCATCTAATTTGTCGGACGAGGAACTGTCGTTGTCAGACGAGGAGGAGGAGACAATGACGTGGCCCTTGAGGCGCTGGATGGACCGGTCCTGCTGACGCCTGAGCTTGGTCAGCTGAGCCGCCTCCGTCCCCTTCTCCTTCGCCTCCCGCTCGGACTACTCAATGGCAAGCCAGAGAGCCTTTGCGTTCTTCCGACGGAGCCGTCAAGCGTTCGTCTCCGCCGTCGTAAGCGGCCAACGGTGGACCCATGCAAGGAGCCGCTCTTCCTCGTTGGGCTTCGTCGGTAACCTATGACGGCGGCGGACAAATTTAAAAATCTAGACATTTTTTGACATTGAGCAATTTTTTGTGTTCTAAAAATTAAATTATTTTTTAGAAATTTTGACCATTTTTTGAAACACATTGTCGCTCAGTTCGCTCATGCATGCCAACAATGAACGGGTGTTGGGGTGTTCTCTCTTTGTGCATGCTAAGAGGGTTTTTAGGTTGAGCTCATACATGCTGAGGAGGCCCCGTGTAGGCCACCAAACACCTAAAAGTGGATCAAGGAGGGAACTCTTGAGCTCATGCACCCTCCATGCACTTTATCAAACACACCCTTTGTGTAGCAACTGAAACATTGTTATTTCTTCGGAAAAAAACAAGTTGGAAAACGTACCCCTTTCAGCAACGAGTGGGCTTTTTTGTTTTTTGCGGGAAAACATCTAATCTATTCATCTTCAATCGTAGGAGTACAATGAACACCAGAAATAATAAAAATTACATCCAAATTCGTAGACCACCTAACGACGACTACAAGCAATGAAGCAAGTCGAAGGCGCACTGCCGTCATCACCCCTCCCTTGCCTGAGCCGGTCAAAACTTATTGTAGTAGACAGTCGGGAAGTCATCGTGCTAAGGCCCAATAGGATCAGCGCACCAGAACAGTAACCGCGGCCGATGAAGAGTAGCGTAGATCGGAAGGATCCAACCTGAAGACACACGAACAACGAATAGATCCGAGCAAGTCCACCAAGTATAGATCCGCCGGAGACACGCATCCACACGCCCATCGACGATGCTAGACGCACCATCGGAACGAGGGTTAGACAGGGAGAACTTTATTTCATCTTCAGGGAGCTGCCGCCGTCTTGCCTTCTTGAGCAGGACACGACCCCTAACAAATCTCTAAGACACATCTAAAAATAAAGCCCTCCCACCGACAAGAGTCGGGATCCACCGCGCCCCCATGGCCCTAAGGCCACCGAAGACAAGGCGGCCCGGCAGCGTCGCCGACGGGAGGCAGAGAAACCCTAATTGGGGAGAAGGCGACTGGGTTAAGAGTGTCTCCCGTCCATTGCTGAACTTAGTCCATGTACCCGACAGACGGGAGCTGCAAAAAGTAGGAACTATAAGCCACAACTCTCTGACGATAAGCTTGACATCCATTGCAAATATGCAACTCAACTTGCCCGTTAGCATTTCAAATGGGGAAATCGATTGGTGCTAAGATGCGCTTATGACCAAGGCACTGGCCATACGGTTTGGTCTTAGTTTGGAAACTATAATTGGGTGTAATCTCATAGAGGTGTACTCCGACAACATCGAGGTGATAGAGACAATGAATAATGAAGGTCGCTCTTACGGTCTATCAGCAACATTTTTTTGATGATATATATCATTTTGCGTGCGATTTTTCACATATTATTTTTAGCATGCTCCTAGAGAGACTAATTGTGCTGCCATGATCTAACCAAATTAGTTAGAAGTAAGGTGAGTGTGGGGTGGATCAAAGATCCACCCGCAGAAATTGTTGATACTCTTGTAAAAGATATTATGGTGACTACCTTACAATAAAGATTACTTTGATATACAGTAAAAAAACGCCTTCGAAAATCATCATGCAACAAATGATTTTTTTGAAAGAACTAATAAGTGTGCACATGCAATGCACGTATCAATAATCAAAGCAACCTATGAAATCCATGTGGGTATTGGATTCTGAACTCATATTGAAATTAATTAACTTTCATATATCGGAATCTCTCCTGGGTGAAATGAAGCTTACTGTATACTACTTCCTCTGGTCACAAATATAAGATGTTTTAAGTATTTCAATATACACTACATACGTAATGAAATGAGTGAAACACACTAAAACATGTCTATATACATCTGATTCAACAAAAATTAGAACATCTTATATTTGTGAATGGAGGAAGTACAAAGTGTGTACATGTGTTGTCTCGATCAAAGTAGACTATGAAATTCATGTGAGTATTGAAATATGAATTCATATTTCTGAAATTTTGTGGGGTGGGGGGGGGGGGTAGATTATATGTAGTGCATAATGATCCCCACGTCTCTCATGGTCGCGGTCAACTTACTTTGGGTGGCCTTTACATCAGTTAGATGTGAAGAATGCTTTTCTTCATGGTGGTTGTTTACAAGAAGAGATCCATATGGACATTCCTCCAGGTTTTGGAAAGTTTAATATAAACCCCATAACTTATATTTTGATGATGTTATGTGAAGTTCTAATGCACAGGGAAATCCCAAACCAAGAAAATCACAGTTGTATAGTAAAGAATGCAATATGTCTCTCATGGTCAAATTTAATTCGTTCCCTCTTGGGTTTGGCCTACATGTTATCTTTAGAAGTTGAATTCCTGGACTGGACTACAACGCCTCATGTGGGAGTCACAATGAGACAGAAGAGTCCGCCGGTGGTCATGACCATTTTCCCCCATTCTGAGTTGCGACATTCATGAACAAAAATGAATGGGATTTAACATTTCTGTATGAAATACATGGTATGCAAAATTTGTTCTACGGAGATTAAACATGGAATATATTTGTCATCTCAACATCCACACTGTGAGGAAAAGTGTGTTCTAGAATCGCAAATACAATTATGTGAAAAGGCATGAGTAGATCACATTCTAGAATAATCATTGTTTCGCAATGCTAACTAGGAAAGAAAAAATAGCTACACAAAATTTAGGAAGACCAAAGCCACACAAAAGACCTCTCTAATGAGATGAATATACCCACAAGAAAAAATATTATATCATTGTCATGAGAGATACATAAGTAATTTTAAAGGCTAAAAATTCAGGAAATGCATAATGTCATTAACTATCAATAGAGATTCCATTTGCAGCAACCTCATGTCAGTTACCTCGCAGATAAGACATGTCACATCATGTTGCGAAGAGCGCCATCAGTCATCACACCATTGAAGTACAACTTTGGAGCTTGGGAAACGATGCTTCTATTGCATTTGTTTCGCCGTCTCCTAAGAAAAAAGAGGAGCTAAAAACAACATAACTTCTTTTACATTTTCAGCCAAGAAACTGTAAGAAAGACCTTCAATTTATCCCAGATTAAAAGGCAAAATTCAATGTCTTTCTTTTCTTGACATACACCCCATCAATGAAACATATCTCAGATTAATTCAGAAGCTATTATCAATATGGACGGATGCCCTAACAACAAAAGAAAAAGGCACATCTAGATGTGCTTTAGCAAAACTGAAGAAAAAAATAGCCGCTGCAGTTAATTGTCCAACTGCATCTATGCATAGAATAGGAAACAAATTTAATTAGCAAATTGACTACTCATTTAGCCTATGCAAGAAGCATACCTAAACACTATGTGCAGACATGGTGAGAAATGCTGCTACATGTCACGGCTGTAGACCACAAAACAGCTACTCCCTCCGTCACGATTTAGAAGGCACAGTTAGATTTACGTGTGTTTCCAAAATAGACAAGATTTAAGGCGCCAATACAATTACTCCTACTAGTATAGTATGCATGCGAGATGCGACCGTGTGATTCTTACGCTGCTCACGTCGGGGTGTAATTGATGCATGCATGGTATGAACGTGTGTGTAAAAGCTAGTTCTGCATGCAAGGGAAAAATACCCGCTGGAATCGGTCTCCACCAATGCATGCGTGAGGGCTGCTCATTTAGTGGCCATGGGTTGCTGCGCACTGACTTTTCAAGCAATTAGGCGCTGTGCTATTAACTATGCTGATATTTTTCAGTCGCATGCAAAGGAAACTAGAGCCAATCGTGAAACGCCTTGGCCCTAGAGATTTCTGATGTATGCCTTCTAAACCGTGACGGAGGGAGTAGTCATTCGTATTTATTCTAGAGATTCGCAAGTCTAGGCTACAGTAAAATTCTAGGTAAGTTGGGTACCACTGTCATACTTGTCACTTGGATCAAGATGGTTGTTATACATCTCTGAAGCCGTCAGTCCATCAGTAATCCGTAAAGAACAAATCATGTAAGGCTTTATTTATAAGCATTTAAAGAAAAATCAGGCTAGGCAGCGTGGTGCCAGTATCGTCAAGGCCTCAAAATTATGCCTAAAGGATAGCCACGGAGCGGAGGGCCAGAGCAGAGTGTAGGAGCATCAGCTATAGGGGTGTGGCAAATGCACCTGTATGGCAGCAGCCAAGTGTTGAAGCTGCAGACGGCGACGACGTCCTGCACTCCAGGAGAGTCTGGTGAGTAGCAGCTGTTGGTGCTAACTGAATTGCCTCATTTGTGTACAAAAAGAAAAGGAGAAACTACATCGCTTCACCATCCCCATTATTGGTGTCAGTCGATGATACGTCTCCAACATATCTATAATTTTTGATTGTTTCATGCTATTATATTATCTGTTTTGGATGTTTATGGGCTTTATTATACACTTTTATATTATTTTTGAGACTAACCTATTAACCTAGAGCCCAGTACCAGTTTCTATTTTTTCCTTGTTTTAGAGTATCACAGAAAAGGAAAATCAAACGGAGTCCAATTGACCTGAAACTTCACGGAACTTATTTTTGGACCAGAAGAAGCCCACGGAGTGTCGGAGTTGGACCAGGAGAGTCCCGGGCTGCCCACGAGGGTGGGGGGCGCTCCCACCCCCCCTGGGCGCGCCTCCTGCCTCGTGGACAGCCCGGAGGTCCACCAACGTATTTCTTCCTCCCATATATACCCATATACCCTAAAAACTTCGGGGAGCACAATAGATCGGGAGTTCCGCCGCCAGAAGCCTCCGTAGCCACCGAAAATCAATTTAGACCCGTTCCGGCACCCTGCCGGAGGGGGAATCCCTCTCCGGTGGCCATCTTCATCATCCCGGCACTCTCCATGACGAGGAGGGAGTAGTTCTCCCTCGGGGCTGAGGGTATGTACCAGTAGCTATGTGTTTGATCTCTCTCTCTCTCTCTCTCGTGTTCTTGAGGTGGTACGATCTTGATGTATCGCGAGCTTTGCTATTATAGTTGGATCTTATGATGTTTCTCCCCCTCTACTCTCTTGTAATGAATTGAGTTTTCGCTTTGAAGTTATCTTATCGGATTGAGTCTTTAAGGATTTGAGAACACTTGATGTATGTCTTGCGTGGGATACCCGTGGTGACAATGGGGTATTCTATTGATCCACTTGATGTATGTTTTGGTGATCAACTTGCGGGTTCTGTAATGAGGGGGGTTATGTGGAGAAGAAAAAAAAGGAGAAAGTCTCACATCAACGAGGCTAATCAATGGGCTATGGAGATGCCCACCGATTGATGTTAATGCAAGGAGTAGGGATTGTCATGCAACAGATGCACTAGAGCTATAAATGTATGAAAGCTCAACAAAAGAAACTAGTGGGTGTGCATCCAACTTGCTTGCTCACGAAGACCTAGGGCACTTGAGGAGGCCCATTGTTGGAATATACAAGCCAAGTTCTATAATGAAAAATTCCCACTAGTATATGAAAGTGATAACATGAGAGACTCTCTACTATGAAGATCATGGTGCTACTTTGAAGCACAAGTGTGGTAAAAGGATAGTAACATTGTCCCTTATCTCTTTTTATCTCATTTTTTTGGTCTTCACTTTTTTATGGCATTTCTCTTTTTTTGGGCCTTCTCTTTTTTATGGCCTTTCTCTCCTTTTATTCCTCACTTGGGACAATGCTCTAATAATGATGATCATCACACTTCTATTTATTTACAACTCAATGATTACAACTCGATACTAGAACAAAGATGACTCTATATGAATGCCTCGGGCGGTGTACCGGGATATGCAATGAACCAAGAGTGACATGTATGAAAGAATTATGAACGGTGGCTTTGCCACAAATACTATGTCAACGACATGATCATGCTAAGCAATATGACAATGATGAATGTGTCATGATGAACAGAATGATGGAAAGTTGCATGGCAATATATCTCGGAATGGCTATGGAAATGCCATAATAGGTAGGTATGGTGGCTGTTTTGAGGAAGATATGAGGAGGTTTATGTGTGAAAGAGCGTATCATATCACGGGGTTTGGATGTACTGGCGAAGTTTGCGCCAACTCTCAATGTGAGAAAGGGCAATGCACGGTACTGAAGAGGCTAGCAAGGATGGAAGGGTGAGAGTGCGTATAATCCATGGACTCAACATTAGTCATAAAGAACTCACATACTTATTACAAAAATCTACAAGTCATCAAAAACCTCGGCACTATGCGCATGCTCCTAGGGGGTAGATTGGTAGGAAAAGACTATCGCTTGTCCCCGACCGTCACTCATAAGGAAGACAATCAAATAACACCTCATGTTTCAAATTTGTTGCATAACGTTTACCATACGTGCATGCTACGGGACTTGCAAACTTCAACACAAGTATTTCTCAATTTCACAACTACTCAACTAGCATGACTTTGATATTATTACCTCCATATCTCAAAACAATCATCAAGCATCAAACTTTTCTTAGTATTTAACACACTCATACGAAAGTTTTATTATTAATCTTGCATACCAAGCATATTAGGATTTTAAGCAAATTACCATGCTATTAAGACTCTCAAAATAATCTAAGTGAAGCATGAGAGATCAATAGTTTCTATAAAACAAATCCACCATCGTGCTCTAAAAGATATAAGTGAAGCACTAGAGCAAAACTATAAAGCTCAAAAGATATAACTGAAGCACATAGAGTATTATATCAAATTACAAATCATGTATGGCTCTCTCAAAAGGTGTGTACAGCAAGGATGATTGTGGTAGACTAACAAGAAAAGACTCAAATCATAAAAGACACTCCAAGCAAAACACATATCATGCGGTGAATAAAAATATAGCTCCAAGTAAAGTTACCGATAGAAGTAGACGAAAGAGGGGATGCCTTCCGGGGCATCCCCAAGCTTTGGCTTTTAGGTGTCCTTAGATTATCTTGGGGGTTCCATGGGCATCCCCAAGCTTAGGCTCTTGCCACTCCTCGTTCCATAATCCATCAAATCTTTATCCAAAACTTGAAAACTTCACAACGCAAAACTCAAAGTAGAAAACTCGTGAGCTCCGTTAGCGAAAGAAAACAAAATACCACTTCAAGGTACTATAATGAAATAATTATTTATTTATATGGGTTTTATACCTACTGTATTCCAACTTCTCTATGGATTATAAACTATTTTACTAGCCATAGATTCATCAAAATAAGCAAACAACACACGAAAAACAGAATCTGTCAAAAACAGAACAGTCTGTAGTAATCTGTAGCTAGAGCAAGATCTGGAACCCCAACAATTCTAAAATAAATTTCTGGACGTGAGGAATTTATATATTAATCATCAGCAAAAGGAATTAACTAAATATCACATTCCAAATAAAAATGACAGCAGTTCTCGTGAGCGCTAAAGTTTCTGTTTTTTTACAGCAAGTTCAACAAGACTTTCCCCAAGTCTTCCCAACGGTTCTACTTGGCACAAACACTAATTAAACACAAAAAACACAACCAAAACAGAGGCTAGATAATTTATTTATTACTAAACAGGAAAAAAACAAGGAATAAAAATAAAATTGGGTTGCCTCCCAACAAGCGCTATCGTTTAACACCCCTAGCTAGGCATAACAAGTAAGAATAGATCTAGGTATTGCCTGTTGGGGAACGTAGTAATTTAAAAAAATTCCTACGCATACGCAAGATCATGGTGATTCATAGCAACGAGAGGGGAGAGTGTTGTCTACGTACCCTCGTAGACCGGCAACGGAAGCGTTGACACAACGTAGAGGAAGTAGTCGTACGTCTTCCCGATCCGACCGATCCAAGTACCGAACGTACGGCACCTCCGAGTTCTGCACACGTTCAACTCGGTGACGTCCCCCGAGCTCCGATCCAGCAAAGTGTTGAGGGAGAGTTTCGTCAGCACGACAGCGTGATGACGGTGATGATGTTCTATCGACGCAGGGCTTCGCCTAAGCACCGCTACGATATGACCGATGTGGAATATGGTGGAAGGGGGCACCGCACACGGCTAAGGAACGATCACGAAGATCAACTTGTGTGTCTATGGGGTGCCCCCACCCCCGTATATAAAGGAGTGGAGGAGGGGGAGAGGGTCGGCCCCTATGGCGCGCCCTGGAGGAGTCCTACTCCCACCGGGAGTAGGATTCCCCCCTTCCCTAGTTGGAGTAGGAGAGGAAGGGAAGGAGGAGTAGGAGAGAAGGAAAGGGGGGCCACACCCCCCAAACCTTCTCCAATTCGGCCTCCTGCCCAAAGGGGGCGCACCAGCCCCTCGTGGGCTGGTGTGCTTCCTTCTTATGGCCCATAAGGCCCATAACTTCTCCCGGGGGGTTCCGGCAACCTCCCGGTACTCCGAAAAATGCCTGAACCACTCGGAACCCTTCCGATGTCCAAACATAGTCATCCAATATATCAATCTTTACGTCTCGACCATTTCGAGACTCCTCGTGATGTCCCCGATCTCATCCGGGACTCCGAACAACCTTCGGTACATCAAAACACAAAAACTCTTATTACGATCGTCACCGAACTTTAAGCGTGCGGACCCTATGGGTTCGAGAACTATGTAGACATGACCGAGACACGTCTTCGGTCAATAACCAATAGCGGAACCTGGATGCTCATATTGGCTCCCACATATTCTACGAATATCTTTATCGGTCAAACCGCATAACAACATACGTTGTTCCCTTTGTCATCAGTATGTTACTTGCCCGAGATTCGATCGTCGGTATCTCAATACCTAGTTCAATCTCGTTACCGGCAAGTCTCTTTACTCGTTCCGTAACACATCATCCCGCAATTAACTCATTAGTTGCAATGCTTGCAAGGCTTATAGGGATGTGCATAACCGAGTGGGCCCAGAGATACCTCTCCGACAATCGGAGTGACAAATCCTAATCTCGAAATACGCCAACCCAACAAGTACCTTTGGATACACCTGTAGAGCACCTTTATAATCAAATGACAACTCATGTCTATGGTTAGGAAACATAACCATCTTTGATCAACGAGCTAGTCAAGTAGAGGCATACTAGTGACACTTTGTTTGTCTATGTATTCACACATGTATTATGTTTCCGGTTAATACAATTCTAGCATGAATAATAAACATTTATCATGATATAAGGAAATAAATAATAACTTTTATTATTGCCTCTAGGGCACATTTCCTTCAGTCTCCCACTTGCACTAGAGTCAATAATCTAGTTCACATCGCCATGTGATTTAACATCAATAGTTCACATCACCATGTGATTAACACCCATAGTTCACATCGTCATGTGACCTACACCCAAAGGGTTTACTAGAGTCAATAATCTAGTTCAGATCGCTATGTGATTAATACCCAAAGAGTACTAAGGTGTGATCATGTTTTGCTTGTGAGGGAAGTTTAGTCAACGGGTCTGCCACATTCAGATCCATATGTATTTTGCAAATTTCTATGTCAACAATGCTCTGCACGGAGCTACTCTAGCTAATTGCTCCCACTTTCAATATGTATCCAGATTGAGACTTAGAGTCATCTAGATTAGTGTCAAAACTTGCATCGACGTAACCCTTTACGACGAACCTTTTGTCACTTCCATAATCGAGAAACATATCCTTATTCCACTAAGGATAATTTTGACCAATGTCCAGTGATCTACTCCTAGATCACTATTGTACTCCCTTGCCAAACTCAGGGCAAGGTATACAATAGGTCTGATACACAACATGGCATACTTTATAGAACCTATGGCTGAGGCATAGGGAATGACTTTTATTCTCTATCTATCTTCTGCCGTGGTCGGGTTTTGAGTCTTACTCAACTTCACACCTTGTAACACAGGCAAGAACTCCTTCTTTGACTGTTTCATTTTGAACTACTTCAAAATCTTGTCAAGGTATGTACTCATTGAAAAACTTATCAAGCGTCTTGATCTATCTCTATAGATCATGATGCTCAATATGTAAGCAGCTTCACCGAGGTCTTTCTTTGAAAAACTCCTTTCAAACATTCCTTTATGCTTTGTAGAATAATTCTACATTATCTCTGATCAACAATATGTCATTCACATATACTTATCAGAAATGCTGTAGTGCTCCCACTCACTTTCTTGTAAATACAGGCTTCACCGCAAGTCTGTATAAAACTATATGCTTTGATCAACTTATCAAAGCGTATATTCCAACTCCAAGATGCTTGCACCAGTCCATAGATGGATCGCTAGAGCTTGCATATTTTGTTAGTACCTTTAGATTGACAAAACCTTCTGGTTGCATCATATACAACTCTTCTTTAATAAATCCATTAAGGAATGCAGTTTTGTTTATCCATTTGCCAGATTTCATAAATGCGGCAATTGCTAACATGATTCGGACAGACTTAAGCATAGATACGAGTGAGAAACTCTTATCGTAGTCTTGTCGAAAACCTTTTTGCGACAATTCTAGCTTTGTAGATAGTAACACTACTATCAGCGTCCGTCTTCCTCTTAAAGATCCATTTAATCTCAATGGCTCACCAATCAATGGGCAAGTCAATCAAAGTCCATACTTTGTTCTCATACATGGATCTCATCTCAGATTTCATGGCCTCAAGCCATTTCACGGAATCTGGGCTCATCATCGCTTCCTCATAGTTCGTAGGCTCGTCATGGTCAAGTAACATGACCTCCAGAAAAGGATTACCATACCACTCTGGTGCAGATCTCACTTTGGTTTACCTATGAGGTTCGGTAGCAACTTGATCTGAAGTTACATGATCATCATCATTACTTCCTCACTAATTGGTGTAGTAGTCACAGGAACATATTTCTGTGATGAACTACTTTCCAATAAGGGAGCAGGTACAGTTACCTCATCAAGTTCTACTTTCCTCCCACTCACTTCTTTCGAGAGAAACTCCTTCTCTAGAAAGGATCCATTCTCAGCAACGAATATCTTACCTTCGGATCTGTGATAGAAGGTGTACCCAACAATTTCTTTTGGGTATCCTATGAAGACGCACTTCTCCGATTTGGGTTTGAGCTTATCAGGTTGAAACTTTTTCACATAAGCATTGCAACCTCAAACTTTAAGAAACGAAGGCTTAGGTTTCTTGCTAAACCACAGTTCACACGGTGTCGTCTCAACGGATTTAGATGGTGCCCTATTTAACGTGAATGTAGCTGTCTCTAATGCATAACCCCAAAACGATAGTGGTAGATCGGTAAGAGACATCATAGATCGCACCATATTTAATAAAGTACGGTTATGACATTCGGACACACCATTACACTGTGGTGTTCCAGGTGGCGTGAGTAGTGAAACTATTTCACATTGTTCTAACTGAAGGCCAAACTCGTAACTCAAATATTTTACCTCTGCGATCATATCGTAGAAACTTTTATTTTCTTGTTACGATGATTCTCCACTTCACTCTGAAATTCTTTGAACTTTTCAAATATTTCAGACTTGTGTTTCGTTAAGTAGATATACTCATATCTGCTCAAATCATCTGTGAAGATCAGAAAATAACGATACTTGTCGTGAGCCTTAACACTCATCGGACCGCATACATCAGTATGTATTATTTCCAATAAGTTAGTTGCTCGCTCCGTTGTTCCGGAGAATGGAGTCTTAGTCATCTTGCCCATGAGGCATGGTTCGCAAGCATCAAGTGATTCATAATCAAGTGATTCCAAAAGTCCATCAGCATGGAGTTTCTTCATGCGCTTTACACCAATATGACCTAAACGGCAGTGCCACAAATAAGTTGCACTTATTAACTTTGCATCTTTTGGTTTCAATATTATGAATATGTGTATCACTACGATCGAGATCCAACAAACCATTTTCATTGGGTGTGTAACCATATAAGGTTTTATTCATGTAAACAGAACAACAATTTATTCTCTTACTTAAATGAATAACCGTATTGCAATAAACATGATCAAATCATATTCATGCTCAAAGCAAACACCAAATAATACTTATTTAGGTTCAACACTAATCCCGAAAGTATAGGGAGTGTGCGATGATGATCATATCAATCTTGGAACCACTTCCAACATACATCGTCACTTCACCCTTAACCAGTCTCTGTTCATTCTGCAACTCCCGTTTCGAGTTACAACTCATAGCAACTGAAACAGTATCAAATACCGAGGGGTTGCTACGAACACTAGTAAAACACACACCAATAATCTGCATATCAAATATACCTTTGTTCACTTTGCCATCCTTCTTATTCGCCAAATACTTGGGGCAGTTCCATTTCTGGTGACCAGTTCCTTTGCAGTAGAAGCACTTAGTCTCAGGCTTAGGACCAGACTTGGGCTTCTTCACTTGAGCAGCAACTTGCTTGCCGTTCTTCTTGAAGTTCCCCTTCTTCCCTTTGCCCTTTTCTTGAAACTAGTGGTCTTGTCTACCATCAACACTCGATATTTTTCTTGATTTCTACCTTCGGTGATTTCAGCATTACGAAGAGCTTGGGAATCGTTTCCGTTATCCCTTGCATTTCATAGTTCATCACGAAGTTCTACTAACTTGGTGATGGTGACTAGAGAATTATGTCAATCACTATCTTATCTAGAAGATTAGCTCCCACTTGATTCAAGCGATTGTAATACCCAGACAATCTGAGCACATGCTCACTGCTTGAGCTATTCTCCTCCATCTTTTTAGCTATAGAACTTGTTGGAGACTTCATATCTCTCAACTCGGGTATTTGCTTGAAATATTAACTTCAACTCCTGAAACATCTCATATGGTCCATGACATTCAAAACATCTTTGAAGTCTCGATTCTAAGCCATTAAGCATGGTGAACTAAACTATCAAGTAGTCATCATATTGAGCTAGCCAGACATTCATAACGTCTGCCTCTACTCTTGCAATAGGTCTGTCACCTAGCGGTGCATCAAAGACATAATTCTTCTGTGCAGCAATGAGGATAATCCTCAGATCACGGATCCAATCCGCATCATTGCTACTAACATTTTTCAACATAATTTTTCTCTAGGAACACAATAAACTGGGAGCAACATCGCGAGCTATTGATCTACAACATAGATATGCTAATACTACCAGGACTAAGTTCATGATAAATTAAAGTTCAATTAATCATATTACTTAAGAACTCCCACTTAGACAGACATCCCTCTAATCTTCTAAGTGATCACGTGATCCATATCAACTAAACCATGTCCGATCATCACGTGAGATGGAGTAGTTTCAATGGTGAACATCACTATGTTGATCATATCTACTATATGATTCACGCTCGACCTTTCGGTCTCCGTGTTCCGAGGCCATATCTGTTATATGCTAGGTTCGTCAAGTTTAACCTGAGTATTCCACGTGAGCCTATCACACCCGATCATCACGTGGTGTCTCAGCACGAAGAACTTTCACAACGGTGCATACTCAGGGAGAACACTTGTACCTTGATAATTAGTGAGAGATCATCTTATAAAGCTACCGTCGAACTAAGCAAAATAAGATGTATAAAAGATAAACATCACATGCAATCAAAATATGTGACATGATATGGCCATCATCATCTTGTGCCTTTGATCTCCATCTCCAAAGCATCATCATGATCTCCATCATCATCGGCATGACACCATGATCTCCATCATCTTGATCTATATCAATGTGTCGTCACATGATTGTCTCGCCAACAATTGCTCTTGCAACTATTGCTATCGCATAGTGATAAAGTAAAGCAATTATTTGGCGCTTGCATCTTATGCAATAGAGAGATAACCATAAGGCTTTTGCCAGTTGCCGATAGCTTCAACAAAACATGATCATCTTATACAACAACTTATATCTCATCACGTCTTGACCATATCACATCACAACATGCCCCTGCAAAAACAAGTTAGACGTCCTCTACTTTGTTGTTGCAAATTTTACGTGGCTACTACGGGCTGAGCAAGAACCGTTCTTACCGACGCATCAAAACCACAACGATAGTTTGTCAAGTTGGTGTTGTTTTAACCTTCGCAAGGACCGGGCGTAGCCACACTCGGTTCAACTAAAGTTGGAGAAACTGACACCTGCTAGTCACTTGTGTGCATAGCACGGCGGTAAAACCAGTCTCGCGTAAGCGTACGCGTAATGTCGGTCCGGGCCGCTTCATCCAACAATACCGTCGAACCAAAGTGTGACATGCTGGTAAGCAGTATGACTTATATCACCCACAACTCACTTGTGTTCTACTCGTGCATATTACATCAACGCATAAAACCTAGGCTCGGATGCCACTGTTGGGGAACGTAGTAATTTCAAAAAAATTCCTACGCACACGCAAGATCATGGTGATGCATAGCAACGAGAGGGGAGAGTGTTGTCTACGTACCCTCGTAGACCGGCAACAGAAGCGTTGACACAACGTAGAGGAAGTAGTCGTATGTCTTCCCGATCCGACCGATCCAAGTACCGAACGTACGTGTGACACTCCAAAAATTTTATTTGATTTTCAGCAAAAACTTTGTGGTTTTTGAAAAGAGGCCATTTAAAATTTTCCAGAAAACCTTCCTCTTAAAAACTTCTTTGGCAAGGATTTTTATTTTTGTATCTTCTTCAAACTATGGTGTTTGATCATTTAAAACTCTTTCTCTGATGGTTCCCTTCTCAAAATATATTTTTGGAAATTATTCTTTTTCTTATAAAAAGAACTCTGTGAATTTTTAGGTTTTTTTTATCTTGAAACCACCCATGGTTTTACCATGTCTCCTATAGTAAATCTTCTCAAAATCCCTCCCTCCACCTTTGAACAATCTAAATTCTCTGGCTCAACAAGTCCAAACAAGTTTTGGATTTTATTTCAATTATTTTATCTCTCAAATCATTTCTGCCAATTATTTTGAGCTTAAGTGATTTTCAAAGCAAGTACCACATTGCCTTTGAGTTTTTATCCCAAACCAACTCCCCTGGATAGTCCTTAGTACCCACAACCTAGAACCATCTTGATCCACTCTTCTTCTTTTCAAAAATTTCAAATTTCACTCACTGCAAGTTTGGACCAGATTTGACAAATTTGATGAAATTCATATCTACACTTCTCCAAAAATTCCACAAAAATTCAGGCAGCCTCCTGGTGCAATGAGAGGCCACCCCACCAAAATTCAGCTCAAGGAAAATTCTCCACATGCCAAAATCATTTCGTCGAACACCTGGCGAGCACTGTTTCCGTAGACTTTCAGAAAAATTCAGATTTTCAGGATTCAGTCAGTGTCGTTTTTCGTCAGTGACTTGTCATCCATCACCAGTGCCCCCTGGCGCGTTGCGCACGGCCTCCCCTCCCTGGCCAGAGCACCGCACGCACGCTTGGCCGATTCCTGGCGTCGGTGGCGACGAGCCTCGCCGGCGTTGGAAGCTTCTGCGGTGGCTGCGCCTCCCGTGGCGGCCAGCGAGGTCCCGAGCCCGCTCGCCACGCCACCCGGCGCCGCCCATCGTCCCCTGGCTCTCCGCGTGTTCCTGCCATGCCAGTGCACGCCCGTGGCACCGTCGCCGTGGCCCGGCAAGCACGGAACGTGCTCCCTGCCGCCGACGGGCCCGCGCCGCCCCGTTCCGTCGAGCTCGCCCAAAGCACCCAATCCAAGCTCGTTTAGCACCTAAATGGAACCGGTGGACCTCCACGATGACACCCAACTCCCTAAACCTCCCCGACCAAGCTCTGCGCCACCGTAACCTTCGCCGGAGATCCCCGTTCACGGCCACCGCCTCGGATCGCCTATAAAAAGGACCCCGAGCTCGCTCACGAGCACACACCTTCACTGCACCTCTCCAGGACCCTGCCAAGCCACCAGGAGGACCTCGAGGAGGTCTCCTCCCCCAACTCCGGCCGCCCCGATCCGCCTCGGCCACCAGCTCGATTCGCTCTGGTGAGGCCGTCCCCGGCGCCCAAATCTCGTCTATAGCCTCCTCTAGCACCCAGTGAGCTAACCCCAGCGTCAATTTGGCCTTCGCAGCTCTCTCCGACGAGGCCCTCGACCACCCGAACCGCCGTCCGCCGGAGCAAGACTCGCCGTCGACGTGGTACTCGCCAGCGACCACCACCACCACCAACCGACGCGGAATGGCGCCCTGAACACGGAGGTACCCTCCGATCTCCCTGCCTCGCCGTGGATCGCCGCCGGCGACCACCGCGGCTCTCGGGCACCGTCGAGCTCTGCCGCCTCTTTTAAAAATTCAAACCTGACGGGCGGGCCCCGCCTGTCAGCTTCTCTGTCCTTTCTAAGCGAAACGTTTTCTAAAAACGTCTTCTGCCAAAGTACGTCACCCCTCTGGGCCGGCGTATTCTTTATCGAATCGTTTTCTGTTTTTATAAGTTAGCCCCTGGAAGTTTTCTGTTTCATTACAGATGGGTCCTTGGGTTAAAACCCTTATAACTTTTTAATAGAAAGGAATTTTTGAGTGATTCTTTTTCTGTCCTATTCAAATTTTTGTCTAGTTTTTTATCATATTTATTTGAAAAATATTTGGAATAATTTTTGTGCACCTCACGGTATTCACGATAGCGCGTATATTTTCTTTATACCATAGATACTGAAGGAGGTGACGGGACCGCGAACTTCACCGAGCTAGGCTCCGACTACTCTGAACCAGGCAAGCATGTTTGAACTTTTGATATGATGATTGTTTTGGCATGTTTGCATTAAGTATTTTATGGCATGTTGATGAACATACCGACGAATGTCATGTTACATGCAACGATGAGGCAAGTGAGTTTCGAAAATCCATGAGTGGATGGATGTGAGTATGCATGGCCATGTGTTGGCATGAGGATGGGTAAGATGGCAGTGTTGTAGCATGCCAGTCTTATGCCAGGCTATATGACTTCAGTGTCAAACCGTATCATTCCAGTTCCTTCCATTCTTCCTTCCCTGTACTACCACATGTTTTCCGCAAGGAATATGGCTTAGTAAGTTGTAAACCGCTTTCCTGGTACACACCAAAAAGGAGAGGGTTCCATGGCCCTGGATTAAAGCCAGTCATCCGGTCAGGGGGCATGGGTGTTTCCGGTTGGGACCGAGAGGGGGGCACCCCTTAGAGCGCGCGTATATAAATTTGATCCCATGCTATTCGAGATTGTGATCTCCCCGTCTCAAAAGTTTTTCTTGGACGATGTCTAGGGTGATTCCTAGCATCGAGAGGTAGGATGGGTGTGTACTGGTTAGCTGTGTTTTCTTCCGAAATACCGTAAACGGAACTAGTCCTTCGTGACTACGGAAATCCGTTGGCTGTGGGAAAATTTTTGTACAAACTCTGCAGAGTCATATATTCCTTTGAATCATCTATTCCATGTCCAAGTTCGGTATTATCTTATCCTGACCAAATGTCAGTTTTGATGACAGAGACTCCGGTGAATCACATGAGTGCTAAGTCCAGTTAAATGTTTATTCCTATGGATGGACTAACCCGTTTATTCTTATGAATTGAATATTTATTATGAGCATTATTTGCTTGTGAATAAAAGCCCTTTCTGTGATGTCGCTCAGACGTCCGACTGTGGCATTGTTATTAGTTACTTTCAATAAAAGCCCTTTCTGTGATGTCGCTCAGACGTCCGACTGTGGCATTGTTATTATTTACTTTCAATAAAAGCCCTTTCTGCGATGTCGCTCAGATGTCCGACTGTGGCATTTCTTTTAAAGCCCCTTTATGTGGCGTCGCTCAGACGCCCGACTGTGGCATTTCTTTTAAAGCCCCTTTATGTGGCGTCGCTCAAACGCCCGACTGTGGCATTTCCTTTAAAGCCCGTTATGTGGCGTCGCTCAGACGCCCGACTGTGGCATTTCTTTTAAAGCCCTTTATGTGGTGTCGCCTAGACGCCCGACTGCGGCGTGCTTTATTTATTCATCCTCCTATCGAGGTGTCGCTTCAGACACCCGATTGGGTTTACAGTTATTTTGTTGGGTTTTTGAGCGGACTACTGCCTACCCCCTTTTTACCTGTCTTGTTTTTCTGAATTAATGTGCCACTGTTAAAAATTAATCATGATTCATCCATGCATGCATTTGTTATATCTTACGTCCGAATTGTCTTGCGAGTACTTTCAAAGTACTCACCTGGCTTGTTGATTTGGCTAGATGCTGACGAAGGCGATCTCATGGATGAAGAATTTGATAGCGAGTCCGACGCCTAGAGGAATCCCAGTCAGTCTCGTGCGACCCTGGATTTGGTCACTGTATTATATCCGCTTCCGCTACCAAATAAATTCATCGAGCCTCACCTCGACGCTCGATGAGATGCCAGTTTTAGAGTCATGTATCTCACTCCCTGCTGTGTTTTTCCACCACCACCCTATCCTCGAGTCAGTAGTATGCCTCCACACCACTGTGTCATGTCCGCCATTATGTATAATTATTGGCGTGCTTGTAATAATTTGGTTGAGCAACCGTAGCTCGACCCTGTAATATACTTTATGCTACTGGCTTATTGTATCAAGAATTTGTCTACCAGTAAGGAGGATTTTTCTCATACTGGACTCAAAAGATTGGTTTCTCAATAAACATTTTTATTGAAAAACCGGTCGTGAGAAGCTTGGTACCAGAGCCAGACTGACTGTAGGAAGCCACTAGGTGCGATCGCTAATTGATTATTAGCATGATAGAGCCAATTTATATTTTCTTGCAATTGTTGTCATTTTCTGACAGTCAGCATAAATTTATGATCTGACCATTCAGAATTTTTGCCTACTTTTGTAGATGGCCGACAACAGCTGCGAGTCTCAGACCTTCGCCAACATGCCCGATGGGTTCGTCAAGCTTCTTTCCTTCATCGTTCAGGTCGCGATGGGGCCATCTGTGCGCCCAGTCTTCACACTCTGCCAACACCGAGTCAGCGATAGTCTGACCATGCACCAGGCCGCGGTGCAGTTCAAGGGAGGGCGTGGTGAGTTACGCCACTTCCGGTTCTTGGGAAGAGCCATGCCTACGGAGAGGCATGCTATGCAGATGGCAGCCCGCGAGGCGATAGCTCGTCTCAGGGATGTCCTCCCCGTGATGAAGACTCATCGTTACCGTTATCTTCCATGCCATGTGCCTTACACCTGTCACTATGCATTCTCCTGCCCAAGAGGAGAACGAGACGAGGCTTTTGAGATGCTTATTGAGTATCTCCGGGCCCTGGAGGCAGCCTTCGACAACCTGGTGGACGACTTCGTAGCTGCCCGCATGGACTCAGTCCATGGCTGTGCTGCCAACAGGAGGGAGCTCCTACCCACCGCACCGCCACTGACTTTTGTCTCGTCCTCAGCATCTTATGCACCTACTCGTCGCCTGCCTTCTACCGAAGAATTCAACCAAGTCATTGCGCCAACTCCAGCGCGCACTGCACCACCCTGCGCGCCCACTCCTGTTCGTGTTGTTCCGCCCCTGGCACCCGCTCCATCTACTCGGCGCAAAACTACACGTATGGAGCCTATTAGCGAGGAGGAAGTCGAGTCCCCAGCCTCGCTACGCCTCACCCTCGGCAGGGCAAAGGAGATCGTCAACATCCCCGCCTGAGTACGCTTAGCCGCCATGCAATGTACCGCTTTGTATGATATGTTTATATGTACCTAGGTTGTGAGAAGTAGCCTGTTTGCGCATCATGTAGGATCTCGAGGAGTGCACTAGCCTAAATAACATGTCAGGAATATGTACGCACATCCTAAGTGATGTATTGTATAATTACTGTCTACGTGTAAGATATGTAATGAGCAGTCCTTCTCCGCGCGCAAATCGATTTGTTTTTCTTAAGTAAGCTTGGTTATTTAATTTATTTGCCAGCTTTGTGCATTTTTGGAATGGTTTTTGCGACTCTTTACGCTTTTCTTATGGGTTTTACAAAATATATCCCCAGAGTGAGAAATGTCTCGTCCTTGGACTCGTTCCATGCCAACTCCATCAGAGGAAAATTATGATACACAACCCAGCAACAAGTTCACACAGGGACAGTCAAGCCAACAGGGCAGTGAATCGGCACTTTCACAAATGTGCCGCCTTTATGAGCAGAGTCAGCAACAACATCGGGAAATGATGAACCAAGTCATCAACATGGGAAATCACCATGGACAGTATCAGCAGCATTCCAAGTTATCTGAGCTACAGAAGACACGTCCCCAAACATTTTCTCATACTGACAAGCCTCTTGAGGCCGAGGATTGGCTTCGAGATATGGAGAGAAAATTAGTTATTGCAAAGTGTTCAGACCCCGAGAAGGTACTATATGCCCCGCACTATCTCACAGGAGCAGCTGCATCATGGTGGGAGAATTATCTGCACATGCACCCCAACAAAAATGATATAACCTGGGATGATTTCAAGGAAGGTTTCCGTGGTGCACACATTCCCAAGAGTATTATGAAAATCCAGAAGAGAGAGTTCGATGACCTCAAACAAAGGAACATGACAGTGTCAGAATACAACAGTCAATTTACTCTATTGTCTCGCTACGCCAATGAAGAACGTATGACTGAAAGCAAGAAGATGGAGAAATTCCTTGACGGTCTGGCGCCCGCGCTTAAATGCCAACTGGTCGTGCACACTTTTCCAGATTTTAAGACACTAGTGGACAAAGCCATTACTCCGGAAAATGAGAGACGTAGCTTGGAGGATTTACGCAAGCGAAAAAGAGACCAGACTACTCTTGCGCGCAACCACCGAAGCAAGACAGATTTTCAGAAAGGTGGGACACACAAACCTACGACAAACATCTCATGCCCAACCAAGAGTTTCCATGCAAGGGACAAAGAGTTCACATATCGCCCAGGCGTTACTTGCTACGCTTGTGGAGAAGAAGGGCACTATGCCAAACAGTGCCCCAAGCCAAGGAACTCAACCCCGAAGCCAAACAACGGTGGAAATATTTCCGCGCCCAAGCGCAACAATTTCAACCCCAACAACAACCACAAGAAGGGTCATCTAAACCACGTGACCAAAGAAGAAGCACAAAATGCTCCGGATATCGTACTCGGTACGTTTCCTGTCAACACAATATCTGCAACGGTTTTGTTTGATTCTGGAGCTTCTCACTCATTCATTTCGAAAAGTTTTGCTTTGCAAAATAATTTTTCGATGTTTCCCTTGGAAAAATCCATGATCATTAAGTCCCCTGGGATTCAGCAAGTTACTCAGAGTTACTATCAGAATGTGGTTATTGAGTTCGAAGGATTGAAATTTCACGCCAATCTTATTGTGTTGGAAAATAAAGGACTGGATGTCATCCTAGGGATGGACTGGTTAACCACCAACAAAGGTTTTATTGACTGTTTCAACGGGACCGTAATTCTCACACACCACCACGGGAAGACAATAAAAGTATCAGCCAAAGAAAGAAAAATACCCCGGCAGCCGAGATTGAATAAGGTGGACGTTTCCAAGCTAAACAAGGTTCCAGTAGTATGTGAATTTCCAGACGTATTTCCCGAAGAACTACCAGGCATGCCACCAGACCGAGAGATAGAATTCAGCATTGAGCTAGCACCAGGAACCACCCCCATATACAAGAAACCATACAGAATGGCACCATCCGAGTTGATTGAGTTGAAGAAACAAATAAAGGAATTGCTGGACAAGGGATACATTCAAGCCAGCTCCTCACCTTGGGGATCACCAATTTTATTTGCCAAAAAGAAGGATGGAACACTGAGACTGTGCATAGACTACCGAGCACTTAACATTGTCATAGTCAAGAACAAATACCCGATGCCGTGGATAAATGATTTATTTGATCAGCTCGCTCAGGCCAAGGTGTTCTCAAAGATTGACTTAAGGTCAGGATACCATCAATTAAAAGTGCGAACAGAAGATATCCCCAAAACAGCCTTCACCTCCAGATATGGACTATATGAGTTCACAGTTATGCCTTTTGGATTAAAGAACGCCCCCGCATATTTTGTTCACCTAATGAACAAAGTATTTATGAAGTTTATGGACAAGTTCGTTGTGGTATTTATCGATGATATTCTTATATACTCCAAGACACCAGAAGAGCACGCGGAACATCTCAGGATTGTGCTAGGAGAACTCAGGAAACACCAATTGTATGCCAAGTTCAGCAAGTGCGAATTTTGGCTAAGACAAGTAGGCTTTCTAGGTCACGTGCTGACCCAAGACGGTATCGCAGTGGACCCGGAGAAAGTCAGGGTCATACTTGGCTGGAAGTCACCAGCCAGCGTAACGGACATACGAAGTTTCTTGGGAATGGCAGGATATTACCGCAGGTTTATTGAAGGATTCTCCACCCTAGCCAAGCCAATGATGCAGTTACTCAAGAAGGACAAGAAGTTTATATGGACAGAAGCCTGCGAGCAAAGTTTCCAAGAGCTAAAACGGAAATTAACGATAGCACCGGTATTAATTGTGCCAGACATACACAAGAATTTTGAAGTGTATTGTGACGCATCCCGAAAAGGCCTCGGGTGCGTGTTGATGCAAGAAGGCAAGGTTGTCGCATACGCTTCAAGGCAACTTCGCAAGCATGAGGAAAATTATCCCACTCATGACTTAGAAATGGCAGCAGTCATTCATGCACTTAAGGAATGGAGGCATTTCTTACTTGGGAATCGATGTGAAATATACACGGACCATAAAAGTCTCAAATATATTTTCACACAGCCAGAACTAAACTTACGGCAACGACGCTGGTTGGAATTGGTAAAGGATTATGATGTTGGTATCCACTATCATCCAGGGAAAGCAAATGTAGTGGCCGATGCTCTTAGTCGAAACCCCACCTCCGACGAAAATAGTCTGCAAAGCTTGAGACCTGAATTCCAACAAGAATTTGCCAAACTCAACTTGATAATGATCGCGGAAGGCACCATAGCAAACTTGGAAATAAAGCCCGACCTTGTGGAAAGAATTAAAGAAGCTCAGCCTGGTCACCCCAGCATTGAAGGAATTAAAAGAAAGGTGAGTATGGGCAAGGCCTCGGAGTTCGTCATAGGCGATGATGGAATATTACGGTATGGAGACAGACTCTGCGTGCCAAACATAGAGGACCTCAAACAGCAAATTCTAGCTGAAGCACACACCGCCCCATATTCGATCCACCCTGGAGGAACCAAAATGTATAAGGATATTCAGGAAAGATTTTGGTGGCACGGTATGAAGAGGGACATAGCCACATTCGTTGCATGTTGCGATTCTTGTCAACGCATAAGAGTTGAGCATCAAAAACCAGCCGGACTACTGCAACCAAACAAAATACCTGAGTGGAAATGGGATGAAATAGGGATGGATTTCATTGTCGGACTACCTCGGTCACGACACGGGAATGATGCCATATGGGTCATCACCGATAGATTAACCAAGGTGGCACATTTCATTCCAATGAAGACAACCTACAACACTCAGAGGCTTGCCAGGATTTATCTCTCCCGTATAGTTTGTCTGCATGGAGTCCCGAAGACTATAATATCCGACAGAGGCACTCAGTTCGTCTCGAGATTCTGGGATCATTTACAACAGGCTCTGGGAACTCAACTGGCCTTCAGTACAGCCTACCATCCCCAGACTGATGGACAGACTGAACGCGTAAACCAAATTTTAGTAGACATGCTGAGAGCATGTGTCCTCACCTATGGAACCAGTTGGGAAGAAAGCCTGCCATATGCCGAGTTCGCATACAACAACAGTTACCAGGCCAGCCTGCAAATGGCACCATTTGAAGCTCTGTACGGACGGAGATGTCGTACCCCGCTAAATTGGTCAGAGACCGGAGACAGCCATATCTTCGGCCCAGACATGCTCAAAGAAGCCGAGGAAAAAGTCAAGCTAATCAGGGACCGACTCAAGACCGCTCAAAGCCGACAGAAGAGTTATTACGATCAGAAACATCGTGGGATCAATTTTGAACCCGGTGAATTTGTGTACCTATGAGTATCACCTATGAGGGGACTGCAACGGTTTAAGATTAAGGGGAAGTTAGCACCAAGATTCATTGGACCATTCTGCATAGTGGCACGAAGAGGCACTGTAGCCTACAAGCTAGACTTACCCGAAGAATTGTCCGACATCCACGACGTGTTCCACGTCTCTCAATTAAGGAAGTGCGTAAGCAAACCAGAGAAACAAGTATCCCATGAGAACATTGACGTACAACCAGATCTCACCTATCGAGAACGCCCAGTAAAAATATTAGAGGAGTCTGAAAGGAGGACCCGACAGAAAACCATCAAGTTTTTCAGAGTTCAGTGGAGCAATCACACCGAAAGTGAAGCAACCTGGGAAAGGGAGGATTTCCTTCGGACAGAGCGTCCATACTTATTTAAGGATCAGCTGAAATCTCGGGGACGAGATTTTTCCTAAGGGGGTAGGTGTTGTGACACTCCAAAATTTTTATTTGGTTTTTAGCAAAAACTTTGTGGTTTTTGAAAAGAGGCCATTTAAAATTTTCCAGAAAACCTTCCTCTTAAAAAATTCTTTGGCAAGGATTTTTATTTTTGTATCTTCTTCAAACTATGGTGTTTGATCATTTAAAACTCTTTCTCTGATGGTTCCCTTCTCAAAATATATTTTTGGAAATTATTCTTTTTCTTATAAAAAGAACTCTGTGAATTTTTAGGTTTTTCTTATCTTGAAACCACCCATGGTTTTACCATGTCTCCTATAGTAAATCTTCTCAAAATCCCTCCCTCCACCTTTGAACAATCTAAATTCTCTGGCTCAACAAGTCCAAACAAGTTTTGGATTTTATTTCAATTATTTTATCTCCCAAATCATTTCTGCCAATTATTTTGAGCTTAAGTGATTTTCAAAGCAAGTACCACATTGCCTTTGAGTTTTTATCCCAAACCAACTCCCCTAGATAGTCCTTAGTACCCACAACCTAGAACCATCTTGATCCACTCTTCTTCTTTTCAAAAATTTCAAATTTCACTCACTCCAAGTTTGGACCAGATTTGACAAATTTGATGAAATTCATATCTACACTTCTCCAAAAATTCCACAAAAATTCAGGCAGCCTCCTGGTGCAATGAGAGGCCACCCCACCAAAATTCAGCTCAAGGAAAATTCTCCACATGCCAAAATCATTTCGTCGAACACCTGGCCAGCACTGTTTCCGTAGACTTTCAGAAAAATTCAGATTTTCAGAATTCAGTCAGTGTCTTTTTCGTCAGTGACTTGTCATCCATCACCAGTGCCCCCTGGCGCGTTGCGCACGGCCTCTCCTCCCTGGCCAGAGCACCGCATGCACGCTTGGCCGATTCCTGGCATCGGTGGCGACGAGCCTCGCCGGCGTTGGAAGCTTCTGCGGTGGCTGCGCCTCCCGTGGCGGCCAGCGAGGGCCCGAGCCCGCTCGCCACGCCACCCGGCGCCGCCCATCGTCCCCTGGCTCTCCGCGTGTCCCTGCCATGCCAGCGCACGCCCGTGCCACCGTCGCCGTGGCCCGGCAAGCACGGAACGTGCTCCCTGCCGCCGACGGGCCCGCGCCGCCCCGTTCCGTCGAGCTCGCCCAAAGCACCCAATCCAAGCTCGTTTAGCACCTAAATGGAACCAGTGGACCTCCACGATGACACCCAACTCCCTAAACCTCCCCGACCAAGCTCTGCGCCGCCGTAACCTTCGCCGGAGATCCCTGTTCACGGCCACCGCATCGTATCGCCTATAAAAAGGACCCCGAGCTCGCTCACAAGCACACACCTTCACTGCACCTCTCCAGGACCCTGCCAAGCCACCAGGAGGACCTCGAGGAGGTCTCCTCCCCCAACTCCGGCCGCCCCGATCCGCCTCGGCCACCAGCTCGATTCGCTCTGGTGAGGCCGTCCCCGGAGCCCAAATCTCGTCTATAGCCTCCTCTAGCACCCAGTGAGCTAACCCCAGCGTCAATTTGGCCTTCGCAGCTCTCTCCGACGAGGCCCTCGACCACCCGAACCGCCGTCCGCCGGAGCAAGACTCGCCGTCGACGTGGTACTCGCCAGCGACCACGGCCACCACCAACCGACGCGGAATGGCGCCCTGAACACGGAGGTACCCTCCGATCTCCCTGCCTCACCGTGGATCGCTGCCGGCGACCACCGCGGCTCTCGGGCACCGTCGAGCTCTGCCGCCTCTTTTAAAAATTCAAACCTGACGGGCGGGACCCGCCTGTCAGCTTCTCTGTCCTTTCTAAGCGAAACGTTTTCTAAAAACGTCTTCTGCCAAAGTACGTCACCCCTCTGGGCCGGCGTATTCTTTATCGAATCGTTTTCTGTTTTTATAAGTTAGCCCCTGGAAGTTTTTTGTTTCATTACAGATGGGTCCTTGGGTTAAAACCCTTATAACTTTTTAACATAAAGGAATTTTTGAGTGATTCTTTTTCTGTCCTCTTCAAATTTTTGTCTAGTTTTTTATCATATTTATTTGAAAAATATTTGGAATAATTTTTGTGCACCTCACGGTATTCACGATAGCGCGTATATTTTCTTTATACCATAGATACCGAAGGAGGTGACGGGACCGCGAACTTCACCGAGCTAGGCTCCGACTACTCTGAACCAGGCAAGCATGTTTGAACTTTTGATATGATGATTGTTTTGGCATGTTTGCATTAAGTAGTTTATGGCATGTTGATGAACATACCGACGAATGTCATGTTACATGCAACGATGAGGCAAGTGAGTTTCGAAAATCCATGAGTGGATGGACGTGAGTATGCATGGCCATGTGTTGGCATGAGGATGGGTAAGATGGCAGTGTTGTAGCATGCCAGTCTTATGCCAGGCTATATGACTTCAGTGTCAAACCGTATCATTCCAGTTCCTTCCATTCTTCCTTCCCTGTACTACCACATGTTTTCCGCAAGGAATATGGCTTAGTAAGTTGTAAACCGCTTTCCTAGTACACACCAAAAAGGAGAGGGTTCCATGGCCCTGGATTAAAGCCAGTCATCCGGTCAGGGGGCATGGGTGTTTTCGGTTGGGACCGAGAGGGGGGCACCCCTTAGAGCGCGCGTATATAAATTTGATCCCATGCTATTCGAGATTGTGATCTCCCCGTCTCAAAAGTTTTTCTTGGTCGATGTCTAGGGTGATTCCTAGCATCGAGAGGTAGGATGGGTGTGTACTGGTTAGTTGTGTTTTCTTCCGAAATACCGTAAATGGAACTAGTCCTTCGTGACTACGGAAATCCGTTGGCTGTGGGAAAATTTTTGTACAAACTCTGCAGAGTCATATATTCCTTTGAATCATCTATTCCATGTCCAAGTTCGGTATTATCTTATCCTGACCAAATGTCAGTTTTGATGACAGAGACTCCGGTGAATCACATGAGTGCTAAGTCCAGTTAAATGTTTATTCCTGTGGATGGACTAACCCGTTTATTCTTATGAATTGAATATTTATTATGAGTATTATTTGCTTGTGAATAAAAGCCCTTTCTGTGATGTCGCTCAAACGTCCGACTGTGGCATTGTTATTAGTTACTTTCAATAAAAGCCCTTTCTGTGATGTCGCTCAGACGTCCGACTATGGCATTGTTATTATTTACTTTCAATAAAAGCCCTTTCTGCGATGTCGCTCAGATGTCCGACTGTGGCATTTCTTTTAAAGCCCCTTTATGTGGCGTCGCTCAGACGCCCGACTGTGGCATTTCTTTTAAAGCCCCTTTATGTGGCGTCGCTCAGACGCCCGACTGTGGCATTTCCTTTAAAGCCCTTTATGTGGCGCCGCTCAGACGCCCGACTGTGGCATTTCTTTTAAAGCCCTTTATGTGGTGTCGCCTAGACGCCCGACTGCGGCGTGCTTTATTTATTCATCCTCCTATCGAGGTGTCGCTTCAGACACCCGATTGGGTTTACAGTTATTTTGTTGGGTTTTTGAGCGGACTACCGCCGACCCCCTTTTTACCTGTCTTGTTTTTCTGAATTAATGTGCCACTGTTAAAAATTAATCATGACTCATCCATGCATGCATTTGTTATATCTTATGTCTAAACTGTCTTGCGAGTACTTTCAAAGTACTCACCTGGCTTGTTGATTTGGCCAGATGCTGACGAAGGCGATCTCATGGATGAAGAATTTGATAGCGAGTCCGACGCCTAGAGGAATCCCAGTCAGTCTCGTGCGACCCTGGATTTGGTCACTGTATTATATCCGCTTCCGCTACCAAATAAATTCATCGAGCCTCACCTCGACGCTCGATGAGATGCCAGTTTTAGAGTCATGTATCTCACTCCCCGCTGTGTTTTTCCACCACCACCCTATCCTCGAGTCAGTAGATGCCTCCACACCACTGTGTCATGTCCGCCATTATGTATAATTATTGGCGTGCTTGTAATAATTTGGTTGAGCAACCGTAGCTCGACCCTGTAATATACTTTATGCTACTGGCTTATTGTATCAAGAATTTGTCTACCGGTAAGGAGGATTTTTCTCATACTGGACTCAAAAGATTGGTTTCTCAATAAACATTTTTATTGAAAAACTGGTCGTGACAGTACGACACCTCCGAGTTCTGCACACGTTCAAATCGGTGACGTCCCTCGAGCTCCAATCCAGAAAAGTGTTGAGGGAGAGTTTCGTCAGCACGACGGCGTGATGACGGTGATGATGTTCTACCGACGCAGGGCTTCGCCTAAGCACCGCTACGATATGACCGAGGTGGAATATGGTGGAAGGGGCACCGCACACGGCTAAGGAACAATCACGAAGATCAACTTGTGTGTCTATGGGGTGTCCCCCACCCCCGTATATAAAGGAGTGGAGGAGGGGGAGAGGGTCGGCCCCTATGGCGTGCCCTGGAGGAGTCCTACTCCCGCCGGGAGTAGGATTCCCCCCTTCCCTAGTTGGAGTAGGAGAGGAAGGGAAGGAGGAGTAGGAGAGAAGGAAAGGGGGGCGCACCCCCCAAACCTTCTCCAATTCGGCCTCCTGGCCAAAGGGGGCGCACCAGCCCCTTGTGGGCTGGTGTGCTTCCTTCTTATGGCCCATAAGGCCCATAACTTCTCCCGGGGGGTCCCGGTACTCCGGAAAAATGCCTGAACCACTCGGACCCTTCCGATGTCCAAACATAGTCATCCAATATATCAATCTTTACGTCTCGACCATTTCGAGACTCCTCGTCATGTCCCCGATCTCATCCGGGACTCCGAACAACCTTCGGTACATCAAAACACAAAAACTCTTATTACGATCGTCACCGAACTTTAAGCGTGCGGACCCTATGGGTTCGAGAACTATGTAGACATGACCGAGACACGTCTTCGGTCAATAACCAATAGCGGAACCTGGATGCTCATATTGGCTCTCACATATTCTACGAAGATCTTTATCGGTCAAACCGCATAACAACATACGTTGTTCCCTTTGTCATCGGTATGTTACTTGCCCGAGATTTGATCGTCGGTATCTCAATACCTAGTTCAATCCCGTTACCGGCAAGTCTCTTTACTCGTTCCATAACACATCATCCCGCAACTAACTCATTAGTTGCAATGCTTGCAAGGCTTATAGTGATGTGCATTACCGAGTGGGCCCAGAGATACCTCTCCGACAATCGGAGTGACAAATCCTAATCTCGAAATACGCCAACCCAACAAGTACCTTTGGAGACACCTGTAGAGCACCTTTATAATCACCCAGTTACGTTGTGACGTTTGGTAGTACACAAAGTGTTCCTCCGGTAAACGGAAGTTGCATAATCTCATAGTCATAGGAACATGTATAAGTCATGAAGAAAGCAATAGCAACAAACTAAACGATCAAGTGCTAAGCTAACGGAATGGGTCAAGTCAATCACATCATTCTCCTAATGATGTGATCCCATTAATCAAATGACAACTCATGTCTATGGTTAGGAAACATAACCATCTTTGATCAACGAGCTAGTCAAGTAGAGGCATACTAGTGACACTCTGTTTGTCTATGTATTCACACATGTATTATGTTTCCGGTCAATACAATTCTAGCATGAATAATAAACATTTATCATGATATAAGGAAATAAATAATAACTTTTATTATTGCCTCTAGGGCATATTTCCTTCATTGCCATCTTTGGTTTTCAATTTTTTAGCGGAATCAAGCTCGAATCCGGGAGGTTCTTTACGTTTGCCTTCATATTCTGGAATTTTTAGATCTAAAGAATCCAACCGCTTATTGCAAAGGGTAATCAACATATTCGTGCGGTGAATATTTCCACTAATGTTCTTAAGAGGTTAAAGAGATTTCTGCAAGATTTTAGTAACTTCACAATTTTTTTCAAAAACTTGTGTCTCTTCCTGAGTAGGATGAGGCCCCTTTTGTTGAGGTAGTGTTCCCACTATACCTTCTATAATCTCAAGTGCAATATGGGGATCAATTTCAATAAAATTTCCTTTGGCAACGCAATCCAAGAGTTGTCTATGAGACATATTTAATCCAACATAAAATTGTGAAGCAGAATTCTCAGATTTATTTCAGAGGCACAATTACGATGAGATTCCATTATTCTCAACCAGGCATCTTTTAGGTTTTCTCCTAACCTTTGTTTAAAGTGAAAGATTTCGAACTCAAGGGTCAACGGAGAAGATAAGGGACTAGCCATAACGACAAGCAAACAAACTAACACATGAGCAAACAAAAAGGCAAACGGAGAAAGAGAGGGAGGATAGAGAGAGAGAGGGCGAATAAAACGGAAGGGTGAAGTGGGGGAGAGGAAAACTAGAGGCAAATGGCAAATAATGTAATGCGGGAGATAGGGATTGTGATGGGTACTTGGCATGTTGACTTTTGCGCAGACTCCCCGGCAACGGCGCCAGAAATTCTTCTTGCTACCTCTTGAGCACTACGTTGGATTTCCCCGAAGAGGAAGGGATGATGCAGCAAAGTAGCGTAAGTATTTCCCTCAGTTTTTGAGAACCAAGGTATCAATCCAGTAGGAGGCTACGCTCGAGTCCCTCGTACCTACACAAAAACAATAGCTCAACGCAACCAACGCGCTTAGGGGTTGTCAATCCCTTCACGGTCACTTACGAAAGTGAGATCTGATAGAGATGATAAATAATATTTTTGGTATTTTTGGTATAGAGATGCAAAGTAAAAATTAAAAGCAAAGTAAAAGCAAATCAATAATAAAGTGATGGAGATTGATATAATGAGAAAGATACCCGGGGGCCATAGGTTTCACTAGTGGCTTCTCTCAAGAGCATAAGTATTCTACGGTGGGTGAACAAATTACTGTTGAGCAATTGACAGAATTGAGCATAGTTATGAGAATATCTAGGTATGATCATGTATATAGGCATCACGTCCGAGACAAGTAGACCGAAACGATTCTGCATCTACTACTATTACTCCACTCATCGACCGCTATCCAGCATGCTTCTAGAGTATTAAGTTAAAAACAGAGTAACGCCTTAAGCAAGATGACATGATGTAGAGGGATAGTTTTATGCAATATGATAAAAAAACCCATCTTGTTATCCTCGATGGCAACGATACAATATGTGCCTTGCTGCCCCTTCTGTCACTGGGAAAGGACACCGCAAGATCGAACCCAAAGCTAAGCACTTCTCCCATGACAAGAACAACCAATCTAGTAGGCCAAACCAAACTGATATTTCGAAGAGACTTGCAAAGATAACCAATCATACATAAAAGAATTCAGAGAAGATTCAAATATTATTCATAGATAGACTTGATCATAAACCCACAATTCATCGATCTCAACAAACACACCGCAAAAAGAAGATTACATCGAATAGATCTCCATGAGAGAGGGGGAGAACATTGTATTGAGATCCAAAAAGAGAGAAGAAGCCATCTAGCTACTAGCTATGGACCCGTAGGTCTGAAGTAAACTACTCACAATTCATCGAAGGGGCTTGAATGATGATGTAGAAGCCCTCCGTGATCGATGCCCCCTCCGGCAGAGCTCCGGAACAGGCCCCAAGATGGGATCTCGTGGATACAGAAAGTTGCGGCGGTGGAATTAGGTTTTTGGCCCCGTCCCCAATCGTTTGGGGGTACGTGGATATATATAGGAGGAAGAAGTACGTCGGTGGAGCTTCGAGGGGCCCACGAGGCAGGGGGGCGCGCCCTCCACCCTCGTGGCCGCCTCGTGGCTTTCTTGACGGAGGGTCCAAGTCTCCTGGATCTTATCTCATGAGAAAATCATGTTTCTGAAGGTTTCATTCCGTTTGGACTCCGTTTGATATTCCTTTTCTTCGAAACCCTAAAACAGGCAAAAAACAGCAATTCTGGGCTGGGCCTCCGGTTAATAGGTTAGTCCCAAAAATATAATAAAAGTGGAAAATAAAGCCCAATAATGTCTAAAACAGTAGATAATATAGCATGGAGCAATCAAAAATTATAGATACGTTGGAGACGTATCATTCCACCCATGAACCTATGCATAGGGGTTGGCACACGTTTTCGTCTTGACTCCCCGGTAGAATCTTTGGAGCACTCTTTGAAGTTCTTTGTGTTGGTTGAATAGATGAATCTGAGATTGTGTGATGCATATCGTATAATCATACCCACGGATACTTGAGGTGACATTGGAGTATCTAGGTGACATTAGGGTTTTGGTTGATTTGTGTCTTAAGGTGTTATTCTAGTATGAACTCTAGGGCTGTTTGTGACACTTATAGGAATAGCCCAATGGATTGATTGGAAAGAATAACTTTGAGGTGGTTTCGTACCCTACCATAATCTCTTCGTTTGTTCTCCGCTATTAGTGACTTTGGAGTGACTCTTCGTTGCATGTTGAGGGATAGTTATATGATCCAACTATGTTATTATTGTTGAGAGAACTTGCACTAGTGAAAGTATGAACCCTAGGCCTTGTTTCTTAGCATTGTAATACCGTTTACGCTCACTTTTATCATTAGTTACCTTGCTGTTTTTATATTTTCAGATTACAAAAACCTTTATCTACCATCCATATACCACTTGTATCAACATCTCTTCGCCGAACTAGTGCACCTATACAATTTACCATTGTATTGGGTGTGTTTGGGACACAAGAGACTCTTTGTTATTTGGTTGCAGGGTTGCTTGAGAGAGACCATCTTCATCCTACGCCTCCTACAGATTGATAAACCTTAGGTCATCCACTTGAGGGAAATTTGCTACTGTCCTACAAACCTCTGCACTTGGAGGCCCAACAACGTCTACAAGAAGAAGGTTGTGTAGTAGACATCAAGCTCTTTTCTGGTGCCGTTGCCGAGGAGGTTAGCGCTTGAAGGTATATCTTTAGATCTTGCAATCGAATCTTTTTGTTTCTTGTTTAAGCACTAGTTTAGTTTATAAAAGAAAACTACAAAAAAATGGAATTAAGGGTACCTCATATGCTTCATATTTTTAATATCTATCATGAAAATAAGGATTCTGATAATTGTGCTCAAGTGCTAGAAGAAGAATGCATTAAAATGTTTGGCACTAAATATTTGAATGATGAGCATGATTGCAATGTTGTTAGTATGAATTCCTTGAATATCCATTATGCTAATGATATGCAAAGCCACAAGCTTGGGGAAGGTATGTTTGATGAAGATTGTATTTTTTCCCCAAGTTTTGACGAGCAAAATTATTATGATGAAAGCATGCCTCCTATTTATGATGATTATATTGATGAAAGTGGATTTGGAGAGGTCATGACTTTATTTTGTGATGAAACCACTGTTCCGGAAGAGGTTCCAATTGATTATGAGAACAAAGTTGCTATCTATGATGATTATTGTGATGACTTGTATGCTATAAAGAATAATTATATCCATCAAACTTGTCATCATGATTTTAACCTTCAATTGGATTATGCCTCACATGATAATTATTTTGTTGAGTTTGCTCCCACTATTATTCATCAGAAGAATTTTGCTTGTGTGGAGAGTAATAAAATTTCTATGCATGTAGATCATGAAAAGAATGCTTTATGTGATAGTTATATTGTTGAATTCATTCATGATTCTACTGAAAATTATTATGAGGGAGGAATATATGCTTGTAGGAATTGCAATAATATCAAGTTTCCTCTCTATGTGCTTAAAGTTATGAAGTTATGCTTGTTTTACCTTCCTATGCAAGTTGATTCTTGTTCCCATAAATTGTTTGCTCACAAAATCCCTATGCATAGGAAGTGGGTTAGACTTAAATGTGCTAGTCATATTCTTCATGATGCTCGTTACAATTCTTATCTTTTATGTGAGCATCGTTGAAATCATCATGCCTAGCTAGGGGCGTTAAACGATAGCGCTTTTGGGAGGCAACCCAATTTTTATTTTTGTTCCTTGCTTTTTGATCCTGTTTAGTAATAAATAATTTATCTAGCCACTGTTATGATTGAGTTTTTATGTTTTAATTAGTGTTTGTGCCAAGTAGAACCGTTGGGAAGACTTGGGGAAAGTCTTTGAGATCTTGCTGTAAAAAA
The DNA here is from genome assembly GCF_056163025.1 of Triticum urartu. Taxonomy (NCBI): domain Eukaryota; kingdom Viridiplantae; phylum Streptophyta; class Magnoliopsida; order Poales; family Poaceae; genus Triticum; species Triticum urartu. The sequence continues at coordinate 66,847,636 of NC_141874.1, forward strand.
CAGAAACTTTAGCGCTCACAAGAATTGCTGCCTTTTTTATTGGAGAGTGATATTTAGTTAATAATTTTTTCAGATGATTAATAGATAAATTCCTCACGTCCAGCAATTTATTTTAGAATTTTTGGGGTTCCATAAGTTTGCGTAAGTTACAGATTACTACAGACTGTTCTGTTTTTGACAGATTCTGTTTTTGTGTGTTGTTTGCTTATTTTAATGAATCTATGGCTAGTAAAAGAGTTTATAAACCATAGAGAAGTTGGAATACAGTAGGTTTAGCACCAATATAAATAAATAATGAGTTCATTACAGTACCTTGAAGTGGTGTTTTGTTTTCTTTCGCTAACGGAGCTCACGAGTTTTCTGTTAAGTTTTGTGTTGTGAAGTTCTCTAGTTTTGGGTAAAGATTCGATGGACTATGGAATAAGGAGTGGCAAGAGCCTAAGCTTGGGGATGCCCAAGGCACCCCAAGGTAATATTCAAGGACAACCAAAAGCCTAAGCTTGGGGATGCCCCGGAAGGCATCCCCTCTTTCGTCTTCGTTCATCGGTAACTTTACTTGGAGCTATATTTTTATTTACCACATGATATGTGTTTTGCTTGGAGCGTCATTTTATTTTATTTAGTTTTGCTTGCTGTTTGAATAAAATACCAAGATCTGAAATTATTAAATGTTAGTGAGTCTTCATATAGTTGCATAATTATTCGACTACTCATTGATCTTCACTTACATCTTTTGGAGTAGTTTGTCATTTGCTCTAGTGCTTCACTTATATCCTTTTAGAGCACGACGGTGGTTTTATTTTGAAGAAATAGTTGAACTCTCATGCTTCACTTATATTATTTTGAGAGTCTTTAAAACAGCATGGTAATTTGATTTGGTTCTGAAATTAGTCCTAATATGATGGGCATCCAAGAGGGATATAATAAAAACTTCCATATATGTCGTGGGTTTGTCACGGCAGATGTCCTTGTGAAAGGACTTAGTCATGGAGCCATCGCTACGGGTTAGCTCAAAGGGGTTAAACCGGACAAGGGGACATGGGGATTTTATACTAGTTTGGCCCCTTCAAGGAAGGTAAAAGCCTACGTCTAGTTGTGATTGGTATTGCTATGGTTTCGAAGGCCAGGGAGCGAATCCGCTTTGTCTGGCTCTCGAGTTGTTGTCTCCCCCTAAAATGCTGCCGGGTCGTCCCTTTATATACATAGGTTGACGCTCGCCGGGCTACAGAGTCCCGAAGCCGGATCATAAACGTGTCTGGTTCGGTCTCTACTCTTCCTATCTTACAATACAAGTTACATGACTAGGTCGGTTTACATTTACAGGCTGTAACCCGCCTTTGGGCCTTGGGCCTTTTGTAAAGCGCCATCATCCTTGCATCTTCATGGGCTTCTAATCTTCAAGGAGTTAACCCGGCTACACCTGGCCGGTTTACATCCAGTAGTAATATCCCCAACATTAGGCCCCAGATTGGTTTGAACTTGTTCATGTCAATCTTCTACACTTAGAAAAATTCCTCCCTCATATCTTCACCTTGATTTTGTAAACCGGCGTGACATCATACTTCAAGATTATGATAAACTGCCCTGACGTCATCCATCCGTTGATGTCGAAGATTCTCTTCATTTAATGTGTATTCAGTCACCGAGGCGACACCCTTATTAACTTATCCATTTTCGGGCTCCTCGATTCCCGCACTTGCTGTTTCATCACCTCGCCTTATAAATAGGGGCAGAGGACCCCTTTATTTTCTTTCCACTCTCCTTTCCTCCCTTCTTCTTCCTTGCGACGTCTTCGCACCTGAGCGCCGCCGTCATCGCCAAACCTCGCCTCTGCTTCACCGTCGGCCGCTGCATCGACCTGTTTGCACCGGAATTCCGCAGCACCCCTCCGCTGCTTCTGCAACCGCGGTAAGTCCTTCCCCCCTTCCTTTCTAGATCCATTAGGGTTTCCCTGCTCTTCGCAATTCTTGAAGTTCATTGGAGCTTTTGGTGCTATTCTTCCTTGGTCTATAGCTGAATACTTCGTACTTATCATATCCCTTGCCGTGATGAATCTTCTGTTACCCTCACAAATCCTTATATGCAAAGAACGGTTGCAGTCCTTCATAAACTGTTTCGGGTCTTACCCTTTTTAGGTCGAAATATTTTGCTTTTCTGTCTTACCTTAGATCCGAAAGTTTTATACATCTCTGTGAAATCTGTTTCTCCTCACACCATCATAAGTGGTTTAACTTTGCATAATCAATCTGTACCATTAGCCCTCTGATAAACCAGAGGAACCCTTTACCTTCATAGTTATACTCCGGTTTAACAATGTCTGAATACTCATGTCCTGGTATTGCCCTCTTTTTTTATTGCATTGGTCTCCGGTTTACACCATTTCACATATCAGTATGTTTCTTACTCCATTGTATCTTGCATATCATCATGCATGATTTATAAACCGGCCTTTCATTTTCAGCTTGTTTGTTTTGCAATGGCCAAACAATTCACTGCTTGCAACTGGGCTCGTTCCCGGGTTACCTAGACTTAGTTGAATGAGATGGTCAGCATCAGCTCCCTGCCTAAGAAAACTGAAATCAAATGGCGAGTTCCAGGAACAGAAAATCCTCCGACCCCAAGGCAGGGTGAGGTGGTGGTTTTTGTTGACCACATAAGCTGTGGCTTCAAACCGCCAGGATCAAAGTTTTACCGGGATGTACTTGCCAATTTCCAACTCCATCCACAAGATATTGGGTCGAATTCAGTATCCAACCTATGCAACTTCCAAGTCTTCTGTGAAGCATACTTACAGGAAGAACCGGCTGTAGAACTGTTCCGGGATTTCTTTCACTTAAACCGGCGCATAGAGTTTGTAAATGGCCTGAACACAGAACTTGGTGGTGTCTCTATTCAAAAGCGGAAAGAAGTTGAATTTCCTCATGCCAAACATCATAGACACCCAAAGGAATGAAACCAAACTTGGTTTTATTGCAGAGACACTTCGCCTAAAGATGAAAATCCCCTTCCAGGCTTTCGTGAGCACCGGCTTTCCAATACCCATCCGATGCCGCAACGTTTGAGCTCCGCCGAAAGGGCGAAATATGCCCCTCAACTCGCCAAACTCCGGGCCTTTATGGCCAATGGCTTAACAGGTGTTGATTTCGTGCACTGTTGGATATCTTGGAGCATCTTGCCTCTAAGCCGGCGTCCCGGTTTAATGTGTGAATATACCGGTGAGGTTGATGACCCTCAACGCCATTGCAACCTTCAATTATCTGATGAAGAAGTTACTGAAGGTGTAAAGAAAATTCTGAATGAATCGGAACTGGCCTGTAGTCAAACCGGTCTGAGTCCCTTCTGTGCCAAGAACAAACCACCTTCTGTAAGCATTATACTTCCTTTTCATCTCTAATATTTTTAGCTTATGCAACCTGTAATCCTTCTTTTGTGTATGTAGGGTGATGACCCCTTCTGGAAATAGAAAACCGTAGAGAAAGTGGCAAAGCCAACTGGGGATAAAGTGGTCAAGCCATCCCGCCCCAAAACCAAAGCCGTAAAGCGGACGTTAAAACGGAAAACGGCTGACCGGATCAACATGGAGCTTGATGATGACACTGATGATCCAGAAGTTGAGGTAGAACTTGACTCACTTGGCACTCTTTTCATGCATCTCATTAACAATGATCGTCCTCAGGAGGACGCAGAGGCTAGTCAAGCTGATGATGTAGAGGTAATTACCCTTTCCTCCGGTTCAGACTCTATGCCAACACAAAAAACTCGCCAAGCAGTCCAGAAAGTAAGCTTTTCTCATCCTATTGCTCACTTGGATCCAACATTTATTTTGAAGACTCAGTAGCATGAAGCTCGCCGGACAACCCGGCACAATGGCCAGCAGGTCACTTCAGCCGGTTTACCTGATACCCCGGTTCGGAAGCGCCAGTCTGAGGTCTCTCCTACTTCTGACCATTCTTACCCCAAGGCAGGTTATTTCAGACAACCTCTTAATCCGTCCGATTCAAATTATCAGGTGACACATCCTTCATCTTCCGGTGAATCGACAGCAACTCAACTCCCCCCTTTGAAAACTATGGCTGGGTAAGTTGTAAAAACTTTTCCTTTCAATGCGTCATAAATCCTTTGAATAGGATGTTAATCCTCTTTTATTCTATTTGCAGGGCCAAAGCCAGACCCAGCAAGAAAGCTCGGGTCACCAATCCGCCCGAAGACCCGGTCGCTGAAGAGGAAGAACCAAGAGGTGAACCGGAACAAACTTGTGAACCGGAAGGCCCTCATCCTGAAGCTACTTCTGATAACCCACCCCTTGAAGGCCAAAATACCGATGAGCCAACAGACACTAAGCCTACCGCGCCCGATGCTGAACCGGCAGAACCAAACCGGGCTAGTCCGGTGAAAGATGCTGAAATTCCAATATCATCAACCAAAAACCCTGAAGGCCAAGGTGATGACGTTATTATTACTGGAATAGGCCATAGCTCTCCTGGGCATCCTGTAGTTTTGGCTCAACATAGTGCCAAAGAAGAGCAGGCTGCTAGGGAAAAAGGTAAATGGAGCAGTGATTTGGCAAGTTACGCTCATCTCAATGCAGAGGAGCTTCACTCTGGCTTCTTGAATCGCTTGCACGCAAACCAGGATTATGAATCCGGTTTGGTAAATTTGATGAAGGAGCGATATGAGGTATTTTCTTCCTCCTTTGTATCTTGATTCATAGCCTGAAAATGCTAGCCCAAATAGCCCCCAAGGGCCGGGTTATAATGTGAATCATAACCCGGGTCTTCGTAGCACTTTAAACCACTGATAAGAACCAGATTTACCCTTTAGCAAATAGATAGCTTTCTACCGCGTATCCCTCAAAGGCCGGTTTAACTCTAGCAAGTTAATCCGGGTTTTAATCCATGCATCCGTTTTTGAATCAACATACATTAGCCCCCAAGTGTCAAGGATAATGTTTACATTGTTCTGGAGACTTGTATAAACTGTAGCAATTTAGAGCAAATAGGCATTAGCCCCCAAGTACGAAGTGCATAACCTATTATGCGGTTTGTACTTAGAATATGTACGTATCCTGTCATTTGATATATCTTCAATGTTTGTAGTCTGATCTGAGGAATAAAGAGACCCGAATCATTGATTTGCAAAACAATGTGAAGTCCCAACAAGAAGAAGCCACCAAAACCAAAGAGGAGCTGATGAAAGCCCTAGCCACCATGGAAAAACTCAAATAATCTTTCAACAAAGACCGTGCTGAATGGGAGATTGAGAAATCCGGTTTAATAAAGAGTGCCAAAGACGCCAAGGCTGCCTTGAAACCGGTTGTGGAAGAATTGGCTGGTTTGAAACGGTAATTTAACGCCATGACTTCTGCAATCTTTGGTAAGTGTGCCCTTTATGTATTTGGTATAACTTGTGGAACCTTATCTTTGATCAGAATGCTGATGTTAAACCGTGACAGGCACCCGGATGGCTCATCTTGGTACAGATATGCGCATGAAACTCAAAGCGGCATATACATTGGTTGAACAGCTGTACTCTGGATCTCATCGGGCTATTTGCACGGTAGCTTATAACAAACCAGCCCCAACTTTGATTAAAGAAACACTTGAGAAGTTGGCCATGTTACCAGCCCATATTGCCGAATTGAAGTGGGCAGTTGCCAGGTACGGAGCTTTAACCGCACTTATTCGAGCCAAAGCCTGGATTCCAGACCTTGAAGCGGATGATATCATTAAAGGATAGCCAGGTGTGAAGGAAGACGGTTCAAACTTTGATAACGATGACCTCCGGCGGCTGACCAAACAGATGCGGCCAGTAGCCAGCAAATTGGCCGATGATACAGACTTGTCCCATTTTCAACCGGTTTATGACTCTGAAGGGAAAAGCCAGCCGGCCGAGATCCATGAAGTTGAAGAACTTGTGCCTCCGATTCGTAAGCACACTTATGCTCCTGATATTAACCCCTCCAATCTTATCCATGAGGAAGCAGTATTTCAAGCTTTAACTGGAATCGATTGGTCGATGGTTGATTTCCAACGTCTGGGGAGGGATGAAGAAGTACCCACACCAACTGACCCTCAACCATCAAACCGTCCGGACAAAGCGTCTTAAACCGGTCACCGGTTTACTGGCCACCGTGTGCCGATCTTGTGAAAAAAATTATGCCATTGGAGCCGCTTTGAAGGCTTCTTGTAATAGGATAGCCAAAACTCCGTTATTTGCCATGCCATCGAGCATGTTTTGTAATGCCTCATGACAACTTGTGCCGCCCTTTGGGATATATTTATGCATAACCCATGATGAATTGTGTTCCTGGGTTCAACAACTCATTGGTTGACCAACGGTGTATACGGCAAAGGTGTTAATACCAATCCGAAACGTTGATAACCTCATCTCTGTACTGTCGGTCTATATATTAAACCGGACCGGGATAACTATCGGGTTTTCTTTATAACACTGGTGATTTAGTCAAACCAGACCGGGTCAATAAACACCGGTTTATAACCGATCATGTGCCAACAACTTGTAGTTGAAAAGCAAACCGGGTCAGGGATGCCAGTTTATCAAAAAATACTTATGAACTTCAACAAATAAAACTCAAAAAGGAAAATATGCAAGGCTTTTTACGAGCTGCCAGGCTCCAAATCGAGGCTTTTCATGGGCTGCCAGGCCTCTGAGTTAAACCATTTAACAAAGCCTTTTAAGATGGGCCTCCAATTAACCAATCATCGTTTTAACTTTGACAAGTTCAGGGTCTATAAAAGATTGACATGTCAAATGTTCGATGGGTCATACCAGGATTACCTGGACAGGAGTGGCTTACTTGATGAAGGCAGGTTAACCCGGGTTTTTAGGTGAATACACTAGGCTTCCAAGCCGTGGCTTGATAGCCAATTACAAGGGTCCTTTCAAACTCTTTGTTGCTTTGCAAAAAGAGCCCCCAAGTAACTTTGTGAGCTGTGCTCAGTGTATGCCCATGTTTGAGTTTGTGCTTTGTGCAATACTCTCTTTGGCTCCACATATTTTTCTTTTGTGGCTTAAATGCCTATCAAGAGGTGTAGCTATGGTGTGATAACAACCAAGCCCCCTAGTGATATCCCTTCGTGGTTTCAAAACCTATCAAGAGGTGTAGCTGTAGTTCAAATATGACCAAGCCCCCTAGTGATTTTCTTTATATCCGTGCAACTGCTAAGACCGGATTAATAAAAACTCTGCTTTGTCAGTTAACTCGTATAACACACACAAGATGTAAAAAGAACAGATACCCCGCTTATAACAGAGGCTCCGGTTTGTTATATGATATATACACTGTCATAAACATGTACAGATGAAGAGCCTATGGCTTCAAGTATAGTAAGGCCGAATGAGAGCTATGTTCCATGGCCGCTTGGTCTCCTCCTCCGATTGACGTGAGTTTTTATGCTCTCTAACATCAATGAGGTAGTACGACCCGTTGTGTAGATTTTTGCTGACCACAAAGGGTCCTTCCAAGGCGGGGATAACTTGTGCATATCAGTCTGATCCTGGATGAGCCGGAGCACCAAATTGCCTTCTTGAAAGGTTCTGGTTTTAACCCGGCGGCTGTGATAACATCGGAGATCTTGTTGATAAATCGCCGATCATGCTGCTGCAAGATCACACTCTTCATCCAACAGGTCCAGAGAATCCTGACGTGCCTTCTCATTATGAGCTTCAACATAAGCTGTCACACGGGGCGAGTCGTGACGGATGTCACTAGGAAGAACGGCCTCCGCTCCATAGACCATGAAGAAAGCTATGTAACCCGTAGACCTATTGGGTGTGGTGTTGATGCTCCATAACACAGAAGGTAGCTCCTCAACCCAACAACCCGGTGTCCACTTTAAGGGAACCATAAGCCTGGGTTTGATACCCCATAGAATTTCTTGATTTGCCCTCTCTGCTTGACCATTAGATTTGGGGTGAGCCACCGACGCTAGATCGATCCGGATGTGCTCACGTTGACAAAATTCTTCCATCTCCCCCTTTGACAAGTTAGTACCATTATCTGTTATAATGCTGTGTGGAAAACCAAACTGGAATATCACCTTCTTGATGAATTGAACCACCGTGGCTGCATCACACTTGCTGACTGGCTCTGCCTCCACCCATTTGGTGAATTTATCAACTGCTACTAACAGGTGAGTATTTTTGTCCTTAGATCACTTGAAGGGTCCAACCATATCAAGCCCCCAAGTTGCAAACGACCATGTAATTGGAATCATCCGCAACTCTTGAGCCGGAACGTGCGCACGGCGGGCGAATTTTTGACACCCGTCACATCTCTTGACTAAATCTTCCGCATCAGCATGCGCCATCAACTAGTAAAAACCATGGCGAAAAGCTTTAGCAACCAAAGACTTTGAACCGGCGTGGTGACCGCAGTCCCCTTCATGAATTTCTCGCAAAATCTCACAACCTTCTTGAGGCGAAACACAACGCTGAATTGCTCCTAAAACACTGCAGCGATGTAACTCCCCGTTGAGTATGGTCATGGATTTGGAACGCCGGATTATCTGTCGGGCCAACGTTTCATCGTCTGGTAACTCACCCCGGTTCATCTAAGCCAGATATGGGATTGTCCAATCCGGTATGGCATGCAGAGCTGCCACCAACTGAGCCTCCGGATCAGGAATAGCCAAATCTAAATCGTCCGCCGCTTCATTCTTCCACCGGTCTATATGGTCCACCTGATAACCCTTAAAGTGACCAGCTACTGTGTCCACCTCTCGCTGATATGCAGCCATGAGTGGGTCCTTAGAATCCCAGGTGCCAGACACCTGCTGAGCCACTAGATCTAAATCGCCAAAGAACTTAACCCGGCTCAAATTCATCTCCTTAGCCATCCGAAGACCGTGGAGCAAAGCCTCATATTCAGCTGCATTGTTAGTACAAGGGAACAATAAACGGAGGACATAACAAAACTTGTCACCTCATGGGGAAGTTAGTATGAATCCAGCCCCCGAGCCCTCCAACTGTCTGGACCCATCAAAATGAATAGTCTAATATGTATTATCTGGTTTCTCTTCAGGTGCCTGTAACTCCGTCCAATCATTGATGAAGTCCACGAGTGCCTGGGATTTGATCGACGTGCGGGGTATATATTTGAGCCCATGAGGTCCGAGCTCAATAGCCCACTTGGCAATCCGGACAATTGCTTCTCTGTTTTGAATGATATCACCCAGAGGAGACGAACTGACCACTGTGATGGGATGGCCCTGAAAATAATGTGTAAGCTTCCGGCTTGCCATAAACACTACATACACCAGCTTCTGCCAATGTGGATACCTCTGCCTTGACTCAATGAGCACCTCGCTAATATAATAAACCAGCCGTTGAATCGGATATTCCTTGCCAAGCTCCTTGCGCTCTACCACAATGGCTACGCTAACAGCCCGGGCATTAGCAGCCACATATAGTAATAGCGGCTCTTTATCGATGGGTGCTGCAAGCACGGGCGGTTCAGCTAGCTGCCTCTTCAGATCCTCGAACGCTTTATCAGCTGCCTCGCTCCAGACAAAGTTATATGTTTTCTTGAGCATATGATATAAGGGGATGGCCTTCTCTCCAAGGCGACTGATAAACCGGCTCAAAGCTGTAATCTAGCCGACCAGACGTTGAACATCGTTGATACACGCCGGTTTAGCCAAGGATGTAATTGCTGCAATTTTTTCCGGATTAGCCTCAATGCCTCTGTTTGACACCAGAAAACCCAAGAGCTTGCCTGCCGAGACAACAAAGACACACTTCTCCGGATTGAGCATCATCTTGTAAACCCGGAGATTGTCAAAGGTTTCTCTCAAATCATCTATCAATGTCTCCTCCTTTCTGGACTTTACCACAATATCATCCACATATGCATGAACATTGCGCCCAATTTGCTTATGAAGACAATTCTGAACACATTGCTGGTAAGTTGCCTGGGCACTCTTGAGTTCAAAAGGCACGGAAACATAGCAGGAGGCTCCAAGGGGAGTTATGAAAGCTGTCTTCTCCTGGTCCTTAACTGCCATCTTGATCTGATGATAACCAGAATACGCATCCAGAAAACACAAACAATCACAACCTGCCGTTGCATCAATTATTTGATAAATGCGAGGGAGAGCAAAGGGGTTTGCAGGGCAAGCTTTGTTTAAATCTGTGTAATCCACACACATACGCCAAGTGCCGTTTTTCTTAAGAACCAACACCGGATTAGCCAACCACTCTAGATGAAAGACCTCTACAATAAACCCTGCGGCCAACAGACGGGCTACCTCTTCACCAATAGCCTTACGCCTTTCTTCATTGAAGTGGCGGAGAAACTGCCGGACCGGTTTAAACGTAGGATCAATGTTAAGTGTGTGCTCAGCGAGTTCCCTCGGTACACCTGGCATGTCAGAAGGTTTCCATGCAAAGATGTCCCGATTCTCACGGATGAACTCGATGAGCGCGCTTTCCTATTTGGGATCCAGGTTAGCGCTGATGTTGAACTGTTTGGATGAATCGCCAGGAACAAAGTCAACCATCTTAGTATCTATGGCTGATTTAAACTTCAATGCCGGATCGTGTTCCGTAGTTGGCTTTTTCAAAGAAGTCATGTCTGCCGGATCAACTTGCTCCTTATAGAATTTCAGCTCCTCCGTGGCACAAACCGACTCAGCATAAGCCGCATCACCTTCCTCACATTCCAAAGCGATCTTTCTGCTTCCATGTACTATGATAGTCCCCTTATGACCTGGCATTTTAAGTTGTAAATAAACATAACATGGCCTTGCCATGAATTTAGCATAAGCCGGCCGCCCAAACAAGGCGTGGTACGGACTTTTGATTTTTACCACCTCAAACATCAATGTTTCTGACCTTGAATCATAATCATCTCCAAAAGCCACCTCTAAGGCTATCTTGCCAACAGGATATGCAGACTTACCAGGCACCACGCCATGAAAAACGGTATTTGACGGTTTAAGATTCTTATTTGTCAACCCCATACGACGGAATGTGTCATAATACAGAATGTTGATACTGCTTCCGCCATCCATGAGCACTTTAGTAAACTTGTATCCCCCGACTTGCGGGGCTACCACCAGGGCCAAGTGACCCGGATTATCAACCCGAGGTGGGTGATCCTCCCTACTCCAAAAAATGGGTTGCTCAGACCAGCGTAAGTACTGAGGTACTGCCGGTTCAACAGAGTTTACTGCCCTTTTGTGAAGTTTCTGATCACGCTTACACAAACTAGTGGTGAAAACATGATATTGCCCGCTATTTAGCTGCTTGGGATTGCTCTGGTAACCCGACTGCTGCTGTTGCTGCTGATTCCCCTGATGGTTGTAGCCTCCCTGGCTGCTTTGGTGCCCTTGATTGATGTGTCCGGTTTGGTTGCCTTGAAACCCTGAACCGGAACCACCACCTCCGTAACCCGGCCCGTGGAAACCACCTCCTGAACCGTCGGGCGGGCCATTATCATACTGGAACATATTGGAATTCTTGAAATCCTGCATGATATAACAGTCCTTCCAAAGATGTGATGCTGGCTTCTCCTTTGATCCATGCTTTGGACAGGGCTGATTTAACAGGCGCTCCAAATTGGGGCATGAACCTCCTCCCCTCTGGGGTTGCTTGCCCTTACGGCGCTGGCCATTCTCCTGAGCATTGGTGTTAGCAACAAAGTCCAAGCTGCTATCGGCCTTGCGCTTACCGCTGTTCCCATGGCCTGCCGGATTAGGCTGCTGACCCTTGGCGTTGCCGTTCTTTTTCCCTTTCTCCGGTTTGTCCTCCTCTGAATCCGGGTCCTTGGTATTATCTGAATCGGCGTATTTAACCAAAGCGGCCATGAGCGTTGACATATCATTGCAGTGACGTTTGAGCCTTCCTAATTTCTGTTTGAGCGGCTTGAAATGGCAATTTCCCTCTAATGTTAACACTGCGGTGTCTGCATTGATACGATCTGATGAGTGCAAAATCGCTGAGACCCGTTTAACCCAATGGGTCGTGGACTCCCCTTCCTCTTGGACACAAGCGGCCAGATCCACGATTGACATTGGCTGCTTACAAGTACCTTTGAAATTCTGGATAAACCGGTGCTACAATTCGGCCCATGATCCGATAGAGTTAGTTGGCAAGCTCTTCAACCAAGTACGAGCTGTTCCTTCCAACATCATGGTGAAATATTTAGCACACACTGCCTCATCCACATCTAACATCTCCATTGCCATCTCATAGCTCTCCACCCACGCCTCTGGTTGCAAATCGGCGATGTAATTTGGCACCTTACGAGGTCCCTTGAAGTCCTTGGGCAGTCTCACATTACGCAAAGCGGGGGTGAGATACGGCACCCCTAAGGAACTGAACACCACACCTGGCTCTACTGAAGCCGTAGGGTGAACCGGAGTATGTTGTCGTGCTCCGTGTCGAGCTGCCAACTCGGCCTCTCGACGTGCGCGGCCGTGTTCCACAACATCCTGCGCATTAGCGCCTCCCCCTGCTGGGTTGTTTCCTCGCGGTGAATTTCGGCGACGTGCACTGCTGGACACAGCCGGTTCGTCCTCCACGTATCTGCTATAGCTCCGGCTTGGACGGGGAGAGGAATGAATCCTCTCACGACTGTGTGAATATGCCTGCTGTTGATTTAGCGCTGTTTGAAGGAGATCCCTGGCCCGACGTGCTTCCACCGCAACTGGTGACTCGCTGTCGGTTGGGAGGGCTGCCAGGCGTGAAGCGGCGGCCACAATATTGTCCAACGGGTTGGAATAATGCCCGGGAGGTGTTGGTACATACTGTGGCACAACGTTGTTCTGGCGAGGCGGGTCCATCATGCGCGGTTGAACCAGCGCTCCTGTTCCCGGTGCCTCCGCCCGGTTTAGTATGGGTTGGTTACCAGCTCCTGCTCCTGGTGTGTTGAAGAGATTCTGCAGCTCATAAACCGATGGGAGACGCGATCGGTACCTTCTTCTCATGACTTCCTCTGAAGCATTCTAATCCAGCCTAATCCGATAGGCCTGTGCTTCCAATTCACCCCGCTCTGTAGCCATCCTAGCATTCTCTGTCGCCAGGTCCGCTTTAGCCTGAGCTATCTGATCTTTCACTTTTGCAATCTCCGCATTGTGATGATCCCTGGCTGCTGCATCCACCTCTGCGGCTATCAACGTTGCCAAAGCGTCGAACAAATCAGACAGGACTTGGGATGGAGGCGGCGCAGAGCTTCCTGCCCCTGCCGGTGTAGCCGTTGTAGAACCGGAGAGTATTGCTGCGACGGTCGATGAATGAGGCGCTGATTGTGTGCCGGCCATTAAGATGGCGGCCTGGTTGGGCAGATCAGGGGAATCCGGAATACTGTTGCCCTCGGATCATCCATCAATCAGGCCGTCCTGCAACTGATAAAGCGATTCGGTCTCTCCAGAAGACTCGTCATCAGAACAGACCACGGTCTCTCCATCGGACACCGGCCCGTCCTCGTATCTCGATCCATGGATGACACCTACGAAAACATGCCTTGCCTCGGGCTGAACCGGCGAAGAACTTGCATGCCGAGCCGTTTCGATGATGTCGGTGCAGATGTCCGGCTCAGGGGCCGGTTCGCCGATCTTGCCGATGAAGACGTGAATCCCACCGAAGGGGACCCGGTACCCGTGCTCGATTGCATCGGCCTCGGGACCCATCCTGTATTGTCGATGTAGAGCTTGCCGCGACGACTCTTCTTCATACGGCCCACAGCGTATCCCTTAAGTCCATCAAAGTTGCCCTTCAAGAACTCAAAACCATCATGCGACAGCCCCACAGTGGGCGCCAACTGTCGTGGGTTTGTCACGACAGATGTCCTTCTGAAAGGACTTAGTCGTGGAGCCATCACTACGGGTTAGCTCAAAGGGATTAAACCGGACAAGGGGACACGGGGATTTTATACTAGTTCGGCCCCTTCAAGGAAGGTAAAAGCCTACATCTAGTTGTGATTGGTATTGCTAGGGTTTCGAAGGCCAGGGAGCGAATCCGCTTTGTCTGACTCTCGAGTTGTTGTCTCCCCCTAAACCGCTGCCGGGTCGTCCCTTTATATACATAGGTTGACGCCCGCCGGGCTACAGAGTCCCGAAGCCGGATCATAAACGTGTCCGGTTCGGTCTCTACTCTTCCTATCTTATAATACAAGTTACATGACTAGGTTGGTTTACATTTACAGGCTGTAACCCGCCTTTGGGCCTTGGGCCTTTCGTAAAGCGCCATCATCCTTGCATCTTCATGGGCTTCTAATCTTCAAGGAGTTAACCCGGCTACACCTGGCCGGTTTACATCCAGTAGTAATGTCCCCAACATTAGGCCCCAGATTGGTTTGAACTTGTTCATGTCAATCTTCTACACTTAGAAAAATTCCTCCCTCATATCTTCACCTTGATTTTGTAAACCGACGTGACGTCATACTTCAAGATTATGATAAACCGCCCTGACGTCATCCATCCGTTGATGTCGAAGATTCTCTTCATTTAATGTGTATTCAGTCACCGAGGCGACACCGTTATTAACTTATCCATTTTCGGGCTCCTCGATTCCCGCACATCTAGTAGTAATATCCCCAACAATATAAGTGCATTGAATACTAAGAGAAGTTTGATGCTTGATAATTGTTTTGAGATATGAAGATAGTGATATTAGAGTTGTGCTAGTTGAGTAATTGTGAATTTGAGAAATAATTGTGTTGAAGTTTGCAAGTCCCGTAGCATGCACATATGGTGACCGTTGTGTAACAAATTTGAAACATGAGGTGTTATTTAATTGTCTTCCTTATGAGGGGTGGTCGGGGACGAGCGATGGTCTTTTCCTACCAATCTATCCCCCAAGGAGCATGCGCGTATGATAACCCACAAGTATAGGGGATCGCAACAGTTTTCGATAAGTAAGAGTGTCGAACCCAACGAGGAGCTAAAGGTAGAACAAATATTCCCTCAAGTTCTATCGACCACCGATACAACTCTACGCACGCTTGACGTTCGCTTTACCTAGAACAAGTATGAAACTAGAAGTACTTTGTAGGTGTTGTTGGATAGGTTTGCAATAAAGATTACGTAAATAAAAAGTAGGGGTTGTTTAAGTAAAGAAGCAATAAAGTAAATATAGCGAGTGTGGAAAAGTGGTGGTAGGAGTTGTGAAATTGCCCCTAAGCAATTGACTACTTTACTAGACCGATAGTAAGTATTATGTGGGAGAGGCCACTGCTAGCATGTCATCCCTGACTTGGAATTCTATGCACTTATGATTGGAACTATTAGCAAGCATCCGCAACTACTAATGTTCATTAAGGTAAAACCCAACCATAGAATTAAGATATATTGGCCCCCCTTCAATCCCGTATGCATCAATTTCTATGCTAGGTTGAAGCTTCTATCGCTCTTGCCCTCCAACACATAGTCCTATCAACATACAACTAACCCTAGGGTGTGATCCACGCGTGCAATCATATGATGGGCACCAAAGGACAGCAACATAACCACAAGCAAATTAAATCAATCATAGCAATTCATCAACCACCGATAGGACAACTAAAATCTACTCAGACATCATAGAATGGCAACACATCATTGGATAATAATATGAAGCATAAAGCACCATGTTCAAGTAGAGGGTACAGCGGGTTGCGGGAGAGTGGACCGCTGTAGATAGAGGGGGGAAGGTGATGGAGATTTTGGTGAAGATGGCGGAGGTCTTGGTGTAGATCGCGGTGATGATGATGGCCCCGGCGGCGTTCCGGCGCCACCGGAAGCGAGGGGGAGAGAGCCCCCCTCCTTCTTCTTCCTTGACCTTCTCCCTAGATGGGAGAAGGGTTTCCCCTCTGGTCCATGGCCTCCATGGCATGGGAGGGGCGAGAGCCCCTCCGAGATTGGATCTGTCTCTCTGTCTCTCTCTTTTTCTGCGTTCTTCCTCTGCTCTGTTTCACCGCTTCGTGTATATATGGAGATCCGTAACTCCGATTGGCCTGAAACCTTCGTCGTGGTTTTTTTTCTTTGAAAATTAGCTTTCTTGCGGCAAAAGAAGAGCGTCAATCGCCTTACGGGTGGCTCACGAGGGTAGGGGGTGTGCCCCCTACCTCGGGGATCGTCTCGCGTGAATTTTTCTTCCAGAATTTTCCAAATATTCCAAAAAGTATCTCCGTCCGTTTTTATCCCGTTTGGACTCCGTTTGATATGGATATTCTGCGAAACCAAAAACATGCAACAGACAGGAACTGGCACTGGGCACTGGATCAATATGTTAGTCCCAAAAATAATATAAAAAGTTGCCAAAAGTATATGAAAGTTGTAGAATATTGGCATGGAATAATCAAAAATTATAGATACGACGGAGACGTATCAGGATCCCCAAGCTTAATTCCTGCTCGTCCTCGAGTAGGTAAATGATAAAAAAGATAATTTTTGATGTGGAATGCTACCTAGCAAAATCTTGATCATGTAATCTAATCATGGGATGAATATTAAGATACGAGTGATTCAAAGCAATAGTCTATCATTTGACATAAAAACAATAATACTTCAAGCCCACTAATAAAGCAATCATGTATTTTCAAAATAACGAGGCCAAAGAAAGTTATCCCTACAAAATCATATAGTCTGGCTATGCTCCATCTTCACCACACAAAATACTCACATCATGCACAACCCCGATGGAAAGCCAAGCAATTGTTTCAAACTTTTGACGTTCTCAAACCTTTTCAACTTTCACGCAATACATGAGCGTGAGCCATGGACATAACACTATAGGTGGAATAGAATGGTGGTTGTGGAGAAGACAAAAAGGAGAAGATAGTCTCACATCAACTAGGCGTATCAACGGGCTATGGAGATGCCCATCAATAGATATCAATGTGAGTGAGTAGGGATTGCCATGCAACGGATGCACTAGAGCTATAAGTATATGAAAGCTCTAACTGAAACTAAGTGGGTGTGCATCCAACTTGCTTGCTCATGAAGACCTAGGGCATTTGAGGAAGCCCATTGTTGGAATATACAAGCCAAGTTCTATAATGAAATTTCCCACTAGTATATGAAAGTGATAACTCAAGAGACTCTCTATACGAAGAACATGGTGCTACTTTGGAGCACAAGTGTGGTAAAAGGATAGTAACATTGCCCCTTCTCTCTTTTTCTCTCATTTTTTTTTTGGTGGGCTTCTTTGGCCTCTTTTTTTATTTGGGCTTCTTTGGCCTCTTTTATTTTTTTGTAAAGTCCGGAGTCTCATCCCGACTTATGGGGGAATCATAGTCTCCATCATCCTTTCCTCACTGGGGCAATGCTCTAATAATGATGATCATCACACTTTTATTTACTTACAACTCAATATTACAACTCAGTGTCTAGAACAAAGTATGACTCTATATGGATGCCTCCGGCGGTGTACTGGGATGTGCAATGATCTAGCGTAGAAATGACATCAAAAAAGGGACAAGCCATGAAAACATCATGCTAGCTATCTTACGATCATGCAAAGCAATATGACAATGAATGCTCAAGTCATGTATATGATGATGATGGAAGTTGCATGGCAATATATCTCGGAATGGCTACGGAAATGCCATGATAGGTAGGTATGGTGGCTGTTTTGAGGAAGGTATATGGTGGGTTTATGGTACCGGTGAAAGTTGCGCGGTACTAGAGAGGCTAGCAATGGTGGAAGGGTGAGAGTGCGTATAATCCATGGACTCAACATTAGTCATAAAGAACTCACATACTTATTGCAAAAATCTATTAGTCATCGAAACAAAGTACTACACGCATGCTCCTAGGGGGATAGATTGGTAGGAAAAGACTATCGCTCGTCACCGACCGCCACTCATAAGGAAGACAATCAATAAATAAATCATGCTCTGACTTCGTTACATAACGGTTCACCATACGTGCATGCTACGGGAATCACAAACCTCAACACAAGTATTTCTACAATCCACAACTACCCACTAGCATGACTCTAATATCACCATCTTTATATCGCAAAACTATTGCAAGGAATCAAACATATCATATTCAGTGATCTACAAGTTTTATGTAGGATTTTATGACTAACCATGTGAATGACCAATTCCTGTCATCGCTCTAAATAGATATAAGTGAATCAAGAGAGTTTAATTCTTTCTACAAAAGATATGCCCATGCTCTAACAAATCTAAGTGAAGCAAAAGAGCATTCTACAAATGGCGGTTGTTTATGTAAAGAGAAACAGGCAATCCAAACTTCAAATGATATAAGCGAAGCACATGAAGCATTCTATAAAGCCATACTCAAAAGATATAAGTGAAGTGCAAAGAGAATTCTATAAATCAACCAAGGACTATCTCATACCAGCATGGTGCATAAAAGAAAAAAAATTAAAACTAAATGCAAAAGACGCTCCAAGATTGCACATATCGCATGAACGAAACGAATCCGAAAACATACCGATACTTGTTGAAGAAAGAGGGGATGCCTTCCGGGGCATCCCCAAGCTTAGACACTTGAGTCTCCTTGAATATTTACTTGGGGTGCCTCGGGCATCCCCAAGTTTGAGCTCTTGCCTCTCTTCCTTCTTCTCACATCGATACCTTGTCGATCATCGAACACTTCATCCACACAAAACTTCAACAGAAAACTCGGTAAGATCCGTTAGTATAATAAAGCAAATCACTACTCTAAGTACTGTTGCAAACCAATTCATATTTTGTTTTTGCATTTTGTCTACTGTAATATAACTTTTTCATGGCTTAATCCACAAATATAATTCGATAGTTTCATCAAAACAAGCAAACTATGCATCAAAAACAGAATCTGTCTAAAACAGAACAGTCTGTAATAATCTGAACATTCACCATACTTCTGATACTTGAAAAATTCTACCAAAATTAGAAAAACATAAACAATTTGTATAGGAAGACAGTGCAAAAAGAATCAGAACCATTTGACGTTCCAGCAAAAAATGTAAAATCGCGCACTACAGCCAAAGTTTCTGTCCTGCACCGTACAAACCATCAAGCAAATGTAAACATCCTAAAGGCAAACCTTGGCACATTATTTTTATAATACAATGGAATTGTACAAGGGGATAATTATTTTTATTTAAAAGTTTCTGTAATCGAGATTCACAAATTTTCCATGAGCATGAACAAAGTTCAAGGCTAGCTCCCACTTCAACAATGCTTGTCTTTCTCACTTTCGCTTTCCTTTTTGAAAAAGTTTTGGGTTCCCCTCTTTATTTTTGTTGTTTTTAAACTATATAAAAGCACTCAACAGAAATAAATGACTCTCTAAAACTTCCGGGTTGTCTCCCTGGCAGCGCTTTCTTTAAAGCCATTAAGCTAGGCATATAGTGCTCAAGTAATGGATCCACCCGGATCCCAAGGTATATCAAAGCCAATTTTAATTAACTATGATTTGTAATTTAGTGGTGAGCACAAAGTAACATATATCATGTAATGACGAAGTCTAACTCTCTTCCTATGCATAGGCATGTCATAAAAGAACAATTCATGCACACAAAGTAAAGGTCAATGCATAGTATAACCAGTTTCTTGCAATTTTGTTGTATTGGAAACATAGAGAGGTGGAGATGTAGTTCCTCTCTCATAATAATTGCAAGTAGGAGCAGCAAGCACATGCATATTATATCTATCAAAATCGTCATGTGTAGGAGTAAAAGGCAACCCATCAATATAATCCTTAATAAGAGCAAACTTCTCCGATATAGTGTAGTTTGGAGAATTCAAAACGATAATAGGACTATCATGTGTGGGTGCAATAGCAACAATTTCATGTTTAACATAAGGAACTATAGCAAGTTCATCTCCATAAGCATAATTCATATTGGCATCTTGGCCACAAGCATCATCAAAAATGGATATTTCAAAAGAATCGACGGGATCATAGCATCATAGCATTCATCCTTCGGTAAGCACGAAGGGGAATTAAACAATGTATGAGTTGAAGAGTTACTCTCATTAGAAGGTGGGCACAGGTAGCTAATCCGCTCTTCCTCCTTTTGTTCTTCGCTCTCCTCATCGTCTTTTTCATCCAATGAGCTCACAGTTTCATCAACTTCTTCTTCCATAGACTCCTACAAAATATTAGTCTCTTCTTGGACAGCGGAGTAGTACTCAATATATGGTTCAACATAGGCATTAGAAGCATAATTATCATAGCAATATTTAAATATGGCAAAATTTTCAGATTTGTAAAGAGTAGCATCATACTTTTCAATCAAAGAACCAATTTCGTAAGCACCCTTAAAAGCAACAAATTCTTCAATTTGTTGAACATCATAGTAACTATAAACACCCTTAGCATAAGAGGACACGATTCCATTATCATTAAACAAACATTGGTAGGAAGGTGTTTCTTAGGGTCTTCAGAACAACAAGTATAATCATATATTTCACATAAATTCCAAGCATAGCATTGCAAACGATGAATTTGATCTAGTAAAGTTTTCCCTTTTTCAGATATTCGGTGTCGCACATAACAAGCATGCTCATCTAAGGATTTTCCCTCAACTAAGCTAGTTGGGGTTTCAGCACAAGCACATAGGGATCGAAGATGATCCAAGTAATAGGCTTCAGCAGTGTGATAGATTTTGAGTGGTTCTTCAACCATTGGTTTAGTAGGTACAACTAATTTTTTTGGTATTTTGCGTTTCCTACCCATAACTAAAGATAGAAAACAACTAAGAACAGCAAATAAAAATTACTTAGTGATAAAGCAAACAAGCACACACGAGAATATTCACCCCACGCTATTGCTCCCCGGCAACGGTGCCAGAAAAAGGTCTTGATAACCCACAAGTATAGGGGATCGCAACAGTTTTTGATAAGTAAAAGTGTCGAACCCAACGAGGAGCTAAAGGTAGAACAAATATTCCCTCAAGTTCTATCGACCACCGATACAACTCTACGCACGCTTGACGTTTGCTTTACCTAGAAAAAGTATGAAACTAGAAGTACTTTGTAGGTGTTGTTGGATAGGTTTGCAATAAAGATTACGTAAATAAAAAGTAGGGGATGTTTAAGTAAAGAAGCAATAAAGTAAATATAGCGAGTGTGGAAAAGTGGTGGTAGGAGTTGCGAAATTGCCCCTAAGCAATTGACTACTTTACTAGACCGATAACAAGTATTATGTGGGAGAGGCCACTTCTAGCACGTCATCCCTAACTTGGAATTCTATGCACTTATGATTGGAACTATTAGCAAGCATCCGCAACTACTGATGTTCATTAAGGTAAAACCCAACCATAGCATTAAGATATATTGGTCCCCCTTCAATCCTGTTGGGGATATTACTACTGGACGTAAACCGGACAGGAGTAGCCAGATTAACTTTATGAAGATTAGAAGCCCATGAAGATGTGAAGATGATGGCGCTTTACGAAGGCACAAGGCCCAGAAGTGAGTTAAGGCCTATAGATGTAAACCGGCTTAATCATGTAACTTGCTTTGTAAGATAGGGAGTGTAGAGACCGAACCGGAAACGTTTATGATCCAGCTTCGGGACTCTGTAAACTGACGGGCGCTACCCATGTATATAAGGGGACGACCCGGCAGCGGTTCAGGGGACAGACAACAACTCGAGAGCCAGACAGAGCGGATTCGCTCCCTGGCCTTCGAAACCCAAGCAATACCAATCACAACTAGACGTAGGCTTTTACCTTCATCGAAGTGGCCGAACTAGTATAAACTTCCCGTGTCCCCTTGTCCGGTTTAACCCCTTTAAGCTAACCCGTTGTGATGGCTCCACGACTAAGTCCTTTCACAAGGACATCTGCCGTGACAAACCCACGACAGTTGGCGCCCACCGTGGGGCTATCGCACGATGGTTTCGAGTTCTTGAAGGGCAGCTTTGATGGACTCAAGGGATATGTTGTGGGCCAGATGACGAAGAGTCGTCGCGACAACGCAGGATGGGGTCCCGAGGCTGATTCAATTGAATATGGGTACCGGGTCCCCTTTGGTGGGATTCACGTCTTCATCGGCAAGATTGGCGAACCGGCCCCTGAGCCAGACACCTGCACCGACATCATCGAAATGGCTCAGCACGCAAGTTTTTCGCCGGTTCAGCCCGTGACGAAGCGCATCTTTGTAGGCGTCATCCATGGAGCAGAATACGAGGACAGACTGGCATCCGATGGAGAAACCGTCGTCTGTTCCGACGACGAGTCTTCAGGAGAGATCGAATCACTCTATCAGCTGCAGGATGGCCGGATTGATGGAGGATCCAAGGGCAACAATATTCCGGACCCCCATGATCTGCCAAACCGGGCCACTATCTTCATGGCCGGCACACAGTCGGCGCCTCACTCATCAACTGTTGCAGCAGTACTCTCTGGTTCAGCAACGGCTACGTCGGCGGGGGCAGGAAGCTCTGCACCGCCTCCGGCTCAAGTCCTGTCTGACATGTGTTGGGGAACGTAGCAGAAATTCAAAATTTTCCTACGTGTCACCAAGATCTATCTATGGAGAAACTAGCAACGAGGGGAAGGAGAGTGCATCTACATACCCTTGTAGATCGCTAAGCGGAAGCGTTCAAGTGAACGGGGTTGATGGAGTCGTACTCGTCGTGATTCAAATCACCGATGATCCTAGTGCCGAACGGACAGCACCTCCGCGTTCAACACACGTACAGCCCGGTGACGTCTCCCATGCCTTGATCCAGCAAGGAGAGAGGGAGAGGTTGATGAAGATCCAGCAACACGACGGCGTGGTGGTGGATGCAGGGCATCACAGTAGCAGGGCTTCGCCTCTACTATGAGAGAGAGACGTAACGGGGAGAGAGGGAGGCGCCAGAGGCTGGTCTCTGAAATCCCTCCTCTCCCCCACTATATATAGGAGGGCCAAGGGGGGGTGGTGCGCAGCCTAGGAGATCCAATCTCCTAGGTGCGGCGGCCAGGGGAGGTTTCCCTCCCCCCCAAGGCACTTAGGGGTGCCTTCCACTAGTGGGACTCCTCCCCCATGGAAACCCTAGGCGCATGGGCCTAGTAGGGCTGGTGCCCTTGGCCCATGTAGGCCAAGGCGCACCCCCTACAGCCCATGTGGCCCCCCGGGACAGGTGGCCCCACCCGGTGGACCCCCGGGACCCCTCCGGTGGTCCCGGTACAATACCGATAACCCCGAAACTTGTCCCGATGGCCGAAACAGCACTTCCTATATATAATTCTTTACCTCCGGACCATTCCGGAACTCCTCGTGACGTCCGGGATCTCATCCGGGACTCCGAACAATATTAGGGTTACTGCATACACATATCTTCATAACCCTAGCGTCACCGAACCTTAAGTGTGTAGACCCTACGGGTTCGGGAGACATGCAGACATGACCGAGACGTTCTCCGGTCAATAACCAACAGCGGGATCTGGATACCCATGATGGCTCCCACATGTTCCACGATGATCTCATCGGATGAACCACGATGTCAAGGACTTAATCAATCCCGTATACAATTCCCTTTGTCTATCGGTATGTTACTAGCCCGAGATTCGATCGTCGGTATCCAATACCTAGTTCAATCTCGTTACTGGCAAGTCTCTTTACTCGTTCCGTAACACATCATCCCGTGATCAACTCCTTGGTCACATTGCGCATATGATGATGTCCTACCGAGTGGGCCCAGAGATACCTCTCCGTTTACACGGAGTGACAAATCCCAGTCTCGATTCGTGCCAACCCAACAGACACTTTCAGAGATACCTGTAATGCACCTTTATAGCCACCCAGTTACGTTGTGACGTTTGATACACCCAAAGCATTCCTACGGTATCCGGGAGTTGCACAATCTCATGGTCTAAGGAAATGATACTTGACATTAGAAAAGCTTTAGCATACGAACTACACGATCTTTGTGCTAGGCTTAGGATTGGGTCTTGTCCATCACATCATTCTCCTAATGATGTGATCCCATTATCAACGACATTCAATGTCCATGGTTAGGAAACCGTAACCATCTATTGATCAACGAGCTAGTCAACTAGAGGCTCACTAGGGACATGGTGTTGTCTATGTATCCACACATGTATCTGAGTTTCCTATCAATACAATTATAGCATGGATAATAAACGATTATCATGAACAAGGAAATATAATAATAACCAATTTATTATTGCCTCTAGGGCATATTTCCAACAGTCTCCCACTTGCACTAGAGTCAATAATCTAGTTCACATCGCCATGTGATTAACATTCACAGGTCACATCGCCATGTGACTAACACCCAAGAGTTTACTAGAGTCAGTAGTCTAGTTCACATCACTATGTGATTAACACTCAATGAGTTTTAGGTTTGATCATGTTGCTTGTGAGAGAGGTTTTAGTCAACGGGTCCGAACCTTTCAGATCCGTGTGTGCTTTACAAATCTCTATGTCATCTCCTAGATGTAGCTACCACGCTCTATTTGGAGCTATTCCAAATAACTGTTCTACTTGGAGCTATTCTAAATTGTTGCTCCATTATATGCATCCGGTATCTCTACTCAGAGCTATCCGGATAGGTGTTAAGCTTGCATCGACGTAACCCTTTACAACGAACTCTTTTACCACCTCCATAATCGGGAAAATTCCTTAGTCCACTAGTTACTAAGGATAACTTTGACCGCTGTCCTGTGATCCATTCTTGGATCACTCTTGTACCCCTTGACTGACTCATGGCAAGGCACACTTCAGGTGCGGTACACAGCATAGCATACTGTAGAGCCTACGTCTTAAGCATAGGGGACGACTTTCGTCCTTTCTCTCTATTCTGCCATGGTCGAGCTTTAAGTCTTAACTTCATACCTTACAACTCAGGCAAGAACTCCTTCTTTGACTAATCCATCTTGAACAGCTTCAAGATCATGTCAAGATATGTGCTCATTTGAAAGTACCATTAAGCGTTTTGATCTATCCTTATAGATCTTGATGCTCAATGTTTAAGTAGCTTAATCCAGGCTTTCCATTGAAAAACACTTTCCAAATAACCCTATATGCTTTCCAGAAATTCTACGTCATTTTTGATCGATAATATGTCAACAACATATATTCATCAGAAATTCTATAGTGCTCCCACTCACTTCTTTGGAAATACAAGTTTCTCATAAACTTTGTATAAACCCAAAATCTTTGATCATCATCAAAGCATACATTCCAACTCCGAGATGCTTACTCCAGTCCTCAGAAGGATTGCTGGAGCTTTGCATATTTATCAGCATCTTTCAGGATTGACAAAACCTTCCGGTTGTATCACATACAACCTTTCCTCAAGAAAATCATCGAGGAAACAATGTTTTGACATCCTATCTGCAAGATTTCATAAATAATGCAGTAATCGCTAATATAATTCCAACAGACTCTTAGCATCGCTACGAGTGAGAAAGTCTCATCGTAGTCAACTCCTTGAACTTGTCAGAAAAACATCATAACGACAAGTCGAGCTTTCTTAATGGTGATACTTACCATCATTGTCCGTCTTCCTTTTAAAATCCATCTACACTCAACAGCCTTACGACCATCAAGTAGTTCTTCCAAAGTCTACACTTTGTTTTCATACATGGATCCTCTCTCGGATTATATGGCCTCAAGCCATTTATCGGAATCCAGGCCCACCACCGCTTCTCTATAGCTCGTAGGTTCATTGTTGTCTAGCAACATGACTTCCAACACAGGATTACGTACCACTCTGAAGTAGCACGCATCCTTGTCATCCCACGAGGTTTGGGAGTGACTTGATCCGAAGTCTCATGATCAATATCATAAGCTTCCACTTCAATTGGTGTAGGTGCCACAGGAACAACTTCCTGTGTCCTTCCACACACTAGTTGAAGAGATGGTTCAAAAAACCTCATCAAGCCTCCACCATCCTCCCACTCAATTCTTTTGAGAGAAACTTTTCCTCGAGAAAGGACCCGATTCTAGAAACAATCCCTTATTGCTTTCGGATCTGAGACAGGAGGCATACCCAACTGTTTTGGGTGTCCTATGAAGATGCATTTATCCGCTTTGGGTTCGAGCTTATCAGCCTGAAACTATTTCACATAAGCGTCGCAGCCCCAAACCTTTAAGAAATGACAGCTTAGGTTTCTCTAAACCATAGTTCATACGGTGTCATATCATCGGAATTACGTGGTGCCCTATTTAAAGTGAATGTGGTTGTCTCTAATGCCTAACCCATAAACTATCGTGGTAATTCGATAAGAAACATCATGGTATGCATCATATCCAATAGGGTGCAGTTATGATGTTCGGACATACCATCACACTATGGTGTTCCAGGCTGTATGAGTTGTGAAACAATTTCCACAATGTCTTAATTCTGTGCCAAACTCGTAATTCAGATATTCATCTCTATGATGATATCATAGATCTTTTATCCTCTCGTCACGACGATCTTTCAACTTCACACTGAAATTACTTGAACCTTTCAATAATTCAGACTCGTGATTCATCAAGTAAATATATTCAACATCTACTCAAATCATCTGTGAAGTAAGAACATAACGATATCCACTACATGCCTCAGCACTCATTGGACCGCACACATCAAAATGTATTACTTCCAGCAAGTTGCTTTCTAGTTCCATTTTACTGAAAACGAGGCTTTCAGTCATCTTGCCCATGTGTTATGATTTGCATGTCTCAAGTGATTCAAAATCAAGTGAGTCCAAACGATCCATCTGCATGGAGTTTCTTCATGCACATACACCACTAGACATGGTTCGCATGTCTCAAACCTTTCAAAAACGAGTGAGTCCAAAGATCCATCAACATGGAGCTTCTTCATGCGTTTTATACCGATATGACTTACGTGGCTGTGCCACAAGTAGGTGGTACTATCATTACTATCTTTTGGCATGAACATGTGTATCACTACGATCGAGATTCAATAAACTATTCATTTTAGGTGTAAGACCATTGAAGGTATTATTCAAATAAACAGAGTAACTATCATTCTCTTTAAATGAATAACCGTATTGTGATAGTCATAATCCAATCATGTCTACGCTCAACGCAAACACCAATCTCGATGGTAGAGGGAGCTTGCGATGCTTGATCATATCAACATTGGAAACACTTCCAACACATATCGTCAGCTCACCTTTAGCTAGTCTCCGTTTTATTCCGTAGCTTTTATTTTGAGTTACTAACACTTAGCAACCGAACCGGTATCTAATACCCTGGTGCTACTAGGAGTACTAGTAAAGTACACATCAACACAATGTATATCCAATATACTTCTATCGACCTTGCCAGCCTTCTAATCTACCAAGTATCTAGGGTAATTCTGCTCCAGTGGTTGTTCCCCTTATTACAGAAGCACTTAGTCTCGGGTTTGGGTTCAACCTTGGGTTTCTTCACTAGAGCAGCAGCTGAATTGCCGTTTCACGAAGTATCCCTTCTTGCCCTTGCCCTTCTTGAAACTAGTGCTTTCACTGACCATCAACAATTGATGCTCCTTCTTGATTTCTACTTTTGCGGTGTCAAACATCGCGGATATCTCAAGGATCATCATATATGTCCCTGATATATCATAGTTCATCACGAAGCTCAAGCAGCTTGGTGGTAATGACTTCGGAGAAACATCACTATCTTATCTGGAAGATTAACTCCCACTCGATTCAAATGATTGTTGTACTCAGACAATCTGAGCACAAGCTCAACAATTGAGCTTTTCTCCCTTAGTTTGCAGGCTAAGAGAATCGTCGGAGGTCTTATACCTCTTGACGTGGGCACGAGCTTGAAATCCCAATTTCAGCTCTCGAAATATCTCATATGTTTCGTGACGTTTCAAAACGTCTTAGGTGCCTCAACTCTAAACCGTTTAACAGAACTATCACGTAGTTATCAAAACGTGTATGTCAGATGTTCGCAACATCCACAGACAACGTTCGAGGTTCAGCACACTGAGCGGTGCATTAAGGACATAAGCCTTCTATGAAGCAATGAGGGCAATCCTCAGTTTACGGACCTAGTCCGCATAATTGCTACTATCAACTTTCAACTAATTTTCTCTAGGAACATATCTAAACAGTAGAACTGAAGCGCGAGCTACGACATAATTTGCAAAATCCTTTTGACTATGTTCAGAATAATTAAGTTCATCTTATGAACTCCCACTTAGATAGACATCCCTCTAGTCATCTAAGTGATTACATGATCCGAGTGAACTAGGCCGTGTCCGTCATCACGTGAGACGGACTAGTCAACGTCGGTGAACATCTTCATGTTGATCGTATCTACCATAAGACTCATGCTCGACCTTTCGGTCTTCTGTGTTCCGAGGCCATGTCTATGCACATGCTAGGCTCGTCAAGTTAACCCTAAGTGTTTTTGCATGTGTAAATCTGTCTTACACCCGTTGTATGTGAACGTAAGGATCTATCACACCCGATCATCACGTGGTGCTTTGAAACGACGAACTGTAGCAACGGTGCACAGTTAGGGGAGAACACTTCTTGAAATTTTAATGAGGGATCATCTTATTTACTACTGTCGTTCTAAGCAAATAAGATGTATAAACATGATAAACATCACATGCAATCAAATAATAGTGACATGATATGGCCAATATCATATAGCTCCTTTGATCTTCATCTTGGGGCTCCATGATCATCTATTACAAGAACATGATCAATCTTATACATCACATATATCATTCATCACATCCTTTGGGCCATATCACATCACATAGCATACCCTGCAAAAACAAGTTAGACGTCCTCTAATTGTTGTTTGCATGTTTTACGTGGCTGCTATGGGTTTCTAGCAAGAACGTTTCTTACCTACGCAAAGACCACAACATGATATGCCAATTGCTATTTACCCTTCATAAGGACCCTTTTCATCGAATCCGATCCGACTAAAGTAGGAGAGACAGACACCCGCTAGCCACCTTATGCAACTAGTGCATGTCAGTCGGTGGAACCAATCTCACGTAAGAATACGTGTAAGGTCGGTCCGGGCCGCTTCATCCCACGATGCCGCCGAATCAAGATAAGACTAGTAACGGCAAGCATATTGAACAAAATCAACGCCCACAACTACTTTGTGTTCTACTCGTGCATAGAATCTACGCAATAGACCTAGCTCATGATGCCACTGTAGGGGAACGTAGCAGAAATTCAAAATTTTCCTACGTGTCACCAAGATCTATCTATGGAGAAACTAGCAACGAGGGGAAGGAGAGTGCATCTACATACCCTTGTAGATCGCTAAGCGGAAGCGTTCAAGTGAACGGGGTTGATGGAGTCGTACTCGTCGTGATTCAAATCACCGATGATCCTAGTGCCGAACGGACAGCACCTCCGCGTTCAACACACGTACAGCCCGGTGACGGCTCCCATGCCTTGATCCAGCAAGGAGAGAGGGAGAGGTTGATGAAGATCCAGCAACACGACGGCGTGGTGGTGGATGCAGGGCGTCACAGTAGCAGGGCTTTGCCTATACTACGAGAGAGAGACGTAACGGGGAGAGAGGGAGGCGCCAGAGGCTGGTCTCTGAAATCCCTCCTCTCCCCCACTATATATAGGAGGGCCAAGGGGGGGTTGTGCGCAGCCTAGGAGATCCAATCTCCTAGGTGCGGCGGCCAGGGGAGGTTTCCCTCCCCCCCAAGGCACTTAGGGGTGCCTTCCACTAGTGGGACTCCTCCCCCATGGAAACCCTAGGCGCATGGGCCTAGTAGGGCTGGTGCCCTTGGCCCATGTAGGCCAAGGCGCACCCCCTACAGCCCATGTGGCCCCCCCGGGACAGGTGGCCCCACCCGGTGGACCCCCGGGACCCCTCCGGTGGTCCCAGTACAATACCGATAACCCCGAAACTTGTCCCGATGGCCGAAACAGCACTTCCTATATATAATTCTTTACCTCCGGACCATTCCGGAACTCCTTGTGACGTCCGGGATCTCATCCGGGACTCCGAACAATATTCGGGTTACTGCATACACATATCTTCATAACCCTAGCGTCACCGAACCTTAAGTGTGCAGACCCTACGGGTTCGGGAGACATGTAGACATGACCGAGACGTTCTCCGATCAATAACCAACAGCGGGATCTGGATACCCATGATGGCTCCCACATGTTCCACGATGATCTCATCGGATGAACCACGATGTCAAGGACTTAATCAATCCCGTATACAATTCCCTTTGTCTATCGGTATGTTACTAGCCCGAGATTCGATCGTCGGTATCCAATACCTAGTTCAATATCATTACCGGCAAGTCTCTTTACTCGTTCCGTAACACATCATCCCGTGATCAACTCCTTGGTCACATTGCGCATATGATGATGTCCTACCGAGTGGGCCCAGAGATACCTCTCCGTTTACACGGAGTGACAAATCCCAGTCTCGATTCGTGCCAACCCAACAGACACTTTCAGAGATACCTGTAATGCACCTTTATAGCCACCCAGTTACGTTGTGACATTTGATACACCCAAAGCATTCCTACGGTATCCGGGAGTTGCACAATCTCATGGTCTAAGGAAATGATACTTGACATTAGAAAAGCTTTAGCATACGAACTACACGATCTTTGTGCTAGGCTTAGGATTGGGTCTTGTCCATCACATCATTCTCCTAATGATGTGATCCCGTTATCAACGACATTCAATGTCCATGGTTAGGAAACCGTAACCATCTATTGATCAACGAGCTAGTCAACTAGAGGCTCACTAGGGACATGGTGTTGTCTATGTATCCACACATGTATCTGAGTTTCCTATCAATACAATTATAGCATGGATAATAAACGATTATCATGAACAAGGAAATATAATAATAACCAATTTATTATTGCCTCTAGGGCATATTTCCAACAACATGTTCGACGCTCTGGCAACATTGATGGCCGCAGAGGTGGATGCAGCAGCTCGGGATCAACACAACGCGGAGATTGCGAAGGTGAAGGATCAAATAGCTCATGCTAAAGTGGACCTAGCAGCAGAGAACGCTAGGATGGCTACAAAACGGGCCGAGTTGGAAGCACAAGCCTACCGGATTAGGCTGGATCAGAACGCTTCCGAAGAAGTCATGAGAAGAAGGTACCGATCGCACCTCCCATCGGGTTATGAGCCACGAAACCTCTTCAACACACCAGGAGCAGGAGCTAGTAACCAGCCAATACTGAACCGGACGGAGACGCCAGGGACAGGAGCGCCGGTTCAACCGCGCACGATGGACCCGCCTCGTCAGAACAATGTTGTACCACAGTATGTACCAACACTTCCCGGGCATTATTCCAACCCGTTGGACAATATCGTGGATGTCGCTTCACGCCTGGCAGCCCTCCCAACCGACGGCGAATCACCAGTTGCGATTGAGGCACGTCGGGCTAGAGACCTCCTTCAAATGGCGCTAAACCAGCAGCAGGCATACTCACACAGTCGTGAGGGGATTCATTCTACTCCCCGTCCAAACCGGAGCTACAGCAGACATGTGGAGGATGAACCGGCTGTGTCAAGCAGCGCACGTCGCCGTAACTCGCCACGAGGGCACAACCCGGCAGGGGGAGGAGCTAATGCGCAAGATGTTGTGGATCATGGCCGCGCGCGTCGGGAGGCCGAGTTAGCAGCTCGACACGGAGCGCGACAACATACTCCGGTTCACCCTACCGCGTCAGTAGAACCAGGGGTGGTATTCAGTTCCTTAGGGGTGCCGTGTCTCACCCTCGCTTTACATAATGTGAGACTGCCTAAGGATTTCAAAGGGCCACGTAAGGTGCCCAATTACACCGCCGATTTGCAGCCCGAGGCGTGGGTTGAAAGTTACGAGATGGCAATGGAGATGCTGGATGTGGATGAAGTGGTATGTGCTAAATACTTCACCATGATGCTAGAGGGAACATCTTGTACTTGGTTAAAGAGCTTACCAGTTAATTCTGTCGGATCATGGGCCGAATTGAAGCACCGGTTTATCCAGAACTTCAAAGATACTTGTAAGCAGCCTATGTCAATCGTGGATCTGGCCGCTTGTGTCCAGGAGGAGGGGGAGTCCATGACCCATTGGGTCAAGCGGGTCTCAGTGATTTTACATTCATCGGATCGCATCAACGCAGACACCGCAGTGCTAACATTGGAGGGCAATTGTCGTTTTCTCCCACTTAAATAGAAGTTAGGAAGGCTCAAACGTCACTGCAATGATATGTCAACACTCATGGCCGCTTTGGTTAAGTACGCCGATTCTGATAATACCAAAGACCCGGACTCAGAGGAGGAAAAACCGGGGAAAGGGAAGAAGAACGGTAATGCCAAGAGTCAGCAGCCTAATCCGCCAGGCCACATGAACAGTGGTAAACGCAAGGCCGACAACAGTTTGGACTTTGTCGCTAACACCAATGCTCAGGAGAATGGCCAGCGCCGCAAGGGCAAACAGCCCCAGAGGGGCAGAGGTTCAGGCTCCAGTTTGGAGCGCCTGTTAAATCAACCATGTCCAAAGCATGGATCAAAGGAGAAGCCAGCGTCGCATCTTTGGAAGGACTGTTACATCATGCGGGATTTTAAGAACTCCAATATGTTCCATTATGATAATGGCCCGCCCGGCGGTTCAGGAGGTGGCTTCCACGGGCCGGGTTACGGAGGTGGCAGTTCTGGTTCAGGATTTCAAGGCAGTCAAACCGGGCACATCAATCAAGGGCACCAAGGCAACCAGGGAGGCTACAACCATCAGGGGAGCCAGCAGCAGCAGCAGCAGTCAGGTTATCAGAGCCATCCTAAGGAGTTAAATAGTGGGCAATATCATGTCTTCACTACTAGCTTGTGTAAGCGTGACCAGAAGCTTCACAAGAGGGCAGTAAACACTATTGAACCGACAGTGCCTCAGTATCTACGCTGGTCTGAGCAACCCATTTTGTGGAGCAGAGAGGATCACCCACCCCGGGTTGACAATCCGGGTCACTTGGCCCTAGTAGTGGCCCCTCAAGTTGGGGGATATAAGTTCACTAAAGTACTCATGGATGGAGGAAGTAGTATCAACATTCTGTATTATGATACATTCCGGCGAATGGGGTTGACAGATAAGAATCTTAAACTGTCAAATACAGTTTTTCATGGTGTGGTGCCTGGTAAGTCTGGATACCCAGTGGGCAAGATAGCTTTAGAGGTGGCCTTTGGGGATGATTATGATTCAAGGTCAGAAACATTGACTTTTGAGGTGGTGAAAATCAAAAGTCTGTATCACGCCCTGTTTGGGCAGCCGGCTTATGCTAAATTCATGGCGAGGCCGTGTTATATTTATCTACAGCTTAAAATGTCAGGTCATAAGGGGACTATCACGGTACATGGAAGCAGAAAGATCGCTTTGGAGTGTGAAGAAGGTGATGCGGATTATGCTCAGTCGGTTTGTGCCACGGAGGAGTTGAAATTCTACAAGGAGCAAGTTGATCCGGCAGATATGACCTCTTTGAAAAAGCCGACTACGGAGCATGATCCGGCGTTGAAGTTCAAATCGGCTATAGATACTAAGATGATTGATTTTGTTCCTGGTGACTCATCCAAGCAATTCAGCATCAGCGCTAACCTGGATCCCAAATAGGAAAGCGCGATTGAGTTCACCCGTGAGAACCGGGACATCTTTGCATGGAAACCTTCTGACATGCCAGGTGTACCGAGGGAACTCGTTGAGCACACATTTAACATTGATCCTAAATTTAAACCGGTCCAGCAATTTCTCCGCCGCTTCAATGAAGAAAGGCGTAAGGCTATTGGTGAAGAGGTAGCCCGTTTATTGGCCGCAGGGTTTATCGTGGAGGTCTTTCATCCAGAGTGGTTGGCTAATCCGGTGCTGGTTCTTAAGAAAAATGGCACTTGGCGTATGTGTGTGGATTACACAGATTTAAACAAGGCTTGCCCTGCAGACCCCTTTGCTCTCCGTCGCATTGATCAGATAATTGATCCTATGGCAGGTTGTGACCGTTTGTGTTTTCTGGATGCTTATTCTGGTTATCATCAGATCAAAATGGCGGTTAAGGACCAGGAGAAGACAGCTTTCATAACTCCCTTTGGAGCCTTATGCTATGTCTCCATGCCCTTTGGACTCAAGAGTGCCCAGGCAACTTATCAGCGTTGCGTTCAGAATTGCCTTCATAAGCAAACTGGGTGCAATGTTCATGCATATGTGGATGATATTGTGATAAAGTCTAGAAAGGAGGAAACGTTGATAGATGACATGAGAGAAACCTTTGACAACCTCTGGGTTTACAAGATGATGCTCAATCTGGAGAAGTGTGTCTTTGGTGTCCCGGCAGGCAAGCTCTTGGGTTTTCTGGTGTCAAACAGAGGCATTGAGGCTAATCCGGAAAAAATTCAGCGATCACATCTTTGGCTTAACCGGCGTGTATCAATGACGTTCAATGTCTGGCCGGCCGGATTACAGCTTTGAGCCGTTTTATTAGTCGTCTCGGGGAGAAGGCCATCCCTTTATATCAGATGCTCAAGAAAACAGATAACTTTGTCTGGAGCGAGGCAGTTGATAAAGCGTTCGAGGATCTGAAGAGGCAGTTAGCTGAACCGCCTGTGCTTGCAGCACCGATCGATAAGGAGCCATTATTGCTATATGTGGCTGCTAATGCCCGAGCTGTTAGCGTGGCTATCGTGGTGGAGCGCAAGGAGGTTGGCAAGGAATATCCGGTTCAACGGTCGGTTTATTATATTAGTGAGGTGCTCATTGAGTCAAAGCAGAGGTATCCACA
Organism: Triticum urartu; assembly: GCF_056163025.1. NCBI lineage: Eukaryota > Viridiplantae > Streptophyta > Magnoliopsida > Poales > Poaceae > Triticum > Triticum urartu. Next base: position 66,882,276 of record NC_141874.1, read on the forward strand.
TTGGCAGAAGCTGGTATATGGAGTGTTTATGGCAAGCCGGAAGCTTAAACACTATTTTCAGGGTCATCCCATCATAGTGGTCAGTTCAGCCCCTCTGGGAGATATCATTCAAAACAAAGAAGTAACTGGCCGGATTGCCAAGTGGGCTATCGAGCTTGGACCTCATGGGCTCAAATATATACCCCGCACAGCAATCAAATCCCAGGCACTCGTGGACTTCATCAATGATTGGACTAAGTTACAGGCACCAGGAGAGAAACCAGATAATACGTATTGGACTATTCATTTTGATGGATCCAGGCAGTTGGAGGGCTCGGGGGCTGGAGTCATACTAACTTCCCCACGAGGTGACAAGTTCTGTTATGTCCTCCGTTTAATGTTCCCTTGTACAAACAATGCGGCTGAATATGAGGCTTTGCTCCACGGTCTTCGGATGGCTAAGGAGATGAACTTAAGCCGGGTTAAGTGCTTCGGCGATTCAGATCTGGTGGCTCAACAGGTGTCTGGCACTTGGGATTCTAAAGACCCACTCATGGCTGCATATCGGCGAGAGGTGGATACAGTGGCTGGTCACTTCAAGGGTTATCAGGTGGACCATATAGACCGGCGAAAGAATGAAGCGGCAAATGCTTTAAGTCGTCTTGGTTCTCAGCGTAAACCGGTTCCACCAAATGTCTTTCTTGATGTATTGCATAATCCGTCAGTCAAGGTACCAACAGAAGAAGAGTTGGCTATTCCTGATCCGGAGGCTCTATTAGTGGCAGCTTTGCACGTCATACCAGATTGGACAATCCCATATCTGGCTTACATGAACCGGGGCGAGTTACCAGACGATGAAACGTTGACTCAACAGATAATCCGGCGTTCCAAGTCCATGACCATACTTAACGGGGAGTTACAACATTACAGCGTTTCAGGAGCAATTCAGCGTTGTGTTTCTCCTCAAGAGGGTTGTGAGATTTTGCGAGAAATCCATGAAGGGGATTGCGGTCATCACGCCGGTTCAAAGTCTTTGGTTGCTAAGGCTTTTCTCCATGGTTTTTACTGGTTAATAGCTCATGCCGATCCGGAGGATTTGGTCAAAATATGTGACGGCTGTCAAAAATTCGCACGCCGTGCTCACGTTCCGGCTCAGGAGTTGAGGATGATTCTAATAACTTGGCCGTTTGCGAGTTGGGGGCTTGATATGGTTGGACCCTTCAAGCGATCCAAGGACAAAAAGACCCACCTGTTAGTGGCAGTTGATAAATTTACCAAATGGGTGGAGGCAGAACCAGTCAGTAAGTGTGATGCGGCCACAGCGGTTAAGTTCATCAAAAAGGTGATATTCCGGTTTGGCTTTCCACACAGTATTATAACTGATAATGGTACTAACCTGTCAAAAGGGGAGATGGAGGAATTTTGCCAACGTGAGCACATCCGGCTCGATCTAGCATCAGTGGCTCACCCCCAGTCTAATGGTCAAGCGGAGAGGGCAAATCAAGAAATTCTACGAGGTAGCAAACCCAGGCTTATGGTTCCTTTAAAGAGGACATCGGGTTTTTGGGTTGAGGAGCTACCTTCTGTGTTATGGAGTATCAACACCACACCCAATAGGTCTACGGGTTACACACCTTTCTTCATGGTTTATGGAGCGGAGGCAGTTCTTCCTAGTGACATCCGTCACGACTTGCCCTGTGTGACAGCCTACGTTGAAGCTGATAATGAGAAGGCACACCAAGATTCTCTGGACCTGTTGGATGGAGCGTGATCTTGCAGCAGCACGTTCAGCGATTTATCAACAAGATCTCCGACGTTATCACAGCCGCCGGGTTAAGACCAGAACCTTTCAAGAAGGCGATTTGGTGCTCCGGCTTATCCAGGATCAGACTGATATGCACAAGTTATCCCCACCTTGGGAAGGACCCTTTATGGTCAGCAAGAATCTGCACAACGGGTCTTACTACCTCATTGATGTTCGAGAGCACAAAGACTCATGTAAATCGAAGGAGGAGACCAAGCGGCCATGGAACATAGCTCTTCTTCGGCCTTACTATACTTGAAGCCATAGGCTCCTCATATGTACATATTTATGATGATGTATATATTATATAATAAACCGGAGCTTCCGTTACAGCGGGGTATCTGTTCTTTTTACATCTTGTGTGTGCTTACAAGAGTTTATTGACAAAGCAGAGTTTTTTGTTAATCCGGTCTCACCAGCCGCATGGATATAAAGAAAATCACTAGGGGGCTTGGTCATATCTGAACCATAGCTACACCTCTTGATCGGTTTGAAACCACGAAGGGATATCACTAGGGGGCTTGGTTGTTGTCACACCATAGCTACACCTCTTGACAGGCGTTTAAGCCACAAAAGAAAAATATGTGGAGCCAAAGAGAGTGTTGCACAAAGCACAGACTCAAACATGGGCACACACTGAGCACAGCTCACAAAGTTACTTGGGGGCTCTTTTTTGCAAAGCAACAAAGAGTTTGAAAGGACCCTTGTAATTGGCTATCATGCCACGGCTTGGAAGCCTGGTGCATTCACCTAAAAACCCAGGTTAACCTGCCTTCATCAAGTAAGCCACTCCTATCCAGGTAATCCTGGTATGACCCGCCGAATGTTTGACAAGTCAATCTTTTACATACCCTGAACTTGTCAAAGTTAAAACGACGATTGGTTAATTGGAGGCCCATCTTAAAAGGCTTTGTTAAATGGTTTAACTCAGAGGCCTGGCAGCCCATGAAAAGCCTCGATTTGGAGCCTGGCAGCTCATAAAAAGTCTTGCATATTTCCTTTTTGAGTCTTATTTGTTGAAGATTTTTTACTTTTTAAAAGTTCATAAATGTCTTCTGATAAACCAGTGTCCTTGACCCGGCTTGCCTTTCAACTACCAGTTGTCAGTGCATGATTAGTTATAAACCGGTGTTCATTGTCCCGGTCTGGTTTGACTAAATCACTAGTGCTATAAAGAAAACCCGGTGATTGTTATATCCCGGTATGGTTTATTATCATAATCCGGCATTATAAGGATGGAGTTATTATCACTCCGGATTGGTGTTAGCACCTTTACCAAAACAGTTGGTCAACCAACGAGGTATGTTGCACATATTACTTTTTATACAACAACTTTGATCACTCATCTAAGTATTGTATATATATGTTGAGCATCATAACCCGTCCAGTGGTAAACCACTAGGACACTTTGCAAGTTTTTCTATTCAGGAATGAAACTATTCCTGAGCTATGCATAAATATACCCCAAAAGGTGGAACAAGTTGTCACGAGGTATTGCAAAACATGCTCGATGGCATGGCAGATAACGGAGTTTTGGCTATCCTATTACAAGAAGCTTACAAAGCGGCTCCAATTGCATAATTGTTTTTCAAAGTATCGGCACACAGTAGCCAGTAAACCGACGACCGGTTTAAGATGCTTCGTCTGGATGGTTTGATGGTTGAGGGTCAGTTGGTGTGGGCACTTCTTCATCCCTCCCCAAACGCTGGAAATCAACCGTCGACCAATCGATTCCAGTTAAAGCTTGAAACACTGCCTCTTCATGGATAAGATTGGATGGATTAATATCAGGAGCATAAGTGTGCTTACGAATCGGAGGCACAAGTTCTTCAACTTCATGGATTTCGGCAGGCTGTCTTTTCCCTTCAGTGTCATAAGCCGGTTGAAAATGGGACAAGTCTGTGTCTTCGGCTAGCTTGCTGGCTATTGGCCGCATCTCTTTGGTCAGCCGCCGGAGGTCATCATTATCGAAGTCTGAACCGTACTCCTTCACACCTGGGTATCCTTTAATGATGTCCTCCGCTTCAAGGTCTGGAATCCAGGCTTTGGCTCGAATAAGTGCAGTTAAAGCTCCTGCTCTGGCAGCTGCCTTCTTCAATTCGACAATCCAGGCTGGTAACATGGCCAACTTCTCAAGTGTTTCTTTTATCAGGGTTGGTGCCGGTTTGTTGTAAGACGCCATGCAAATAGCCCGTTGAGACCCAGAGTATAACTGTTCAATCAAAGTATACGCCACTTTGAGCTTCATCTGCATGTCTGTACCAACATGAGCAATCCGAGTGCCTGCCAAGGATTTATGTCAATATTCTGGTCAATGATAAGGTTCATTGAATTGCACCAAGCACATAAGGAGATACTTACCAAATATAGCAGAAGTCATAGCGTTGATTTGCCGTTTCAAACCAGCTAGTTCATCTACAATTGGTTTCAGGGCTGCCTTGGCGTCTTCGACTCCTTTGGTTAAACCGTATTTTTCGGTTTCCTAGTCAGCACGATCTTTGTTGAAAGATTCTTTCAGCTTTTCCATTACGGCCAGGGCTTGGGTCAGCTCCTCTTTGGCCTTTGCAGCTTCTGCTTGCTGTGACTTCACATTCTCTTGTAAGTCAGAGTTTCGGGCATCTCTATTTCTCAGTTCAGCCTGCAACATTGAAGGTATATTAAACAACAGGATATATATACGTACTAAGTACAAAGCGTATAACAAGTTATGCACTTCATACTTGGGGGCTAATGCCTACTTTCTCTAAAGTACTACATTTTATACAAGTCTCCAGAACAATGCAAGCATTATCCTGGACACTTGGGGGCTAATGTATGTCTGTTCTAAAATGGATGAATGGATTAAAACCCGGATTAACTTGCCAAGTTAAACCGGCCTTTGGGGGCTACACTGTGGAAAGCTATCTAATTGTTAAAAGAGGAGTCTTGGTTCTTATTAGAGACCTGACATTTTGAGGGTCAATGATGAGAAACTTAAAGTACTACAAAGACCCGGTTTATGATTAACATCATAAAACGGCCCTTGGGGGCTACTTGGGCTAGTATTTCAACTTTGAATCAACGAACAAAGGGAGATGAAAATACCTCATATCGCTCCTTCATCAAATTCACTAAACCGGCTTCATAGTCCCAGTTTGAGTGAAGACGGTTCAAGAAGCCAGAATGAAGTTCTTCAGCGTTGAGATGAGCATAATTCAATAAATCACTACTCAATTTGCCTTTTTCCCTAGCAACCTGCTCTTCCTTAGCACTATGTTGAGCCAAGATTACGGGATGGCCAGGAGAGTTGTGGCCCATTCCAGTAATGATAACATCATCTCCTTGGCCTTCAGTGTTTTTGGCTGGTGATAATGGAGTCTCAGCATCTCTCACTGGACTAGCACGGTTTGGCTCGGCCGGTTCAGTGTCAGGCACGGCAGGCTCAGCGTCTGTTGGTTCATCCGTGTTTTGGCCTTGAAGGGGTGGGTCGTCAGAGGCGGCTTTAGGATGAAGGCCCTCCGGTTCACAAGTCTGGTCTGGATCACCTCTTGGTTCCTCTTCAATAGTGGCTGGGTCTTCGGGCGGATTATTGACCCGAGCTTTCTTGTTGGGTCTGGCTTTGGCTCTGCAGACAAAATTAAAAGGAGGGTTAACATTTTATTCCAGATTTACAACACATTGAGATGAAAGATTACAAAGCTTACCCAGCCACAGTTTTCAGAGGGGGGAGTTGAGTTGCTGTCGATTCACCAGAGGATGAGGAAGGTGTCACCTGATAATTGGAATCGGGTGGATTAAGAGGTTGTGTGAAATAACCTGCCTTGGGATAAGAATTGTTAGGAGTAGGAGAGACCTCAGACCGGCGCTTCCGAACCGGGGTGTCAGGTAACCCGGTTGAAGTAACCTGTTGGCCACTGTGCCGGGTTGTTCGGCGAGCTTCATGTTGCTGAGTCTTCAAAGTAAATGTTGGATCCAAATGAGCAAGAGGATGAGAAAAGCTTACTTTCCGGACTGCTTGACGGGTTTTTTGTGTTGGCTTAGAGTCTGAATCGGAGGAAAGGGTAATTACCTCAACATCATCAGCTTGACTGCCTTCTGTGTCCTCCTGAGGAAGATCATTGCTAATGAGATGCATGAAAAGGGAGCCAAGTGAGTCAAATTCTACCTCAACTTCCGGATCATCAGCATCATCATCAAGTTCCATGTTAATCCGGTTAGCTGTCTTCCGTTTTGACGTCCGTTTGATGGCTTTGGTTTTGGGGCGAGATGGTTTGACCGCTTTATCCCCGGTTGGCTTTACTGCTTTTTCTACGGTCTTCCGTTTCCAGAAGGGATCATCACCCTATACATACATACACATAAGAAGGATTACAAGTTGCACAAATTAAAAGATATCGAAGATGAAAAGGAAGAATAGTGCTTACAACAGGCGGTTTGTTCTTGGTATAGAAGGGATTCAAGCCGGTTTGACTACAGACTAGTTCCGATTCATTCAAAATTTTCTTTATACTTTCAGTGACTCCTTCATCGGTCACTTGAATGTTGCAATGGCGTTGAGGGTCTTCAACCTCACCAGTGTACTCACACATTAAACATGGACGCCGGCTTAGCGGCAAGATGCTCCAAGATATCCAACAGCGCACGAAATCAACACCTGTTAAACCGTTGGCCATAAAAGCCCGGAGTTTGGCGAGTTGAGGGGCATATTTCGCCCTTTCTGTGGAACTTAATGATAACCCAAAAGTATAGGGGATCGCAACAGCTTTCGAGGGTAGAGTATTCAACCCAAATTTATTGATTCGACACAAGGGGAGCCAAAGAATATTCTCAAGTATTAGCAGCTGAGTTGTCAATTCAACCACACCTGGAAACTTAGTATCTGCAGCAGAGTGTTTAGTAACAAAGTAATATGATAGTGGTGGTAGCAGCAACAAAAGTAAAGACAGCAAAAGTAATGTTTTTGGTATTTTGTAGTGATTGTAACAGTAGCAGCGGGAAAGTAAATAAGCGTAAACCAGTATCTTTGCGGCAATCTCCTGCTTGTAGGCGACCGCCACAGCCTGGCAGTTGGCGCATGCGGCAATCTCCTTGCCGGAGCTACCAGCTTTGGCTTTCTTGGCGCCACCTTCGTTGCCGGACTGCTCAACGACTAGCACATCTTTGCCTTTCTTCTTCCTGTTGTTCCGCCGCCGGTTTTTCTTTGCCGGGGCAGCATCCTTGCTGTCAGATCCTCCTGCTCCTGCATTCTCTCTGGGGAGTTTCCTCCCTTCTTCAGCACGTGCACACTTGTCGGCCAGGGCATACAGCTCACTGACGTCTCTGATCTTGCACATCGCCATCTCCTCCCGCATCCTGCGGTTACGCACGTTCTGATGGAACGTGCTGATGACCGCGGCAGGGTGGACATCTGGGATGTTGTGCTGTACACGGCTGAATCTCTGAATGTACTTGCGCAGGGGCTCTCCTTCCTTCTGGGCGAGTAGATGAAGGTCACTCTCTTGGCCATGAGGTTTGTGGCCGCCTGTAAAGGCGCCGACAAACTAATGGCATAGGTCTGCCCAGGAAGATATGGAGCTGTCCGGCAAGTGCATGAGCCAGGACCTGACGTTGGCTTTATCACCAGCGGGAAGTAGTTGGCAAGGATCTTGTCGTCCCGCCCCCCGGCAGCCTGCACCGCGATGGTGTAGATGCTGAGGAACTCCGATGGATGCGACTTGCCGTCGTACTTCTCCGGTACATCTGGCTTGAAATTCTTCGTGCTGGGCCACTGGACTTGCCGCAGCTCACGAGTAAATGCAGGGCAACCTACCGCGTACGGCAAGCCGCCTGGTTCCCCTGGCGCAAGCATGTCGACAGAGGGCCCAGCGTGCTGGTCCGATTGACGCCGCGCTTCTCTTTGGCGCTCGATGCGAGTACGAGCGTCTTCTTGCTGTCGTTCGTGAAGAACTTGGCGCTGATCGCGACGAGCTCGTGGATCTGATGATGCGGTGGAGTCGCTGTCGAGGTGGATCCGGTGAGTCGGCGATCTTGGCCTTCGGGGCGAAGAGTGCACAGTGGTTGCACCCCCACCGGTCTTGTCGCCACCGGCTCGTGCCTGGCTGACTTGCCGCGGCTGCGACGTGCTCGGCTGCCGTTGAGTGTCGCCGTTGGCGAAGCCGATGAGACTCTGAATGGTGGCCCTCCAGTCGTCGATCTTGTCTGCCGTTGGAGGGTAGTCCAGGAGCAGTTGAGCTCGCGCCAAAGCTTCTGCTGTAGTGGCGGGTGGCGGTGGCGAACAGTGCGAGGAGTGGGATATGCTCGGACTTCTAACTATGTTAGAAGGAGCAGTATCCCGTCCAGGCGACCGTGCCTCGCTCGTGCCAGCATGTTGGCGTGCATGCTGGTCCTGAGCACTCCGTGATCCACCAGCTCGATCTTGGTCCAGCAAACGCATGGTACCGTGAGTACCCTGACGCTGCCGGTCCCGCGCCTCATGAGATGGGCGCGGTGCATGTATGGACGCCGAGGTCTTGGAGTGCGCCCGGTCGTTGTGGGAGCCGGCTACGCCGCCGATGGGCAGCGTGGCCTTGTCCTTGGACCTGGCAGCACCGTGAGCTCCCTCGTCGACGCCCGTTCTTCCGCCGGCGTCTGCCCCATCAGTCGTTTGCTCCGGCGGTGGTGGGTTCGGCGCGGACGGAGCAGCCGCCTCCGAAGCCTTCTTCTTCGGCGGTATGTCGATGAAGATGATGAAGATCTAGCTCGTGTGAACGCCGGATCTGGTTCACACAACCTCGACGCCCCTACCTGGCGCGCCAAAGATGCCGGGGCACTGATCCACGGGCACCTATGGGACCGGCGGGCCGAGTCCCTTTCGGTTCGGCAGGGGCGAAGGTCGCACGAAGAGCGGATCGAGGCGAAGCACACGAGCAGTTTACCCAGGTTCGGGCCGCACGGATGCGTAAAACCCTACTCCTGCTTTGTGGTTTGTATTGAGTTCTTGCTTGGGAGCGCGGAGTGCTACAGTACACTCCAGCAGCTAACGAGACCGAGCCTGAGAGTTCTTCCTCCCCCCCTCTACGTTGCGCATGGGCCTCCTTTTATATGCTCAAGGGGTCACCGACAGGTGGCAACGTAAACAAGGGTAAAAATGGAAAGGTGTTGCGGTTGGTACAGCTACCTGCTACAGTGTATCATACCTAACCCTAACGGCAGGGGACAAGGGCATTAAATGCCCGTCTGCGTCGCCTAAATAGTGCAAAAGGGACCGTCAGGGACGCCACCGCCCGCCACGATGGCAATCTTGTCAGCGCCGCTTGCCACCGCGCACCGCTGGCTGCACAGCCTCCCGCCACGTACGCTTGGAAGGGTCCCAGAGCGACACGTTGGTGGATGTGCTGGAGCGCGGACACAGAGTGGTGGCTTGCCGCGGCAAGCGCCTTGCCACGGTCGTTGTCTTGTCGCGTTCGGGAGCTTGTCGCTCACCGGGCCTTGCCGGGACGCGTGGCGCGTCGCGGCAAGTTCCTTGGGATGCCTTGGTTGGCCTTCCCGGCAAGCTCCTCTTGCCGGGGTCTTGTCTCCTTGGCTTGGATATGCCTTGGTTGGCCTTCCCGGCAAGCTCCTCTTGCCGGGGTCTTGTCTCCTTGAATGGCTCCAGGGGAACCACGGAGGACCTTGGCGGTCACCCGGCAAGCCTTGCCGCGGGATGCTGCGACTGCCCGTGCACAAGTTCGGGATACTAGGGTACCCCTACTCTAGTACACCGACAGGAGCCCCCGGGCCTGGGCCATACACGGTGCCGAGCGCTGTTGGGCCAGGCCCAATACAGGGCACGGGCATGCGCGGCCAGGGTTACGCCGTATCTCTCTCCGTATCCACCGCGCCCTCCCTGAACGGCACGCGTTGAATGAGGCGTCGTGGGAGAGATCGTGGGTGGTTTGTTTATTCGGAAATGCAGAACGTCCGCCCCCTCCCTCCTTATAAGCAGGGGAAACAGGGGTAGTTCGCCCATTCGCCAGTTGCTACTCCAATCTCGGAAATCTCCGCCGCTCCCTCGTCTTCCCAAAGCTGAAAGAGAGCAGCGCCTCGCCCCCCATCGCCACCAGCACCACCAACGCCGTCGACCTCCTCCACCACTTCCGCCATGGCTCCGAAAGCCGACAAGGGGAAGGTTGTGAAGTCGACCGAGGCGCAGCAGCTTGCGGCGCTGCGAAAGGAGCGGGCAGTCTTCCCCCCCAAGCTTGCCGCGAGGGAGCTGAGGGAGAACTACTATCTCTTCTGGTCGACGGAGACGCGAGCGCATCCGCGTACGAAGGTACTTCCAGCCGCCGCTTGGAAAATGGCTCCAAACGGATACCCTTTCTTCGCCTTGTTCTTCTACTGCGGGCTCTGCCCGCCCTTCTCTGAGTTTTTCTGCGATATCATGAACACCTACGGATTCCACCTCCTTGACTTCACCCCCAATGCCGTTCTGACCATGGCAGTTTTCGCACATCTCTGCGAAAACTTTGTCGGTGTCCATCCCAATGTAGCCCTTTTCCGCCACTTCTTGGGTATTTGATTGACTTTTCTCCCCTTTTCCAGCAATCAGACCCATCTGCTGCGGAGCCGATGGAGACCGAGGTTGCTGCCGGCGACGAGGCCGCCAAAGCTGCCGCCGCAGCAGCTGGCGGGGGGTCTCGCGATCGCACTGACGGCCCTGAGGCCGCAGGAGCGCCAGGCGCTGCGTCGACCGCCGACCCGTCCGCCGCTACCGCAGCGCCAGGCTCCGAAGAGCCCCGGCCAAGCGTCTACTTGAAGGCCGGCGATGGCGTCTTCATCAACCTCCGCTGGGCGTCAAGCTCCAGGGGGCCGGTCGAGGGAGAGAGCTTTGATGGAGAAGTGCTCGCCTCCGCTGGGCTGACGCTAATTGATGCGCCGAGCAGCAGCAGCGGCGAGCCTGAGGAGGAGCGGCTGCTGCGGAAGCTGTTGTCGCTCTACCGCGCGCGGCAAGCCAAGCTGGAATCCCACGAGGCGCTTGTCGTGAAGGCGGGAGCGGACATCGAGAAGCGCGCCGAGGAGCTCCGGGGTCTCAACCAGGAAGCTCTCCGGTCCCTGGTAGAGGAGCGGGAGCAGCTCGCCGAAGAGCATAAGGCCTTCTTCCTCGAGAAGGCCGAAGCTGAAGAGCAACAGCGGCTTGCCGCTGAGAAGCTGTTTGCGCAGGAGGGCGAGCTGGCGCAGCGGAAGGTTAACCTCGACAGCCACGAGGAGGAGCTTGCCGCGCGTGAGCAGGAAATCGGCGGAGCCCTTAAGCAAGCAGAGGATGCTGCCGCAGTTGCCGAGGCCGCCAAGAAGGAGCTGGAGACGAAGGTGGCGCAGCTGGAGGCCGATCTCAAGGCGAGTGGTGAAGAGCTTGCCGCGCTCAAGCTTGAGCGGGAGAAGGACGCCCACAGCAACTCAGAGCTGCAGGCTCGTCTCGCCGAGAAGGGCAAAGGGCTTAGCGCCGCCAAGGACTCCAACGCAGATATTGAGTTGAAGCTGACCACTTTGACCAAGACGCTGGAGAAAGTGGAGCACTGGACGGAGGGTCTCGTGAGTGCTGCCGCAGATATCGACAGGGAGCTGGCGCAGCTGGGGGTGGAGGATCTCGGGTATCCCTCTGATGAGAACCTCCAACCCAGCGCCAAGCTCACCTTGTTCTTCAAAAGCATGGCGACGGCCCTCCAACGGCTCCGAGAGAAGATCCCAAAGCAGCTGGCAGACGAGTCGCGCAAGATCTGCGCGGGAGCTCTTCAAAAGGTGTTGGTGAAGGTGGCCTTCCGCAACCCAGGCCTCAACCTCACCAACGTCCTCAAGACCCTGCCGCCGGATGCTGATCTGGAGGCGCTCAAGATCCTTGTCGCACCCATTGTGGATAAGGTGAGCGGGATCAAGAGGATTGAGGGCGATCGCATAGACTAGGCCGCCCATTTTCTTCTTTTCTTGTCGTTGCTGGTCATGTTATGAGAACAATCTGTTAGAGCTGCGACAAGCTACCTTGTAATATAACTCTATTCTGGGTAATGATTGCAATGTTATTCCCTTTACTTGATTCCTCCCTTTGTATGTTTTTGCCCTACGCTTTTAGGGAACTTGCCGGTGCAGGCACCTTGGCCGTGAGCGCTGAGTGCGGGACGTCAGCAGCCTGCTGGCGGTGCCGCTACCGACAAGAAACCTTGTCGCAACTAGTCGCAGCTCACTTAAGTTGTTGAGCGGACTCGAAACAAAGTAAGGGCGCAACTAGCTGCGAGTTGGTTCCTCCGCGCATAGGTTTTCCATACAAAGTGCGGTCGTTCAAGGGAGATAACTTAAAAATTTTAAAAATCTAATTGCTCAAACTTTGGCAACTTAGCTTTTCTGTTGTTTGCTTCCCGGTAAGGCGAAACTTCTCTTGAACGACGCCTGGTCCATACCATTATCTTCTCCTTCCTCCCCCCCCCCCCGGCAAACTTGTGGGCGAGGGAACCTTCCTTTCCTTGAGAAAAAAGAAATAGGAGAAAAATAAAGATATGTAGCCTTACGGCTCGTTATTGCTTACCGGGGAGTAGGTGCTGCACAAAGTGTCAGATCACACATGCAAAAAATAGAAAGCATGAAATTGACAAGATGTGCGGAGCACATGAGCTTTACTTATGCACGGGGTCTGCGCCCGGCTTTGTACAAAGGATTACATGCAACAGCGGCAAGACTTGTACAAAAGGTGGTTTCCGGAACGGGTTCCGGCAACCGCGCCTTACGGGTAAAACTTACGAAGATGCTCAATGTTCCAGGAGTTGCTCACCGGAATGGCATCTTCGGTCTCAAGGTGGACAGCGCCAGGCCTAGTGACTCGTTTCACCCGGTAAGGGCCTTCCCACTTCGGCGTCAACTTGTTGGAATTCTTGCCGGACTGAACACGCCGAAGAACAAGGTCGCCTTCCTCGAGAGTTCTGGCATTAACTTTGCGGCTATGGTAGCGGCGCAAAGCTTGCTGGTAGCGAGCAGCTCGTACAGCAGCCTGAAGACGGTCTTCCTCAAGGAGCAGCGCGTCATCTTGTCGCAGCTGCTCTTGCTCAAGCTCATCATAAGCGAGCACTCGAGGTGACTCATATACGAGTTCCGTGGGGAGAACTGCCTCTGCTCCATAGACTAGAGCGAAAGGTGTCTGGCCTGTGGCTCGATTTGGCGTCGTCCTGATCGACTAAAGAACCACCGGCAGCTCCTCGATCTAGTTTCTTCCGCACTTGTGCAGCCTGTCGAAAGTCCTGGTCTTGAGCCCACGCAGCACTTCAGCGTTTGCCCTCTCCGCTTGACCGTTGCTTCTCGGATGAGCAACAGAAGCGAAGCAGATCTTGGCGCCAAGATCTTGGACGTACTGCATGAAGGTGCGGCTCGTAAATTGCGTACCGTTGTCGGTGATTATCCTGTTAGGGATCCCGAAGCGGTAAACAATCGACCTGAAGAACTTGACTGCTGACTGTGCTGTCACCTTCCTCACTGCTTCCACTTCCGGCCACTTTGTGAACTTGTCGATTGCAACGTACAAGTATTCAAAGCCCCCGATTGCTCGGGGAAAGGGGCCGAGGATGTCGAGCCCCCAGACCGAAAATGGCCAGGATAAAGGGATCGTCTGGAGAGCTTGAGCTGGTTGGTGTATCTGCTTGGAATGGAACTGGCACACTTCACACTTGGTTACTTGTGCAGTTGCATCCTGGAGGGCTGTCGGCCAAAAGAAACCTTGCCGGAATGCTTTGCCGGCAAGTGCTCTTGCGCCAATGTGGTGACCACATATGCCTCCATGTATCTCTGCCAACAGCTTTTGTCCGTCTTCCCGGTGAATACACTTCAATTTCACACCGTTGAGTCTTCTTCTGTACAGTGTCTTGTCGACAAACTGGTACATACTTGACTGTCGGGCTACTCTTTCCGCTTCTTCTTGCTCTTCGGGAAGTTCTCCTATCTGAAGGAAACGGACAATCTGCTATGCCCATGCTAGAGCTTGTGGCTCGACAACAAGGACTAAAGGCAAATTTGCTGCTGCGGGAACATCCGCTTCTACGGCGAGAACCTGCGGCTCTGTCGGAGCTTGACGTTCCCCGGCAAGCTTGCCGGAGCAAAACTTGTCGGGAGTTTGTGCTTCAACGGAACAAACCCTAGGGCTTGCCGGAGTAGGCTGCTCCTAAGCGCTCTTGGCGTTGATCTCAGCTGCTGTGGGAACATCCGCTTCTACGGCGAGAATGTGCGGCTCTGCCGGAGCTTGACGTTCCCCGACAAGCTTGCCGGAGCAAAACTTGTCGGGAGCCTCTGCTTCAACGGAACAAACCCTAGGGCTTGCCGGAGCAGACTGCTCCTCAGCATTCTTGGTGTTGATCTTGGGGACCTTCTTGGCGGCGGCTTCGAGAAGCTTTGCCGGAAAATAGTCACCAGAAATCAACTTCCTCTTCTTGCTCTGTCCAGTTGATGGCGTTACGGACGGTTGAGTCAGCTTGAGCACAAAGATCCCTGGTTCCATAGGTAACTTAAGTGCTGCACACTTTGATAGGCCATCGGCAATGGCGTTCTGAGCTCTTGGAACATGCTCCATCTGCAGGCCGTCAAAGTGCTCTTCTAGCTTTCTCACTTCGTCGACGTAGGCTTCCATCAACGGACTCTGATAGCTCTTGTTCACTTGGCGGACGACAAGCTGTGAGTCACCCCTGACAATGAGCTTCTTGATCCCAAGGTCTGCCGCGATCCTGAGACCGGCAAGCAAGCCTTCATACTCTGCAGTATTGTTTGTTGCTTGCTCCTTGGGAAAGTGCATCTGGACTACGTACTTGAGGTGCTCTCCGATGGGTGCGACAAGCAGCACGCCAGCGCCGGCGCCTTGCAGCGAAAAGGCACCATCAAAGTACATCAGCCACTCTTTGCTTGCTTCCTCGACGGGGACGCTCGTTTCTGGAATTTCTTCATCTGGTGTTGGCGTCCATTCTGCTATGAATTCTGCCAATGCTCTGCTTTGGATAGTTGAAGTACTCTCAAACTTGAGGCCAAAGCTTGACAGTTCCAGTGCCCACTCAACAATCCTGCCTGTTGCTTCTGGATTCTGTAGTATCCTCTTCAGCGGAAAACGAGTGACAACTGTGATCTCATGTGCTTGGAAGTAATGGCGCAGCTTTCTCGAGGCCATGAGAAGGCCGAAAAGCAATTTCTGCACGCCAGAGTACCTAGACCTAGCCCCCTGCATAAGGGAACTGACAAAGTAAACTGGGCGTTGTACCATTCTCTTCTGTATCTCCTCGCGCGTCCGTGCAGATCCATCCTTGTCGGGACCAGAGCTTGTCGGGGAAGCCCCCTGCTTGTCGCTGGATGCGCCTGCCGTGGTTGCTGGCTCGTCATCTGCCTCCCTCTCTGCCACTAACGCGGCACTAACCACTTGATTGGTTGCCGCTATATATAGCAGCAACTTCTCTTGTGGCTTAGGTGCGACAAGTGTTGGAGCGGAGGACAGGTATCTCTTCAAGTCTTGCAGCGCAGCCTCCGCTTCCGGAGTCCATTTCATTGGACCTGCCTTTTTCAATATTTTGAAAAATGGCAGGGCGCGCTCAGCAGACCTAGAGATAAACCTGCTGAGAGCAGCCACGCAACCGGCAAGTCTTTGTACATCCTTGACGCGCTTTGGTGCTTCAATCTGCTCAATGGCCTTGATCTTGTCGGGATTGGCTTCGATTCCCCGCTGAGACACGAAGAACCCGAGAAGCTTGCCGGAGGGGACTCCAAACACACACTTCTCGTGGTTGAGCTTGAGGCTAATCTTGCGCAGATTTGCAAAGGTCTCGTCTAAATCTTGAATCAGAGTCGCCTTGTCCTTGCTCTTGACCACTATGTCATCCATGTAGGCTTCCACATTTCTGTGCATTTGTGGCTCTAGAGCGACATGGACTACCCTTGCAAATGTTGAACCAGCATTCTTTAAACCGAAAGGCATCCGTATGAAACAGTACGTGCCACATGGAGTAATGAATGCAGTCTTCTCCTCATCCTCTTCTGCCATGAAGATCTGATGGTATCCTGAGTATGCGTCAAGAAATGAAAGCAAGTCACATCCGGCCGTGGAGTCAACAATCTGGTCAATGCGCGGCAAGGGAAATGGGTCTTTGGGACAAGCTTTGTTAACATCGGTAAAGTCAATACAAAGTCTCCATTTCCCATTCGCCTTGCGCACGACTACAGGATTGGCCAACCACGTAGGATGGAGCACTCCTCTGACAAGGCCTGCTGCTTCCAACTTCTTGATCTCTTCTGCGATGAATTCTTGGCGCTCCACTGCTTGCTTCCTGACCTTCTGCTTGACGGGCCGCGCATGAGGACAAACGGCAAGATGGTGCTCAATTACTTTCCTGGGAACACCGGGGATGTCAGACGGTTGCCACGCAAACACGTCGACATTCGCCCGCAGGAAAGCAATGAGCGTGCTTTCCTATTTAGGATCAAGAGTGGCACTGATGGTGAAGGTACCACCAGTGCCGTCCTCCTTGGCGGACACCTTCTTGGTCTCTGGCGGAGCTGCCATTGCCTTCTTACACGTGCCGGTGGAGCTCGATGGTGCGTCCTCGACAGCAGCGCAGCACTCCGAAGAGGTGCGCTTGCCGGAGTGGGCATCAGAACTCTTGCCGGACTTGGTCTTCTTCTTCCCCCCGGGAGCTTCAACGGCAGGTGACTTGCGATCTGCTGCGGCTGCCGCTTCCCGGTAGATCTTGTCAGCGCAGATAAGGGCATCCTTCTTGTCGCTAGGGACAGAGATGACGCTTATCGGGCCTGGCATCTTCAGCATGTTGTATGCATAGTGAGAGGCTGCCATGAATTTGGCGAGTGCTGGACGGCCGAGTATCCCATTGTAAGGCAATGGAAAATCGGCAACGTCAAAAGTGACCCTCTTAGTCCTGAAGTTCAACTCGCTGCCAAATGTTACTGGCAACGTGACCTTCCCTTTCGGCTTGCTCCTTCCCGGGTTGATTCCTTGGAATGTGCCGGTCTCTTCAAGCTCGCTGTCAGGGATCTGGAGTACAGTGGAGGAGATCAGGTTCAAGCCGGCCCCGCCGTCAACTAGCATCTTAGTGACCTTGAGGTTGCGGATAGTTGGTCAAACCAACATCGGCAAGCACCCGACCGCAGTTGTGCGATCAGGGTGGTCCTCAATATCAAAGATGATAGGCGTGCTGGACCATTTCAGAAGCTTGCATGACTCGACAGGTGGTTCCGCTGCATTGACTTCCCGCACCCACTGCTTGAGTTGGCGGTGCGAGGTATGCAGAGAAGCACCGCCGTCAACGCACAAGACCTCTGTGGCTTTCTGGAACTCCTGCTCACTGGTCTCAACATCATCCATGTCTTCGTCATCGTCGTCATCTTCATCCTTGTCGCGGCCACGGGGAGGTCTGTCTCCTTGCCGCTGCTTGGCCTTGCCGCGGCGTCCTCCCCGGCCGGCGCGCTTCTTGCCGGATTCTCCAGCGCCTCCTTGGGCCCTCTCCTTGTCGCGTCGCTCGTACTCAGCCTTTTGCTGCTGGACAAGCTACTCGACCTTCTTGCAGCTCTGGAGGTCATGGCCCTTGGTGCGGTGGATCTTGCAGTACTGCTTGTCGGTGCCGTCCTGCTTGTCGGCGACCGCCACAGCCTGGCAGTTGGCGCATGCGGCAATCTCCTTGCCGGAGCTACCAGCTTTGGCTTTCTTGGCACCACCTTCATTGCCGGACTGCTCAACAACTAGCACATCTTTGCCTTTCTTCTTCCTGTTGTTCCGCCGCCGGTTTTTCTTTGCCGGGGCAGCATCCTCGCTGTCAGATCCTCCTGCTCCTGCATTCTCTCCAGGGAGTTTCCTCCCTTCTTCAGCACGTGCACACTTGTCGGCCAGGGCATACAGCTCACTGACGTCTCTGATATTGCACATCGCCATCTCCTCCCGCATCCTGCGGTTACGCACGTTCTGATGGAACGTGCTGATGACCGCGGCAGGGTGGACATCTGGGATGTTGTGCTGTACACGGCTGAATCTCTGAATGTACTTGCGCAGGGGCTCTCCTTCCTTCTGGGCGAGTAGATGAAGGTCACTCTCTTGGCCATGAGGTTTGTGGCCGCCTATAAAGGCGCCGACAAACTGATGGCATAGGTCTGCCCAGGAAGATATGGAGCTGTCCGGCAAGTGCATGAGCCAGGACCTGACGTTGGGCTTTAGCACCAGCGGGAAGTAGTTGGCAAGGATCTTGTCGTCCCGCCCCCCGGCAGCCTGCACCGCGATGGTGTAGATGCTGAGGAACTCCGACGGATGCGACCTGCCGTCGTACTTCTCCGGTACATCTGGCTTGAAATTCTTCGTGCTGGGCCACTGGACTTGCCGCAGCTCACGAGTAAACGCAGGGCAACCTACCGCGTACGGCAAGCCGCCTGGTTCCCCTGGCGCATGCATGTTGACAGAGGGCCCAGCGCGCTGGTCCGATTGACGCCGCGCTTCTCTTCGGCGCTCGATGCGAGTACGAGCGTCTTCTTGCTGTTGTTCGTGAAGAACTTGGCGCTGATCGCGATGAGCTCGTGGATCTGATGACGCGGTGGAGTCGCTGTCGAGGTGGATCCGGCGAGTCGGCAATCTTGGCCTTCGGGGCGGAGAGTGCACAGTGGTTGCACCCCCACCGGTCTTGTCGCCACCGGCTCGTGCCTGGCTGACTTGTCGCGGCTGCGACGCGCTCGGCTGCCGTTGAGTGTCGCCGTTGGCGAAGCCGATGAGACTCTGAATGGTGGCCCTCCAGTCGTCGATCTTGTCTACCGTTGGAGGGTAGTCCAGGAGCAGTTGAGCCCGCGCCAAAGCTTCTGCTGCAGTGGCGGGTGGCGGTGGCGAACGGTGCGAGGAGTGGGATATGCTCGGACTTCTAACTATGTTAGAAGGAGCAGTATCCCGTCCAGGCGACCGTGCCTCGCTCGTGCCAGCATGTTGGCGTGCATGCTGGTCCTGAGCACTCCGTGATCCACCAGCTCGATCTTGGTCCAGCAAACGCATGGTACCATGAGTACCATGACGCTGTCGGTCCCGCGCCTCATGAGATGGGTGCGGTGCATGTACGGACGCTGAGGTCTTGGAGTGCGCCCGGTCGTTGTGGGAGCCGGCTACGCCGCCGATGGGCAACGTGGCCTTGTCCTTGGACCTGGCAGCACCGTGAGCTCCCTCGTCGACGCCCGTTCTTCCGCCGGCGTCTGCCCCATCAGTCGTTTGCTCCGGCGGTGGTGGGTTCGGCGCGGACGGAGCAGCCGCCTTCGAAGCCTTCTTCTTCGGCGGCATGTCGATGAAGATGATGAAGATCTAGCTCGTGTGAACGCCGGATCTGGTTCACACAACCTCGACGCCCCTACCTGGCGCGCCAAAGATGCCGGGGCACTGATCCACGGGCACCTATGGGACCGGCGGGCCGAGTCCCTTTCGGTTCGGCAGGGGCGAAGGTCGCACGAAGAGCGGATCGAGGCGAAGCACACGAGCAGTTTACCCAGGTTCGGGCCGCACGGATGCGTAAAACCCTACTCCTGCTTTGTGGTTTGTATTGAGTTCTTGCTTGGGAGCGCGGAGTGCTACAGTACACTCCAGCAGCTAACGAGACCGAGCCTGAGAGTTCTTCCTCCCCCCCTCTACGTTGCGCATGGGCCTCCTTTTATATGCTCAAGGGGTCACCGACAGGTGGCAACGTAAACAAGGGTAAAAATGGAAAGGTGCTGCGGTTGGTACAGCTACCTGCTACAGTGTATCATACCTAACCCTAACGGCAGGGGACAAGGGCATTAAATGCCCGTCTGCGTCGCCTAAATAGTGCAAAAGGGACCGTCAGGGACGCCACCGCCCGCCACGATGGCAATCTTGGCAGCGCCGCTTGCCACCGCGCACTGCTGGCTGCACAGCCTCCCGCCACGTACGCTTGGAAGGGTCCCAGAGCGACACGTTGGTGGATGTGCTAGAGCGTGGACACAGAGTGGTGGCTTGCCGCGGCAAGCGCCTTGCCGCGGTCGTTGTCTTGTCGCGTCCGGGAGCTTGTCGCTCACCGGGCCTTGCCGGGACGCGTGGCGCGTCGCGGCAAGTTCCTTGGGATGCCTTGGTTGGCCTTCCCGGCAAGATCCTCTTGCCGGGGTCTTGTCTCCTTGGCTTGAATATGCCTTGGTTGGCCTTCCCGGCAAGCTCCTCTTGCCAGGGTCTTGTCTCCTTGAATGGCTCCAGGGGAACCACGGAGGACCTTGGCGGTCACCCGGCAAGCCTTGCCGCGGGATGCTGCGACTGCCCGTGCACAAGTTCGGGATACTAGGGTACCCCTACTCTAGTACACCGACACGTAGGCATCGGATCAATGATGGATAATTATGCCGGATGCGGTTCATCATGTAACAGTCATAACATAGGGTGACACAAAACTAGCTCCAATTCATCAATGTAATGTAGGCATGTATTCTGTATATAGTCATACGTGCTTATGAAAAAGAACTTGCATGACATCTTTTGTCCTATCCTCCCATGGTAGCAGGGTCCTATTGGAAACTAAGGGATATTAAGGCCTCCTTTTAATAGAGAACCGGAACAAAGCATTAGCACATAATGAATACATGAACTCCTCAAACTATGGTCATCACCGGGAGTGGTCCCAATTATTGTCACTTCGGGGTTGCCGGATCATAACACATAGTAGGTGACTATAGACTTGCAAGATAGGATCAAGAACTCACATATATTCATGAAAACATAATAGGTTCAGATCTGAAATCATGGCACTCGGGCCCTAGTGACAAGCATTAAGCATAGCAAAGTCATAGCAACATCAATCTCAGAACATAATGGATACTAGGGATCAAACCCTAACAAAACTAACTCGATTACATGATAAATCTCATCCAACCCATCACCGTCCAGCAAGCCTACGATGGAATTACTCACGAACGGCGGTGAGCATCATGAAATTGGTGATGGAGGATGGTTGATGATGACGACGGCGACGAATCCCCCTCTCCAGAGCCCCGAACGGACTCCAGATCAGCCCTCCCGAGAGGTTTTAGGGCTTGGCGGCGGCTCCGTATCATAAAACGTGATGATTTCTTCTCTCTGATTTTTTTCTCTCCGAAAGCAAATATATAGAGTTGGAGTTGGCGTCGGAGGGTTTCCAGGGGGCCCATGAGGTAGGGGGCGCACCCTAGGGGGGCTCCCCCCACCCTCGTGAGAAGGGTGTGGGCCCCCTGGTCTTCATCTTTGGCGAGGATTTTTTATTGTTTTTTCTAAGATGTTCCGTGGAGTTTCAGGTCATTCCGGGAATATTTGTTTTCTGCACATAAAACAACACCATGGTAATTCTGCTGAAAACAGCGTCAGTCCGGGTTAGTTCCATTCAAATCATACAAGTTAGAGTCCAAAACAAGGGCAAAAGTGTTTGGAAAAGTAGATACGACGGAGACGTATCAACTCCCCCAAGCTTAAACCCTTGCTTGTCCTCAAGCAATTCAGTTGACAAACTGAAAGAAAGAAAGAAAAACTTTTACAAACTCTGTTTGCTCTTGTTGTTGTAACTATGTCAAGCCAGCATTCAAGTTTTCAGCATAGATCATAACTAACCACATTTGCAATAATTCTCAGGTCTCACAGTTACTCACATCAATAGCATAATCAACTAGCAAGTCATAATAATAAATCTCGGATGACAACACTCTCTCAAAACAATCATAATATGATATAACAAGATGGTATCTCGCTAGCCCTTTCTGAGACCGCAAAACATAAATGCAGAGCACCTTTAAAGATCAAGGACTGACTAGACATTGTAATTCATGGTAAAAGAGATCCAATCATAGTCATACCCAACATAAATTAACAGTGATGAATGCAAATGACAGCTGTGCTCTCCAGCTAGTGCTTTTTAATAAGAGGGTGATGACTCAACATAAAAGTAAATGGATAGGCCCTTCGCAGAGGGAAGCAGGGATTTGTAGAGGTGCCAGAGCTCAATTTTGAAATAGAGATAAATTGTATTTTGAGCGGTATACTTTCATTGTCAACGTAACAACTAAGAGATGGCGATATCTTCCATGCTAAACACATTATAGGCGGTTCCCAAACAGAATGGTAAAGTTTATACTCCCCCTCCACCAACAAGCATCGATCCATGGCTTGCTCAAAAAAACGAGTGCCTCCAACATACATCAGGTCCCAGAGGGAGTTTTGTTTGTAATTAATTTTGATTTAGTTTGCATAAAGCATGGGACTGGGCATCCCGGTGACCAGCCATTTTCTCGTGAGTGAGGAGCGGAGTCCACTCCTCTTGAGAATAACCCGCCTAACACGGAAGATAAGGACAACCTTGGTTGATACAAGAGCTTCGAGCATACAAAACAGAATGTTTATTTGAAGGTTTAGAGTTTGGCACATACAAATTTACTTGGAACGGCAGGTAGATACCGCATATAGGAAGGTATGGTGGACTCATCTGGAATAACTTTGGGGTTTAAGGGATTGGATGCACAAGCAGTATTCCCGCTAAGTACAAGTGAAGGCTAGCAAAAGACTGGGAAGCGACCAACTAGAGAGCGACAACAGCCATGTACATGCATTAAAATTAATAAACATTGGATGCAAGCATGAGTGGGATATAATCCACCATGAACATAAATATCGTGAAGGCTATGTTGATTTTGTTTCAACTACATGCGTGAACATGTGCCAAGTCAAGTCACTTAAATCATTCAAAGGAGGATACCACCCCATCATACCACATCATAATCATCTCAATAGCATGTTGGCACACAAGGTAAACCATTATAACTCATAGCTAACCAAGCATGGCACAAGCAACTATGATCTCTAATTGTCATTGCAAACATGTTTATTCATAATAAGCTGAATCAAGAATGAGGGACTCATCATATTTACAAAAACAAAAGAGGTCGAGTTCATACCAGCTTTTCTCATCTCAGTCAGCCCATCATATATCATCATAATTGCCTTTCACTTGCACGACCGAACGGTGTGAATAATAATAAGAGTGCACGTGCATTGGACTAAGCTGGAATCTGTGAGCATTCAATAAACAGGAGAAGACAAGGCAATACGGGCTCTTGGTTAAATCAACAATAATGCATATAAGAGCCACTTCAACAATTTAATTATGGTCTTCTCCTACTGACCCCCAAAGAAAAGAAAAGAAATAAAACTATTTACACGGGAAAGCTCCCAACAAGCAAAAGAAGAACGGGAAATATTTTTGGGTTTTCTTTTTAATTATTACTACTACAGCAGGAAAATAAACTACTAGTATTTTTTTGGTTTTTCTTAAGGTTTAACAAACACACAAGAAGAAAGCAAGAAAAAGAAAATAAACTAGCATGGATATTACAGTGAAAAAGTATGAGCACCGACATCTAGCAATGAGTGTGTGTGAGCATAAATGTAATGTTGGTGAGAAATACGTACTCCCCTAAGCTTAGGCTTTTGGCCTAAGTTGGTCTATGGCCATGGCTGGCCTGGCGGATATCCATAATAATAGTTGTTGGGGTCGTACTGTGATGAAGAAGAAGAAGACTCTGACTGCCACTGGCTGACAGTCATCTCTGGATCCCAAGAATAGATAGATTGTCGTGGAGGTTCAGATTGTGGTTCCTGTTCTGGGGCTGGTGCAGGATTCTTGTAAGCTTGGACGGCAGCCCATGTAACAAGGTAGGGTCCTACAAAATTAAACAAAGAAGGAGCGGGCAGGATAATAGTCTTAGGATGATGTTTGTTAAAGAACAATTGATATTTAAGCTCTCCTGCCCTATTCTTAACAATAAAATCATGTGCCACCATACTTTTATGATCTAGATAAACACGGGGCAGCACCTTTTCTTCCTTCTCAGCATGCCTAATAGGTATGTTAAAATGTGCAGGTAGGCGTGTGGCATAGACGCCTCCAAAGATAGGACCCTTAGTACGGTTCATACTTAACCGTCTAGCAATAATACCGCCCATACTAAAAGTGTTATCACTGTATAAACTGTGGTGCAGAATAATTATATCAGGGATACTAAGGTTTCCACTATTTCCGCGTCCAATTAAACAGCGACTAGCAAATAATGCAAAGTAGCGTAAAACAGGAAAATGTATGCTAGTGATTCGTGCATCGGAAAACTTTCTAGTTTCTCCTACAGTGATCGTATCAATAAATCCGGCCACATCACCATGATGTGGTTCTTCTGTCTTGCCCTCAAAAGGGATTAAACAAATCCGACAGAAATCATAAAGTGACATCTCCTTATGCTCATCATATAAATGAAACTCCACCGTAGGTGGTGAGTTCCTAGAATGAAAATGAAAGTTTTGCACAAAAGTATTTGTGAGTAAGAGATACTGATCGCATTGGTCGTGGAGGAAAGCGGTGAGGCCTGCATTGTGAGCCAATTCATGAAAATCTTCATAGATACCGGCTGCTCTCAAGAAATCTTCAGAAGGCCATTCACACGCCCGAATCTCCGCGGTGCGCGGCAAATTATACTTAGGCTTCGGTGCCTTTTCCTTCGAGCTTTGGCTCGATGAGCCCCTCAAAAATCTCCTCATTATTTTTCTGAAATAATCTGAAATTTTTAGTAACTTCAAATAAAAGTGAACCAACTTCAATAATATTGATAGCAACTACTCCTACAAGTGCCTAGAGCCTATATCAAGCATTAGAACTACTTGGAACCATATAAATTTGACATGCAAGCTCAAGAACATGGTCACCTATGCAGCACAAATTTGCAAAGAATAAAGCACTAGAACAAAAACTAATTGGACCAATGGAGGAGTCACATACCAAGGAACAATCTTCCCAAGCAGTTTTGCGAGAGGTGATTTGAGCAAGGAGATCGAAAATTACAGCAAAAGTGGCTGGAACTCGTGTTTGAGTTGGTTTTTCCGGTTTGTGTGAGATAGAGGAAGAAGATGGGTGCTGGGATAAGTGGAGGAGGGCCACCATGGGCCCACGAGGAAGGGGCGCGCCCACCACCCTCGTGGCCAGGTGGCAGCTCCTCCCGCGGTAATTTTTGCACAGTAAATCCTCAAATATTCCCGAAAAAATCATATTAAATTGGCATGTCATTCTGAGGACTTTTATTTTCAGGATATTTTTATGTTGCACGGATAAGTCAGGAAACAGACCGAAAAATACTATTTTCACTTTATTTAATATAAATAACAGAAAATATAAAGAGGGTACAGAAGGTTGTGCTTCTAGTTTCATCCATCTCATGCTCATCAAAAAGAATCCACTAACAAGGTTGATCAAGTCTTGTTAACAAACTCATTCCGGTAATCATGAAACCGGAGAAATTTCGAATAACACTAAGTTACCTCAACGGGGATATGCACATCCCCAATAATAAGTATATCATATTTCTTCTTGACAGTAGGAAGAGGAAATTCAAAACCTCCAAATATAATCGATGGAATTTTTCCAATAGAGTTGATACTATGAACTTGAGGTTGTTTCCTCGGAAAGTTTACCGTATGCTCATTACCATTAACATGAAAAGTGACATTGCCTTTGTTGCAATCAATAACAGCCCCTGCATTATTAAGAAAAGGTCTTCCAAGAATAATAGACATACTATCATCCTCGGGAATATCAAGTATAACAAAGTCCGTTAAAATAGTAACGTTTGCAACCACAACAGGCACATCCTCACAAATACCGACAGGTATAGCAGTTGATTTATCAGCCATTTGCAAAGATATTTCAGTAGGTGTCATCTTATTCAAGTCAAGTCTTCGATATAAAGAGAGAGGCATAACACTAACACCGGCTCCAAGATCACATAAAGCAGTTTTAATATAATTTCTTTTAATGGAGCAAGGTATAGTAGGTACTCCGGGGTCTCCAAGTTTCTTTGGTATTCCACCCTTAAAAGTATAATTAGCAAGCATGGTGGAAATCTCAGCTTCCGGTATCTTTCTTTTATTAGTAATGATATCCTTCATATATTTAGCATAAGGATTTGTTTTAAGCACATCAGTTAATCACATACGCAAAAAGATAGGCCTAATCATTTCAGCAAATCGCTCAAAATCCTCGTCATCCTTTTTCTTGGATGGTTTCGGAGGAAAAGGCATGGGTTTCTGAACCCAAGGTTCCCTTTCTTTACCATGTTTCCTAGAAACAAAGTCTCTTTTATCATAATGTTGATTCTTTGATTGTGGGTTATCAAGATCAACAGCAGGTTCAATTTCTACATCATTATCATTACTAGGTTGAGCATCATCATGAACATCATCATTAATATTTTTACTAGGTTCATGTTCATTACCAGATTGTGTTTCAGCATTAGACATAGAAATATCATTTGGATTATCAGGTGGTTCAGCAATAGGTTCACTAGAAGATTGCACAGTTCTATCATTTTTCTTCTTCTTCTTTTTAGAAGAACTAGGAACATCAATATTATTTCTTTGAGAATCTTGCTCGATTCTCTTAGGGTGGCCTTCAGGATACAAAGGTTCCTGAGTCATTCTACCAGTTCTAGTAGCCACTCTAACAGCATAATCATTTTTCTTACTATTCATTTCATCAAGCACTTCTTTTTGAGCCTTAAGTACTTGTTCTACTTGAGTGGTAACCATAGAAGCATGTTTGCTAACAAGTTTAAGTTCACCTTTAATATTAGCCATATAATCACCCAAGCATCTAATCATATAAGCATTTTCTTTTAATTTTCTACCAAAATAAGCATTGAAGTCGTCTTGCTTAAACATAAAGTTATCAAACTCATCCAAGCACTGACTAGCAATTTTAGTAGGAGGGACTTCAGCTTTATCATATCTATAGAGAGAATTTACCTTTACTACCTGTGTCGGGATATCGGGATCAGGAGGTTCATCAGTAAATGAAGAATTAAGATCATAAGTTTCTTCAACAGGAGGTATATTAAGGCCATGTATTTCTTCAATAGGAGGTAAATTCTTAACATCTTCAGCTTTAATACCTTTTTCTTTCATAGATTTCTTTGCCTCTTGCATATCTTCGGGACTGAGAAATAGAACACCTCTCTTCTTCGGAGTTGGTTTAGGAATAGACTCAGTAATTGGAGCAGGAGCTGGCTCAGGAGGTGCCTAATTATTTCCATTTGTCAACATATTATTCAATAGAATTTCAGCTTCATCCGGTGTTCTTTCCCTGAAAAGAGAACCAGCACAACTATCCAGGTAATCTCTGGAAGCATCGGTTAGTTCATTATAAAAGATATCAAGTATTTCAGGTTTCTTAAGAGGATGATCAGGAAAAGCATTAAGTAACTTGAGAAGCCTCCCCCAAGCTTGTGGGAGACTCTCTTCTTCAATTTGCACGAAGTTGTATATTTTCCTCAAAGCAGCTTGTTTCTTATGAGCAGGGAAATATTTAGCAGAGAAGTAATAAATCATATCCTGGGGACTACGCACCCAACCAGGATCAAGAGAATTAAACCATATCTTAGCATCACCCTTTAATGAGAACGGAAATATTTTAAGTATATAAAGGTAACGCGATCTCTCATCATTAGTGAATAGGGCAGCTATATCATTTAACTTAGTAAGATGTGCCACAACAGTTTCAGATGCATAGCCATAAACGGATCAGATTCCACCAAAGTAATTATATTAGGATCAACAGAGAATTCATAATCCTTATCAGGAACACAAATAGGTGAAGTAGCAAAAGCAGGGTCGGGTCTCATTTTATCTCTAAGTGATTCTTTGTTCCATTTAATTAATAACCTCTTAAGCTCATATCTATCTTTGCAAGCTAAAATAGCGGCAGAAGATTCCATATAAAAAAGATAGCCCTCGGGGATAACAGGCATATTTTCATCATCACTATCATCATCGTATTCAGGTTCAATAATTTCTTTTTCTCTAGCCCTAGCAATTTGTTCATCAAGAAATTCACTAAGGGGCACAGTAGTATCAGGCATAGAAGCAGTTTCATCATAAGTATCATGCATAGTAGAAGTGGCATCATCAATAACATGCGACATATCAGAACGAATAGCAGAAGCAGGTGTAGGTGTCGCAAACTTACTCATAATAGAAGGTGAATCAAGTGCGGAGCTAGATGGCAGTTCCTTACCTCCCCTCGTAGTTGAGGGATAGATCTTGGTTTTTGGATCTCTCAAGTTCTTCATAGTGTCCAGCAGATATAAATCCCAAGTGACTCAAAGAATAGAGCTATGCTCCCCGGCAACGGCGCCAGAAATTAGTCTTGATAACCCACAAGTATATAGGGGATCGCAACAGCTTTCGAGGGTAGAGTATTCAACCCAAATTTATTGATTCGACACAAGGGGAGCCAAAGAATATTCTCAAGTATTAGCAGTTGAGTTGTCAATTCAACCACACCTGGAAACTTAGTATCTGCAGCAGAGTGTTTAGTAGCAAAGTAATATGATAGTGGTGGTAGCGGCAACAAAAGTAAAGACAGCAAAAGTAATGTTTTTGGTATTTTGTAGTGATTGTAACAGTAGCAGCGGGAAAGTAAATAAGCGTAAACCAGTATATGGAAAACTCGTAGGCACCGGATCAGTGATGGATAATTATGCCGGATGCGGTTCATCATGTAACAGTCATAACATAGGGTGACACAGAACTAGC
Organism: Triticum urartu; assembly: GCF_056163025.1. Classification (NCBI taxonomy): domain Eukaryota; kingdom Viridiplantae; phylum Streptophyta; class Magnoliopsida; order Poales; family Poaceae; genus Triticum; species Triticum urartu. The sequence goes on from NC_141874.1 coordinate 66,910,628, forward strand.
TCCAATTCATCAATGTAATGTAGGCATGTATTCCGTATATAGTCATACGTGCTTATGGAAAAGAACTTGCATGACATCTTTTGTCCTACCCTCCCATGGCAGCGGGGTCCTATTGGAAACTAAGGGATATTAAGGCCTCCTTTTAATAGAGAACCGGAACAAAGCATTAGCACATAATGAATACATGAACTCCTCAAACTATGTTCATCACCGTGAGTGGTCCCGATTATTGTCACTTCGGGGTTACCGGATCATAACACATAGTAGGTGACTGATGTCTACTACACAACCTTCTTCTTGTAGACGTTGTTGGGCCTCCAAGTGCAGAGGTTTGTAGGATAGTAGCAAATTTCCCTCAAGTGGATGGCCTAAGGTTTATCAATCCGTAGGAGGCGTAGGATGAAGATGGTCTCTCTCAAGCAACCTTGCAACCAAATAACAAAGAGTCTCTTGTGTCCCCAACACACCCAATACAATGGTAAATTGTATAGGTGCACTAGTTCGGCGAAGAGATAGTGAAACAAGTGGTATATGGATAGTAGATAAAGGTATTTGTAATCTGAAATAATAAAAACAGCAAGGTAGCAAGTGATAAAAGTGAGCGTAAATGGTATTGCAATGTGTGGAAACAAGGCCTAGGGTTCATACTTTCGCTAGTGCAAGTTCCCTCAACAATACTAACATAATTGGATCATAAAACTATCCCTCAACATGCAACAAAGAGTCACTCCAAAGTCACTAATAGCGGAGAACGAACGAAGAGATTATGGTAGGGTACGAAACCACCTCAAAGTTATTCTTTCCAATCAATCCGTTGGGCTATTCCTATAAGTGTCACAAACAGCCCTAGAGTTCGTACTAGAATAACACCTTAAGACACAAATCAATCAAAACCCTAATGTCACCTAGATACTCCATTGTCACCTCAAGTATCCGTGGGCATGATTATACGATATGCATCACACAATCTCAATTCATCTATTCAACCAACACATAGAACCTCAAAGAGTGCCCCAAAGATCTACCGGAGAATCACAACAAAAACGTGTGCCAACCCCTATGCATAGGTTCATGAACCCGCAAGTTGGTCACCTTAACATACATCAAGTGGCACGTGGTATCCCATTGTCACCACAGATATCCACGGCAAGACATACATCAAGTGTTCTCAAATCTTTAAAGACTCAATCCGATAAGATTACTTCAAAGGGGAAACTTGATCCATTACAAGAGAGAAGAGGGGGGAAGAAACATCATAGGATCCAAATATAATAGCAAAGCTCGTGATACATCAAAATCGTATCATCTCAAGAACACGAGAGAGAGAGAGAGAGAGAGATCAAACACATAGCTACTGGTACATACCCTCAGCCCCGAGGGAGAACTACTCCCTCCTCGTCATGGAGAGCATCGGGATGATGAAGATGGCCACCGGAGAAGGATTGCCCCCTCCGGCAGGGTGCCGGAACGGGTCTAGATTGGTTTTTGATGGCTACGGAGGCTTCTGGCGGCGGAACTCCCTATCTACTATGCATTCTGGAAGTTTTAGGTCACGTAGGTATATATGGGTGCAGGAGGTACGGCAGGGGAGCCACGAGGGTCCCACGAGACAGGGGGCGCGCCCTAGGGGGGGCGCGCCCCCCACCCTCGTGAGCACCTTGTTCCTTCCTTGACATGGGGTCCAAGTCCATCAGGTGTGTTTCCTTCCAAAAATAACTTCTCCAGTTGATTTCGTTCCGTTTCGACTCCGTCTGATATTCCTTTTCTTCAAAACACTGAAATAGGCATAAAACAGCAAATCTGGACTGGGCCTCCGGTTAATAGGTTAGTCCCAAAAATAATATAAAAGTGGATAATAAAGCCCAATATTGCCTAAAATAGTAGATAATATAGCATGGAGCAATCAAAAATTATAGATATGTTGGAGACGTATCAAGCATCCCCAAGCTTAATTCCTGCTCGTCCTCGAGTAGGTAAATGATAAAAAGATAATTTTTGATGTGGAATTCTAGTTGGCATAATTTCAATGTAATTCTTCTTACTTGTGATATGAATATTCAGATCCATAAGATTCAAGACAAAAGTTTAATGTTGACATAAAAACAATAATACTTCAAGCATACTGACTAAGCAATCATGTCTTCTCAAAAATAACATGGCCAAAGAGAGCTATCCCTACAAAATCATATAGTCTGGCTATGCTCTATCTTCACCACACAAAATATTTAAATCATGCACAACCCCGATGACAAGCCAAGCAATTGTTTCATACTTTTGATGTTCTCAAACTTTTTCAATCTTCACGCAATACATGAGCGTGAGCCATGGACATAGCACTATAGGTGGAATAGAATGGTGGTTATGGAGAAGACAAAAAGGGAGAAGATAGTCTCACATCGACTAGGCGTATCAACGGGCTATGGAGATGCCCATCAATAGATATCAATGTGAGTGAGTAGGGATTGCCATGCAACGGATGCACTAGAGCTATACGTGTATGAAAGCTCAACAAAAGAAACTAGTGGGTGTGCATCCAACTCGCTTGCTCACGAAGACCTAGAGTATTTTGAGGAAGCCCATCATTGGAATATACAAGCCAAGTTCTATAATGAAAGATCCCCACTAATATATGGAAGTGACAACATAGGAGACTCTCTATCATGAAGATCATGGTGCTACTTTGAAGCACAAGTGTGGTAAAAGGATAGTAGCATTGTCCCTTCTCTCTTTTTCTCTCATTTTTTTATTATTATTATTTTATTATTTATTTGGGCCTTCTCTTTTTTTATGGCCTCTTTTTTTGCGTCCGGAGTCTCATCCTGACTTGTGGGGGAATCATAGTCTCCATCATCCTTTCCTCACTGGGACAATGCTCTAATAATGATGATCATCACACTTTTATTTACTTACAACTCAAGAATTACAACTCGATTATTAGAACAAGATATGACTCTATATGAATGCCTCTGGCGGTGTGCCGGGATATGCAATGATGCATGAGTGACAAGTATGAAAGAATTATGAACAGTGGCTTTGCCACAAATACTATGTCAACTACATGATCATGCTAAGGAATATGACAATGATGGAGTGTGTCATAATAAACGGATGGTGGAAAGTTGCATGGCAATATATCTCGGAATGGCTATGGAAATGCCATAATAGGTAGGTATGGTGGCTGTTTTGAGGAAGGTATATGGTGGGTTTATGGTACCGGCGAAAGTTGCGCGGTACTAGAGAGGCTAGCAAAGGTGGAAGGGTGAGAGTGCGTATAATCCATGGACTCAACATTAGTCATAAAGAACTCATATACTTATTGCAAAAATCTACAAGTTATCAAAGCAAAGTATTACGCGCATGCTCCTAGGGGGATAGATTGGTAGGAAAAGACCATCGCTCGTCCCCGACCGCCACTCATAAGGAAGACAATCAATAAATAAATCATGCTCCGACTTCATCACATAACGGTTCACCATACGTGCATGCTACGGGAATCACAAACTTCAACACAAGTATTTCTCAAATTCACAACTACTCAACTAGCACGACTTTGATATTATTACCTCCATATCTCAAAACAATCATCAAGCATCAAACTTCTCTTAGTATTCAATACTCTATATGAAAGTTTTTACTATTCTTGGATGCCTAGCATATTAGGATTATTAAGCAAATTACCATGCTATTTAAGACTCTCAAAATAATCTAAGTGAAGCATGAGAGTTCATCTATTTCTTCAAAATAAAACTACCACCATGCTCTAAAAGATATAAGTGAAGATCAATGAGTAGTTGAATAATTAAGCAACCATGTGAAGACTCTCTAACATTTAATAATTTCATATATTTGTATTTTATTCAAACAGCAAGCAAAGAAAAACAAAATGGCATCTATGAATAGCAAACATTATGTGAAGAAGCAAAAACTTAGGATCAACCGATACTAACCGATAGTTGTTGAAGAAGAAAGGTGGGATGCCAACCGGGGCATCCCCAAGCTTAGACGCTTGAGACTTCTTGAAATATTATCTTGGGGTGCCTTAGGCATCCCCAAGCTTGAGCTTTTGTGTCTCCTTAATTCCTCTCATATCACGGTCTCCCTAAATCTCAAAAGCTTCATCCACACAAAACTCAACAAGGACTCGTGAGATAAGTTAGTATAAACCATTGCCAAAACCTTATCATACTCTACTGTAGCAAATCACTAAAATTATTATTCAACATTTCATACTAAATGCATCTGCATATTTAATAGTCCTATCCTCAAATAGAATCATTAAAGAAGCAAACATATGCAAACAATGCAAACATAACAGCGATCTGCCTAAACAGGATAGTCTGTAAAGAATGCAGCAACATTCATACTTCCCTAGCTCCAAAAAATATGAAAGAAAATTCCCATTGTAGTAAATTTATCAGATCTTAATATGCAAAAGGTTTCAACATTTTATCACATTCTGACTTTTCTAGGGAATTATTGCAACAGCGGTAAACTTTCTGTTTTCAAACAGCAACATGTATACTTGTAACATAGGCATAGTAAAGACTATCAATGCCACTTTTATTAGAATAAAAGATGCAAAACATTGTTCTAAATAACAGAAAGCAAATCCTAACAAAATAAATTGATGCTCCAAGCAAAACACATATCATGTGGTGAATAAAAATATAGCTCCAAGTAAAGTTACCGATGAACGAAGACGAAAGAGGGGATGCCTTCCGGGGCATCCCCAAGCTTAGGCTCTTGGCTATACTTGAATATTACCTTGGGGTGCCTTGGGCATCCCCAAGCTTAGGCTCTTGCCACTCCTTATTCCATAGTCCATCGAATCTTTACCCAAAACTTGAAAACTTCACAACACAAAACTTAAAGTAGAAAACTCGTAAGCTCCGTTAGTATAAGAAAGTAAATCACCACTTCAAGGTACTGTAATGAACTCATTATTTATTTATATTGGTGTTAAACCTACTGTATTCTAACTTCTATATGGTTTATAAACTATTTTACTAGCCATAGATTCATCAAAATAAGCAAACAACACATCAAAAACAGAATCTGTCAAAAACAGAACAGTCTGTAGTAATATGGATCAAACGTATACTTCTGGAACTCATAAAATTCTCAAATAAACTGCTGGACCTGAGGAATTTATCTATTAATCATATGCAAAAAGAATTAACTAAATAGCACTCTCCAATAAAAAATGGCAGCAATTCTTGTGAGCGCTAAAGTTTCTGTTTTTGACAGCATGATCAACAAGACTTCCCCCAAGTCTTCCCAAAGGTTCTACTTGGCACAAACACTAATTAAAAGCATAAAACCACATCTAAACATAGGATAGATGAATTATTTATTACTAAACAGGAACAAAAAGCAAGGAACAAAAATAAAATTGGGTTGCCTCCCAACAAGCGCTATCGTTTAACGCCCCTAACTAGGCATGATGATTTCAATGATGCTCACATAAAGGGTAAGAATTGAAACATAAAGAGAGCATCATGAAGAATATGACTAGCACATTTAAGTCAAGCATGCTTCCTATGCATAGGGATTTTGTGATCAAACAACTTATGAGAACAATAATCAACTTGCATAGGAAGGTAAAACAAGCATAACTTCAAAAGTTTAAGCACATAGAGAGGAAACTTGATATTATTGCAATTCCTACAAGCATATGTTCCTCCCTCATAATAATTTTCATTATCATCATGAATGAATTCAAAAATATAACCAGCACCTAAAGCATTCTTTTCATGATCTACAAGCATAGAAAATTTACTACTCTCCACATAAGCAAAATTCTTCTCATTCGGAATAGTGGGAGTATCATAGGAAACTCGAATACTATAAATTGTTTCCATATTAAAAGGGTAATGTTCAGAGAAGGGGTAATCATAATCATGAAAAGTTTCATGGTTATCATTATTCTTTAAAGCATACGTGTCATCACAATAATCATCATAGGTAGGCGGCATGTTATTATCATTATGAATTTGCATATCAAAACTTGGGAGACTAAAAATATAATCTTAATTAAGCGTAGCATCCCCAAGCTTGGGACAAACATTAATTGCAACAAATATATTCTCAAATATGTCATCCTCATCAAACATAGCTTCCCCAAGCTTGGGCCTTTACGTATCATAAACATAATTACTCTCATCATTAATAGTATAGATAGCACCGATAGTATAGCAATTATTATATTATTCCAAGCAAGTGCCAAAAAGATTTTCAAGATCATAAGAAGTATCATTATCTTCCACAATTATATTTTCATGAGGCACAATAGTAATAGGAGCAAATTTATTTGGGAGAGATACCTTTTTACCTCTCTTCCTTTTTCTTTTCTTCTTCTTCACCACATCATGTGTGGGTTCAATCCTCTTTTTGGAGCTCCTTATTAATGAGATTGGTTGAATAGGAGGCTCCTCCTCGTTGCCTGATTCATCATAAGAAATAATAGGAGGATATTGGGAAGTCTCTTCCCTTTCATTAGTATTCTCTTCATCCTCTAATTGTTTTCTTTTCTTTATGTAGTTGGCAATATAAGGATTATCAATGCAATTCACCACACAATACATATAAATTTTCTCTAGATCAAAATCAAGAACTCTATCAAGATTAGACTTTGGAATACCCTCAGTTATACGTTTCATTTCTTCATAACCCAAAAGAAGGCTAAGCTCTTTATGATGCTCAAGGGTAATCAAATTATCACAATGTTTGGACACGACTTGATCATGAAACAAATAACATTGGAGCTTTAAATGACCATGTTCATTGCAAAGTTCACAAGGGGCACGAAAAATATTGAATCTTTCAGCACATTCATCTAGGCTTTCTTGCAACGATTTGGTTTCTAAGTACTTATGCCTCTTGCAATATCTATCTTCCTTATTTGGTGTGTACCTGCAAACCCAGTCTACTCCACAGAAATTGACATGTTTATAGGAGGTATTTTCATCATAACTAGTGCAATCATCATTAGTATTATGGATATTCAAAGAATTCGTACTAACAACATTGCAATCATGCTCATCATTCAAATATTTAGTGCCAAACATTTTATAGATTTCTTCTTCTAGCACTTGAGCACAATTATCCTTTCCATCATACTTACGAAAGATATTAAAAAGGTGAAGCGTATGAGACAAACTCAATTCCATTTTTTTATACTTTTCTTTTATAAACTAAGCTAGTGATAAAACAAGAAACTAAAAGACTCGATTGCAAGATCTAAAGATATACCTTCAAGCGCTAACCTCCCCGGCAACGGCGCCAGAAAAGAGCTTGATGTCTACTACACAACCTTCTTCTTGTAGACGTTGTTGGGCCTCCAAGTGCAGAGGTTTGTAGGACAGTAGCAAATTTCCCTCAAGTGGATGACCTAAGGTTTATCAATCTGTAGGAGGCGTAGGATGAAGATGGTCTCTATCAAGCAACCCTGCAACCAAATAACAAAGAGTCTCTTGTGTCCCCAACACACCCAATACAATGGTAAATTGTATAGGTGCACTAGTTCGGCGAAGAGATAGTGAAACAAGTGGTATATGGATAGTAGATAAACGTATTTGTAATCTGAAATAATAAAAACAGCAAGGTAGCAAGTGATAAAAGTGAGCGTAAACGGTATTGCAATGTGTGGAAACAAGGCCTAGGGTTCATACTTTCGCTAGTGCAAGTTCCCTCAACAATACTAACATAATTGGATCATAAAACTATCCCTCAACATGCAACAAAGAGTCACTCCAAAGTCACTAATAGCGGAGAACGAACGAAGAGATTATGGTAGGGTACGGAACCACCTCAAAGTTATTCTTTCCAATCAATCCGTTGGCTATTCCTATAAGTGTCACAAACAGCCCTAGAGTTCATACTAGAATAACACCTTAAGACACAAATCAATCAAAACCCTAATGTCACCTAGATACTCCATTGTCACCTCAAGTATCCATGGGCATGATTATACGATATGCATCACACAATCTCAATTCATCTATTCAACCAACACATAGAACCTCAAAGAGTGCCCCAAAGATCTACCGGAGAATCACGACGAAAACGTGTGCCAACCCCTATGCATAGGTTCATGAACCCGCAAGTTGGTCACCTTAACATACATCAAGTGGCACGCGGTATCCCATTGTCACCACAGATATCCACGGCAAGACATACATCAAGTGTTCTCAAATCTTTAAAGACTCAATCCGATAAGATTACTTCAAAGGGGAAACTTGATCCATTACAAGAGAGAAGAGGGGGGAAGAAACATCATAGGATCCAAATATAATAGCAAAGCTTGCGATACATCAAGATCGTATCATCTCAAGAACACGAGAGAGAGAGAGAGAGAGAGATCAAACACATAGCTACTGGTACATACCCTCAGCCCCGAGGGAGAACTACTCCCTCCTCGTCATGGAGAGCACCGGGATGATGAAGATGGCCACCGGAGAAGGATTGCCCCCTCCGGCAGGGTGCCGGAACGGGTCTAGATTGGTTTTTGATGGCTACGGAGGCTTCTGGCGGCGGAACTCCCGATCTACTATGCATTCTGGAAATTTTAGGTCACGTAGGTATATATGGGTGGAGGAGGTACGTCAGGGGAGCCACGAGGGTCCCACGGGACAGGGGGCGCGCACTAGGGGGGCGCCCCCCACCCTCGTGAGCACCTCGTTCCTTCCTTGACGTGGGGTCCAAGTCCATCAGGTGTGTTTCCTTCCAAAAATAACTTCTCCAGTTGATTTTGTTCCGTTTCGACTCCGTCTGATATTCCTTTTCTTCAAAACACTGAAATAGGCATAAAACAGCAAATCTGGGTTGGGCCTCCGGTTAATAGGTTAGTCCCAAAAATAATATAAAAGTGGATAATAAAGCCCAATATTGCCTAAAACAGTAGATAATATAGCATGGAGCAATCAAAAATTATAGATACGTTGGAGACGTATCAGTGACTATAGACTTGCAAGATAGGATCAAGAACTCACATATATCCATGAAAACATAATAGGTTCAGATCTGAAATCATGGCACTCGGGCCCTAGTGACAAGCATTAAGCATAGCAAAGTCATAGCAACATCAATCTCAGAACATAATGGATACTAGGGATCAAACCCTAACAAAACTAACTCGATTACATGATAAATCTCATCCAACCCATCACCGTCCAGCAAGCCTACGATGGAATTACTCACGCAGGGCGGTGAGCATCATGAAATTGGTGATGGAGGATGGTTGATGATGACGACGATGACGAATCCCCCTCTCCAGAGCCCCGAACGGACTCCAGATCAACCCTCCCGAGAGGTTTTAGGGCTTAGCGGCGGCTCCGTATCGTAAAATGCGATGATTTCTTCTCTCTGGTTTTTTCTCTCTCCGAAAGCAAATATATAGAGTTGGAGTTGGCGTCGGAGGGTTTCCAGGGGGCCCACGAGGTAGGGGGCGCGCCCTAGGGGGGCGCGCCCCCCACCCTCGTGAGAAGGGTGTGAGCCCCCTGGTCTTCATCTTTGGCGAGGATTTTTTATTGTTTTTTCTAAGATGTTCCGTGGAGTTTCAGGTCATTCTGAGAATATTTGTTTTCTGCACATAAAACAATATCATGGTAATTCTGCTGAAAACAGCGTCAGTCCGGGTTAGTTCCATTCAAATCATACAAGTTATAGTCCAAAACAATGGCAAAAGTGTTTGGAAAAGTAGATACGACGGAGACGTATCACTTAAGCGTTGCGGCATCGGATGGGTATTGGAAAGTCAGTGACCACGAAAGCCTGGGAGGGGGTTCTCATATTCAGGAGAAGTGTCTCTGCAATAAAATCAAGTCTGGTTCCATTCCTTTGGGTGGCTGTGCAGTTTGGCATGAGGAAATTCAACTTCTTTCCGCTTCTGAATTGAGACACCACCAAGTTCAGTGTTGGGACCATTTACAAATTTTGTGCACCGGTTTAGGTGAAAGAAGTCCCGGAACAGCTCCGCAGTTGGTTCTTCCTGTAAGTACACTTCACAGAAGACCTGGAAGTTGCATAGATTGGATACTGAGTTGGGCCCGATGTCTTGAGGATGGAGTTGGAAATTGGCAAGCACATCTCGGTAAAACTTTGACCCTGGCGGTTTGAAGCCACGGCCTATGTGGTCGACAAAGACCACCACCTCACCCTGCCTTGGGGTCGGAGGATTTTCTGCTCCTGGAACTCGCCATTTAATCTCAGTCTTCTTAGGCAAGGTACCAATGCTAACCATATTGTTCAATTGTTCCTCGGTGACCCGGGAACAAGCCCAGTTGCAAGCGGTAAATTGCGTGGCCATTATAGAGCAAAAAAGCTGTGGAAGAAACGCCGGTTTACAGATCATTCAGGATAACACACAAGATGTAATGATATCAACATATACTGGTACATAAGATTGCGTAAACCGGAGGCTGATATAATAATGAAGGACAAGGTTATATCAAGGATATAAACATATCGTTAAACCGGAGTTGGCAATTCCATACAAGAATTCATTAAATACAGGTTATAAGGGGAAGTATATTGGCGGTTCAACAAGGGGACTAATAGTGTATACCGGATTGTCATTCTTGCAAAGTTAAACCGCCTATATTGGTGTGAGGAGTACAGATCTAAAAATACCTAAGTAAGGGGAAACAGATTTCACAGAGTTATATGAAAATTTCGGATCTAAGGTGTGACAGAAACTGGAAAATATTCAGGTTCAAGCTTCAGGTATTTAAACAGTTCAGCAGATTCAGATAAGTTGGTCTTGATATAAAGAGAGAGTCTAATGAGGAGAATATGATTACGGCTACGGTCGCGCAAGGATAATAGGTCCAACCTAGCCTGGGATGCTACAGAGAAGAAAAGAGAAGAACATCACTAAGTTTTTCGATGAACTCCGACGAGCAGTGAAACCCTAAAAACAAGATCTAGGGTGGAAGGAAAAAGGGTTACCAATATCACAGGAACGGCGGAGAGATGCCGCAGTATTCTGGTACGTTCAGGGTGATGCAGCGGCCGGAGTCGGAGCAGAGGCGACGGTTGACGGTGGCGGCAGAGCTCTGGAGGATGAGCAGCGCAAGGAAGACGACGCGAAGAGGCACGAAGGGGAAAAAGTGAAAATGACTCCCCGGTCTTATTTATAAAGGCAAGGGATGGGTGTCAGGCGTGAAAATCGAGGAGCCAAAACTTGGAAGTGAGGCGGAGCTGTTGCCTCGATTGTCAGAGAACCATTAATGAAGATGACGTCACGACGGTTTACCACGATCTGAGAAGATGATGTCACGGCGGTTTACCAAAATATGAGAAGATGTGGAAGACGAAGTTTTTACTAAGGATTGACATGAAACCTGTTCAAGTCAATCTGGGGCCTAATGTTGGGGATATTACTACTGGACGTAAATCGGCCAGGAGTAGCCAGATTAACTTTATGAAGATTAGAAGCCCATGAAGATGTGAAGATGATGGTGCTTTACGAAGGCCCAAGGCAGTGGGTTAAGGCCTATAGATGTAAACCAGCTTAATCATGTAACTTGCTTTGTAAGATAGGGAGTGTAGAGACCGAACCGGAAACGCTTATGATCCGGCTTCGGGACTCTGTAAACCGATGGGCGCTACCCATGTATATAAGGGGACGACCCGGCAGCGGTTCAGGGGACAGACAACAACTCGAGAGCCAGACAAAGCGGATTCGCTCCCTGGCCTTCGAAACCCAAGCAATACCAATCACAACTAGACGTAGGCTTTTACCTTCATCGAAGGGGCCGAACTAGTATAAACTTCCCGTGTCCTCTTGTCCGGTTTAACCCCTTAAAGCTAACCCGTTGCGATGGCTCCACGACTACGTCCTTTCACAAGGACATCTACCGTGACAAACCCACGACAAATCCCGTATGCATCAATTTCTATGCTAGGTTGAAGCTTCTGTCACTCTTGCCCTCCAATACATAGTCCTATCAACATACAACTAACCCTAGGGTGTGATCCACGCGCGCAACCATATGATGGGCACCAAAGGACAACAACATAACCACAAGCAAATTAAATCAATCATAGCAATTCATCAACCACCGATAGGACAACGAAAATCTATTCAGACATCATAGGATGGAAACACATCATTGGATAATAATATGAAGCATAAAGCACCATGTTCAAGTAGAGGGTACAGCGGGTTGCGGGAGAGTGGACCGCTGTAGATAGAGGGGGGAAGGTGATGGAGATGTTGGTGAAGATGGCGGAGGTGTTGGTGTAGATCGTGATGATGATGGCCCCCGGCGGCGTTCCGGCGCCACCGGAAGCGAGGGGGAGAGAGCCCCCCTCCTTCTTCTTCTTCCTTGACCTTCTCCCTAGATGGGAGAAGGGTTTCCCCTCTGGTCCATGGCCTCCATGGCATGGGAGGGGCGAGAGCCCCTCCGAGATTGGATCTGTCTCTCTGTCTCTCTCTGTTTCTGCGTTCTTCCTCTGCTCTGTTTCACCGTTTCGTGTATATATGGAGATCCGTAACTCCAATTGGTCTGAAACCTTCGCCATGATTTTTTTCCCGAAAATTAGCTTTCTTGCGGCAAAAGAAGAGTGTCAACCGCCTTACGGGTGGCTCATGAGGGTAGGGGCGTGCCCCCCTGCCTCGTGACCACCTCGGGCACTGTCTCACGTGGATTTTTCTTCCAGAATTTTCCAAATATTCCAAAAAGTATCTCCTTCCGTTTTTATCCCTTTTGGACTCCGTTTGATATGGATATTCTGTGAAACCAAAAACATGCAACAGACAGGAACTGGCACTGGGCACTGGATCAATATGTTAGTCCCAAAAATAGTATAAAAATTTGCCAAAAGTATATGAAAGTTGTAGAATATTGGCATGGAACAATCAAAAATTATAGATATGACGGAGACGTATCAGCATAATACTTGGTTTTTGATGACTTGTAGATTTTTGCAATAAGTATGTGAGTTCTTTATGACTAATGTTGAGTCCATGGATTATACGCACTCTTACCCTTCCATCATTGCTAGCCTCTTTGGTACCGTGCGTTGACCTTTCTCACATTGGGAGTTGGTGCAAACTTCGTCGGTGCATCCAAACCCTGTGATATGATACGCTCTATCACACATAAACCTCCTTATATCTTCCTCAAAACAACCACCATACCTACCTATTATGGCATTTCCATAGCCATTCCGAGGTATATTGCCATGCAACTTTCCATCATTCCGTTCATCATGACACATTCATCATTGTCATATTGCTTAGCATGATCATGTAGTTGACATAGTATTTGTGGCAAAGCCACCATGCATAATTTATCATACATGTCACTCTTGATTCATTGCCCATCCCGGTACACCGCCGGAGGCATTCATATAGAGTCATACTTTGTTCTAGTATCGAGTTGTAATCTTTGAGTTGTAAATAAATAGAAGTGTGATGATCATCATTAATAGAGCATTGTCCCAAAAAAAGAAAAAAGAAAAGAAAGGCCAAAAAAAGGAAAGGCCAAATAAAAAAATAAAAAATAAAAGGGACAATGCTACTATCCTTTTTCCACACTTGTGCTTCAAAGTAGCACCATGATCTTCATAGTAGAGAGTCTCTCATGTTATCACTTTCATATACTAGTGGGAATTTTTCATTATAGAACTTGGCTTGTATATTCCAATAATGGGCCTCCTCAAGTGCCCTAGGTCTTCGTGAACAAGCAAGTTGGATGCACACCCACTAGTTTCTTTTGTTGAGCTTTCATACATTTATAGCTCTAGTGCATCCGTTGTATGGCAATCCCTACTCCTTGCATTGACATCAATTGATGGGCATCTCCCTAGCCCATTGATTAGCCGCATCGATGTGAGACTTTCTCCTTTTTGTCTTCTCCACATAACCCCCTCATTATATTCTATTCCACCCATAGTGCTATATCCATGGCTCACACTCATGTATTGCGTGAAAGTTGAAAAAAGTTTGAGATTACTAAAGTATGAAACAATTGCTTGACTTGTCATCGGGGTTGTGCATGATGAGAGCATTCTTGTGTGACGAAAATGGAACATGACCAAACTATATGATTTTGTAGGGATGAACTTTCTTTGGCCATGTTATTTTGAGAAGACATGATTGCTTAGTTAGTATGCTTGAAGTATTATTATTTTATGTCAATATTAAAATTTTGTCTTGAATCTTATGGATCTGAATATTCTTGCTACAATAAAGAGAAATACATGATGAATATGTTAGGTAGCATTCCACATCAAAAATTCTGTTTTTATCATTTACCTTCTCGAGGACGAGCAGGAATTAAGCTTGGGGATGCTGATACGTCTCCAACGTATCTATAATTTTTTATTGTTCCATGCTATTATATTATCTGTTTTGGATGTTTATGGGCTTTATTATACACTTTTATATTAGTTTTGGGACTAACCTATTAACCCAGAGCCCAGTGCTAGTTTCTATTTTTTTTCCTTGTTTTAAAGTATCGCAAAAAAGGAAAATCAAACGGAGTCCAATTGACCTGAAACTTCACGAAACTTACTTTTGGACCAGAAGAAGCCCACGGAGTATCGGAGTTGGACTAGGAGAGTCCCGGGCTGCCCACGAGGGTGGGGGTGCGCCCACCCCCTGGGCGCGCCCCCTGCCTCGTGGACAGCCCGGAGGTCCACCGACGTACTTCTTCCTCCCATATATACCCATATACCCTAAAAACTTTGGGGAGCATAATAGATCGGGAGTTCCGCCGCCAGAAGCCTCCGTAGCCACCGAAAACCAATCTAGACCCGTTCCGGCACCCTGCCGGAGGGGGAATCCCTCTCCGGTGTCCATCTTCATCATCCCGGTGCTCTCCATGACGAGGAGGGAGTAGTTCTCCCTCGGGGCTGAGGGTATGTACCAGTAGCTATGTGTTTGATCTCTCTCTCTCGTGTTCTTGAGGTGGTACGATCTTGATGTATCGCGAGCTTTGCTATTATAGTTGGATCTTATGATATTTCTCCCTCTCTACTCTCTTGTAATGAATTGAGTTTTCCCTTTGAAGTTATCTTATCAGATCGAGTCCTTAAGGATTTGAGAACACTTGATGTATGTCTTGCGTGGGATACCGGTGGTGACAATGGGGTATTCTATTGATCCACTTGATGTATGTTTTGGTGATCAACTTGCGGGTTCCGCCCATGAACCTATGCATAGGGGTTGGCACACGTTTTCGTCTTGACTCTCCGGTAGAATCTTTGGGGCACTCTTTGAAGTTCTTTGTGTTGGTTGAATAGATGAATCTGAGATTGTGTGATGCATATCGTATAATCATACCCACGGATACTTGAGGTGACATTGGAGTATCTAGGTGACATTAGGGTTTTGGTTGATTTGTGTCTTAAGGTGTTATTCTAGTACGAACTCTATGGCTGTTTGTGACACTTATAGGAATAGCCCAACGGATTGATTGGAAAGAATAACTTTGAGGTGGTTTCGTACCCTACCATAATCTCTTCGTTTGTTCTCCGATATTAGTGACTTTGGAGTGACTCTTTGTTGCATGTTGAGGGATAGTTATATGATCCAACTATGTTATTATTGTTGAGAGAACTTGCACTAGTGAAAGTATGAACCCTATGCCTTGTTTCCTAGCATTGTAATACCGTTTACGCTCACTTTTATCATTAGTTACCTTGCTGTTTTTATATTTTCAGATTACAAAACATTTATCTACCATCCATATACCACTTGTATCAACATCTCTTCGCCGAACTAGTGCACCTATACAATTACCATTGTATTGGGTGTGTTGGGGGCACAAGAGACTCCTTGTTATTTGGTTGCAGGGTTGCTTGAGAGAAACCATCTTCATCCTACGCCTCCTACGGATTGATAAACCTTAGGTCATCCACTTGAGGGAAATTTGCCACTGTCCTACAAACCTCTGCACTTAGAGGCCCAACAACGTCTACAAGAAGAAGGTTGTGTAGTAGACATCAGTCGACCATCGAGTAGCAGTGTGGGTTAGAGTATCTCCAGCCGTTGGCCCCCGGGAGGCGCTAAAAATTGCCCCCTGGGGGTGCACCGGCGCGAATCGCGTGCTGGGGGCGTGATGCCCTCCAGTCGCGGCGCCCACATTTTTTCAAAAAAATTTAATTTCGGCACAAACACGGCGCAAATTCAACCAAACTTTGGCGAGTTCATACATATTTAAAATATTTTACAAAAAAGAAAGAAATGCTACTAGGCTGCTCCTCGCCGTCTCCCTCGCCGCTCCTCGCCGCCCGCCGCCCTTGCAGCTCTACATGCCGAGGAGGCGGTAGAACCGCGTGTAGTCCCCGACGTCGTCGTCGTAGTCGCCTCCTCCGCGGCCGCCGTCCTTGCTGCAACCCTCCCCCGGTTGGCGCGTCGGGTTGGACGGTCCGGGCACGTCCTCGTCGTCGTCGCTGTCGAGGATCACGACGCCGCGCTCGTCCTCGTTCCCACGTTTGCGGGCGGCTATCTCCTCCAGGGCCCGGCACTGCTGGACCATCTCGTCACAGAGGTAGTCGTCCCGCGCCCATCGTAGGGCGTCCTCGTCGGAGAAGCCGCGCTGGGCTATCTCCTCGTACTCCGCGGGGAGGCCGGGCTCGGGCTTCGGCCTGACGAGGATGAGGCAGCCAGAGGCGGGGGCGGAGTCGTCGATGCGGACGCCGGAGCTGCAGGTGCGCGTGCTGATAGGTGTGTCCTGGGGCTCCGGCTTGACGGGGCGGAGGCAGGGAGAGTCGGACGAGCGGCCGGACGAGGAGGAGGACGCCCCCAGGTCCATGCGCCTCGGCGTCCACGAGCTCCCACGCCGGCGAGAGATGGACGGGGGAGCGGGGTACTCCAGCCTCGACATGTTGCCGCCCTCGATGTACTCGAGGACGGCCCAGCGTGCGGCCGGGCATGCCCCACCATCGGCGTCGGCCTTCGGAGTTGAGCCTTCCGGAGGGCGCGACGCCGTTGGTGGCCTCTAGTTGCTCGGCGTGGCGGCGGCGGAAGTAGGGCTCCCAGAGCGGGCTGTCGGGGACATACCGTGGACCTTCCCTCGCCGCCCACGGTAAATAGGCGCGGATACGCGCGATCTCCGCACGCCGCGCTGCCCCGGTGGGCGGTGGTGGCACCGGGACCCCGCCGGCGCTGATCCTCCACGCCCCCGGCACCCGCATGTCCGGCGGGACCGGGTACTCGGCCTCGAAGAGGAGCCGAGCTTCGTCCTCGTGAAGGTGGCGGCGGCCGAATCCGTTCGCCACCGCACCGTCGTATGGGAAGCGCTCGGCCATGCTTTGAACTGGAGACGACGAGAGGAGAGGGAGGAAAGGGGGAGAAATGGTGTTGCGGCGGTAGGGATTTTGTGTGTGTCACCGGCGCGCTGGGGTTCGGCTTATATAGGTGTGGCCGCCGCGCGTACGCGTGGCCGCCGCGCGTACGCGTGGCGGGCGAGGGGACGCGCGTCGGCCGGTCACTGCGCCGCCCGTGAGGCATCAATGGAGGAGGCTGATCGGCGCGGCAGCGCGTGGCAGCTTTGGCATTGATTCACCGCGGGAAACGATGCGATGAGGACGACAAAGCGGCGAGAAGAGAGACGAGTCGCTGTCAAGGAGGGCCCGTGGCTGTTTCGCGCCAAAAACGATTGGCTCGGTGCCCCCGAGCGCCCCCTAGTGCGCCGGGTTTGGGTTGGGTCCGCTGGCGCCAATTTCGGCCTGAGCCGGTGAAAAATGGGCCGCGTGACTGGGCCGATTCTTCGGCGCCGGTGGCCGAAAAGTCATCTGGGGGGCCTTGTTGGGGACGCGGCTGGAGATGCTCTTAACGGCCTTGACATGGACATTCTTGTTCACTGGCTTCGACCGCAACTGCAAACCACCAGAGTGAATTAGAATCCATCATCAAGAAGTTTCTTAAGGCATGCAAGAAGAAAGGGGGATCAAATCACGAAAGGGATTCGACCCATGTGCTAATTTTCTTAGGCGTTGTTTGGATAAGAGGAATATAGAGAACGCAATCTACGTAAGCCAAGGAAACCGTCTAACCGTAAAAAATCTTGTTTGGCTCGTCCAACAACCCTGTGGATAGGGGAAACTCGTTTCCCAAAAACCCAGAATTCCGGGTTTGTGGGAAAACTAGTATTACTCGTTTTTCCACAAACGCGATTAGCATATACAGATGCAACTGCCTTTCTCCGCCCCCGCCTATTCCTCAACAACCTGAGATGGCGCCAATTCTGCTTTTTGCGTCTCACCTCGCGCCCTTTTCACTGCCTATAAAAGACAGACTTTGTTTCCCGCATGTTATACACCCAGATCGCAAAGGGCTGGCTGTGATCCCCGTGACAGGCACTGGATGGGAGACGTTGACCTTGGATCTGAAGTTGGTCATCTTCAATAAGGCTCCACATCTCCTTCAGGCTTTCCGTGCATCGTCTTCCCACCTTCAATTAGTCTTCCCATCTTCAATCAGGTTCCATGCCTTCACCATCCTACACAGCAGTACGAATTTGTATTTGTAAATATTTTCATGGTACTGTTGATTGAATTAATCTATTTGGTAGTGAACCCTATTTTGAATAAAACCTCTGATAATTTCATATGGGAAATTCCTAGGACATAGTAGATCCAACAACCTGGTAATCTGTTAATCTAAATGATAACACGTACTGTTGAAGGAAAAATTAGAGGCAACTCTGATTAGGGAGTATCGTAAATATGAACATGTGGCACATTAGAGAATCAGATTGCACTATGAATGCCTATATAAATACTAAAATGATCTAACACCGAACCACAATTAGATTATCGATGACTATATATATCAAGTGCAGTAGTTATTTTTTCATGACAAGGATGCAGTTTAAAGCACGCTGTAAGGATAATTTCCCATAAGTATCAATCATATTTATCCAGAATATATAGTGTGCAGTAAGAGCTAAGCAGTGCGCAGATGAAGATTAGAATACCTTGTGATGTCATCTGATGTTGATAGCAGTACTTGGGGCAAGCGAGACCAAATTTAATAGCAAATTAAAGATCTTGGCAGCAACCTAGGAAAATAACTGATAAGGGATGTGAACATCCCGTTAGACAGACAAGCGACAAAAATTCAAGTGTCCAGTCATAGCATGAACAAAAGATTAGTGGCATGCTCATTTTCTTCCACTTCGTAGATTTATTCCTTTTGAACCAAATGACTCATCTTCCATTATTGCTTCTTGTATCCCCTCTGTAGAAAAATATGGATGATGAGAAGGAAAAAAAATTAAGAAGGAAAACACAGATAAAGCTAAGCGCCATGTATGGAAATCTTTAGAGGACAAAATACTACTGAATATATTAAAAGATCAAAGCCTACATGGAGGAAAAGAAGGAACAGGTTACACAAAGAAAGCATGGCGTGATATCTTAGAACAATTCAATGATTCAAGGGTAGAAAAACTTGAATTACAACAATTGAAAAATCATCATAAGTACTACATGAGTTGCTACAGCACCATGGACAGACTTCTAAAACTCACGGGATTTGGTTGGGATGACAACGACAAAATGATAAAAGCTCCAGAAGATATTTGGGAAGAACTAATTAAGGTAAGTTTGTTCAAGTAGAATTCATATAAAGTTTCCATATCCTATTATTAACAAAAACATTAAACAACTTGCAGAAGGATAAGGCTATCCAAGAATATCGAGATAAGGTGTGGCCTATATGGATAGATCTTCAAGCCATATGTGCTAGTTCAACAGCATCTGGAGCTGGTGTTGTATCTAGCAAAGGAAAAGATGGTGCATGTACGACCAAATCTTCACAAATTGATCTCAATACGGAAGTTGAAGTACATGACATCGATTCTGATGAAATCAATGCTTCCCCTGGTGTCTTCACCAAGAAGTCAACTACCATTGAGCCAGAAAAAAAAAAGAAGTCCCCTAGAAGTGGATCCAAGGAAACTGCAAGAGGACAAAAACGGACAGCCGATGATGCCATAATAGCAATTGATCGCCTTGCAGATGCATCACTTAGCATTGCTGAAGCAAAGAAAACAATAGCACAACAAACTGAAGCTTACTCGGTTAAATCTTGTATGGCAATACTAAATAGTATGAGTAATCTAGATCCCAATGAGAAACTAAAAGCGGTAAAGTCATTTACAGATGGTGATAAACGGGCCATTTTCATTGAGATGGATGAAGAGACGCAGAAGCTCTGGATTCTTGATCCTTAGAATTTTTGTAATACACCTTTGAGCATAGTATTTTATTTCAGTCGTTGTCGCACTTTACAAGATTCAGAAAACAATTTCACTTATATTTTGTCAGTTTGTGTGAAGTAATAAATATTGTTTTCAGTTTGGTATTGTTCATTGTTATCCGTCTCAAAATGTAATGGAGGCAAAAGTCAGGCTTGATAAGCAAACTCCTTATAGAAACAGACATGGTTATCCGTCTCAAAATGTAATGGCAGTAGTGTCATTTGACATGACATTCTCTTATGTCGCTGCTGGATGGGAGGGTTCTGCATCGGATCAAGCTGTTCTAAAATGGGCTGTGACTAGTGGGGGTTTAGTTGTTCCTGAAGGTAAAGTACAATTATTTGTGTATCTACAATATATATAAAGATGCTGAGTTTGATATGAAATTAATGTGCAGGTAAATTTTACCTTGTTGATTCAGGTTACGCAAATACTCCAAGATTTATTGCCCCGTATCGTGGAGATCGCTATCATGTTGCTTCTTTTCGTGGAAGTAATCAGCGATATACTAGTGAGAAGGACTTGTTCAACCATCTACATGCATAGTTGCGGAATGTTGTTGAACGAACTTTTGGTGTTCTAAAAGCTCGTTTTCCAATTCTAGGTAGGAAAGGAGGAATTCCTTATCCATACAGAACTCAAGTGAAAATTGTTATGGCTTGTTGCATTATCCACAACTTCATAGGGAAGGTTAATCATCCTGATGAGTTATTCGACCTTTATCAGGATGATTAACCTTCCTTATGAACTTCCCTATGATGAGTTATTGGTGATCAACAAGTTCATAACTTTATGAGCATGGGGAAACAGAACAAAATACTGACCATGGTGATCAACAAGTTCATGGGCAAGCAAGAGAAGATGATAGAGTTGCTGGTGAGAGAGTTCGTGCTGCCATCGCCCGAGAGTTGTGGACTAAACATCAACAACGTAGTGCTCAACCAGAAGATGATTAAATACTGTAATATTTGTTTTCCATCTTCAATTGCAGATATATCTGCATAATTATTGTTGCAACTTTTAATTCTTTATATGGACATGAACTTCCCATTCTTTTATAGGCTTATATGCTCTATCTCTCTATCTCTCTCACCCTCTGCCTCTCCCTCTCTATCTGGAGCTACAAGATGAAATGTTATTGTCTACCAATCTTTTCAGCAAGTAAAGCAACCAATAAACTACTTCAAATTGGTGCATTTTTATGTGACATTCAAGTGTTCCCCTTGTACCTATGCACCAGGTTCTTCAATGGACCAAGTAGATATGTAGCTAATTGCTAAGTCCTGTCAGTTATAAAGTAGTATACTCTCCGCAAGTGCGTGATGTAGACCATGAAAACATGCTAAAAAACCAAAAAGGAAGATAACTGTAGCTTCTCTCGTCAAGTGCATGATGTAGTTCATGTTAATTTACTAGTACAAAACTTGAAAATAATAATCAAACATACCTGCTCCTCTGAATCCCCATCCGCTAGCTTGGAATCCCCATCCGCTACAGCTGCCTGCTGCCCCCGGCGCCGCCGATACAGGCTGATGTCGGTGCAGCCTGCACGGCCGGCGTTGAGGGGAGGCAGGCCTGTGCGTTGACCTGAAGCAGGACCGCTCGCTAGGTACAGCTTGTGCAGGGTCGACGGCCGACGAAACGGAGTACGCCTGGGGACCTAGCGTCCAGGGGAGGGGAGGCGAGCAGCAACCAACATCCAGGGGGCGGAGGCACACAGTAGTAGGCGTCCACGCGCGGCGGCGTGTACCTGGCGACCTGGGAGTCCGGCAGCAACCGGTGTCCAGGACGGCGGAGGCGCGCCGTACCCGGCGTCCACGCGCGGATTCTTCCACGGGCGAGACGAGGGAGCAGCGGTGTGAGCAAGCGGAGGAGGAATCGGAGGGCAGCAGCAGCTCAACGAGCTTGGATGGATGAGGCCATGGTGTGCGGTTTGGGGAAAGTGAGTCACTCATGGGAGGAGAATAGGAATAGGAGCAGCTAGTAGTCGTGGGCATCCAAACAAGGAACTGGCCGACCAGTTTTCCAAATTTCCATTCCAAACGTAGTTATTTATAAACTGGTTATTCGTAATAAACTGACGTAAAACGGGTTTTCCTAGAAATCGGGTAAAAACTCATTTTCTATAATCCTATCGCTAATCTTCACTATCCAAACAACGCCTTAGCCATCGAGAAAGTGGGCGTGGATGATGTTGTTGATGTCCCAAAGAACCCGCTTGTTTCCTCCTGCATCGGGGCGGCCGGCAACGGCAGCGGCGACCTTCAGCATCACAGCCGCTACCGCGGCACCTGCACATCACCGAAGAGAAACATGAGTATAGATGCTTGTTTGACACATGGATCGGGTAACAAACTCCCTCGCATCAGACTATCCTAGTTGGAAACATAGATAAAAATCAAATGAACAGGAGATCGAGAGAGAGACCCAACGACGCAGTCAGGACCAACTTGAGATCCCCTATAGTGGTCATTCCTGACGGAGCGACGAGAAAGATATATTCGGCAGGCAGGCGGCCCGCGGACGTGTGGCTCACCTCTACTGGCCGCCGGCTGCGAAGCGGCAGCAGGAGCGTCCTGCTGGTTATGCCTAGTGGCCATCGTCGTGTGTTGTTCCGGCTTCGTTCAAAGACCTAGAGAACTGGCGACGTGTTTCCAGCGAGCTCCTGAACGGAACAGAGAGGAGCGGCGACCTCTGATTCCTTTGGTGAAGGCGGCGTCGCGTGGGCGTGGAGGGCAAGCGGAGCGGAGGAGCGATTAGCGATGACTCAATGGAGCGGCGTGCGTGCCTCTGATGGGGCGTTGGGATAAGGAATTTTGGTAAGGGAAGAATTGATATGGAGGGATTAGTGTGATTGGTGGAATTAGTAGGACGCACGGGTGAAATATTCCTCTACGGGTGGAGTGCGTTCAGCCATATTAAATTGCTAATTGCACATCTGAGTGGGATTGAATCAGTTGTAATCATTAGATTTTTTAATGAGGTTAATCTAGTGGTGCTAATCAGGCTGGGTACAGTTTCGGGGCTTTAGAAAAGAATTAGTTTGATTGTTTAATATCCTCTCCATTTTAAATTACTCGTTGCAGAAATGGATGTATCTAGAATTAAAATACATCTAGATACATTCATATTTGCGACAAATAATTCAAAACGTAGGGAGTAGTAGTATCTTTACTATTAAAGGAGAATTGAACGTCGTGATGGTTTGACTTCCTGTTCCCACCACCTCGTGCGATCGCTACTTCCTCGCCTGAACTCGTGCGAGAAAAAAAACTCTACGCAACCCCGCACTAAAAAACAAAGAAACTAAACCGGGAAAACAACTGTCTCCCCACCCCTGCCTCTCGATCCGCCGCCGTGTTGCCCGTGCGGGCACTGCATGCCTCTCGCCGATGCTCCCCTCTTCATCCGACGCCACTTCAACGGTCTGCGGCGCCGCGCCGCCCCACACGCTACACTGCCTACCCCGTGCTCGCCCTTGGACGAAGTGGAGCCAGCGGTCATCGCCCACATCACCGAACCTCGCTCCCCGCCCCCCTAGGGGTCCCCCTTCCCAGATTCAGCAAGGTTCTGTTGTGGCCTGATGCTAAATTTGTCCTCCTCAACTCTCTGCTGGCTGATTGATTCGCGATTTTGCAATTTTGTTCCGGCTTGATCGTGTTGCAGTGATGCGGCTGAACAATGCCCCATGGATTTTGTGATTTTGCATTGCCTTGTATTTTTTGCTTATTCCTGATGTATGATCGTGTTGTAGTGACGGAGCTGAACATTGCTCGCTACTAAGTGCAGCCTTGTGTGCTTCACGATTAAGCTTGATAATCCTGTCAAAACAATTTCTGCTATGCGATATCTATTGCCTTGTTAATTAGTGAAGAGGAATCCAGAGTCATGTCATGTGAAATTATCTTTAAGGAGATAACATCCAGCGAGTTAAATTATCTTGAATGTCCACGTTGTGGAACTAATTTTTTTGCAAGATTCCAATTCCAGTAACTTGATCACAACAGGAATCATAAGAACTTATTTTTGCTTGATTCCGGATCTTTCTTGGAAATAAGCTATGTTTTCTGCCATCATTTGCTTCACCTTGAGCATAGTTATTCAGGTTGTTTATCTATAGCAGAACTGTGTGCTGCTAGGGAAAGTGGTATTTTTATTCCATAGGAACAATACCTGGCCGATGAAGTTGAAAAGAAGGTTCTATGCTCTTTGTGTACCTAGCCGATGAAGTTGAAAAGAAGGTTCTATGCTCTTTGTGTTATTTATACTTATATACTAGGCTGTAAATATTAGGCTTGAGTATGCTGGATAAACATTTCAGGCTATATCAGAGAAGCTAGACCATTTAGAGCTTGATTTGCAGTCAAAATACAAGGTTTACCTTTAGTCTTGGTGGCGGCGTCGATTTGGAATTCTTACTGATTTGAGAACAAAAAATATGATTTATAATTGTAATAGCAATTGGAAGAGCTCCAAGGACTGTACAATTCTCAGAAAGTGTTAAGTGCAGACTTAAGCGAAAAGCTTCAGACATTGCAGGTACACATGTTTTCTTGCCATACGCTTGTCGAATGACTGAATGATCATTTGTATTCTTTTTTCATTCTTTTCCAGAAAAAGATACAGGAAACTGAATGCGCCCTAGCAATCCTTGAAGAAAAGTATATGCAGGCAAGCAATATAATAAAAGAGAAGAGGTATCTGATAGAAAGTCTTCTTAAAACAGGTTAGAGTAAAAGGGAACTTCTAAGTTTCTGTTACTGAATATTGATATGTTGGCTTAGTGTGATCCTTGTGAGTTGGAATACTGCCTATTTATTAAGCATGATCATGTTATATGCTTAAGAATTCATTCATGTATAATATTATCATGTGCAAAGGCACTGTTTCTTTTACCTTACTATCTGATTTGTCCGTTTGCATGTCTCCATGGGAAGAGGCTAAGATACTTATACTATACATATACAAAGGTCAACACTGTGAGCTGGGCACACATTGCATCTCCTTACACTATATACGCTGTCCGTGTTCACAACTCTTCATTTCACTAGATCTGAAATGCAATATGTGTCAGACTCTCATGCCTATATATTATTTTTGTTTTCTGTTGGGCCAGTCCATTTGAAGAATCCTAATGGCCATCAGGGTTATGAATTTCTTTGGTGGAAATGATAATGTGGTTTCAAAATTTGGATATAACAAGAGGTGATCGAGTGTGAGAGGATATATAGCTCAGACTTGAAATGGTTTCTTAAGTAACGAAGTCGTGATCTGTGAGTTTTCTTTTGCTACTACCAAACAACCACCTATCTACCTACAGGTTATACTACAGTGAGAAGGGTCAAAAGGGCTGCCTTTACATTCTATGCTTAGGAAATGATTTCAAACTTCCGATTCCGCAGAACATGAGAAGGGCAACAAGGCTGCACTTTGTTCATATGCTAGAATTCATCTAACATGCAATTATGGAGAATCTTTCAGGGAACTATACATTGGAGTGTGATTTTAGACCGGAGATTATATAAGTGATGCAATGTATATAAAGATGCATGATATCTGTATTCAAGCGGCATGTTGATTCATGAAGATATTTTCAATCATTTGTACGAGTAAGGAATTAGATGCTATGCACTTGATGTGAAATTAGGTTAGAATTTTTTTTATGATTTATGTAATATGTGTCTGTAAAAGATGTTGATTCATGACGAATGACATTTTCAATTATTTATACGAGTAAGGAATTAGATACTATGCACCAGATATGAATTACGGTTAGAATTTTGTTATGAATTCTACAATGTGCATTAGTCCATGATGAACCAGGGCCAAGCACAACGCGAAGGAGCCACATGGAGATCGCGGTTAATTGGTGAGACATCGACTTCAGCTGGACGGAGTCATCCAGTATGGTGTATGGAGGAGATGACCACGTGATGTGGACCTGAGTCTCCATCCTGCTACTAACGATGAGGTCGATCCGGCTGCACCCGGGCTGGGGCGATGAATAAGCCCGGGGAATGCTATTCTTCTGATCTCCCCATTGGTTGCAGGTATGCTCCTGTTGGGTTAGTCTGATTAAGAGTTACGGCTAGAGATGGTTCCCGTAGATGATGTGCGCTTGTGTTTTTTCTCATGTATTTTATACTGTCTTTTTTCACCACTGCATGGGTGATGTAATACTGCGTTTGAGGAAAATTTGCATCACTTCTCTCCTATTTTGATTTGTGGGTCTACTCCATTAACTAACATTGATGCTACATTTTCCCCTCTTTTTTCTAATTTGGAGTGTGGCTGTCCATAACGGTTGATTACTTAATTACTGGCTCCGCATTCTGAATTTTATGTCAGAGATGAATGACACCCGACTGACTTAGCATGCAACACATTCTTTTTAGTTGAGGAAACAACCAATGATTCTGTATTGCATGCTAAAAAATCGGATTACAACAAATTCAGATTCCAATTTTTTTAATTGAGGTCAAAGTTTTGGTCCATGCCTTTATGTTTTGAGGATTACAATGGTGTATTTATGTTTTGAGTATATATAAATTCGATACCCCGTGGCAACGCACGGACAATCAACTAGTAGACATAGATATAGAAAAAACAAAGAGAGATTTTGCATGCGTTTGACAGCCATCGTACTGGGCGTGGGGAGTTTGTACATTTGCCAAAAGGCCCATCAAAATGACCAAATTCCAGTCGTAACCGCTGGCTTCCTCTTCCCCAAATCCCGTGCTAAAACCAAAATAGGGTTTCTCGCCACCGGCGGCGGGATGGGCCGCAACTCAGCGGAGCACCGCCGTCAGTGCCCTCCGCGGCGGCACGCCCCCGAGGATATGGCCTCGCTGCCGATCCCCGACGAACTCCTCGCCGAAATCTTCGTTCGCCTGCCCACCCCAGCCGACCTCGTCCTCGCCTCCGCCGCCTGCGTCTCCTTCCGCCGCGTCGTGGCCGACCGCTCCTTCCTCAGGCAGTTCCGCAAGCTCCACGCGCCGCCCCTCCTCGGCTTCCTCGGCCCGCACACCGGCTTCGACCCCGCCGAGCGGCCTCACCCCTCCGCATCTGCGGCCAGCGCCGTCGCCCTCGCCGCCGACTTCTCCTTCTCGTTCCTTCCGCCCCCCGGCCCCGCTCACCGCTGGGCTCTCTGGGACGTCCGCGACGGCCGGGTCCTCCTCCGCGGGATGCCCCTGGAAGATTCTCATGGAGTCGTCTTCACAGAGACGGTGGTGTGCGACCCTTTGCACCGGAGGTACCTCATGCTTCCCTCAATCCCTGACGACGTAGCAGCTACCGTGGAGGGGCCACGCCCACATTCATGCGAGATTTTCCTTGTTCCCGAAGGCGGCAATGAGGACGATGAGTCAACAGCCGCTGAAGAGACGTCATTCAGAGTGATCTGGATGGGGCACTATGAAGATAAGCTCATCACCTATGTCTTCTCTTCCAGCACCAGACAATGGCAAGCCATTCGATCCCTTACCTGGACCAATTTGTCAGCTGGCTCGCTATCATCGACAGAGACGACACTCTTCTGCCAGCGCCAATACGCGTATGGCTGCTTTTACTGGCTGCCAAATTCGAAGCACGGAATAAAAATGTTGGTGCTCAACACCCGTAAGATGGAGTTCTCCGTTGCTGAACCCCCAGCTGAACCCAAAGTTTGTTACAGACATATAACCATGGTGGAGGCAGGAGAAGGCAGGCCCGGGCTGGTTGTCCTTACATACGGCCCACGCGGCCACATTTATACCATTTGGAGAAACAATAATGGGAGTTCCAGCCAATGGCAAAAGGATAAGGTAATCCCACCCTCACCGGGATCTGGGTACGTGCTCAGACAGTCGATGGGGACACATTTGCTTTTGAATCACTGGGGGTTCTCATCCTTCGACGAAGAATTATGCACAGACTTATGCACGTTGGACATGAAAACATTAAAGATTGAGAGAGTGTGTGCTTCCACAGTGCAGAGCTTCGCATATAGCAACTATCCACCATCGTTGTCGTCACCGACAATATCAAATGGTAAACTCTCTGTTGCTTGCTCTTCATTCTTCTCACATAGCTTGTCTGATGCTTGATAGTTGGCTATAATCACTGGTTCTCATTTACACGTTTCATAGTTGTTAATTCTTTTGTGCTTGTGATAGAGCTGATCAGGCTTAGGAACATTATTGTGATTTGTTTGTTAGTCTGTCCTAAATGCTACTTTAATAGGACACAAGGAAAGATGTTGAACACGACGAGTACCATTTTGGAGGCATCATGAATTCATAAAAAACACTAGATCACGAGGACCATTTTGGCAAAAATTGTTGTTGTGGTCAAGCTAATCGAGAAGGAATACAAGTCTAAAATTATTTTCACCTCCGGATTGTTTCAACTTGGAAACAATCGTTGCGGGTAGCAGGAGTTTATTTATCTCTTTTGATAGATATAATGAGACAGAGAAGTCGCGTTTTGTTCATCTTTACACCTACAAATCCATTTATCATATTGACTCCAGATGAATATAAGTAGGAATAGCTGGTATGGTTGCAAATAAACACCCAAGCAATTTCTACCACTAATGCATCTCCTGTGTATATTGTGAGGATAATTGAAGGGGTGAGCTTGATTAATTTCTCAAGGGTGTTGCCATGCAAATAGCGAAAAATTGATGTGCTTGGGAACTATTTGATTTGAAATAAGACTGTCAAGATAAATTAGATGCAGGGAAACCATGTTTTTACATAGTTAAAAGTTTTGAACTTGTTGCCTATCCTTCAGGGCGCATGCTGAATGCAAGTAGTTTTTTGATTGTCACTACCTAGACCTGAGTTTCTATTCCTTGACTTGACTTAGAAACTTGGTATGCTACTAGGTAATTTATTAAGTCCTGCAGCGAGAAGCCACCATTTCTTTTATGACTTTAAGTTCTGCTGTGATTCATTTCTAAATGATTGTATGCCTTTGTGTTGTTATGTGTTTACTCTTGTACTGCAAATTACAGTCTTAAAAAATACAGAATTGAGTGTTTGAGGTCAATACTGCTAATTGGAACATTGGGGAAAAGAGTTCCAGGCGATTTTCCATGCATCATGTTGTGTTGTTTGGTTTAAGACCTACTCCCTCCATCCCATAATATAAGAGCGTTTACACTTGTGTAAAAAATGCTCTTATATTATGGGATGGAGGGAGTAGTATTTTATCTCAGCTATTCTGCTAGCTTCTTCATGTGTTTCCTCCTAAGCAATTTTCCAACTTGTTACCCAATATAAAGACCCAAGGTTTATTCCTTTTGCTAACAAGTTTCTGAAGATCTGAATTTTTTTTGTGTGCATAATTTCGACAAATTAGACGGCTATTGAGGAGGAGGTAATGGAACAAGGCGCGGAGACGCTGTAAGGGTGTGTTTGGTTGCTGTCATGGGATAGAATGTCATGGGTCCGACCCATTCCAAAAGCCCATTCCCGTGTTCAGTTAGCCGAAGGGCCCAGAACCCACCAGTCCCAGAAAACCGAATATTCGGTGATTATGCGGAACCGACGCATACCTCCAAATCGGCCGGACGACAGAGAACGAGCCCTCGAGCCCTCGAGCCCTCGTTCCCCTCGCACGCAGCCCCCCTCCCGCATCTCAGCGCCGCCAACCTCCCACATCTCTCCCTCTCTCGATCTGCCACTCCTCCCTCTCCAGCGCCGATTCCCTCTCCTCCCCGTCGTCTCTTCCCTCTCCAGCGCCGATTCCCTCTCCTCCCCGTCGTCTCTCCCCAGATGGCGCACATCTGCAGCTCGGCAGCGACCTAGGACCGGGTGGAGACCTACCTGGCAGCGGCAGGAGAGGAAGGAGCGGCCGGAGGTGTGCCTACAGATCTGGATTGGCGGCTAGCAACGAAGCCAAGGTATGGTTCCTACTCCTTTGTATACGCTTGATGGGTACAATGGATTGATGGCAGATTTTTATTTCCTGTGTGTGCCATGTTCCTCCTTTATTTGTTCCATATATATGTGATGCTGCCTACTGTGTAGATCTATGATTACCCAAAAAAATTTAATAAGTGATGCTGTGTACTCACCAGATCCATGGTTACAAGTCATTAGTAGTCATATATTTTTGACTGTATGCATCACTTGTAGATGGTCAGCAAGATGAACAAAAGAAAAAGGATGGCTAGGGGAGCAGCTGTTTTTGTTGCACTAGCTGCAATGGCAGTCATTGTTCGGGCAATGATAAGGAAGAGGAGACCACGTATTACCTATGGCCCAATGCATGAAAGAGATCGGATCAGATATGACTATCTAAACCAGAAAATTTGGCAAAGCGATGTGTTATGCAAAAACATGCTAAGGTTTGAAAGAGCAGCGTTCTTTCGCTTGTGTGGCATATTGAGGGATCGCAACTTGCTAGAAGATAGTCCACATCTTAGTGTGGAGCAACAATTGGCAATGTTTTTGCATACAATTGGGCATAACCTTCAGAATATGGTTGTTTCTGCCAATTTTGGTAGATCATATTGCACAACCAGCATCTATTTTAGAAAGGCTCTTCATGCCATAGGCGAGCTTCGTAATGATTATATAAGGCCACCATCATTGGAAACCCCCGCAAAAATTGCAGGAAATCATCGATTTGACCCATATTTTAAGGTAATTTCAGAGACTATTCCTTAGCTATCTAGGCTATATGATATGCCATTTAATACTGGTCTCTATATAGGATTGTATTGGAGCTATCGATGGTACACATGTGCGAGCAGGGGTTACCAAAGATGTGGAGCCTTCTTTTCGTGGTAGGAAGGCCTTTACCACTCAAAATGTGATGGCAGCAGTAGATTTTGACCTCCGCTTCACATATGTGTTGGCTGGTTGGGAAGGGTCTGCACAAGACGCGACCGTCTTAGCTGATGCATTAACTCGTGAGAGAGGCTTACAAGTACCACCTGGTAAGACGTTGACCTAGATAGAAATTGTCCATTTGTTACTGCCTTACGAAACCATTGTAACCAATATTTATTTTTATTTTTTAGGAAAGTACTACCTAGTTGATGCCGGTTATGGAACCAAGCCTGGGTTCTTACCACCTTTTCGTGGCGTGAGGTATCATTTGAATGAGTGGGGCAACAATCCGGTCCAAAATGACAAGGAGCTATTCAACCTTAGGCACTCATCTCTACGGGTGACGGTAGAGAGGGCTTTTGGATCTCTCAAGAGGCGTTTCAAAATTTTAGATGATGCCAAACCATTCTTCACTTTCCCGGTCCAAGTTGACATTGTTATAGCTTGTTGTGTTCTTCATAATTATGCACTATCACAAGGGATCGATGAATTCATTATACCGGAAGTGACATGGACCACCCAACCAATTCGAACATCAAGGCAACAATTAAGTGACAATAGGGCCTTGGTGGACCATAGGCTACAAATTGCTGCCCAAATGTGGGAAGATAGGCAACTTATGTATGCCAATTTATGAGTGCAGTGCACTATGTATTTGTAATGTTTATGCAACTACCTTTGCATTCATTTGATGGCTGGACAGATTGTGGTATTTGTTATGTCAAACCATGTATTTGTGATGATTTCATCATTTTTATTGCAACATTTTGATGGCTGGACAGATTGTGGTATTTATTATGTCAAATCATATATTTGTGATGATTTCATCCTTTTTATTGCAACATTTTGATGGCTGGACTGATTGTGGTATTTATTATGTCAAACCATATATTTGTGATGATTTCATCCATTCTTTTGCAATTTTTTGATGACTGGACAGAAATGGACAATGTTGAAGTTACCGCTGCAAGTGGAAACTCCGGGAAAAGTGGGGTCATTGTATGGACCACTTCCATGACCAACACTATGCTAGGTTTTTTGGCTGACCTTGTTGCTAAAGGGAAGAGAACTTCTAGTGGATTCAGGGAGACACATCTCAAACAATGTGCTGCTGTTTTGAACGAGCAATTCAAGCTAACTATCACCTCTGATCAAGTTAGAAACCATCTCAAGAAGTGGAGGAAGATTTGGGTCAGGGTTGTCAATTTGAAGAATTTAAGTGGAGCTCTATGGGATGAAGATACTTGCACAATTAGGCTCAGCGATGAGCACTATGCAGGTCATTGTATGGTAAGCTTCTTATAGTATGAACGATATCATCTCATTTTCTGCCTTCATTATGCTAATGACTTGCAAATTTTTTGTAGACCCACAAACCTGATGCTCCCTTCTTGAATAACCCAATTGAACACTATCATGCTATGGCGACCATTTTTGGAACAACCGGGGCTAAAGGGATGAATGCAAGGTCTGGAAATGATCTCCTTTCTATTGACGTCGATGATGAGGAGAATGGTGAGGTGAATGGTGAGATCAACACGTCACCGCAAGTTGGTGAGTCTTCTGACCCCAAAGGACCACCAAAAAAGAAGGCCAAGGTGGTGAAAGTTCTAGAGGATCCACTAGGTGCCATTCTCAAAGATGGGTTTAAACTTGTGGCTGAAGCTCTTGTGAAATCTGGTGGAGATGATGATGATATACCCGATGACCTTTGGGATGTAGTCTCTTGTTTGAAAGAATTTGATGAAGAGCACCTTGCCCATTACTATGCTCATCTTGTTGACAACCCCAAGACTGCAAAGGCCTTCATGAAGCTTTCCGAAACCAACAAATCTGTTTGGGTGAGTAGGTATGTGAAGAAGAACTTCTAAATTTGATATGGTTGTCAAGTATGTGAACTTGGCATGTATGGCTGTAGTGCCATTGGGTTGCTTTTGGATGTTTGGTATGTGAACATGTATGGCTGTAGTGCCATTGGGTTGCTTTTGGATGTTTGGTATGTAAACATGTATGGCTGTAGTGCACTTTCCTTGGTTATTTGTATGTGAAAGACATGTACTGCCTATTTGTATGTGAAAGACATGTATGTGCTGATTGCTTTTGGATGTACCAAATGAACTTGCTACATGATTGCCATCTTATGATATTGCTGGAAATTGTGTTCTTTGTCAATATATATTGTTATGTTGTTTTTTTCTTGAAAATACAAATGAAATGCTGCTGAAAATTTGAATTTTTGTTCTTCCATTCTTCCAAACCAAACACTGGAATGGAACCAACCTGTTCTACTTTTTTGCACCTACCAAACACAAGAACGGAACCGACCCGTTCCTCTGGAATGGAACCATTCCATTCCGTGACAGTTGGTTCCTCAACCAAACACACCCTAAGCTGAAGGGCGCGTAGATTGCCATCACGATGAGAGTACTGCCGATGATGCGGATGCTGGAGGTCAGGCTGATGTGTTGAGGGTTGGAGATGGTGCCTATTAGGGCTGTGCTGCAACTTGAAAATAGGCTCGTGGTATGTATGTAGTAGGGTGCTTTTGGTTGTACTCCCTCCGTTCCGAAATGTAGGTCTTTGTAGAGATTCCACTATCAACTACATATGGATGTATATAGATGCATTTTAAGTGTAGATCCATTCATTTTGCTCCGTATGTAGTCCATCAAGTGAAATCTCTACAAAGACTTATATTTAGGAACGGAGGGAGTAATATGGTATGTATGTGTTGATGGTGTGACTGCATAATCGATGTTGGTGGTGAGAGCATAATCGATGTTTAGTTTCTGTGCAATTAGTATGCTGATTACGGCTCTGTACTAATGTTCCTCAAAAAAATCAGTGAGGTATTTGGAACTAATGTAAAAGGCCAAGATGTTTTGTTAAAAGTCAATTTTCTCTGTTCTGCTAAATTGTGTTGAATCAGATTGCTAGTTTATTTGAATATCAGTACGTTGTTTCACAAATCAGAGCCAAGCTCGATGACAGTAGTAGTGTGTGTTTCGAATGTGCATCATGTCTTATAAGAGATGCCATTTTACCAATCTTGTTTTAGAACGCTCAGGCCATGCTTTGTGCTGGTGACATACAGGTTATGATAATCCAGCTTTTCTAGCATGTTTTTGCCTATTTCTGTTTATGGCTCTTAAGTTTTCCATGATTCATCCCCTTATCTTCACCAGCCTTTGTTTGGGCCATGTATTCCAACCTGTAGTGGAATTCACAGCGAGAAACACATGTAAGCAAGTCTTTGATGTTATTTATATTTCTGTCGAGGTCAATATTATTATGTCAGTATGGCAGTAGGCAAGAAGAGTTCTGGAGGTTGCTTCTCCATGTGTTGTATGTGCTTTGCTTTGAGCCCTGGTATGGTCTAAATGCTGTCCAAATGGTTCTGGGAAACTTTTGAGAGATCCATGTATCAATATGACTATAGGCAAGGTTCATTCCCTAGAAAATTTTGAAACAATTCCACAAATTGAAGTGCAGATATATAACTAATCTGGGAAACTTTCAGCTAACGGGAACCATTGGTTTGAGAGATTCATGCTTCTGGATGTTTAGCTTCAAAATTTGACTGAATTTTAACAGAAATTTCAAAGTTTCCAGACATATTACAAAAAATCCCAGAAATTGAAGAATGCATATATGACTGATCTGAGAAAGTTTCAGCTCACGTGGATCATTGGTTTGAGAAATTCATGCTTCTCACCTTTCAGCTTAAAAATCTGACTGGATTTGGTTAGGAAGTTCAAAGTATCCAGAAAAAAAAATGAAAACAATTCAGAAATTCAAGAATTTGTCGGCGGACATAGAATTTTTGGTCGGCAAATTCAAAGGAATCATTGAGTGAAAAATGAAAACAATTCAAAATATCACTAATCTGTGAAAGTTTGTCTTGGCGCACATTCTCTTGGAAGCCGACGGCTGCAGTTCAGCAAAAGAAGGTTTGTCCGAGACCTTACTGGCCCACATTCTCTTGGAAGCCAACGGCTGCAGTTTATGACTGTCACCTCCTGCAGCAGCAGCACGGCTCGCCCAAGGGCCAGCTTCAGGAACCCAACCTGGTTTGTCCCCCCGGTGAACTGATCGAACACCACCTTCTTGACACGCGACTGCACGCATCCGATCAGACCGACCCCCTGCCAGAAGGTGGAGTTGAGCTTGTCCATGGCCTTGGCTTCACCGTGGTCATCCTAGTAGTCGGTGTCATTGTCGGACATAGAATAGACATAGAATTTTTGGTCGGCAAATTCAAAGGAATCATTGAGTGAAAAAGGAGCAGAGAAAGGGCCGACTTCTCAACTTCTCTAGTTGCTCTCTGTTTCCAACTTCTCATTGCCGCAAGTAAAGCAGATGCACAAGAATCTATACATCATACAGGCCATAGAACACAGCGGTTCAGTGAATGAACTAGATCAAAATTGCGCACACCCGTTTCGGGCGCACTAGAGTGAACCTTGCAGCCTAGCTAGAGCTCGAGGGCGGCTTCAGGTCATGGAGGAACGGCGCGGGCCTGACGTAGGTGAACCCCGCGAAGTTGCCTTGCCCGCCGCCGGCAGTGACGGGGGTGGCGGCCGGGGAGTCCAGCACGGGCGTGTTGGTCCAGCACACGTCGAAGTTGGCGATGCAGGTCAGGCCGGCGACGTCGGGCCGGAAGCTCGGCTGGATCTCCCTGGCGTCCAGCTTCCTCCAGTTGATCGGCTTGAACCACCTGTGCTTCTTTATCTCGTCGCTGCCGCCAGGTCCGGTTCCCAGCCGCTTGCCGGCCTCTTTGTGCAGCAACTGAAATATTGCAATATTTTAGATAATAAAACAGTTAACTAGCCAGTTTCCCTCATGCTGTTTTTTGTTCTGTAAGACCTCTATATGGTACTATTTGTGCTATGAGTTACTACATGATGTATAATGAAATCAAACAAGTTGGAAAACGTACTCCTTTCAGCAGTGAGTGAGCTTCACTAGTCAAAAACGGAGGAAGCTTCAACTTCTCCTTCACTATCTTCTGCTGAACTTTGTCTCTGTTCCCAACAAACGGGGGCTGCAAAGAGTAGGAAGTCATAAGCCATGACACGTCTGCACAGAAAACCTCTCGGATGATAAGCTTGACATCCCATACAAATATGCAACTCACCTTGCCCGTCAGCATTTCAAACAGGAGGATTCCTACACTCCACCAATCTGCGGCCTTATCATGCCCCTGGCCCTGAATAATTTCAGGGGCCATATACTCGAGAGTGCCACACATCGAGTTTGATCGGGTGTTCTCACGGAATTCTTTCGCAAGGCCGAAGTCAGTTAGCATGGCCTATAACAGCGGCACAAGCAAATAGATGTCAGATAATCAAAGAGAAGACAAAACGGGATTGTTGGTTGCAACAAAGAATTCTTACATGGCCTTCAGCATCCAATAGGATGTTCTCGGGCTTAAGATCTCTATGCATAATCCCATTAGCATGGAGGTGGGCTACAGCAGATATAATCTCAGCCGTATAGATTCGTGCAAGTTCCTCCCTGTTAATATGAAAGGGTTTAGTTTAAAGGCATGTGCAGCTATCTTTTAGCAAACAAAATTACTAACAAGTGAAACAGCACCTAAATAATCCTTGCTTGTAGAGCTGAAAGAAGAGATGCCCCCCGTTTACGAAGTCCAGGACAAGGTAAAGTCGATATTTGGTCTGCACAGGCAAACTGTTTGAATGTTTGTACCAAGATATGAATGCCAACGCAGAGATGACAATATGTATACACATGACCTACCTGAAAGGAGTACCTCAGCTGCACTACATAAGGATGGTCAACTTTTGTCAGTATGTCTCTTTCAGCTTTCATGTACTCGGAATGGTTTTTCTCCAGTATCTTGTCCTTCCTCATGACTTTCATTGCATATATTTCTGAAGTACCCTTCTTTCTCACCTGAAAGACTTTGCCAAATGCCCCTTGGCCTACAAGCTTCAAGATTTCAAAGTCATCAAGCCCAACACCCTCATCCTCAGTCACGGCATCACCAAACTCTTCATCACTGAACTGCTCTAGGTTAAGTTCCTTTTCTTCTGTAGTGTGACCTACAAGTTCTGATGATCCATCTGCTATGTTTAGAGTGAGCTTGCCAAGTCCCAAAGAGCAGCTAACAAGTGATGATGGACCAACAAGAGAATGTGACCGCTTGAAGATGACCGCAGGATCATTATAAACCTCCTCAGGGGACTCAACAGGAGCTGCAGGGCTGTCAGGATCAACAACACAAAGTTCTGTTGCTGTCTCGACTGGACTGGAACCAAAAACATCAGAGAAATCATATTCAGCATTTTCAGAGGAGACAACGCCCGGGGGATCCATGGGGAGAATTGTCTTTGTAGTAAAGAGCTTGGGTCCTTGTGCAAGCTTTACTGCCAGAGAGGATGTCTGAGAAAAAACCATCTATCAAAGGCCAATGCAGCCGAGTATGGCAGCTCCAGGGCAAGTCTCCGACATACTGAAACTAATGACTCCTGCTACATTGCATTCTCAAGTAGGCTCGCTCCACAATTTCCAAGGATGTAAAATGATGTACTGCTGTGAACAGAGAGGCCTTGAACAAGTTGAAGTTTCCACTATGAATTGGCCAAGTATCCTGCGAAAAGGCAGATCAAAACGATGCTGCTGTTCCCTGCTGAATATGACTTGCTTGATGCCAGTGTTGTTCTTCCTGGACTCGTGAAGCAGAAATCTAAAACGGACACAGAACAGATAAATCGTCAGTCTCATCTAGTATTGGAAGAAATCTAAAAAGGAAAGCAACATTTGCAGGACAAGTATTAGATAGGGATACCCTGTGCAAACGACCAATATCTTCTGTAGGGGAATCTATAAGAACATGGTACAAACGGTTACTGTAGTCAGTTCTAAGAATATTTATCTTGCTAGGATTTAAACCTTCACTGACACCAGAAGCAATCATGTGTTGCAGGAAAACTCTCTCGACATCAACAAAACTAAGGGACAATCAGTTGACTACTGGCAGGATCTCAGTTTGCATCACCGACCATCAGCACCTATCACTGGCCTCATTTGAAGCTCCCACACAGCAATCAGCAAGGAAGAAGCCGGCGGATGACTCTGCGGCTTCACCACTTACAGATATGTAAGGTGCATCACTGCATCATCAGCAGTTCGAGCATCTTGAATGCCCTCAAACATCCTGAACAGTGAACAGTGTGCATAGTGTACTAAATTCCCAGCACAAGGAAGCTGGAGCTTTGCAATCTAGCAAGGAGAAAAGATTTCTCGAAAGTTACTTCCAGATTCTTAGAACACAAAGGCATACATGCTTTCTAAAAGCAGGACAACGTGCCTTTAGTCCAAAATTGTACTTCCAACTTCCACAATCCTACCATCCTAACCACGCTATGCTCAACACCTCGACTCAGCCTAGCATCGGCATTCCTTTGCTGAACAACCAATCAATTAGCAACGGATTCCCGATATAGATCGAACTCCACCCCACTGACACAGCAAAGATTAAAACCGCACGCTACTCTTTCCCCGCTCGACCGCATCGAAATCACTGCAACCAAGCCATCACCCCAGAAACCACGAGATCCGCAGTGGGGAACGAGAGGTAAGCGAGAGAGAGAGCCAATCCAGCGGACAAACACAGATCGAGGAACCGAAGGCGCGGGACTAGTCTATCTGCTCTCTCACTTCCCGCGAGCGCTGCGTCCGTCAGTAAATCGTAGTTCAGATAAGGGGCGAGACCAAACCGCGGGGAGGGGGTGGGGAAGCTCACCTTGCGTGATCCGCGGAGGTGCGCGCGGTGCCGGCGACGCCCCGGCGAGCTCCGCTCCGGGCGGTGGGCGAGGAGCGCGGTTGGTGGAGCGAGGTGGGCGGCCTGGGGGAGGAGGGGAAAGGCGACGGGCGACGGACGGACGGGGCGCGCCGCGTCCGGTCAACTACGCGGGCTGGGTGCCTGGGTGAGGCCCACTTCCAGTGGGTGGGTGGTTGGTTATGGCCAGATTAGCCGCGCCGCCGGGTGGGTCCCTCTTATGCAAGGGGAAAAGAGGATTTCCCGCGAATTGGATATGCTTGAGTTGTCACTGCCAACATGGGTAAAGCAAAAGCATATCCCTAAAAAAAAGCATGTCCATTGCCTCCAATTCCAGCCGTTGGATCTGAGATGAGTGAACCAGAATTGAG
Organism: Triticum urartu; assembly: GCF_056163025.1. Taxonomy (NCBI): domain Eukaryota; kingdom Viridiplantae; phylum Streptophyta; class Magnoliopsida; order Poales; family Poaceae; genus Triticum; species Triticum urartu. The sequence continues at coordinate 66,949,845 of NC_141874.1, forward strand.
CCCCCCCCCAACCGCACACGACTGCCTACGATGTTGCCATTTGCCCTCTTCCCGCCTCGTCATGGCGCACTGGTTTACAATTTCTCGCCTCCTAGGTCTTTGGCACCTATGCAGACACACGAACGAAATAGTCTTTAGGGGTAGTCTCTGTGACTCTCACTCATCTGCAGGGCCTGCAAGACGATGCCGTCCTCTACCCTGTGCGCCTACCAACCGATCATCGGGATGATGTCGAAGCCTAGCTCTCGTTTGTGTGAGTGGGTTGTAATGTGCTCGTGAGCTTAGGTTTTTCTCATCTCGCTTGTGTTTGCCATGTACGTAAAACCTTTCCCACCTTTTCTCTTGGCCTTTTTTAATGGAATTTCAGCTTGAAAACCTCTCTTCCAAGTGAATTTTTGAAGAAAAAAGGCGATGCATTGACTACAATGATTAGTCGTCACAAAATACATTGAATTTGACCTTGTCTGGAGTTTCGTATAGTTACATACCTCTGAGAGTTTTACATATGTGATTAATGTGGCACAGGAAAGACCATTGTAACTTTTATAAGTTATTATATACTTAAATTTTGAATAGGAACTAGCATGGAGGTAACATAAAACATAAAATCTCTAATCACCCATGTAGAATCTCATCCAATCTAAGCTAGACTTGGCCAATCCGCACCCTAAACTTCCACGAACACACCCGCGGACGCAACCACATACAATCCCGGACGGCCCCTCGTACTGGATGTCAGACAGGCGCACTTTCTCAAATTAATGCATGTCCATGCACGTCCATGATACACGTGAATATCACACGTAAATAACAACCGTTGGTGGCAAAAATACATAGTTCGAACATTAAAAAAAGTGCATAATTCATTGGCTTTTGTTGTGGGTCCACATATGCTCTACAACATCATTGAATTGTTATGTGTGCATGTGATGATCTCAAAGATTCTGATGCATTTGTAGAAAATTAGTAAGCTCACATTCGTCTTGTTGTTCCGGGTTGTTGACTTGTTTCCCGGGTTTGCCAAAATCATGGGTTCGAGCTACCCCTTCACCTCATCCTCGTCAATCATATTCTGGAATTCTCCAGAGATGACACAACATGTCATTAGCTGCCATAAAGTCTCTAATTCCCATATTATTGCAGCTCCACGAACAATTCCCCTATGAGCTTGGAGTACCCCGAATGCCCTCTCCACACCCTTCCTAACTGCTTCTTGCATTGTTGCAAAGTGGATTTGCTTGTTTCCGCAGGGATCAGATATGGTCTTCACAAATGTCGCCACATTGAGAATAGATACCATCGGCAAGGTAGTACCCCATGCCGTGGTCGCGGCTGTTGACATTGAAGCTGCACAACGACGTTTCTCCATTACAAAGTCTCTTAAACACGGGAGATCACTAAAGCACATTGATGTCGTTGTGAGAAAAAGACGTTCAAAAGAAAGCATGCAAAATCCACAAGTCATGTGATGCCACTTTTTTCAATATGATGGTGGCCTCTTTGGTGTGACCTTGATACATCCTGCACAAACCTTTGGGAAAATTCTTTCATTGTCAATGCATGCAATCAATTGAACCAAGCATAACTGAAAAACCTCTTGCCTCTTCAATAGCCAATAACCTTTTATGCATCTTGCACATTTGGTTCTCTTAGACACTCTGCTCCAAACAACCTCCACCACAGCACGGGCAAACTTAACAATTGTCTTTAGGCATGTGCTCTCTCCCATTCGTACCATCTCACTAACGGCATCGGTGACGGTACTAAGTGCAAGCATGCTCATAATAGCCATGCATTTCTGCTTAGCAAATAACGACGGTTCTTTGCAACAATTCCCGATGAGCTTGATGTAGGGATAATGTGCCTCCACTCCTTCCACCACACTCAAGAACAAGAGTTTGCGCATACAGAGGCATCGACGAGACCATTCATCAAGAATGTTGGTTCGGGATTAAAGTAGTCCTCGTAGAGCAGCCGTGCTCCGAAGACCCTATCCCGGTTTAGAACTTTTCTACTGTTGATCGAACCCTTGAAGTTTAGAATGTGCTCCACCTCTCGGCCCATTTCCCGTTGGATGCTCATGATCATCAACATCTCTGTTTCTTCGTTCGAATCCTACGAATCGACGATCTCCATTTGAATTAATTCATCAAACTTTGTCGATGCATAGTCCTCATTCGATGAACCATCCGAATCCATCGTCTTGCCTACAAAACAATCACAAAAAAACTGGTCGAACAATGTGTCGAGCTCATTGAGGGCAAGATGCAGACTGAGAGGAGCCGAATGTACCATGGAGGTGTTCGGGCTAACTAGAGTGTCTGTGGCGGCGAGAGTATAGGGGAGAAGTGTTGTCACGCATGCTGATGGCGTTGATGGCTCGGTACGACAACGAAGCTAAGGGAGGGCCGGCACGGACGAGGGGAAGAGAGTAGAGGAAAATGGCTGGTCCAACAAGTTGCAATTTACGGTGTGTCCTCCCTGTCGAGTCCGACGTGGCGAACGTGCCCGGGCTTCCCCATATCTGCCCCATTTTTTAGCTAGATATGAGGGATTCTGGTCAGCCCGGAGGTTTACCGACGCTATGTGGCGCCCATATGGTTCGTGTTTTCTTGACCGGTCGATGACCAGACTGTCCGTCCAGGCTTACAAGGGGTTTGGCGAGCCCGGTTGTAGATGGTCTAATATCACTAATTTACTTCAGCAGTCTCCATCGGCAACAAGTCGTTAATCCTCATTTGTCTATTTATCCTCTCCAGCCCGTTTGGACTACCGTCAGCCATAGCGCATGATCCGGATGTGATGTCTGCGTTGGATTGGCTCTGGCTCCTATCACTGCTTTGCAGAACACATCCACGTGACAATGTGTGCTTTGGTGGGAGTTGCTCTGACTAGACACACCCATGACCCACATCTTCATCTTGGACTGAAATATATAAGTTGCACCGTGTGGAGTTAAAAAATACACTTGCCCTTTTGCTGATTTTTTCTTTTTAAGAAAAAAAGGAACATCATGGGCACACGCTCGCCTTCAACTTGGCGTTGCAGACCATGCATGGGCACACGCGGACGCGATATCTTTCTCGCCGCAGAATCGTCACGTTCTACACGACCAGGCGAATATATCCAGGGCTCCCGTGCGCAAGGGACCAGCGGCCGCGCTCCCCGTGTGGGCGGCCGTGTGGCCCCGCGGACCGAAAACAACTAGGCGGCGGTAGGTGACGACCCGCGCCGGTCGGTGGCGGTGCCATGCCAGTGCGCCTCGACTGTTCGCAGCTGCAGTTCTATGCGGGGCCACGCCAGGCGGCCGGCGCGGCACCGCCCACCGTCCACCTGCCACAGCCGTGCAACCCGGAGCTCGTCGCCGTTGACAAAAACGCGCGGCTCGCGCGCCTCGTGGCACCGAGGACGGCGACGAGAGAGAGCGTGCCGCCAAAAAACGCCTTTTTCCATCTCAAGCTCAGCCGGCGGCGCCTCATTTATTCGGCCCGCGTGACGCTGCTACGGTGTGGCGTGATGTCGCTGGCGACCGTGCCGCGCCATCTTTGGCAATTGGCGACATGGCAACGATCCTCGTTATTACGTACGTACGTGAACGGGTCGCGCGAGGCCCAACTTCCTCCGGTCGCCACCCGCGACTTTCGCCGCCACGACAAGTCCTTGTTTATACTCCACCTCACTCCGTTTTCTCACCCCTTCTTGGAGTACAGACCGAACGCCTGCTACTATTCCGTTCCGCACTGACCGGGTTGACCTAACAACGCGGCTTGGCTTGGCTTGCTTCCCTTCCGTGCGTGGAGGGTGGCCCGAAGCAAAGATAAACAAAGAACATCCCGAAAACAAACGCAGATCTAAGATTTTGTGCCCAGATGCCAAATCCATCGGAACGACGCATAGTTTACTCCTGCTGCGACCATCAGGGTGTCTCGAACCTGCTCGGAAAACGACGGCCCGGCGCGCGCGCGCGCTCGCAGTGCGCATGGCAATGCCGGGGTGGGGGCCGCGGAGCCAGATTTCATCCGTTTCCTTCACTTTTCCTGGTGATGGTCTCCTCCCAGCGACAGTGAGCGGGCGGGCGCGCGCGTCAGCCGCTACGCCCGTCCCCGGCGCGACCAGTCACCAGCACGATCACCGCGGAAAAGGGGCCACACGCGGCTCCACGGTGGACGTCCAGAAGGGCCAGCCGGGGCGCGACCAGGACGACGCGGTGGCAGCGTGACTGGCGTCGGCGACACGGTCGCCCCCCCTCGGCCCGGACGACCTGGCCGCGCCACTCGATCGCTCGCTCGCCAGCCAAAGCCAACGCCGAATCCCGCGGGGAGCGCACCGGTCGTCCCTGTCGTTGAAGCGGTCAGCCGCGGCCGCGCACACCAGCCCGCCTCCTTCCTCCTCCTCGCCCCACCCAGCGCATATAAATATTTCTCCGGCGCGCGCGCATCGTTTTACATGAGCTCAGCTCCTCCGTCTCCACTCCAAACCTCGCCATTATTCTATTGCTCGCAAGCCCAACAGGGACGCGTCTCTCTGCCTCCTCGCTTCCATCGCACGTAGAGTACTACAAGAAGAAGAGCCGCATCGGGCTGCCCGGTCTGGACTCCCGCGACGACTAGCGAGAGCTGCCTACATATAGCTAGCTTCCAAGGATTGGATTTGGAGGAGAGGCGGCTCGATTCCGAGGAGGAAGAAGAAGCTGCAAGAGCACGCAAAGCGGGACGTCTTGTTCTCGTCTCGAGTGGACGCCGAGGGAAAGTGGGAGATTTTGCGGTGAGTGGGTGCGCTTTCTGTTAGCTGTGCTCGAGTGCCTCCGTCCTGTTCTTCCTCCTTTCCGGAAACAACAAATTGGACGAAGAAATTGGTGCCAAAGCGCTAACGATTTTATGCTTTCATCTGTCAACGCAGGCCGCGAATTTGATTGATCGAGTGATGCTCTGGGGCCTTGTCGGCTCATGGCGATCTCGGACACCAGCGGCGGGGCTCGCCACGTGAGGTGCCCCAGGTGCCGCAGCGTCCTCCAGGAGCCCGCCGGCGTCCCCGTGTACCAATGCGGCGGATGCGGCGCCAGCCTCCGAGGTAAATTCGAGCTCCACTCCGGTGATTGGATCTTCGCATTTCCATGTAATTTGTCCCGGGTTTCTGATTGGATTTCGTTTTCTGGTTGCGCAGCGAAACTCCCCGGCGGCGACACGCGCGGCGCGTCCGTCAGCGCTGCTCCGTCCACGGAGAGCGTCCTGCCGTCTCCTCGCCGGAGCCAGGCTCAGAGCGGCCAGTTGGGCGGCTCCGGGGATGTCGCGAGCACCAGTGGCACGACTCCTGACGCTCCGAGCACCAGTGGCACGACTCCTGACGCCCCGAGCACCAGCTACCGAGGCGCCGGCACGACGAGCCGACGCGAGGCCGGTGATCTCACGCCGCCGGTCGTTGAGAGGAAGGGGCGTGATCACCACCGGAGTACCGATCAGGCGGAAGCTGCTGGCAGTTCTCAACCGCGCATCACAAGGGGTGCGGTCAGTGCTCCCAACGCCAGTGCTGCCCCGTCTTCAGCGAGTGTCCTGCCGTCTCCTCGCCGGAGCCAGACTCAGAGCAGCCACTTTGGCTCCGGGGATGTCGCGAGCACCAGCGCTCCCGCCCCGACTCCTGATGTTCGAACCACCAGCCCCCGGGACGCCGGCACGACAAGCCGACGCGAGACCGGCAGGGCCGTGGGCACGAGCGGCGATCAAACGCCAGCGAGGAAGCATCACTCCTCGGCGCAATCGCCGCCGATCGTCGAGAAGAAGGGGCGTGATCACCATCACCGGAGTGCCGATCAGGAGGAAGCTGGTGGCAGCTCCGAACATCGCAGGGGGAGGGGCGCGGTCAGTGCTCCCGCCGCCGGTGCAAACTTCGCCGAGATGCGAGGTTCAGAGAGGGCACGTGATGCCGAGCCTGAAACTGATGCCGCGAGGAAGAAAAGTCCAAGTCCAAGCAGAGCGGAAGCTGCGCCAATGCCTGATCGCGCCGCGGATTCCCGGTCTGCGCCGGCAGCGGCGAGCTGGAAACGGCGAGACGATGCCGCGGCGGCGCCGGTGCCGGCTGTGACGGAGGAAAAGGCACCGAGCCCTCCTCGGCACGCGCCGCAGAAGATGAGTCCCCTCCACGAGAAGATCCTGAAGACGGTGGACGAGCTCAAAGGCGACCTCTCCGAGCTCTTCAGCCAGCCTCCGGAGGCCAAGCCAAGGACACCATCGCGTCCGCCTCGTCGTCCCAGGCAAGAAGGCCACGCCCCTCACCCGGCCGTCCCTACCAGCAGAGCTCGCCATGCCACCACCGCGGCCGCTCTGCACCACCGCGGCAACGCGGGCAAGCACGGACAGGCTACCCTCCGCGGTCTGCCGTCGCGGCGGTATCGCCGGTGCAGGGCTGACCCGTGCGGCGGCCACGACGCGCGCCCGGCAGGAGCATGCCGGCACAGCTGCTGCGACCACGTCAGGCCTGAGTGCGGCAGCTGCAGGGGGCACTGCTGCCGCCCGTCGAGAGCGCAGGAGCCCGCGCGGCCGGCCGCAGCGGAGGCCAAGAAGCGCGCGCCGCCGCCGAGGCACCACTGCCGGCCGGTCCTGAAGGGCGCGCCGTTCATCGTCTGCTCCAGCTGCTTCACGCTCGTCCAGGTGCCCGCGGGGTTCGCCGTGGCGAGCGCCAAGGTGCGCGACCTGCGGTGCGGCGCCTGCTCGGCCGTGCTCTCCTACTCCTACCGCGACCCGGACAGGAAGAAGCCCGCCGACGAGTGCAGCACGGCCGGCTCCTCCCCCGCGCGCCACGTCGGCGCGCGGCCGGACCTGTTCTCGTTCATCGAGGACTTCGCGGCGGAGTACGGGGCGAGCAGCTACTCCACCACGGAGGACGAGCAGCCGCTGCACGTGTCGAGGAACTCGTCCTTCGACACCGTCGTCGCGGCGGGGGAGGAGGCGGCGGCGGCGCGGCGGCACAGCCACAGCCTGCACCGTCTCATGGGGTACGGCTCGGCGAGCGAGCTGCTGCTGCGGCGCTCCCCGAGCCTGTACGAGTACGGGAGCCCCGGCAAGAGGTCGACGCCGCCGTCGGACGCCAGCAGGCGGCACGACGACAGGAAGGGGAAGGGCATCTGCGTGGAGGACTTCACCGGCGACGAGGACTCGGACGACAGTTGCACGCTGAGGCGGTCGAACGGGAGAAGATCTGGCTGGACGCCCGGCCACGGGGTTCCGGCGGCGGGAGCCATCAGGATCAGGTAGCGGCAGAGGAGCTCGGCTCGTCGTATATACTGTAGAAAGAAGGTAGTTTCAGTTCAGGCCATGGAATTCTGATGGTATTTTTCGGGTGTTGGAATTCTGATAGACAGAGTGGATTGTTGTTTAGATTTACCGTTTGGTTAGATTGGTGAGGTGGTGTGCACATTTGGTTGATTTCTTCATTTTTGAGTGCAACAATGTTGCAGAAGTGTAGATACTCAGTCTCTCAATGTTGTGATTCTCAGGATAAGGGAAGATCTAGCGAAGATCTTCAGGTCCTTTCTGAAAGTTTTAACTGACCAAGTACAGTTCTAAAATCAAGTTCATTTGTTACATTAACTAGCTGAATGTCTGTAAGTTGCCACGGGGTAACAGAAAAATATACATTGACATACGAGGTTTAATTTAAAAACGTTTGTTGAACATGATGATTATCTTCTATCTTCTATACCTAAATAGCTAGCCTCATTAACATATTTCTCTCAACATGCAAGCATGACACCTCATCATTCAACATGCATAGAAAAGGCCCACCTCAACATGCAACTATGGATATTAAAAATCCACTTCAACATGCAAACATGCATGCATGTAAAATTCCATTCTATTATGGTATTAAATTTAATTCTTATATAATTTTAAAAACTATTATTTCAAATATTTATGTTTCATTTAGCCAAAATCTCACTAAAATACTGCAAAAATATTCCTGCAATAACGTGTGGGGCATCATCTAGTATTTAAATAGTTAGCCCCCATTAATATATTTCTCTCAACATGCAAGCATGCCACCTCATCATTCAACATGCACGAAAAAGGCTCACCTCAACACGCAACTATGCATAATAAAAACCCACCTCAACATGCAAACATGCATGCATGAAAATTTCACCGTATTATGCTATTTACTTTTAATTCTTATATTCATACAGAACTATTATTCCAAATATTCATGTTTCACATAACCAAAACCTTATTGAAGTATTGCAAAACATTCCCGCAACAACGTGCGGAGCGTCATCTAGTTCATAGAGTGACCAAGTACAACTCTCAACATCTTTCTATCTACTTCTCCCCGGCCACCTCCATCATCTTCATCTGCCTTTGCTCTAGCGTTGTCGTTATTTCACTACAAAAGTCGGTCATCTTTCGTCCTACCATCACATGGGCATCTTTCTAAAATTTTAACAAATCTATGAAACAATCCTCACGAATCCGAATGAGCGATTGTTGTATGTATGATTTACAGATGGAATTGTTGTAGCCTACTCACCTATAATGACATAACATGGCATAGTATGAAAGACGCACTTAGAGCATCTCCAACACGCGCGCTTCGTCTCAGCACGGTATAATTCTTTTACATCGTCAAAATAGTTTTTTTTATGCGCGGGAGGGACAAAGAGGTTTTTCAGATGCACAAAAACACAACGCCCAATCCGGCAGCCCCACCTGCAGCAGCCCCCACGCACACCTGTACGCTAAAGTTTTTTGTGCGCGCTCTGGAGATGCTCTTAGTGCAATGACATTTTTTTTATCTTGACTCCAACAATGATACAGTTCGAAATTGCAAGAAACACAAAGGAAAAGATGTATATACATGAAAAAAAAGACTAAAACAAAGATCTGGTTAACTAAAGTATCCTCCTTCCTTGAACTTATTTAGTTTCATTATGCGCACATTGCTACGTAAGGTGATTTGCACTATACAAATTTAAATGTAGCACCTGGTTGGTACGAAACAATAATCATGGTTACTCGTTTGAACCACGTTCCTCCATGGGCACCTCACACACTGCTTATCCCCACAAAGCCATATCCATATGACATCAAATGTGCGTTGCCACGGTATAACAGAAAAATATACATTGAGAGAAAATGTTTTAATTTGAAAACACGTGTTTCAGGATGATTATTCATATAGTGACAAATATCAATTCTGGACGTCTTTCTACCTACTTCTTCCCGGCGACCTCCATCATCTTCATCTACCTTTGCTCTAGTGTTGTCGTCATTTCATTGCATAAGTCGGCCATCTTTCACCCTAGCATCAAATGGGCACCTTTCTAATATTTTAACAAATCTATGAAATAGTCCTCACGAATCCGAACGAGCGATTGTTGTACGTATGATTTATAGATGGAATTGTTGTCGCCTACTCAACTATAATGACAGATCATAGCATATTAAATTTCTGATTTACAATATGAAAGATGCACTTAGTGCAATGACAAAAAAAAAATCTTTACTCCAACAAAGATACAGTTTGAACATGCAAGAAACACGGGGGAAAAGATGTATATATGAAAAAGAAACTAAAACAAATATCTGGTTAACTAAAATCTCCTCCTTCCTTAAACTTATTTAGTTTCATATATGCGCACAATTGCAAAGGGAACATTGGTGCTATTAGTAGTTCAACAACAACGACAATAGAGATGCTAGCAAACACAGTATGATATAAGTAAGGCAAGAGACAAATAACCACAAGTAGAGAGTTAGGGTTAGCGATAACCGAAACTCCGAAGACAAGAATGTATCCCGACTTCCTTGGAGGGAAGCTAAGTCACCGTTGAAGGGGCAGATGTTACCACGAAGGCTCGCCTATTATCCCCTTGAGATATCACCAAAAAGGCGATTCTCAACCACCGGTGGTACCCCTTGTGGTGGTCTCGAAACCTCCACAAACTATCTGGGTTAACAACAATGAATGATTCCTCTCCGAAGAACTCCTACCAACTAGGAGTCTCCAACCTCCGAGAGTAACAAGATCAATGGGGAAATGATCAAGACTTGCTCAAATCATGACCTGCTTTGGTCCTAGCTATGCCGAGGCCATGTGTGTGCTCATTGTGTTATGTATCTTCTTGATGCCCCATTTCGTATCAATAAAATCTATCATTTATCGAAAAAAGAGGGAGAAGAAGTGGATCTATCACTTTATGGGGTTTTTCTAAAGAACTCACACAAATGCCTTGGGGGTATGGGTTTTGGTGTAGAGGAAGTGAGAGGGGGCACTTTAGGGGTCTTGGGTGTTTTGAAATGAAGTGGTCGACCCTCTTCCGGAGTGGGAGAGGGGTATATATAGGGAACGCTAAATCCGATCGTTGGAGCTGTCTATGCATTTTAAGTACCGGCCATCCCGTGATTTTCAGCGGACTTTGGGTGATCGGAGATAGTGCACTTATTATACGTAAATGGCGCAAGTTAATAATACCAGTTTCATGTTTTAAACAAGGAGTTTGTATTCTACTTGCTAGAAATATTATTGTAATATTTGTAAAACTTTTTTGAATCCATGATAGTAGTACTCCTTGAATATTTTGTACCATAACAGAAAAAAAATACATTCTTTACACCCAACAACAAATGGTTTATTTTCATCATTTTATATGGAAAACATGTTGCACCAGACAATAATATATTGGGAGGTTCACTACTGAGACATTGACACATTGCTTCTATATGAACGACTACATTTGATGAGATTTTCTATGATATATGTTCTTTTAGAAAAGTGACATGATGATATAGGTAAACATTTTTGCTGCCCGACATAGGCCTCGGTTGCTACTCAATTATTATGTTACCCTACTATATTACAGGATAACATTTTCCATGGTATGCATGTATGCATTATCATGTTGTTTAAGTACACCAGAGTTTAAAAAACATGTATTTTTTTCTTTCCCTATTTTTTAGTTGGACCATGATTGATATCCATAGGATGCCGGAGTCTACATGAGCACCGGGAGAGTGGGAGCTTAACTGAATTGTTAGCGCGGTGCACTTCACGAACAATGTACAACGATTAAGGTGTCAACCTTGATTTTTTGGAGCAAGTTCTTACTCAACAAAGAACTACCAATGTATGAATGATATGAATATTTATAATTAAGTCACAAACTTACTCATACAATCAACGATATTTTGCAATATATCAGTATATTACCAATGCACTTATCGACCACAATACAATTTCTTTGATTTTTTTTGTGTCATTCTATCAATGGTTCAAATAGGCATGTATTTATACATTTCATTTCATGGCCTCATTGTTTTTACGCACTCCATAACTGCTCCTGTTTATCACTACGAATTCCTGCAACAATGTCGTTGGGTATCATCTACTCCCTCCGTTCAGAAATATTCTCTCCTTTTCGATTTATTGGGCTTATCTCATATTATTGGTTTTTCCATATTATAAGTCTTTTTTTCACTTCTTTTCACCGATGTTCACATTTTTAAGGTGCATTAAATTGATGCATGCAAGCTTTAAAAGAAACCAACCAATGCATATAACCGTTCCGACTCATTTAATGATCATCAATGCATACACTGTATTTAATGCAGATTAAAGTTTGAATAATTTTGTAAACTAGTACGAGATACTATTCCTCCACTTACCATCTAGTACCTTGGTTGATGAGATTTCAAATTTAAGCCCTGTAAACCGGAAATGAGGGAGTATAAGATGTTTAGGTTATTTCAATATAAACTACGTACAAACTGAAATGAGTGAACAAACACGCTAAAATGTATACCTATACATATTTGATTCAGAAAAAAAGTTAAAGCATCATACTCCCTCTCTCTCAGTTTACAGGGCGTGCGCGTACCCCTAGATCGTCAATTTCATCAACCAAATACAAGTCATATATCTTTACCTACTAATAAAGCGGCTACCGATTCTGGTTGTCCGTCATTAAAATTACCCTCTAAGTTAGTAAAAATTACCCACCTATGCCACCCGTAAGTAGAAAAACGATTCGTTTTTTCTTTCTTAACCCACCACCGATAGAGCTTGGTTCATGTAAGGAAATGCCCTTACAAAATATAACTGAACAAACCAGCCTATTGGCCTAGGTGTTTCTCCACAATCCAGGAGACCTTGGTTTGAAACCTGGTCATCCCCATTTTTGCACCCTTTTTTTCGCGAATTTCAATTGCCGTAGTATAGAGCTACCTCGCCAAGTGTCGCTTAACAGTGTGTCTACACAGTACAATACGGCCAAAATATTCTCTTTTAACTTTTTTTGCAGATTCAAGTATTTTTTAAAATATTCATATCTTTCAAACCCCAACTTTAAATTTAGCATGCTAAATATGAAAATCGCCCAGAAAATGTTGTACATTCTAAATATAATGTTATCTTCCATGTTAATTATTTTTAAAATTATTTTTATGTTGCACCCTTAATTAGTACTTTCATTTTTCTATTAAAGACATGGATGTTTCTTACTCCTTTTTTTATATGTTGCTTATTACCAGATTTTCATCCATCATTTGGTTTGTCCATTTGCACATAAAATAAAAAATGTTCACAATTTTAAAAAATGTTTGCAAGTATAAAATGTTCATGAATTCAAAAAATATTCTTGATTTTGGAAAATGTTAAAAACTTTGAAAAAGTGTTCACAATTTTAAAAATGTTCATGATTTCAAATATGTGCACGAGTTTTAAAAAATGATCATGATTTTAAAAATTGTTCATGGTTCCACGAAATTGAGAGTGATAGTGTATCTCGATGATGCAACAAAGCGTGGCCATGGCCATTGAGATTATGAAAAAAAAAATCTCCCGTTGCAACGCACGGGCTCTTTTGCTAGTTACAAAAAATATACCAATATAAACTTTATACGTTCTATTTTCAAACGGTATAATTTTTATGTTAGTTTATATTAGGATGATAAAATTGATAATCTAGATATACACGTAGGACTTGTAAACTAAAACGGAGATAGTATATATAGTACTCTACTGCATTTGTGAACGAGGGGAGTGGTTTGTAGGGAATCTATCAAACAGTTTCATTAACCCTTCCCCGGATCTCTTCTCACGCTCACGGTTTCCAAGTCCAACACGACGCGCGTTTCATTAACCAGCATCCCAGATCACCCTCCCCGCTTTCAAAAATTAACCGCGACTGCCCCTGTTCATCTCCCCCCTCCCCCCCACACCCCATCTCCCTCCCCGTTCGCGCAAAACCCCTCTCGCGTCCCCCGGGAATAGGAAATCCACCGCGCGAAGCCTCCAATCCAATCTCCTCGGCGCCGGCCGCCGCCTCCACCGAAATCCCCGGCGCCCACCCCCCGGCCCACTGCTTCCTCCCCGCGCCCCAGCCGCGAGGGATTCGGGGGATTTCGCGGCCGCCCGGCCCAATTCCGCTCCGGCGCGCAAAAACCCTCGCCCCAATGCCCCGGCGGGCCGCTGCCTGAGCCCGCCGCCGCAGCATGGGGAGGACCAAGTCGCGGCCGTCGCGGGCGAGGGGGCTCGGCGCCTGCGCCGCGGAGCCCGACGCGCCGAGCCCTAGCGGCGCCGGCTCCTCCAAATCGAAGCGCGCGGCCAAGGGCGAGGCGAGGAGGGACGTCCTCGTGGAGGCGGGCGGCGGCGCGAGTGGTGGCCCCGTAGACGACCGCCGCGACCTCGCCGAGCTGGTCCTCCGCGACGTGACGCTCGGGGGCGAGGGCAAGTTGGAGGGGGCCGGCCCCGGGGCGCCGGGAGATGGGTCCTCGGGGAACGGGGGGAGGCCCTCGCTGCGCCTGCGGGTGCGGGACGCGCCGGAGGACGGGTTCAGGCTGGGCCACTGGCCCGTGGTGCCGTCGGAGTGCGTGCTCTTGGAGTATCACGCAGAGGAGCTTGGGGGCGGCGCGTTTGTCTCGGGCTGCTTTGATGGCCCTGACGAAGGTGTATCCGGCCTTGCCCATTTGGTCAGCTTGGGGTTCATGACGCTGCGGGTTTGGGAGTATAGCTCATTGCCGAGTGACGGTGATGATTTGACGCCGGCCATAGTGCTCCGGGTCAGAGTGGAGGTGACGGACCGGGCTTTCGATGTGTGTGGATCGCTGCTGGAGGTCGCGAGGCAGCCCTGGAGGAAGAGCTTGATGAATGTGATGGCCTGGGTTCGCCCCGAGGTCACCACGTCGGCTGTCATGTATGGGATGGATGGTCTAGTTCCAGCAATGGACGGTGATGATGAGTGTGACTTTGCCCCGAAGAGCGACTCACAGTTTGATCTTGCTGCTTTCTACGAAGCCGTTAAGCCTTCGATGTGCGTGCCTCACATTCTCATGATCTCATGTCTTGGTTATTAGGAAACAGTTGAGGCAATTATTCTGAACTTTTATCTGTGAACTTCATGAAGTATGTGAAAGTATCCACACCAAAAATAAACTACTTTCTGCTGTCAGTATGGCATACATATGCTGGCTTGGTGGAAATGTTTGGTCATCTGCGATCTTGAGTCATACAGAACAAAGTTATATGTATTATGATAGCACCATTCTCTTTATCGCTGTTATATGATGGTTTTTTCTTACTACTTGTTGACAGGGATGCAGAGCTACTGAAAGATGAGCTTCCTGATTTACTTCCTCATCTCAGACCATACCAACTTCGTGCAGCAAATTGGATGGTTCAGCGTGAAAAGGGAAATACAACTGTTCCATCACCCAATGAGGACTATGTTCATCATGCACCCTATTGTGTTCCCATAGATTTTATTAGCAAGCATTCGAGGATGTTCTACAATCCCTTCAAGTAAGGGTCCAATGCACATCACTTGTACTTCCCTCAATGTTGCTGTGCTTTCCTTCAATGCAGATTGGCATGTTTGAACTACAGTTACATTAATTATCCCTGCACGCATGTAAGGAAAATTAATGGTAATATGGTTTTATGCTGGGTGATGTTGGGTAGTGTTGCCCAAAGGAAAGAAGTGTGTTTGTGGTCTAGTATGTTGAGATTCTTTTGGGTATCAAGGTTTGGCTTGATTTAGGATAGCTGTAGGCTATTAGGATATGGCGGCGAAACTTCTTAGACTCCTATACACATTAGTATTTGTTTTGCATATTTATTGTCTTATTACTCAGTTGTTCTTTTTCCAAAAATATATTATTTCCAATTCTTTGGATTTGGAACACATTTGTTCCTACAGCATCCTTGAACGGTTCAGTTTCATGTAATCTGTCACTTTGCAGCGGAAATGTTTCATTGCAACCAGAGCCTTCTCCACCTCATGTCTCTGGGGGGATTTTGGCTGGTATGTTGATTCTAAGTGTTTGGAAATAATTGCAGTGCACTAATGTTTTGGGCACTAAGTATATTCATCACTAATTTTCCTTTTTGTGGCTAAATAATTACAGATGAAATGGGCTTGGGTAAAACTGTTGAGCTTTTGGCTTGCATTTTTGCCCATCGTAGCACATTTTCCGTAGATCGTTCTGTCTCTCGAACCAGAAAAGAAATAGATCTGATAAGTAGGCAGAAAAGAGATAGAGTTGAATGCATTTGTGGGGCTGCAAGTGAAAGTTCTGCATACAAAGGGATATGGGTCCAATGTGACATTTGTGATGCTTGGCAACACGGTGATTGTGTTGGTTACTCACCCAAGAAAGGCTTAACCTTTGACGATGATGATGTGTTGTCAAGGAATGAAAAAGGCACCATGAAGTCTAAAAGTAGAAGGCAGAAGAGAGCCAAGTTTTCTATTGCAGAGACGGACGAACACTACATTTGTGCGGTATGCTTGGAACTTGCTGAAGCAGCTCAAACTACTATTTTCAGTCATGCTACATTGATAGTATGCCCGTCACCGATATTGGCACAGTGGCACTCCGAGATTACCCGGTATGGTTTCTCCTGTCCAAACAATAGCTGCTCAGTATTGTCTCTAGTTCTTGAAGGAATAGCAGACCTGAATTTTCCGAAGTTCGTAGTGATTTTTTTTGAACATAAAAAGGACCGTAGAAAAGGCTCCTACTGACATATATTAACACCAAGAATTGTTACAGACTAGTTACATGGTATATTGGTCATCACAACCCCTCCCCCCCCATCACAACCACAAGCACAGGGAAATAAAAGTAAGTTTTTTAGTGATACAAGTCTAGGAGATGGAATTAGTAAGAGAGGAAATGAACTGCACTAAGCTGGGCTTGGCCCTATCGTAGTGATTTTTCGAACCCACACCACTCATCGGAAAACTTAAAGCATGTGCCTGACCATTTGACCATTCTATATGCTATTTTCCTAATTTCAGATGCATATCTCTTCGATTGGAACGTAGAATGTTGATTTTGTTCTGTTTTAACCGTGCCAGTCCCATGACTTCCACTTCACTGCTTTTAATCGGATCATTGTAGAAATTCTGCAACTTTGAGTTGAAATCCTTTCCCTGTGTCTGTAGGAATTAAGGGTGCTCATGACAAAAAAAATGTTTTTTCATAACAAAATAAATACGTTACATATTTTGGAAGGAGTTCTCAACGGTTAAGAACAATTTGTTCATGTGCAACAGATTTTGCTAGACCATTCCAGTGCAGTATAATCTATGCGTATAACTGAAGCTGCAAGTGCCTTATCCAGTCTTGATTATTCCAATGCTTACTGGTACCTCCTTAGTTCAGCGATTATCTGCATATGCTGATAGTGCTGACTGTTAAGTTCCTTTTCTCTTAGACACACAAGGCCAGGATCTCTGGACGTTCGCATTTATGAAGGTGCAAGGAACTTCTCAGCTTCTAACCAAAGAAATGATCTGACTGAAATAAGCACTGCTGATGTTGTTTTGACAACTTATGATGTCCTAAAAGAAGATCTATCTCATGATTCTGATCGGCATGATGGTGATCGCCGTTTCTTGAGATTTCAGAAGAGGTAATGTTTAATTTTTGCACCGAAGCTTGGCCATACTTAAGATCAACCTACACGACAATCTGAATACTTGGTTAATATTTGTCCTTAACTGAAAAGAGGTATTGTCCCCTTCACTCTAGACATTCTGTAGCGATCACCATTTATTCAGATTTCAGAAGAATTAATGTTTATTTTTCACACCGAAGCTTGGCCATACTTGATCAACTTATTCTGTTATTTTGAAAGTTGACTTATATGACAATCTGAACCTCAGTTAATATGTGTACTTAACTGAGAAGGGGTTTTGTCCTCTTTATTCTAGACATTCTGTAGCGCCTGCCACCTTCAGTATCACATTTCCAGTTTAATTGCCGTTTCACTTGCATATATAACCCTTGTCGACCCAAGACATGCACCTCTGCTTAATCCCTTCTACATGAAGTGAGGGTGCAATTGTAAACAAGATGCTGCGAATACATGGCCACCCCATGTTGGGCAGCTGTTAGCCTCTTTGAGACGCAGGGTGTTACACATTCATCATAGCACTTTAGGTCGTATGGTTACTTGGAAGCAGGGGCAGCAAGTCTCTGTTCTGTGTTCGTCTGGTTGTGGTGGCAGGGTTGGATGCTCACACTTCTATCTTTTATTTTTATACGAGTGCTCTTTATTGTGTTGTGTTGTGTTGAGTTATCATTTTCGGGTTTCAAAATTGTGAATTTATAATATCTCTATTGGTCTTGCATGACCTGAATGTGGAATCTTGCTACACCTGACAATGTTAGCATTAAAATATAATTAACTTGAGCTTTTATTCTGTTTATAATTATGGTATACTGATAATAGCTGAAATAGAAGCGAACTAGCTTATTTGGTCTGAGTATTCCATTGAATGCTTGCAGTCTTATATGCATTGCATGGCTTAACACATTAGGCCCACCAATCATTCAATAGTATGGAAATAACTATGGCTTAACTTCTACTGAACTCTTATTACACACTTAGGTACCCTGTCATTCCAACTGTCCTAACAAGGGTCCACTGGTGGCGGCTTTGTTTGGATGAAGCTCAGATGGTAGAGTCCAGCAAAACTTCTGTTACTGAGATGGCGATGAGGCTAAATGCGCAACACCGTTGGTGTGTTACAGGAACTCCACTACAATGCAGGCTCGATGATCTCTTTGGCCTTCTACGTTTTCTCAGAACAAGTCCATTTGACACATATAGGTGGTGGGTGGACGTTATTAGAGACCCATATGAGGTACATTGACTGCCAGTGGTATCTGCAAGCATTTAATACATCTTTCGTAATACCACAGTTGCTCTAACTGTTGACAAAAGAATAAACATAATACTGTATTATTTATCATTCTTAGAAATATTAATCACTGATAGTGAAAGAAGTTGCACACATGTCATTGATTCTGAGTGAGGCACCAATAGCCTATAAACCTAGGATGGTATGAATTTTACTGTTAGATCATAAGGTAATTGCTCATCTGTAGGCTCATATAATTCAAAAACATGCATGAATGATGAACATCTTTGAAGAACTGTAAAACCTGATTAAAGAATGCCAATCTTAGTGTAAATTTGTTGCTTGGCATAGCAATATATGAATGAAAGCCATGATGGAAGCTTTTTTCAACATTGGTTCCTCAAGACGGTTGGATTAATTAATCCTTTTCACCTTTTCCTCATTGAATTGAACTGCAGAGGGGAGATATGATAGCTATGAATTATACACACAAGTTCTTCAAGGAAATCATGTGGCGCTCCTCTAAAATTCATGTCTCGCGGGAATTACAGCTGCCTCCACAAGAAGAGTGTTTCTCGTGGCTCATCTTTTCTTCAATTGAAGAATATTTCTATCAGAAGCAGCATGCAACTTGCATGGACCATGCACATGAAATTATTAAACGCTTAAGAAATGATGCCAACAGAAGGGAACTAACATCAGGTACTTTGTCCACTATATCAATTATTTTCTGGTTGCTAGATTGATACTGCAGGACAGGATTTAAAAAATTCCATATCTTTTCTGTTGTTTTTCTTTAATTGTTGTATTTAGAGGGAAATAACTATAGTCTAAAGGATATGTCTGCAAGATCTGCATCTTTTCTTGTTTAATTTTCTCTTAAATGTCATGCCTATGAGATAGTTTCTGTCAGAAATTTCCTTTTTCAGTTACTTTTTCCATGTGTGCACTCGAACAAAGCAATCACATGTACTACACACCCTGAAGGGCTGTGTTAAAGGTGTTATTCAGTTGCTGTTCATGACCACAAATTCACAGTACTGTTAAAGGTGTTAATTCAGTTGTTGTACAGTTACTGTGCTATCCCTCTTTGTTTAAAAAAAACTGAAACTGATTTAACCTTTTGTTGTTTTGTAGATTCAAATGCTTTATCAAATGCGTACCTCTCCAACAACGACACTGCCAAACTTCTAGTCCCACTGCTCAAGCTTCGGCAGGCCTGTTGCCATCCGCAAGTGGGGAGTTCTGGTCTCTGCTCTCTGCAACGTACTCCTTTGTCCATGGATGAAATTTTACAGGTGAACGACCAATTTTACCTCCCCAATTGGCAGCTAATTATTTTTGTAAAATTGCATGATTTTGTGCTTAAGTTTTTCATGATCCTTTTCTATCCAGGTTCTTATTGGTAAAGCAAAAGTTGAAGGGGAGGAAGAACTTAGAAAAGTTGTTGTTTCCCTGAATGGTCTTGCTGGAATTGCTATCATTGAACAAAAGAACCAAGAAGCTATCTCTTTGTACAAAGAAGCACTAGATTTAGCTCGCCAAAATTTTGATGATTTCCGTGTTGACCCGTTGTTGAATCTTCATATCAACCACAATCTTGCGGAGCTGCTCAGAACTAGTTCTGAATATTTGCATGAATGCACACCAAAAATACAACCTCCTGTTGTCTACTACAGACGTAAAAGAAAGGAAACTAGCCATGCGGATTCAGATCTACGTGGTGTAAAGCGAAATAAGATATCCGAGAACATCGGCTCAGTTTTGGCAGCTGGTAGTCCTGAAACCTCTGAGTACAAAAATGTTGTTGGACAAGCATCCATAAGTGTGGAGTTGGATGCAGAGAATCGTACTGGATGCCACTTGTCATCTGAGTGTTTTGCTGATGGTTGCTTGAGAAAGAAATGCAACACACTCAAAGAAAAATATTTATCAGTTTTTACTACAAAGCTATTAATAGCACAGAAAGATTTCAGTGCATCATTTGAAGAGGTTGGTCTCTTCACTTTATTGTTATTTTCTGGGTTGCGACTTGCAACATGTGATTTTGATCCACGTCTTATCTTCCTTGGAATGTTCTATGTAACATTCTTGTGTGTTTCAGATCTTGCTTAGTGCTCTATAAGCACGACGTTTGCCTCTACTCTAGTTCTTACAGTTATCTAGACTAAATTTATCACTGTTTTCTAATGACTGCCTGCCTCTAGGTCACAACTCTTAATAAAGAACTACGAAATCAGGGTATGGGCTGGTGGCTATACGCTTTGGATTGCATTGAAAAGAATAAGGATGATACTGATGAGCTTTTTAAGAAGATTGATAGTTTATCCACCAAGAGCACCACTGGCTTGGGCACAGGGGCGATATCGTCCAGGTCAGCACTAAAACTGGTTCAATTTTTTTCTTGAATCTTATGCTGGTTTATTTTTGAAGGAAGTTGCAGTAGCTTAACTATTTAGGAATTAGAATCACTAAATTAAAATATTATTAGTATTTGATGGATAACATGGTTGTTTTATTCTATGCATAGGGTTAAAACTATTGCTGGCTTGAAGTATACTATTCAAGCTGGTATTGACTCCCTGGAAGGTTCAAGGCAACAATTAATGGGTAGGCTATTGGAAATTAACAAAACAATGGATAACCCAAGGGACGAGGACATTGAGAGTCAGAGATATTGTCCAAAGTGCTATGATGGTACTGGTTCTTTGTGCATCCAGTGTGAATTAGATGGGCTGTCTCAGGTAATCTTGTATGATCGTGCTCTTCAATGTATTCTAGGTAAAATGAAATTAATAATGTATTTATCAATCTCATGATTTTTTCTAGGGGTATGAGGCACGACTCTTTGTTGTTAAGAAATCGAACAATGATTCTGTTATTGCTTCAGTAGATGAAGCACGGGATGTACAGAGGCGAAACTATGAGTTGAATCACTTTTTCCGTAACAAAAAAACTAATGAAGGATCTGAAGTTGGTGGCAACAATGATAATCCAAGATCTGTTCGGGAAAATATACAGGTGACTTTTGTTCCATCCTTATTCAGATGATTGTCATGTCTTTCATTTGCTGATATAGCTCAATACTTGTCAGTTAGAATACCCTTCACTGTACCCTTTTGACCTTTGTTCATCCATCTTTGTATTGCACCGAGTATTCCCTTTATTCCCTTCTACTAGGAACTATTAAGTTTCATGCACCAACAAGCAGAACCAAAACCCTGAACTGAAGGTCTAAACATGGACAAAAGGAGGGAAATCAATTATTATTTTTATTTAAATTGTGAATGCCAAGACTTGAACCCAAGAACTCTTGGCTACGATACCATATTACCAGTAGAACCAAAAGTCCGAACTGATAGGGAAGGTTGGGCACTATGCATATACTTCAACTCCTCACATCTGGCTCGATAAGCCCTAAACATGGACAGGAAGAGGGCAATCAATTTTTTATTTAAATTGCGAAATCAGAGACTTGAACCCAAGACCTTTTGACTCTCGTATTAAGTTTCATGAACCGTCAAAAGTAAAACCAGAAGTCCAAACTGATGGAGAAGGTTGGGCGATCTGCATATACTTCAACCAATGCACTTGTTAAGATCTGCAGCCATGGCGCAGTTCAGGCTGCACCTGTGTATCTGCAGCGACCATGGAGCACCATTGCAAGATTTGAAGGGGTGGAGCCATGACCGGCTTTTGAAATTTGAAAGTCAGGAGGATGGATATTGGGAGGGGTGGTTGATGGAGGGTGGGTATTGAGGAGGAGCGGTGGCAGGGAAAAATTGCTTGGCGAATTGACTGGCTGGTTATTATCATAGTAAAAATATTGTGTCCTACCAAGTACTCCCTCTGTCCCAAAATAAGTGACTCAACTTTGTACTAACTTTAGTACAAAGTTGAGTCACTTATTTTGGGACGGAGGCAGTACTTGTAAAATATTCTCCCATCCAAAACACGAGTGATGCGGTGGCTTTTTGGTTTGACTGAGCTGTGCCAAAATCAAAGATGGTCTGTATGTCCTAGATGGATGATGGGGATTGGGATAGAGCTGGGAGAGTGAACTTGTCGCCACCACCACCAACTCCAGTTTATAAAGTAGTAGAGATAAGGGACATGTAACTAGAATTTTTCTTCTTCTATCGTCTATCTTCAGTTAAACCTGTCATTTAAGGAGTTAAAAGTGTTCAACTATTTATCTATTATTATTATGTTTTTATAGAACATTATTTATTATGCTGCTTAGAACACATCATTGTAGTTTTATATGCTGCCTCTCTTTACAGGTCTACAGGCATCCTTCTCAAACCGAGACTGCTCTAAGGGCTATTCGAACCCACTCAAGGAGAGTATTGGGAAAGCAATATGTTGAAATTGCTAAGAAGCATTTACTTCTTTTTGAGGTACATCATAGTTTGTAGATTGACGCCTTCTCTTCTGGCATGATGGTCATTTCAATGACCATCAGTAAATGCTAGCACTTCGGATTATTCTACCGTAGCATAAGGAATAGCAAATACAAGAAGCCCGCGAATAGTATATGAGTACCTTTTCCTTTAAAAAGCGATATTTGATCATGTCATGATTTTTTATCAGAGAAAGAACACTCGTTTTGAGCCACTACTACTGAGCCTGTTACCATGTAAAACCTGCTACATCTTGTTTGATGATCAATTGCATTTGGTAATATCTGAGAAAACATCAAGGGGAGATAAAGGCCAATTCAATTAGCCATCATTTTAGGAACCTTGCCATATGTCAAAGCTTAAAATCTTGCTTGCTTTGTTCTGTATATTTAGTTCAAATTTGAAAGGTTCAAAAAGTATCCTGGGCTAGGACATTCTCTGATTATGATTGTTAATTTAGGCTATGCGCAAGGAGTTTTCTCTTGCAAGGAGTTTGTCAATTGCTCAGAACCAATTATTGCGTGCTCATGATGAGATCAAGATGTCTATCTCACGGCTGCAGCTCAAAGAGAATGATGATGAGCCCAGTGCTGTCAATATTGTAACCAGAGAAGAGCTTATTCCATACAACGTGCAGTTCACAAGTGACAAGTTCTTGGCTCTAACATCTTTAGCTCGTATAAGAGGCCAACTCCGGTACTTGAAGGTAACATAATCACTACTACTGCCCTGCTGTCAACTTGATATTATGGCCTGTCATCATATCTTCCCGAAAACCGAACTATTTTCAATCTGGATAACACCTGAATCATTTCTTTTAAATCTACTTATATGTTGCATTTCCCTTTACTTTTAGGGATTGATGCTGCCCAAGTCAGGCAACACTGTTGCTACAGCGACTTCCTTCCCTGCCACAGAGCAAATTGGTTCTGAGATTAGCAATGAACCATGCCCAGTTTGTCAGGAGAAAATTCTCGAGCAGAAAATGGTTTTCCAATGTGGCCACTCCATGTGCTGCAAGTGTGAGTACCCAAGTTATCTCCTCAAAATTTGTTTACAAGTGATACTGTATGTAATCTTTGCTTAAATTTACCTCGGTTGAAGTATACATTAACTGGTGCAGTTAATGCTTCTGCCCCTCTATTATTGGCTGTTTACAATGTGTTTGCCTGCATGCTGTACTAATGGACTTCATTTTTGCAAATCCAACCGCAGTGCCTTTTTTTTTGTGAAAATTGCAACCCTGTCTTGGCAAACCATTGATTATTCATCTCATATGTCCATTTGATGTATAATAAACACTTTACCTTCACTAAATTTATCTCCTCGTTCTTCTCAGGCTGTTTGTACCTGACAGATCGAGCTGCTGGGAAGCACAAAAAATGGATTATGTGCCCTACATGCCGTCAACGTACATATCTTGAGAATGTTGCTTTTGTGGTTGAGAAACAGAGTGAAAATGCTGATAAACAAGCTGATGATTTGACAGAAGCCGCTATTTCTGTCCAAGGCTCATACGGAACAAAGGTTTCATTCAATTTGCTTACTTATGGCCATTCTACTGTTGTGTGTTTCAAATTTATAGTTTCTGTTTGTTTGCCCATTTGTAATAATTTTATACGGAAGGCTACAGTTAATGCCTGTGTGCAACAACAAGTAACCTTTTGCACTAACCATTCTATCAGACTGAGTTGCTTATCACTTAATTCTTGGCCAAGTACATAGTTTGTTCTGCAATTAATTTATCTGAGAGTTTACGTAAAAAGTGATTTATCTGAAAAGTTGGACAAATCTATCCATAACCTCAGAGTTTCTAGATATGCACTTCATATTTGTGCTCAGGGAGTAGAGTTCGTGCTAAGCGAATGCACGTGCTGTTATATAAACTTTAGCAGAATCACATGTTGTTTCCATCTGTCTGAATCTCATGAACTGTTGTATTTCCATCATGAGCAATGGACAGGAGTTGAGCCTGGGTTTAAAGGAAAAAAAAACAGAATCACATGTTCATATGCCATGAACCTCATGGAGCTGTCCAACTGAGGCTTGTTTAATTAATAACTATGTGTTCAAGTTGGCTACAATAACTCTGTCAAATATTTTTGTTCTCTTTACTTGGACTAAGATTGAAGCTGTGACAACTAGCGAAATCACAGGTTCATAGGCCATGTACCTCACCAAGCTGTCCAACTCAGGCTTGTCTAATTAGTAAATACGTGTTCAAGCTGGATGTGATAACTAATGGAATCTTTTTTGTTCTTTTACTTGGACTAAGATTGAAGCTGTGACAAGAAGAATTTTGAAGATCACTTCCAGTGATGGGGAAGCCAAAATACTTGTTTTTTCAAGTTGGAATGATGTCCTTGATGTATTAGAGCATTCCCTTGCTGCTAACAATATATCTTATGCTCGGATGAAAGGAGGAAGGTGAGATACGTGTAGCCCAGCCCATACATGCTTTAATTATTTGTCTCACTGCTGAGTTCAATAATTCTATTATGATATTAGATATCTTGAAGTCATCTTTTCTTTTCTTTTCTCTTGTTCTGCTCCCAGTTGTGCTGCTAGTCGTTACTGATCTTATAGACAATGCCAGTTGCTTAATGCAAGTTCATTTTCCTTCAGAAAATCACAATTGGCGCTCTGTCAATTTAAAGGCCTGGAATCCAGTATAAATGGAGAGAAAACGAAGAAGGCAGTTTCCAAAACACGGCCTGTTCAAGTATTGCTAATGCTTATCCAGCATGGCGCAAATGGTCTGAATCTACTGGAAGCACAGCATGTGATTCTACTGGAACCATTACTAAACCCATCAGCTGAGGCACAAGCTATCAGTAGGATCCATAGAGTTGGGCAAGACAAGAGCACATTCATCCACCGATTTATAGTAAGCACCACATCCTATGCTCATTTATTTCATTGAAAGTATTCTTGGAAAGAAAAAACTCATAGAATTGCTGGTGTTCAGGTGAAGAAAACAATAGAAGACAGCATATACAAAATGAACAGGGGCAGAAATGTCTGCTCCACGATCAAACGCAAGTCAAAGAACTTCAAAGACGAGCTTGCTCTGACGCTGAAGGATGTCGAGTCACTGTTTCCGGTGGCAACACCTGATCAACCTCCAGAGGAGGACGATAAGGATCACGGTGATAGCCTGAGGAGTTTACCTCCGTCTGTTGCTGCGGGGTTGGCTGCTGAAATGAGGGCTATCAATGGAGCAACATGATTAACCACCATTAAGTTAACAGAGGTAGTCTTGGTCTAACTGGAAATTCCAGTGCTCGTCTGAATCTCGAGGTTACAGTAGACGACACTAATTTTAGACGAATGTAGACGGTATGGTCATGAAGTTCTGGCATCACCGATTGAATGGCGTAGAGCACTGGTGCCTGTGTGGCCGTTTATGGAGACGGTGAACTTGTACTCCCTCCATAAAGAAATATAAGAGTGTTTAGATCACTACTTGTGATCTAAATGCTCTTATATTTCTTTACAGAGGGAATTCTTTGTCATGTGTCGTGAACCATCTCATTTTCTATCTTTGTCATGGTGATTCTGCCATACAAGTTGTGTCAGGTGTACTATGTGCATGAACGTAGCATGTACAGTATATTTGTTTTAGAACTACCGCAGGCAGCATGTACAGTTTGTGTCATTGATAGCGTATTTTAAGCTTGAGCACCCTGGGTACGCCCACTTGTGACCGCGGTTGTCGACTTGCGTCGGGTATTCGGCTGTGCAAGTGGACACGGCAGATGGGCAACATTGTTTTCTTTTGCCTTGCGGACATGGAGTATATATATTTCTTAAGCACAAATGCACCTGAATGAACAGTAAATCCGATGGAGAACAGTAAAACAATAGAAAAAAATCATTTTTTTGTGTATGAACATCAACTGAAGTTCTAACATCCTGCCAAATTTCACTTTGAAAAGACAGCCATGGAGGCCTGTACAAAAAGCAAAATTCCGGATTCTGCATATTTTCTGCACACACCTCTACGGATGTTTTTTTGGGGCGTAATTTTGCAGCATGTTAGAAAACTTGTTGATGTTCATACACAAAAAAAAGTTTTTATTTATTTTTACTATTTTTTCGGAATTTATAATTGAGAAAAGTCCACTTTTGGTCCCTCAATTTTTCGGTCTGCTCACTTTTGGTCCCTCAACTCTAAAACCGGACAGATTGCACCATGAACTCTCGAAACCAGACATTTTTCGTCCCTATGTGGGGTTTTGCTGCCACGACGTGAACAGTGCTCTGATGAACAGAAAATTAAAAAAAAGCAAAAAAAAAATCAAAAAATTATGAAATTTTATGACATCGAAGATACTCAGATGCGCAAGGTGTGTGCTAATTTTTGTCATGTTGGGAAGTTCGAGAAGCTCGCGGCAAAAAAATAAAAGTAAATCTACTCTATGATAAACAGTAAATTCAAAAAAATAGCAAAAAAAAAATAAAAATCTCAAATTTTTTGGCACTGAAGATGCTCAGGTGCGCAAGGTGCATGCAAAATTTCGTGCTAAAATGACATCCGAGGAGCTCGTGGATTTTTTTTTTTAAAATAGCGTACATGTGCGTGCTGCTTCGGGTGGTTTCCAAACCCTTGGATGTCATTTTAGCAGGAAAATTTGCATGCACCTTGAATATCTGAGCATCTTCGATGCCAAAACAAATATGTTTTTTTTGGACTTTTTTGCTATTTTTTTGAATTTACTGTTCATCATAGAGTAGATTTACATTTGTTTTTTTGCTGTGAGCTTCTCGAACGTCCAAACATGACGAAAATTGGCACGCACCTTGCCCATCTGAGTGTCTTCGATGTCATAAATTTTCAGTTTTTTTTGTTTTTTTAAATTTGAATTTGCTGTTCATAGGGACACTGCTCACGTTGTGGTCAAAACTGGGTTGACTCGGCAGCGAAACCACGCAGGGACGAAAAGTGGCTGGTTTCAAGAGTTGGTGGTGCAATCTATTCGGTTTTAGAGTTGAGGGACCAAAAATGAGCAGACCGGAGAATCGAGGGACCAAAAGTGGACTTTTCTCTTTAGGCCAACTCCATCTCGCGACCCCAAATGGACGTCCATTTTATCCTGTTTTTGTCCCTTTGAGTAGGGATTTGGGATCGTGTCCGGACCCGTCCTGAGATGCGGTGGCCGTGCCCCCACCGCGCGGACGCATCCTTTTGCCCCATCCTGTCCGCGTGTATTTTAAAAAAAGGGACGTTTCAAATGCCAAGCCCCAGGTCACGACCCCAGTTCATCATGCCGGCAACAAAGCCAGCGGCCTACATGACCATCGCTGGCAACACAACCAGCCTCCAAAATGAATAGTTGTTCTCGCCGGCAACACAGCCAGCGGCCGACAACACAGCCGGCCTCCAAAGTGAATGTTTTTTCGCCGGCACACTGCCAGCGGCCCAGCGGGCGGGCGGCACCCATGCCAGCCTCCAAAAAGAACGGCCACGCCGATCGGAGGACCTAGTTCAGGCCTTCGGCGTCGAGCATCTCCTTCTGCTTGGCCTCGAACCAGGCCCTCGTCTTGTCGCTCATCTTCGACAAGTCCACGCTCATGATCGCAAGGGCCACCTTCTTCGCTTTGGTGGCGGCATTGGTGGCCTCGATGTCGAGCTGCCTCTGCCTGGCCTTGACGTTGTCGGCCTCGATGTCGAGCTGCCTTTGCCGGGCGGCCTCTTCCATGTCAAGCTGCCTTTGCCGGGCCGCCTCCTCCATGCCTATCTTCCTCTTCTTGGCCGCCTCCTCCATCTCAAGCTTCTGTCTTTGGAGGTCTAGGTATTGCTTCATTTGCTCGTCCTTGCTTTGCCGCTTCTTCTCGTCCCTCACATCCTTATGTGACATCATGCCATGCAAAGTCTCATGCAAGGCCATGGTTGAGGCGTCACGTATGTCGTCCACCTTGGAGTTGGTCTTGCCCCTCGGCCTCTTCAACGCCTCGCCATCCCCACCTCCGGCGAACTTGGCCGTTTTCTTGCCTCTCTTCCTTTGAAGTTCACGGTATTGATCCTTGAACTTAGGGCAATTGTTGATGAGCGTCCAACAATGCGTAAGAGCGAATGGTTTGTCATTGTGCCGGGCCTTGAATGCCTCCAAAGATTGAAATGCCTACACCACATGATCAACAACAAGTGAACATGCAAACATATACACGGCCAAAGTATCATGGCCGTAGCAAGGAAAGGCTAAAAAGAGAAGAGCATACCATGTCCCCAACGCCGAGACCACTCACGGGCCGTGCTTCAACGCTCTCAAATGCGGCACAATACTTGTTGCACTCTTGTTGGATGAACAATCATCTTTTTTGAATCGAACCGATGCCACGGTTGCTTGTAATTTGGTAGGGCTCAAACATCTTCCTTTCATGGAATGTTTTGTGGACTCTCGTCCAAAAAACAATGCCCTTTTGTTGCGCGCCGGTCCTTGGATCTTGGCTAATCTCCATCCAACATTGACAAATCAACTTGTCCTCATCTTGTGTATATGAACCGGTGCGAATGCTCTTCAACGCGCCTGCTTTCTTTGCATCTCGACGGACGGCCGCCCGCCGCTGCTGGACCCAGGCGTGACGTTGAGGTCGATGACGGCCGCGGGGCGTGGTGTGGACGGCGCGAACAAGCCCACGTTCGGGGACGCCGAGAAACGGGTCTGGCCGTCGTGCCTGGGCAGAGGAAAGCCGGGCGACATGGGCGCGACGCGCGACGTCGGCGACTGGCAGTGCGTAGGCCGGGCGACCGACGAGTCTGTGCTCGCCGGGCCGACGGCCGCTACATGGAACCCCGCCGGACGGCCCATGCCAAGCATGAGGATGGCGTGCGCTTTGTTGACGAGGTCCTCCTTTTCGTCGGCAGCGGCCTTGCGCCGCGCGGCCTCCAGCTCCTCGCGCTGGGCGGCGAACTTGGCCGCGGCGGCATTGATCTTGACGGCCGCTCTCCGTTCCCTCCTCTTCGCCGATTCCGCGTCCAACTTGGCGATCTCCTCCGGCGTGCACTCCGACCACGACTTCCTTGGCGCCTTCTTCTTCACCTTTGTGGTTGGGTCGACAGCCAGGCCGCCGGAACTCGGCGGGGCGTCGGCCATGGACGGGGGAGAGAGGGGGCGGTGGGAGGGACGTGGGAGGGTTTGAGGGAAATGGCGCCAAATGGGCGGGGGGGGGGGTTGGTTTCTACCACCGACAGGCGGGTCAGGGGAGGACAAGCGTGCGCGTCCCGCCCGTCCGCGCGCTGTCCGTTTCACCCCAAAACCGGCGCAACTTTGGGCCGGGGATGGGTCGAAAGCGAACACAAAGCGGACAAAAGTCCGTTTGCGCCCGCGCGCTGGGCCGTCTCGTTTGTCCCTTTTACCCCAAATGAACGGGGGCGGACATGATAGGATCGCGCGGTGGAGTTGGCCTTATAATTTGCGGGTGCATCTGAGCTTGAGATTGTAGGTACTCCCGCGTTGATATGCAAGCAGTTTGCTGTCTTGGAAGATGCTCCCCTGGACGGTTGCTGGGCGAGAGCGATCGGTGAGCATTGCGAGTGATCAGTTTGCTAGTTATAGGCGTTTCGCTTTTACTATATTTTCCTTGGCGAGCATTGCGACTTCCGTGGCCTGTAAGAAAAGTGGCATCCATCAATTGGCCCTTTACTTTGTTTATGGAGGAAAATTGGCCCTTTACTGCAAGAAGTAATGGTAGATTAATGGTAGTGCTCACATCATGACTGTGCAAACCATTTGTGCCGGATAGAGGCGGTGCCAGTGCCAGTGCCATGCATGGCCCCACGACCATGCATGCATGAGAGCGATCGGTGAGCTCACCCGGCTGAGTCACGCCGATGACGCCCCGACGTCGCCTTCCTAGCCGGGGGCCGCACGCGCTCGCCTCCTTGTTCCTCGCGTCTTCCTCTTGCTTTTCCCCCCACCTTCCCACCGTGCGTCGAGCACGCCGATAAAAACTGCGGCACGCCAACCGTACCAACTCAGCAGCACCACCAGCAGCTTCGCTTGCTCTCTGTGCCTCTCTGGCTGGCATGGCGTCTTCTGGCGGCGCGCGCTCACCGGCGGCGGTGGTCTTAGACGACCTTGTGGATGTTCGCGACCGCGTTGCTATGCTGCAGACCGTGCTGCAGGAGTCTTCGCCTGGGGCGACCGTAGAAGCGGGGGAGCTGGTGGAGGGGATGATGGCCAAGCTGTCAAGCGCCTTGTCGGCCGTTCTCGGCACCGGCGACGGCAGCGTGGCGTCGTCGTCGTCGGGAGCAGGCGGGGGACCGGGCGGGAGGAGGAGGAGAACCGGCGCGGCGTCGTCCGGGCCGCACCGCCGGAGCAGCTCCAGGGGAAGGTGAAGAAACTCTAAAACCCTTTTATCAACCGTGCGACAAGTAGCTAGCTATAGCTATAGTAGTATTTCTTGGATGCGCTTCAGTATGCGTGCGATTTAACAAATTATATTTTGCAAATTGGACTATTAATTTGGCGGCACAGTGGGAGAACTTTAAGAACCAATGATGAGGGGACGACTTGTGATGACCGATTCCTGTGTTATCAGATTGATTGAAAAGTAGATTCACTCAAAAAAAAAGATTGAAAAGTACTCCCTTTGTCCCGAATTACTTATCGCAGGCATGGATGTATCTAGATATATTTTAGTTCTAGATACATCCATTTCTGCGACGAGTAATTTGGGACGGAAGAAGTAGATGTCACTAAGATTAGCATGCATGCATGGGTATATCAAATCATATATACTCCTATCTGTTATTCATGGCAGGATGAAGAGCCCTCTAATCAAGACGGTCACCGCTACGACGCTCACAGATGGCAAGTCATGGAGGAAGTACGGACAGAAACAGATAAATGACTCAACTAACCCGAGGTACACCATCTCGATACGTCGAGCTGTCCAAGTATAAGTAAAGAGTGATTACTGAATCACTAGTATTGTACTCTCTTTATCCCATAATATAAGAGCGTTTTTTGCACTAGCATAATGTAAAAACCGTTTTTATATTATGGGACGGATGGAGTAGCTTGCTAGCCAAGCACA
The DNA here is from genome assembly GCF_056163025.1 of Triticum urartu. NCBI lineage: Eukaryota > Viridiplantae > Streptophyta > Magnoliopsida > Poales > Poaceae > Triticum > Triticum urartu. The sequence goes on from NC_141874.1 coordinate 66,981,426, forward strand.
CTTGCCAACTGCTTAATTAACTAGTTGCATAGTTGAGCTTTTTAATCTTATCCTTTTAAGGGAAGTTGAGCTTTTCCATTGATTAAATGCATGCATGGATACGGTGCTTATTGCTCCCTATATACAGCACCAGTTGTTGTATTGGGGTATTATTGGAGTAGCTAGTAGACTTGTAGCTAGCTCACATAATGTAGGATTATTACTGATTTGCATATGAGCATATATCCAGGAGCTACTACAGGTGCACGCATTTGCCAGATCAAGGCTGCAAGGCCAAGAGGCACGTCCACGTATCCGAGGCCAACCCGTCGGAGTACACCATCGACTACTACGGCCAGCACACCTGCAGGGACCCCTCCACGTTCCCATCGCTCATCGTCCAAGGTGCCGCCGACACTGCCCCGCCGCCGGACTGCGCAAACCTCATCAGCTTCGCGCCCATCAATGGAGCCAACCGCGCTTTCACCGCAAGCACGAGCACGAGCGCTTTTGCTCATCATCTTATGAAAGAACCGGTTGATCATCATCCAATGCTCTTCTCCCAATTCTCCAACTACAGCTCCTCGCCGCCGGCTCAGGAGGGTATACCCAGTGGCTCGTCATCGCGGGCTTGCCACGAAAGGTTCATGCAGTACGCCGGCGGGCAATTTGTGGACATAACTGGCCGGAGTACGTCGCCGTTGACCGTGGGATCAGCCCCAGCTGAGTACTGGCCAGTGGTGGGTGTTGCCGGTGTCGACATGGATGCTGGCGCGGGCATGGACAGCTTCCCTTCCTCGCCGAGCAGCCTCGGGTTCATGTCGGGATCGTTGGGGGGATCATTTGGCAACACCGTTTGCGACGACGACCTGTTCAGCTTTGATTCCTGACCATGCCTATGTGCATGTGCATGCTAATTGAGCTATTAGTTGGGTGTGCTGTCTATGTATATATGTTGTTGCGGGATGTCTATGTATGTATATTGGGCATGTATGTAATTTGTATCATATTAGTATGTCATGTGTAAATATATATGTATTTTTGTCCGTATGACCTTAAATTAGATCAGCCAATGTACCAGCCCATCTTCATGCGAAGTATGCTTGATGATCACCGGAAGGATGATCAGCCAATGTACCAGCCCATATTCGTGGTAGGAGGGCCATGGCGAGAACATCCCTCTACGCGGACGATGCGGCCGTGTTCATGGCCCCTATCAAGAGCGATGTCGACAACCTGGCAGCAATTCTGAAGGGATTCGGGGAGGTGACTGGTCTTTGCACCAACTTCCAGAAAAGCTCAGTTGTACCCATCCGCTGCTCCCGTGTCCGATTGGGCCATGTCCTACAGAGTTTGCCTGCAACTAGGACCTCCTTCCCGATGAGATACCTGGGCCTCCCGCTCTCGATCTGGCAACTCAAGAAGGTGGACCTACAATTCCTAGAGGACAAGGTTGCCAACAAACTGGTTACTTGGGAGGGTCAAAACATCACTACCATTGGCCGCACGGCCCTTGTCAGGTCTGTGACCACCTCCCAGATGATATACTTTATCACACCGCTTGTCGTTCCTCTGGGCACACTGCACAATGTCAACAAGCTGGAGCGGGCATTTCTATGGTCGGGTTCAGACAAGACCACCGGGGCTAAGTGTAAGGTCAACTGGGAGGTGGTTTGCCGTCCAATTCAGTATGGAGGACTAGGGGTGTTGAACACTGACAAATTTGCTCGGGCTTTGAGATTGCGCTGGCCTTGGTTTGAATGGAAGGAACCAAGCAAGATGTGGGTGGGTACAGAAAACCCATGCGACGAGGCCGACCTTGACTTCTTCTACGCTTCCACCACCATCATTTTGGGGAATGGGGCTAGAACGCCATTCTGGGACTCCCCATGGTTGCTAGGGCGCAAGCCTAAGGAGATTGCACCGCTCATTTACGAGGCCTCCTCAAAAAAAACTGGAAAGTGCGGGAAGCTATTAAGGGCAATGCTTGGATTTTAAAGATAAGGTCAGACACTGTGGTATCCGTTGACCACATAAGGGATTTTTTTTACCCTTTGGATGCTTTTACTTGACGTCATTCTTGACTAGCACTCCGAGGACGACATCGTCTGGAAGCACACAACTAACGGGCAATACTCGGCCGCCTCCGCTTATAAAGCACAATTCTTGGGCATGGTTAATTCTCCCATGGAGCAAATGGTGTGGAAGGCTTGGGCACCACCAAAAGTCAAGTTTTTTGCTTGGCTTGCTTTACAAGACCGGATTTGGACGGTGGATAGATTGGACAAGCGTGGGTGGCAAAACTGTGGTCATTGCCCTCTCTCTTTGTGGGAGGGAGCAAGAAACAGGGGCTCACCTTTTCTTCAAGTGCCGCTTCACCAATAGGTTGTGGAGACTGGTCATCGACAAGCTAAGTCTGGACCATATGGACCCTTCCAGTTGGCACCTTGAAGCCTCCGTCAAGGAATGGTGGGCGAACATGACCGGATTGGGTATTCCCAATAGGAAGGCCATGGCCTCCCTCACAATGCTTGTTTCATGGACCGTCTGGAACGAGAGGAATGCACGCATCTTCCGTCACAAGAGCGCACCACCGCCGATCCTAGTCAACAACATTCTTACCGACGCTAGACTATGGGTGACGACATGAGCTAAAAAACTAGGGGACATTCTGGTACGTGAGTAGTTGCCATGTGGCGTGTTATCATGGGTTGTAAACAATCAAACTCTATTCTCCTCTTAATTAAATGATGAGGCAAATCTTTTGCCTCCGTTTCAAAAAAAAAATGATCACCAGAAGTTAGACTGATTCTAGACCATCTTTTCTGCTCACCAGTTTATTGGCTGATGATGCTAGGAGCTCATTTGTTGAATAAAAACTCTCAAGTTTGAAGCAAAAAGTGTTTATTTACGTTTAAAAAATAGAAACTAGATTTCATTACCTAACCTACGCATACAAAAATGGTTTAAAGCTCAATATTATTAATCATTTATTACAAGCACATGAACCAAACTACACAAAAAATCCCTAGTAAGTCACTCTGATCTTTTGGCGCCAAGATCCATTAGCTACTTGCGATGCAACCATTGTATTAAAGCCCATGATTGCAACCAACTACTCCCTCCGTCCCATGATATAAGAATGTTTTTGACATTAATGTCAAAAACATCCTTATATTATGGGACGGAGGGAGTTTAATGTCAAAAACATTCTTATATTATGTAACAGAGGGAGTAGTACACAAGAGTAATACCTGCATGTAAGATTGAACCTTTTGTGTTGTCAGAACTTTATATAGTTCTAGCACAACCAAATAGAAAAACAAAAAAAACCATTACAAGCAACTCAAATAAAAGAAAACACTACAACCCCCATAAAATTAAGTGAGCGGAGAGACCTGTGAACCCTTGCAGGCAAGATAAAAAAAAAGTGAATGCAACAACGCGGTACAATATTACTCCACAATCAGAAAATAGCTGCTAGACCGCACATTGAAGGCTGCACTAGGTAGCATAGTTTTCTCATCGATGCTTAGTTGGACTAATGGATATTCACGTTGGCCCTAGTGACAAAAAAAGTTGGAAAATGTCACGCCAAGTTTGCAAGTCTTTCACTCCAGAAACTTTGACTACACTGCATATATAGTACTGAAAAAACTATTGAATTGGCTCTACCACTCGACACATAGCTCGAGTCATTTTCACATAGAAAACAAAAGCAAGGAACTCATTCATGGATTAGTCCTCCAGGTGATAAGCTCAAATGGAACAAGGCCACAAAGGCAAAGAACATGTGTAGTTCTTCCACATTTTTCTATCTTGCGTCCCCAAAAAACAAAGCAATGAAAACTACTTGCCAGGTCACCACGAGTGGTCTCCAATTCTCAAGCCAGTAAGTTACATCGATCCATTTAAAATCTTACAAAGTACTTTCCCCCCTTGGTGTATATGCTACCAAGTCAAAGTCGAGCTAAGATTCAGCACTGAGGCGTGAAAATGGTCCCTTCACTTCTAGGAGAAGTTTCAACTATATATACTCTGTACCTTCTTGCATGCCTATCCTACTTTCTGTGCATTAGTTCTTCTTCAAAGAAATTATAATAAAGTATGATTCACAAGTGTCACAATAATCGCTACATGAACTATATTTACAATAATGAGGGAAAATACTCACCTCGGCTTCATGTACATGTAAGACCAACATGCGCCAACTGAACGTAGCTCGGATTATTAGGCTGATCACAATGGGAAGTATCATATACTAATGTATGATACTACCTCCATAGCATATAGTATTATAGCTTGGTATCATAGTAATCTCATTTATTTTTATGCATGACACGTACTAGTACATCATTTAATATGATACAATATCATGTCATGATACTCAATTCTCTTTTTCCTCATTTAATCGTGTGTCACATCAGCAAAAATTCCTAGTTGACATGCATGTGTTGGGGAACATAGTAATAATTCAAAATTTTCTTACGTGTCACCAAGATCAATCTATGAGATGCTAGCAACGAGAGAGAGGGAGTGCATCTTCATACCCTTGAAGATCGCCAAGCGGAAGCGTTACAAGAACGCGGTTGATGGAGTCGTACTCGCGGCGATTCAAATCGTGGAAGATCCGATCAAGCGCCAAACGTACGGCGCCTCCGCGTTCAACACACGTACAGCCCGGGGATGTCTCCTCCTTCTTGATCCAGCAAGGGGAGAGGAGAAGTTGAGGGAGAACTCCGGCAACACGACGACGTGGTGGTGATGGAGCTCGTGGTTCTCCAGTAGAGCTTCGCTAAGCACTACAGAGGAGGAGGAGGTGTTGGAGGAGGAAGGGGCCGCGCCACGGAAGGGGTGCGGCTGCCCTCTCTCTCCCTCACTATATATAGGGGGAAGGGGTGAGGAGGAGGCGCCCTAGGGTTTCCCTAGGGGAGGGGTGAGGGAGTCCTGGACTAAGGGGTCCTTGGGCGTCCGGCCTGTTGGGCATGGGCCGGACTGATGGGCTATGAAGATACAAGACCGAAGACTCTCACCGGTGTCCATACGGGACTCTCCTTGGCGTGGATGGCAAGCTTGGCGTTTGGATATGAAGATTCCTTTCTCTGTAACCGACTTTGTATAACCCTAGTCCCCGCCGGTGTCTATATAAACCGGAGGGTTTAGTCCGTAGGGATAATCATAATCATATAGGCTAGACTTCTAGGGTTTTAGCCATTATGATCTCGTGGTAGATCAACTCTTGTAATACTCATATTCATCAAGATCAATCAAGCAGGAAGTAGGGTATTACCTCCGTAGAGAGGGCCCGAACCTGGGTAAACATCGTGTCCCCTGTCTCCTGTTACCATCGACCCTAGACACAAAGTTCGAGACCCCCTACCCGAGATCCGCTGGTTTTGACACCGACATTGGTGCTTTCATTGAGAGTTCCGCCGTGTCGTCATCAGAAGGTTCGATGGCTCCATTCATCATCTACAACAACGCCGCCCGGGGGGATGTCTTTCTCCCTGGCCAGATCTTCGTATTCGGCGGCTTCGCACTGCGGGCCAACTCACTTGGCCATCTAGAGCAGATCGATAGCTACGCCCTTGGCCGTCAGGTCAGGTTTGGAAGCTTGAACTACGTCGCTGATATCCGCGAAGACTTGATCTTCGACGGATTTGATACCCTGGCAGCCGCTCCCTGCCACCGCAATGAACATGACCTAAATCTTTCATTGGACCATACTCAGGAGATTGCGCCTGTAAGCGCTCTGGCCCTAGATCCGGAGCAGCCTGTGCCATCCGAAGACGGGAAGCTTAACCCCGCCACGGAAGCCACAGAATCATCGGCATTGGGGCCGCACACATACTCAGCTTCAAGCGGGGTCTGCGTCACCAGACCCCCGGATTCATCTCCGGTCACTGGTTCTGAACTACATGCATCCGCGTCCGCCGAGCCTTACCAGGCGCTGATCGTCGAATTCAGTTCCGCGGACATCTTCCGACACTCACCTTTAGGCGATGTGCTAAACTCATTAAAAACCCTCTCTTTAGCAGGGGACTCACAACCGAATTATATCCAGATTGAACTGGGGGCTGATGACGGGGAATTTCGTTTCCCACCCACCTCCCACTGAATAGCCACTATCGAAGATCTAACCGACATGCTCGACTACGACTCTAAAGACATCGACGGTATGGACGACGATGCCGAAGAGGAGCATGCCCAAAACCCGCCATTTACCGGGCGCTGGACAGCCACCTCCTCCTACGACGTATACATGGTGGACACACCCAAAGAAGTTAACGACGATGACAAAGAAGACCAAGTGGAAGATAAACCTCCTGAGATACAGCCAAAGCACCGACAACAGCGGCGCCGCTCTAAGTCAGGCCGTGAAAAAGATAGCAATACCGAAACAGGAGAAAACAACATTCTAGACGATGCCGAAGACAATGAATACCCCGTTGAGCCAACTTCCGAACAGGACGAACGGGAAGATGGGCGAGTTAGCCCTGATGAACATGCCGAACACGAAGACTCGGAGGACAGTAACTATCTTCCACTCTCCAAGGATGAGGTGAGCCTCGACGACGAAGATTTTATCGTGCCTGAGGAACCTCTCAAGCAAGAGCGCTTTAAGCGCCGACTAATAGCCACTGCAAGGATCCTGAAAAGGAAGCAACAACAGCTTCAAGCTGATCAAGATCTTCTCAAGGATAGATGGACTAACGTCCTGGCAGCTGAGGAATACGGCCTCGAGCGACCACCCAAAAGTTACCCGAAGCACAAATTACTACCCCAATTCGATGACGAGGCATTGGAGCCCGTGCCATCAGCGCACAATGCGGCTGACCGGCCACATAGACAAAGTGGCAACTCAAGCCGAACACCAGCTCATGCAACCTCGCTATAAAGGCAGGGACAAAACAGCTCGGGCATACACACATGATCTTTGGCAGAACCCGGACAGTAGAGCAGGACATACCAGATCGATCTACGGATCGCGGGGGTGTGCCCCGACACGCGACGATGGCTATCTATTCGGACGTGACAAGTCTAATCACGCGCGGGCCGAATGCCGTAGACGGACTCCATATGAGCTACGTCGCGATGTGGCCCGATATAGAGGCGCCGCACACCCTCTTTGCTTCACTGATGAAGTAATGGAGCACGAATTCCCAAAGGGGTTAAAACCCATGAATATCGAATCATATGATGGAACAACAGATCCCGCGGTATGGATTGAAGATTTTCTTCTCCATATCCACATGGCCCGCGGTGATGATCTCCATGCTATCAAATACCTCCCATTAAAACTAAAGGGACCAGCACGGCACTGGCTAAACAGTCTTCCAGAGAACTCCGTTGGCAGCTGGGAAGACCTGGAAGACGCCTTTCGCGATAACTTCCAAGGTACATATGTCCGGCCACCAGATGTTGATGACTTAAGTCACATCATCCAACAGCCCGGAGAGTCAGCCAGGAAGCTCTAGACTAGATTCCTAATTAAAAAGAACCAAATTGTCAACTGTCCGGACGTCGAAGCCCTCGCAGCCTTCAAACACAGCGTCCGGGATGAGTGGCTCGCCCGCCACCTCGGTCAAGAAAAACCAAAGTCCATGGCAGACCTTACTGCTCTAATGACCCGCTTTTGCGTGGGAGAAGACAGCTGGCTCACTCGTAGAATCAACAGCACCAGCGATCCAGGCACTTCCGAAGTCCGAGACGGCAACAACAAGCCACGACGTAATAAACACAAACATCGCAATCATAACGAAAGAACGCAAGACACGACGGTCAACGCCGGATTCAACGGCTCCAAACCCGGTCAATGGAAAAATCCATTCAAGGCAAATAGAGACGTACCATCCAATCTAGACAAAATACTGGATCGGCCCTGCCAGATTCATGGCACCCCCGATAAACTAGCTACTCACACCAACAGAAGTTGTTGGGTCTACAACATAAGGGGAAGGGGCCGCCCAGTGACAGCGATGACGAAAAGACTCGCCAGCCGAATACCGGGGGTCAGAAACAATTTCCCCCCGAAGTAAAAACCGTAAACATGGTATACGTGACGCACACCCCAACATGCGAGCGCAGGAGAGCACCACGGAACGCATACACCATAGAGCCGTTTCCCCCAAAATTTCGCTATATCCGTCCCGAAGGTTCGGCGGCTCTGATCATCTATCCAATTATTGATGGGTTCCATCCCACGAAAGTCCTTATGGACGGCGACAGTAGCCTTAATCTACTCTACCAAGACACTGTCTACAAAATGGGCATCGATCCTTCAAGAATCAAGCCCACCATAACTACCCACAAGGGATCAGTATTCAGCGAAGAAGCTCAATCTAGGGGCTCCGTCACGCTGGAAGTCATTTTCGGTTTGCCGAACAACTTCCGAAGCGAAGGCTTGACCTTTGATATTGTCTCATTCTGCAGTAGCTACCATGCACTTCTGGGGCGTACCGCTTTTGCTCGTTTTAATGCGGTCCCACTCTATGCCTGCACAAAACTTAAGATGCCCGGTCCACGTGGCGTCATAACAATAAATGGAAATACAGAACACTCCCTCCGTACGGAGGATCATACTACGGCTATCATAGTCGAAGTACCAAGCGGCCTCATCAAGCCGCATACCTCATCGACAATTAAGCCGCCGGCCTCTATTAAATGGGGCCGATCAATCTCAGAGCGGGATTAGCAATTCGGCCTCCGTCGTTCGCCTCATATACCCACGAAGTTTGCACCGCGCGTACATAATTATGTACCCAAAATGGCCTGTTCATCGGCAGAAGCACAATACGGACATGCTTGCTACCTCTTGAGCACTGCGTTGGTTTTCCCTTGAAGAGGAAAGGGTGATGCAGCAAATTAGCGTAAGTATTTCCCTCAGCTTTTGAGAACCAAGGTATCAATCCAGTAGGAGACTACACGCAAGTCAGCTTGCACCTGCACAAACAAATAAGGACGTCGCAACCAACGCGAAAAAGGGGTTGTCAATCCCTTCACGGTCACTTGCGAGAGTGAGATCTGATAGAGATAATAAGATAAATATTTTTGGTATTTTTATGATATAAATTGAAAGTAAAGATTGCAAAGTAAAATAGATGGGAAACTTATATGATAGAAGATAGACCCAGGGGCCATAGGTTTCACTAGTGGCTTCTCTCAAGATAGCATAAGTATTACGGTGGGTGAACAAATTACTGTCGAGCAATTGATAGAAAAGTGCATAATTATGAGAATATCTAGGCATGATCACGTATATAGGCATCACGTCCGCGACAAGTAGACCGAAATGATTCTGCATCTACTACTATTACTCCACACATCGACCGCTATCCAACATGCATCTAGAGTATTAAGTTCATAAGAACAGAGTAACGCATTAGGCAAGATGACATGATGTAGAGGGATAAACTCAAGCAACATGATATAAACCCCATATTTTTATCCTTGATGGCAACAATATAATACGTGCCTTGCTGCCCCTGCTGTCACTGGGAAAGGACACCGCAAGATTGAACCCAAAGCTGCACTTCTCCCATTGCAAGAAAGATCAATCTAGTAGGCCAAACCAAACTGATAATTCAAAGAGACTTGCAAAGATAACAAATCATACATAAAAGATTTCAGAGAAGAATCAAATATTGTTCATAGATAATCTTGATCATAAACCCACAATTCATCAGATCTCGACAAACACACCGCAAAAAGAACTACATCGAATAGATCTCCAAGAAGATCGAGGAGAACTTTGTATTAAGATCCAAATAGAGAGAAGAAGCCATCTAGCTAATAACTATGGACCCGAAGGTCTGTGGTAAACTACTCACACATCATCAGAGAGGCTATGGTGTTGATGTAGAAGCCCTCCATGATCGATTCCCCCTCCGGCGGAGCTCCGGAAAAGGCCCCAAGATGGGATCTCTTGGGTACAGAAGGTTGCGGCGGTGGAAATAGGGTTTCGTGGTACTCATGGATGTTTTCGGGGTATATGGATATATATAGGAGGAAGAAGTAGGTCGGTGGAGCTGCGAGGGGCCCACGAGGGTGGGGGCGTGCCTCCCTGCCTCGTGGCCTCCTTGCTCCTTTCTAGACGTCTACTCCAAGTCCCCTGGATCACGTTTGTTCCAAAAATAACTCTCCCGAAGGTTTCATTCCGTTTGGATTCCGTTTGATATTCCTTTTCTATGAAACACTAAAATAGGCAAAAAACAACAATTTGCACTAGGCCTTGGGTTAGTAGGTTAGTCCCAAAAATAATATAAAAGTGTATAATAAAACCCATTAAACATCCAAAACAGATAATATAATAGCATGGAACAATAAAAAAATTATAGATACGTTGGAGACGTATCAAGCATCCCCAATCTTAATTCCTGCTCGCCCTCGAGTAGGTAAATGATAAAAACAGAATTTTTGATGTGGAATGCTACCTAGCATAATTCTCAATGTATTTTTTTTATTATGGCATGAATATTCAGATCTGAGAGATTCAAGACAACAGTTTAATATTGACATAAAAATAATAATACTTCAAGCATACTAACTAAGCAATCATGTCTTCTCAAAATAACATGGCCAAAGAAAGTTCATCCCCACAAAATCATAGAGTTTGGTCATGCTCCATTTTCGTCACACAAGAATTCTCTCATCATGCACAACCCCGATGACAAGCCAAGCAATTGTTTCATACTTTAGTAATCTCAAACGTTTTTCAACTTTCACGCAATACATGAGCGTGAGCCATGGATATAGCACTATGGGTGGAATAGAATATAATGATGGGGATTATGTGGAGAAGACAAAAAAGGAGAAAGTCTCACATTGACACGGCTAATCAACGGGCTAGGGAGATGCCCATCAATTGATGTCAATGCAAGGAGTAGGGATTGCCATGCAACGGATGCACTAGAGCTATAAATGTATGAAAGCTCAACAAAAGAAACTAAGTGGGTGTGCATCCAACTTGCTTGCTCACGAAGACCTTGGTCATTTGAAGAAGCCCATTGTTGGAATATACAAGCCAAGTTTTATAATGAAAAATTCCCGCTAGTATATGAAAGTGACAAAACAAGAAACTCTTTATCATAAAGATCATGGTGCTACTTTGAAGCACAAGTGTGGAAAAAAGATAGTAGCATTGTCCCTTTTTATTTCTTTTTATTTCTCTTTTTTGGGCCTTTTTTTATTTGGCCTCCCCCCTTTTTTTATTTGGGACAATGCTCTATTAATGATGATCATCACACTTCTATTTATTTACAACTCAATGATTACAACTCGATACTAGAACAAAATATGACTATATGAATGCCTCCGACGGTATACCGGGAAGGGCAGTGAATCAAGAGTGACATGTATAATAAATTATGCATGGTGGCTTTGCCACAAATATGATGTCAACTACATGATTATGCTCGGCAATATTACAATGACGAAGCGTGTCATAAATGAAACGGTGGAAAGTTGCATGGCAATATATCTCGGAATGGCTATGGAAATGCCATAATAGGTAGGTATGGTGGCTGTTTTGAGGAAGATATAAGGAGGTTTATGTGTGACAGAGTGTATCATATCACGGGGTTTGGATGCACCGACGAAGTTTGCACCAACTGTCAAGGTGAGAAAGGGCAATACACGGTACCGAAGAGGCTAGCAATGATGGAAAGGTGAGAGTGCGTATAATCCATGGACTCAACATTAGTCATAAAGAACTCACATACTTATTGCAAAAATCTACAAGTCATCAAAAACCAAGCATTACGCGCATGCTCCTAGGGGGGTAGATTGGTAGGAAAAGACCAATGCTCGTCCCCGACCGCCACTCATAAGGAAGAGAATCGAATAACACCTCATGTTTCAAATTTGTTACACAACGGTTACCATACGTGCATGCTACGGGACTTCCAATCTTCAACACAAGTATTTCTCAAATTCACAACTACTCAACTAGAACAACTCTAATATCACCATCTTTATGTATCAAAACAATTATCAAGTATCAAACTTCTCATAGTATTCAATGCACCTTTTATGAAAGTTTTTATTATGCCAACCTTGGATGCCTACCATATTAGGACTAATTTTATAACCAAAGAAAATTACCATGCTGTTGTAAAGGACTCCCAAAATAATATAAGTGAAGCATGAGAGATCAATAATTTCTATAAAATAAAACCACCACCGTGCTCTAAAAGATATAAGTGAAGTACTAGAACAAAATTATCTAGCTCAAAAGATATAAGTGAAGCACATAGATTATTCTAATAAATTCTGATTCATGTGTGTCTCTCCTAAAAGGTGTGTACAGGAAGGATGATTGTGTTAAACTAAAAAGCAAAGACTCAAATCATACAAGACGCTCCTAGCAAAACACATATCATGTGGTGAATAAAAATATAGCCTCAAGTAAAGTTACCGATGGACGAAGACGAAAGAGGGGATGCCTTCTGGGGCATCCCCAAGCTTAGGCTTTTGGTTGTCCTTGAATTTTACCTTGGGGTGCCTTGGGCATCCCCAAGCTTAGGCTCTTGCCACTCCTTATTCCATAATCCATCAAATCTTTACCCAAAACTTGAAAACTTCACAACGCAAAACTCAACAGAAAATCTCATGAGCTCCGTTAGTATAAGAAAATAAACCACCACTTAAGGTACTGTAATGAACTCATTCTTTATGTATATTGGTGTTAAACCTACTGTATTCGAACTTCTCTATGGTTCATACCCTCCGATACTAGCCATAGATTCATCAAAATAAGCAAACAACACACGAAAAACAGAATCTGTCAAGAACAGAACAGTCTGTAGTAATCTGTATGTTTTGAATACTTATGTAACCCCAAAAATTCTGAAATAAATTGGTGGACGTGAGGAATTTTTCTATTAATCATCTTCAAAAAGAATTAACCTAATTGCACTCTCCAGTAAAAAATGGCAGCAAATCTCGTAAGCGCTAAAGTTTCTGTCTTTTACAGCAAGATCGCAAAAACTCCCCCCAAGCCTTCCCAAAGGTTCTACTTGGCACAAACACTAATTAAAAGCATAAAACCACATCTGAACAGAAGCTATATGAATTATTTATTACTAAACAGGAACAAAAAACAAGAAACAAAAGTAAAATTGGGTTGCCTCCCAACAAGCGCTATCGTTTAACGCCCTTAGCTAGGCATTGATAATTTCAATGATGCTCACATGAAAGACAAGAATTGAAGCACAAGGAGAGCATCATGAAACACGTGAAAAACACATCTAAGTCTAACATACTTCCTATGCATAGACAAATTATCATAGCAAGAAAAAACTAGCATATGCAAGGAAGCGGAAAGAAACAATAGTAATCTCAACATAACGAGAGGTAATTTAGTAACATGAAAATTTATACAACCATATTTTCCTCTCTCATAATAATTACATGTAGGATCACAATCAAATTCAACAATATAGCTGTCACAAAACATATTCTTAACACGATCCACATGTATGCAAAGTTGACACTCTTCCAAAATAGTGGGATTAAAATTAACTAAAGTCATAACCTCTCCAAACCCACTTTTATCAAAAATTTCATAAGATTGAACATTCTCCAAATATGTGGGATCTAAAGTTGTCACTCTTCCAAACCCACTTTCAATAATATTGAAACACTATTATCAATCTCATATTCATCATGGGGCTTAAATAATTTTTCAAGATCAAAAGAAGAATCACCCCAATCATGATCATTGCAACAAATAGTAGTCATAGCAAAACTAGCATACCCAAGCTTGAGGTTTTGCATAACATTAGCACAATTGACATTAAGAGAATTTATGATAACATCATTGCAATCGTGATTTTCATCGAAAGAACTATCAAGTATGGGTGCAATAGCAACGATCTCATGTTTAACATAAGGAACTATAGCAAACTCATCTTCATAAATATTGGCATCATGGCCACAAGAATAGAAAGCATCATCTTCATCAAGGGATATTTCAATCAAATCATCGGAATCATAATTATCTATAGATTCATGCATATCATTATTTTCTTCCCAAGCAATGGTCATTCTTTCAATAAATTCTTTGACATAGACATTATGAGCATAGTTTTCATAGCAATATTTAAGGATGTCAAAATTTTCATATTCGTAGAGAGTAATATCATACTTTTCAATCAAAGAAGCAACTTCATAAGCACCCTTAAAAGCAACAAATTCTTCAATTTTTTCGATATCATAGTATCTATAAACACCCTTTGCATAAGAAGATAAGATTTCATTATCATTAAACTCACATAGGTAGGGGAGGTGTTTTTTAGGGTTCTTAGAGCAACAAGTAAAATCATAAATTTCACAAAGATTCCAAGCATAACACAACAATCTGTTTATTTGATCCCATAAGAATCTCCCTTTTTCAGACAAACGGTGATGCACAAAATGAGCATGCTCATTTAAAGATTTCCCATCAACTAGGCTAGTTGGGGTTTCAGCACGAGCGCATAAGGATCGAAGATGATCCAAGTAGAACACTTTAAGTGGATCCATATCAATAGATTTTTAGCAAGCAAAGATGCAAGCAAATAGAAGGCACATGGAAACACAAAGAAAGATACATACGGGAAGAAGGCGAAGAAAAGGCAAAGGTTTTTGAAAATCGTTGTACAAGTGGGGGAGAAGAAAACAAGAGGCAAATGGAAAACAATGTAATGCGAGGGATAACAGTTTGTGATGGGTACTTGGTATGTATTGACTTGTGCATAGATCTCCCCGACAACGGCGCTAGAAATCCTTCTTGCTACCTCTTGAGCATTGTGTTGGTTTTCCCTTGAAGAGGAAAGGGTGATGCAGCAAAGTAGCGTAAGTATTTCCCTCAGCTTTTGAGAACCAAGGTATCAATCCAGTAGGAGACTACATGCAAGTCAGCTCGCACCTGCACAAACAAATAAGAACCTCGCAACCAACGCGATAAAGGGGTAGTCAATCCCTTCAAGGTCACTTACGAGAGTGAGATCTTGTAGAGATAATAAGATAAATATTTTTGGTATTTTTATGATATAGATTGAAAGTAAAGATTGCAAAGTAAAATAGATGGGAAACTTATATGGTAGAAGATAGACCCGGGGGCCATAGGTTTCACTAGTGGCTTCTCTCAAGATAGCACACGTATTACGGTGGGTGAACAAATTACTGTCGAGCAATTGATAGAAAAGTGCATAATTATGAGAATATCTAGGCATGATCATGTATATAGGCATCACGTCCGCGACAAGTAGACCGAAATGATTCTGAATCTACTACTATTACTCCACACATCGACCGCTATCCAGCATGCATCTAGATTATTAAGTTCATAATAATGGAGTAACACATTAGGCAATATGACATGATGTAGAGGGATAAACTCAAGCAATATGATATAAACCCCATCTTTTTACCCTCGATGGCAACAATACAATACGTGCCTTGCTGCCCCTGCTGTCACTGGGAAATGACACTGCAATATTGAACCCAAAGCTAGGCACTTCTCCCATTGCAAGAAAGATCAATCTAGTAGGCCAAACCAAACTGATAATTCGAAGAGACTTGCAAAGATAACAAATCATACATAAAAGATTTCAGAGAAGAATCAAATATTGTTCGTAGATAATCTTGATCCTAAACCCACAATTCATCGGATCTCGACAAACACACTGCAAAAAGAATTACATCAAATAGATCTCCAAAAAGATCGATGAGAACTTTGTATTGAGATCCAAAGAGAGAGAAGAAACCATCTAGCTAATAACTATGGACCTGAAGGTTTGTGGTAAACTACTCACACATCATCGGAGAGGCTATGGTGTTGATGTAGAAGCCCTCTGTGGTCGATTGCCCCTCTGGCGGAGCTCCGGAAAAGGCCCCAAGATGGGATCTCTTGGGTACAGAAGGTTGCGGCGGTGGAAATAGGGTTTCGTGGTGCTCCTAGATGTTTTCATGGTATATGGATATATATAGGAGGAAGAAGTAGGTCGGTGGAGCTGCGAGGGGCCCATGAGGGTGGGGGCGCCCAGGGGCAGGCGCGCCTCCCTGCCTCGTGGCCTCCTCGCTCCTTTCTTGACGTCTACTCCAAGTCCCCTGGATCACGTTTGTCCAAAAATAACTCTCCCGAAGGTTTCATTCCGTTTGGATTCCGTTTGATATTCCTTTTTTGCGAAATACTGAAATATGCAAAAAACAACAATTTGCACTGGGCCGTGGGTTAGTAGGTTAGTCCCAAAAATAATATAAAAGTGTATAATAAAGCCCATTAAACATCCAAAACAGATAATATAATAGCATGGAACAATCAAAAATTATAGATACGTTGGAGACGTATCAAGGCCTACAAGCTCTTCCATAGCCTCCGTTTCTTTTCTTTTCTAATTACCTTTTTTACAACAGGTGGCTCAAAGACTGGTCATCTCACGGACTCTTTCAGAGTTCGGCTTCGTTCACCGACCCAAGGGCTATTCCTGTTAAGGAGTCCTTTCATCGAGGCAAGGCGGCGCAGACGTGCGACAGGAGATCCAAGTAATTCTTAGTAGACCACACTCTCTATTTAGAGCCTGTAAAGTGCCTTCTCCCTCAGCCTTCGACCACCGGCATGTCAAATAGCCTGGGTCCTGGCGTTATTATCTGTAAAATGGCAATTGACGTATCAATCAGGTTCCAGTGAACATAATCTATATTTAGTATTCACTTTTTCTAAAAAGAACTGAATTTTGATTCTTCGGTTGTCCCACACACCCACCTCGGCACAAATTGCCAGGGGCTCAATATGGGAACAAATAAATTGCCGACAAGTCCGAACATCTTTATAGCACACTTCGGCGTCACGAGTTCGGCCTTATATGCATCAGCTCCGAATCATGTCTATGGTCAATAGTTGGGTTGCCCGACTCCTGTGCTTACTACCTTACGTTCCACTCTATCGGCTAGGGTAGTAAAGGGAGAACTACTGCGATTGTGTCTTATCTGGATGAGCACCTCAGTAGAGAAAGCAGAAAACTGACGGTCATGATGCGGCGAGAGCTGGTCAACCACTCGATGACTTATCAGAATCTTTCGCGATTCCTTCCGTATTACACGAAGGACCATTCTTCTGGTCACCTATGTAACACACCTTATTCGGATAGCCGTGTACATACCAGGGGCAATATCGTAGACCCACCATCAAACTCCTATGGCTAAGTGAAAGTGTTAAAGCCCTATAGTCCGATTGCCTAGTTCGCCGCATTGACACCACCTTCACGGACCAAGACGTTGGGTCAAGAGTGATCAAGTGATTTTCTGAACACCCCCGTATTTTATGCGAGGGGCTGAAGCCGGTGACTGGAAAACTTCCAGATTATACAAAAACGACCTCACAGGAGGAGCCAAAACTTTTAGGCATAGCCTTAAAATATCATAATATTGTTTTTACAATTTCGGCACATTCACTCGAAGACCATATCCTTCGAGCACTGAACCTCTATTAAACGGGCGCCCTCTAGGACATCTTCAAAATACTGCTTCGACGTGTGTTTGTCCTTGCCTGCGGGTGGACTCTTCGCTGCAATATTGGTGGCCTTCATCTTCGCCCAATACATCTTGACACGGGTAAAGGCCATCCGTGCACCTTCAATGCATGCCGATCGCTTCACGGCGTCGATACGCGGCACCACATCCATAAGTTGCTACACCAAACCTAACTAACTATTCGGAATTGCCTCAGTCGGCCACAGCCGGACCACGACGTCCTTCATGGTAGAACCGGATATCTTGTGGAGCTCGGCCCACTGGGCCATCTGTTCTTCAGCAACAACGGGCGCCTTGGCATGTTGAATTGTGTCCAGAAAAGCTTCTCCGTTGCATACCCTTCTTGCGCTTGGTAAAATTGCGCTGCATCGAAGGCGCTCTTCGGCAAGTCCAAGAATGCATTTGGAGAGCTCCACATTGGATTAAGCAGGGCATATTTCGGCTCGCCGAATTTAGTCTGTAATAAGAAGGGCTTACCAGCCGCTATCTCCCCAGCTTGCCGGATCTCCTCTCGAGCCACCCTAGACTCGGATCGTGCTTCCCTTGCCTCTTGTCAGGCATTGTCGAGATCGGCCGTTTTGGCTTTCTTATCCCGCTCGAGGATCTCGCACCGGATAGTGGCTTCCTTTAGCTCGCGCGCCATGGTAGACATTCTCTCCTCGCACTGGCACCGAGCATCATGTTCAGCTTTTAACTCGTCAGCTGGATTCTTGGCAGCCACATTACTCATTCGGGCTTGCTCCTTGGCTCGGGCAAGTTTAGCCCAAAGGGCCTCCACCGTGATACGTCTCCAACGTATCTATAATTTTTGATTGTTCCATGCTATTATATTATCAACCTTGGATGTTTTATATGCATTTATATGCTATTTTATATGATTTTTGGGACTAACCTATTAACCCAGAGCCGAGTGCCAGTTTTTGTTTTTTCCTTGTTTTAGAGTATCGCAGAAAAGGAAAATCAAACGGAGTCCAATTGACCTGAAACTTTACATAACTTATTTTTGGAACGGAAGCAATCCAGAAGACTTGGGGTGTACGTAAGGGAAGCAACAAGGAAGGCACGAGGCAGGGGGCACGCCCACCCCCCTGGGCGCGCCCTCCACCCTCGTGGGCCCCTCGTGTCCCCCCTGACGTACTTCTTCCTCCTATATATACCCATATACCCTAAAAACTTCAGGGAACACAATAGATCGGGAGTTCCGCCGCCAGAAGCCTCCGTAGCCACCGAAAACCAATCTAGACCCGTTCCGGCACCCTGGCGGAGGGGGGAATCCTTCTCCGGTGGCCATCTTCATCATCCCGGCGCTCTCCATGACGAGGAGGGAGTAGTTCTCCCTCGGGGCTGAGGGTATGTACCAGTAGCTATGTGTTTGATCTCTCTCTCTCTCTCTCGCGTGTTCTTGAGGCGATACGATCTTGATGTATCGCGAGCTTTGCTATTATAGTTGGATATTATGATGTTTCTCCCCCTCTACTCTCTTGTAATGGATTGAGTTTTCCCTTTGAAGTTATCTTATCGGATTGAGTCTTTAAAGATTTGAGAACACTTGATGTATGTCTTGCCGTGCGTATCTGTCGTGACAATGGGATATCACGTGATTCACTTAATGTATGTTTTGGTGATCAACTTGTGGGTTCCGCCCATGAACCTATGCATAGGGGTTGGCACACGTTTTCATCGTGATTCTCCGGTAGGAACTTTGGGGCACTCTTTGAGGTTCTATGTGTTGGTTGAATAGATGAATCTGAGATTGTGTGATGCATATCGTATAATCATACCCACGGATACTTGAGGTGACATTGGAGTATCTAGGTGACATTAGGGTTTTGGTTGATTTGTGTCTTAAGGTGTTATTCTAGTACGAACTCTAGGGCTGTTTGTGACACTTATAGGAATAGCCCAACGGATTGATTGGAAAGAATAACTTTGAGGTGGTTTCGTACCCTACCATAATCTCTTCGTTTGTTCACTACTATTAGTGACTTTGGAGTGACTCTTTGTTGCTTGTCGAGGGATAGTTATGTGATCCAATTATGTTATTATTGTTGAGAGAACTTGCACTAGTGAAACTTTGAACCCTAGGCCTTGTTTCAACGCATTGCAATACCGTTTACACTCACTTTTATCATTAGTTACCTTGCTATTTTTATATTTTCAGATTGCAAAAACCATTATCTACTATCCATATACCACTTGTA
The DNA here is from genome assembly GCF_056163025.1 of Triticum urartu. NCBI lineage: Eukaryota > Viridiplantae > Streptophyta > Magnoliopsida > Poales > Poaceae > Triticum > Triticum urartu. Next base: position 67,001,120 of record NC_141874.1, read on the forward strand.
TCACCATCTCTTCGCCGAACTAGTGCACCTATACAATTTACCATTGTATTGGGTGTGTTGGGGACACAAGAGACTCTTTGTTATTTGGTTGCAGGGTTGCTTGAGAGAGACCATCTTCATCCTACGCCTCCTACGAATTGATAAACCTTAGGTCATCCACTTGAGGGAAATTTGCTACTGTCCTACAAACCTCTGCACTTGGAGGCCCAACAACGTCTACAAGAAGAAGGTTGTGTAGTAGACATCAAGCTCTGTTCTGGCGCCGTTGCCGGGGAGGTGAGTGCTTGAAGGTATATCTTTAGATCTTGCAATCGAGTCTTTTAGTTTCTTGTTTTATCACTAGTTTAGTTTATAAAATAAAATAAAAAAATGGAATTAAATTTGCCTCATACGCTTCATCTTTTTAATATCTTTCATGAGTATGATGGAAAGGAAAATTGTGCCAAAGTTCTAGAAGAAGAAGTCTACAAAATGTTTGGCACTAAATCTTTGAATGATGAGCATGATTGCAATGTTGTTAGTATGAATTCCTTGAACATCCATGATGCTAATGATATGCAAAGCCACAAGCTTGGGGAAGCTATGTTTGATGAAGATGATATTTTTTGTCCCCCATGTTTTGATGATAAAATTTATTATGATGAAAGCGTGCCTCCTATTTATGATGATTATATTGATGAAAGTGGATTTGGAGAGGTCATGACTTTATTTAGAGATGAATCCACTATTTCGGAAGAGGTTCCAATTGATTATGAGAACAAAGTTGCTATATATGATGATTATTGTGATGGCTTGTATGCTATAAAGAATAATGATATCCATGAAACTTGTCATCATGATTTTAGTTTTCAATTGGATTATGCCTCACATGATAATTATTTTGTTGAGTTTGCTCCCACTACTATTCAAGAGAAGAAATATGCTTATGTGGAGAGTAATAAAATTTCTATGCTTGTAGATCATGAAAAGAATGCTTTAGGTGCTGGTTATATTGTTGAATTAATTCATGATGCTATTGAAAATTATTATGAGGGAGGAACTTATGCTTGTAGGAATTGCAATAATATCAAGTTTCCTCTCTATATGTTGAAAATCTTGAAGTTATGCTTGTTTTGCTTTCCTGTGCAAGTTGATTATTGTTCCCACAAGTTGTTTGCTCACAAAATCCCTATGCATAGGAAGTGGGTTAGAATTAAATGTGCTATTCATATTCTTCATGATGCTCTTTTTATGTTTTAATTCTTACCTTTTATGTGAGCATCATTGAAATCATCATGCCTAGCTAGGGGCGTTAAACGACAACGCTTGTTGGGAGGCAACCCAATTTTATTTTTGTTCCTTGCTTTTTGTTCCTGTTTAGTAATAAATAATTCATCTAGCCTCTATTTAGATGTGGTTTTATGCTTTTAATTAGTGTTTGTGCCAAGTAGAACCTTTGGGAAGACTTGGGGAAAGTCTTTGCGATCATGCTATAAAAAACAGAAACTTTAGCACTCGCGAGAACTACTGCAATTTTTATTTGGAAAGTGCTATTTAGTTAATTCTTTTTGCATATGATTAATAGATAAATTCCTCACGTCCAGAAATTTATTTTAGAATTTTTGGGGTTCCAGATCTTGCGCTATATACAGATTACTACAGACTGTTCTGTTTTTGACAGATTCTGTTTTTCATGTGTTGTTTGCTTATTTTGATGAATCTATGGCTAGTAAAATAGTTTATAAACCATAGATAAGTTGGAATAAAGTAGGTTTAACACCAATATAAATAAATAATGAGTTCATTACAGTACCTTGAAGTGATGTTTTGTTTTCTTTCGCTAACGGAGCTTACGAGTTTTCTGTTGAGTTTTGTGTTGTGAAGTTTTCAAGTTTTGGGTAAATATTCGATGGACTATTGAATAAGGAGTGGCAAGAGCCTAAGCTTGGGGATGCCCAAGGCACCCCAAGGCAATATTCAAGTACAACCAAGATCCTAAGCTTGGGGATGCCCCGGCAGGCATCCCCTCTTTCGTCTTCGTTCATCGGTAACTTTACTTGGAGCTATATTTTTATTTACCACATGATATGTGTTTTGCTTGGAGCGTCAATTTATTTTATTTTATTTTGTTTTGTTTGCTGTTTGAATAAAATACCAATATCTTAAATTATTAAATGTTAGAGAGTCTTCATATAGTTGCATAATCATTCGACTACTCATTGATCTTCACTTATATCTTTCGGAGTAGTTTGTCATTTGCTCTAGTGCTTCACTTATATCCTTTTAGAGCATGGTGGTGGTTTTATTTTATAGAAATAGATGAACTCTCATGCTTCACCTATATTATTTTGAGAGTCCTATACATCATGGTAATTTGCTTTGGTTATGAATTTAGTCCTAATATGATGGGCATCCAAGAGGGATATAATAAAAACTTTCATATAGAGTGCATTGAATACTAAGAGAAGTTTGATACTTGATAATTGTTTTGAGATATGGAGATAGTGATATAAAAGTTGTGCTAGTTGGGTAGTTGTGAATTTGAGGAATACTTGTGTTGAAGTTTGCAAGTCCCGTAGCATGCACGTATGGTAAACGTTGTGTAACAAATTTGAAACATGAGGTGTTATTTGATTGTCTTCCTTATGAGTGGCGGTCGGGGACGAGCGATGGTCTTTTCCTACCAATCTATCCCCCTAGGAGCATGCACGTAGTGCTGAGGTTTTTGATGACTTGTAGATTTTTGCAATAAGTATGTGAGTTTTTATGACTAATGTTGAGTCCATGGATTATACGCACTCTCACCCTTCCATCATTGCTAGCCTCTTCTGTACCGTGCATTGCCCTTTCTCACATTGAGAGTTGGTGCAAACTTCTCCGGTGCATCCAAACCCCGTGATATGATACGCTCTTTCACACATAAACATCATTATATCTTCCTCAAAACAGCCACCATACCTACCTATTATGGCATTTCCATAGCCATTCCGAGATATATTGCCATGCAACTTTCCACCATTCCGTTTATTATGACACGCATCATCATTGTCATATTGATTTGCATGATCATGTAGTTGACATCGTATTTGTGGCAAAGCCACCATTCATAATTTTTCATACATGTCGTTCTTGATTCATCGCAATCCTGGTACACCGTCGGAGGCATTCATATAGAGTCATATCTTGTTCTAGTATCAAGTTGTCATTGTCATACTGCCGAGCATAATCATGTAGTTGACATCATATTTGTGGCAAAGCCACCATGCATAATTTATTATACATGTCACTCTTGATTCACTGCCCTTCCCGGTATACCGCCGGAGGCATTCATATAGAGTCATATTTTGTTCTAGTATCGAGTTGTAATCATTGAGTTGCAAATAAATAGAAGTGTGATGATCATCATTAATAGAGCATTGTCCCCAAAAAAAGGCCAAAAAAGAAAAAAAAGAAAGGCCAAATAAAAAAATGGAAGGCCAAATAAAAAAAGAAAAAAGGCCAAATAAAAAAAGGGCAATGCTACTATCCTTTTTCCACACTTGTGCTTCAAAGTAGCACCATTATCTTTATGATAGAGAGTCTCTTGTTTTGTCACTTTCATATACTAGTGGGTTTCATTATAGAACTTGGCTTGTATATTCCAACAATGGGCCTCCTCAAGTGCCCTAGGTCTTCTTGAGCAAGCAAGTTGGATGCACACCCACTTAGTTTCTTTTGTTGAGCTTTCATACATTTATAGCTCTAGTGCATCCATTGCATGGCAATCCCTACTCCTTGCATTGACATCAATTGATAGGCATCTCCCTAGCCCATTGATTAGCCGCGTCGATGTGAGACTTTCTCCTTTTTTGTCTTCTCCACATAACCCCCTCATTATATTCTATTCCACCCATAGTGCTATATCCATGGCTCACGCTCATGTATTGCGTGAAAGTTGGAAAAAGTTTGAGATTACTAAAGTATGAAACAATTGATTGGCTTGTCATCGGGGTTGTGCATGATGAGAGCATTCTTGTGTGACGAAAATGGAGCATGGCCAAACTATATGATTTTGTAGGGATGAACTTTCTTTGGCCATGTTATTTTGAGAAGACATGATTGCTTTGTTAGTATGCTTGAAGTATTATTATTTTTATGTCAATATTAAACTTTTGTCTTGAATCTTATGGATCTGAATATTCTTGCTACAATAAAGAGAAATACATGATGAATATGTTAGGTAGCATTCCACATCAAAAATTCTGTTTTTATCATTTACCTACTCGAGGACGAGCAGGAATTAAGCTTGGGGATGCTGATACGTCTCCAAGGTATCTATAATTTTTGATTGCTCCATGCTATATTATCTTCTATTTTGGATGTTTATGGGCTTTATTATACACTTTTATATTATTTTTGGGACTAAGCTATTAACCCAGAGCCCAGTGCCAGTTTCTGTTTTTTTCCTTGTTTTAGAGTATCGCAGAAGAGGAAAATCAAACAGAGTCCAATTGACCTGAAACTTCACGGAACTTATTTTTGGAACGGAAGCAATCCAGAAGACTTGGGTGTACGTAAGGGAAGCAACGAGGAAGGCACGAGGCAGGGGGGTGCGCCCACCCCCCTGGGCGCGCCCTCCACCCTCGTGGGCCCCTCGTGGCCTCCCTGACGTACTTCTTCCTCCTATATATACCGATATACCCTAAAAACTTCGGGGGACACAATAGATCAGGAGTTCCGCCGCCAGAAGCCTCCGTAGCCACCGAAAACCAATCTAGACCCGTTCCGGCACCCTGGCGGAGGGGGGAATCCTTCTCCGGTGGCCATCTTCATCATCCCGGCGATCTCCATGACAAGGAGGGAGTAGTTCTCCCTCGGGGCTGAGGGTATGTACTAGTAGCTATGTGTTTGATCTCTCTCTCTCTCTCTCTCGCGTGTTCTTGAGGTGATACGATCTTGATGTATCGCGAGCTTTGCTATTATAGTTGGATCTTATGATGTTTCTCCCCCTCTACTCTCTTGTAATGGATTGAGTTTTCCCTTTGAAGTTATCTTATCGGATTGAGTCTTTAAGGATTTGAGAACACTTGATGTATGTCCTGCCATGCTTATCTGTGGTGACAATGGGATATCACGTCATCCACTTGATGTATGTTTTGGTGATCAACTTGCGGGTTCCACCCATGAACCTACGCATAGGGGTTGGCACACGTTTTCGTCTTGACTCTCCGGCAGAAACTTTGGGGCACTCTTTGAAGTACTTTGTGTTGGTTTGAATAGATGAATATGAGATTGTGTGATGCATAACGTATAATCATACCCGTAGATACTTGAGGTGACATTGGAGTATCTCGGTGACATTAGGGTTTTTATCGATTTGTGTCTTAAGGTGTTATTCTAGTACGAACTCTAGGGCTGTTTGTGAGACTTACAGGAATAGCCCAACGGATTGATGGAAAGATTTGAGAACACTTGATGTATGTCTTGCCGTGGATACCTGTGGTGACAATGGGATATCACGTGATTCACTTGATGTATGTTTTGGTGATCAACTTGCGGGTTCCGCCCATGAACCTATGCATAGGGGTTGGCACATGTTTTCGTCGTGATTCTCCGGTAGAACTTTGGGGCACTCTTTGAGGTTCTATGTGTTGGTTGAATAGATGAATCTGAGATTGTGTGACGCATATCGTATAATCATACCCACGGATACTTGAGGTGACATTGGAGTATCTAGGTGACATTAGGGTTTTGGTTGATTTGTGTCTTAAGGTGTTATTCTAGTACGAACTCTAGGGCTGTTTGTGACACTTATAGGAATAGCCCAACTGATTGATTGGAAAGAATAACTTTGAGGTGGTTTCGTACCCTACCACAATCTCTTCGTTTGTTCTCCGCTATTAGTGACTTTGGAGTGACTCTTTGTTGCATGTTGAGGGATAGTTATATGATCCAATTATGTTATTATTGTTGAGAGAACTTGCACTAGTGAAAGTATGAACCCTAGGCCCTGTTTCCTAGCATTGCAATACCGTTTACGCTCACTTTTATCATTAGTTACCTTGCTGTTTTATATTTTCAGATTAAAAAAACCTTTATCTACCATCCATATACCACTTGTATCACCATCTCTTCGCCGAACTAGTGCACCTATACAATTTACCATTGTATTGGGTGTGTTGGGGACACAAGAGACTCTTTGTTATTTGGTTGCAGGGTTGCTTGAGAGAGACCATCTTCATCCTACGCCTCCTACGGATTGATAAAACTTAGGTCATCCACTTGAGGGAAATTTGCTACTATCCTACAAACCTCTGCACTTGGAGGCCCAACAACGTCTACAAGAAGAAGGTTGAGTAGTAGACATCACACCGTGGCAGCACTATCTGCAGTTATGCATGTCTCACTATATAATTCTTAGCTTCGTGCTCATGTTATTATACATACATACGCTGACCGCCTCAAAACATACCTTGCACCTCGTCGAGCCGCCTATTAATAAGCATGATGTCATCATTCGCCACATCAAGTTTTTGCTCCAGACCTGCAACCTCTGTAGCATGGGCACACGTTGTGGATGTAACGACATGTGTTCCATTTAATTAGATTATTTCCTGGGTATATCTTTTTCGATCCTCTGATTGACCCCTTTTTGGACGTCAACCAGAGTCTCAGGGGCTACTGTCTATACACATGTGCATTTTTCATATGGAGCACAATCGAAAATATTACATTATGTACCTTAAAGCCTCTTAGCGGGCTCGTGAAAGCTTCATTCAATCCACTTTTCGCGGACATAATCCTCTCAACCACCGTACCCATCAAGGTACGATGTTCCTCTGAGACGGACGGATATCGTAACATGTCCATCAGTGTATCCGGCGCCTCCGGATCCCGGGTAGGAGCTGTGGGAGTACGGACTCCCTTTGAAGGGATATGTTTGCCCGATCCCTAGGGTTGTCTTTGGCTGTAAACTGGATAGTCCGGTGCCTTTGTTGTTGGTCTCCATAGGGACCGCACACCTCGGACCCTGGGCGACCGATGTTCCACCTTGGGGCATTGTCTTCATTATCCTTTGCACCACTTGTCGATCGGGAGAGATCCTCCGGGACGACACCTCGAAGTCGTCCGCCCTATTGGGCGAGGAATCCTGTGGAGGCGTCTCGCTTTCCATCATCTCCGAAAGAAGATCCCCAAAAGAGGATTGTTGAGGATGACTGCGTACCGGACTACAAAACATGTATTCTAGATGTTACCCTTGTGACGTGAAAAGGAACGGGATATGTTTAAAACACCCTTGTTCACTTACGATTCGGCTAAAGGCCCGTCCTTACAGAGGGACTGTGCGACAACGTCGTCTTACGAGCCTGAATCACCTGATAGGAGTGTCTTACCTCGCTTAGGAGCCGTTACCTCCCAACCTTCAGAGGCGGCCCTTTTCTTACCATGGGGAGAAATGATGTCAGCTTCTCCTTCTCTTTTATCTTTGGAAGAGGGAACCTTAATCTCTCCGGACACAGTATTTGGTGTACCTTCGGAATGGAGGCCATCTTTGGCTTTCCAGCTCCCCTCATTGTACTCTTTCATCGGCACCTGGAATGGTGCCGGGACCAGCATCCTTGTTAGCACAGGACTAGATAAGTCCTCGGGAAGGGGGGCCGAACACCTAATTCGCTCTGCCTTCTTCGTCCAGCCCTAGAAAGAGATGGTTTTCTCAGTATCTTATCATGGGATATTTAATTAAAGCTATGTTCGGGAGTCAAGTGCTTACCGAGGTGTCTGGATGGTTGCAGTCAAGGTCGATGTCCTCGGTAGTGTCCGGCCACTGTTTTCGTGTCCCGAAAAATAATTTCCACATTCCTCTATATGTCGTGCCGAAGAAGTGTTGAAGGGTTCGTGGTCCTTCCGGATTAAACTCCCACATACGGAGGGGCTGTCGCTGGCACCGGAGGACCTAGCGGACTAACATTACTTGAATCACATCGATGAGATCGGTGTCCTTCTCAAGGAGACTCCGGATGCGGCTCTGTAGAGTCTGCACTTCGTCGATTAATCCCCAGTCCAGCCCCTTGTTGATCCATGATGCGAGCTGAATTGGAGGTCCGGATCGGAACGCAGGTGTAGGTGCCCACTTGATACCACGGGGTTCAGTGATGTAAAACCATTCCCGCTGCCATAAGTTGGAAGATTCTATGAAGGATCCTTTTAGCCAAAGAGCATTGGTGAGCTTGCTCACCGTGGCGCCACCACACTCCGCTTGCTTCCCCTCGATCACCTTTGGCTTCACATAAAAGGTCTTGAGCCATAAGCCGAAGTGTGGGGGAATACGGTGAAAGGCCTCACACATGACGATGAACGCCGAGGTGAGGAGAAAGGCGTCTGGGGCTAGATCGTGAAAATCTAACCCGTAATAGAACATGAGCCCTCGAACGAAGGGGTGAAGAGAGAACCCTAGCCCTCGGAGGAAGTGGGAGATGAATACGACCCTCTCACCGGATCTAGGAGTAGGAATAACCTACCCTTGAGCAGGGAGCCTGTGGGGATTTCCACGGTTAGGTACCTTGCCGCCCGGAGCTTCGTAATATCCTCCTCTGTGACAGAGGAAGCCATCCACCGGCCTTGAGGGCTAGGTCCGGACATGACTGGGAAGCTCGAAGCAATTAAATTGAACCTTGAGTGCTCGGACTCGAGATTGGAATAGGTTGAGGATAGGGTTTGGCGTAAAGGAGAAAGTCGGGTCGTAGCCCCTTTATAAAGGCGATGAATATTGAACGCCTCCTCCTAGGCCTTAAAACCTACCTATTTCTAAGGAATCATGCCAACAGAACGGTTGGGATACCCACACCCGTATTGATGAGAATCCCGCAATAAAGGGACACGATCTCTACTTCGACAAGACGTGCCAATAAAACCGTGTCTCGAAACATGGAGCGACAGGCTAAAAAATGGTTCGAAATAATAACCAGGCGGGGACGTGCTACCTCTTGAGCACTACATTGGTTTTCCCTTGAAGAGGAAAGGGTGATGCAGCAAAGTAGCGTAAGTATTTCCCTCAGTTTTTGAGAACCAAGGTATCAATCCAGTAGGAGGCTACGCGTGAGTCCCTCGCACCTGCACAAAACAAATAAATCCTCGCAACCAACGCGATAAGGGGTTGTCAATCCCTACACGGTCACTTACGAGAGTGAGATCTGATAGATAAGATAAGATAAGATTATTGGTATTTTTATGATAAAGATGCAAAGTAAAATAAAAGCAATGAAAATAACTAAGTATTGGAAGATTAATATGATGAAGATAGACCCGGGGGCCATAGGTTTCACTAGTGGCTTCTCTCAAGAGCATAAGTATTTTACGGTGGGTGAACAAATTACTGTTGAGCAATTGACATAATTGAGCATAGTTATGAGAATATCTAGGTATGATCATGTATATAGGCATCACGTCCAAGACAAGTAGACCGACTCCTGCCTGCATCTACTACTATTACTCCACACATCGACGGCTATCCAGCATGCATCTAGAGTATTAAGTTCATAAGAACAGAGTAACGCCTTAAGCAAGATGACATGATGTAGAGGGATAAACTCATGCAATATGATGAAAACCCATCTTGTTATCCTCGAAGGCAACAATACAATACGTGCCTTGCTGCCCCTACTGTCACTGGGAAAGGACACCGCAAGATTGAACCCAAAGCTAAGCACTTCTCCCATTTCAAGAAAGATCAATCTAGTAGGCCAAACCAAACTGATAATTCGAAGAGACTTGCAAAGATAACCAATCATACATAAAAGAATTCAGAGAAGATTCAAATATTGTTCATAGATAAACTTGATCATAAACCCACAATTCATCGGTCTCAACAAACACACCGCAAAAAGAAGATTACATCGAATAGATCTCCACAAGAGAGGGGGAGAACTTTGTATTGAGATCCAAAAGGAGAGAAGAAGCCATCTAGCTAATAACCATGGACCCGAAGGTCTGAGGTAAACTACTCACACTTCATCGGAGAGGCTATGGTGTTGATGTAGAAGCCCTCCGTGATCGATGCCCCCTCCGACGGGGCTCCGGAACAGGCCCCAAGATGGGATCTCGTGGATACAGAAAGTTATGGCGGTGGAATTAGGGTTTTGGCTCCGTATCTGATCGTTTGGGGGTATGTAGGTATATATAGGAGGAAGAAGTACGTCGGTGGAGCAACAGGGGGCCCACGAGGGTGGAGGGCGCACCTGGGGGGGGGGGGGTAGGCACGCTCCCTACCTCGTGGCCTCCCTGTTGGTTGCTTGACGTAGGGTCCAAGTCTCCTGGATCTTGTTCGTTCCAAAAATCACGTCCCGAAGGTTTCATTCCGTTTGGACTCCGTTTGATATTCCTTTTCTTCGAAACCCTAAAATAGGCAAAAACAACAATTCTGGGCTAGGCCTTCGGTTAGTAGGTTAGTCCCAAAAATAATATAAAAGTGGATAATAAAGCCCAATAATGTCCAAAACAGAAGATAATATAGCATGGAGCAATCAAAAATTATAGATACGTTGGAGACGTATCAAGCATCCCCAAGCTTAATTCCTGCTCGTCCTCAAGTAGGTAAATGATAAAAACAGAATTTTTGATGTGGAATGGTACTTGGCATAATTTCAATGTAATTCTTCTTAATTGTGGCATGAATATTCAGATCTGAAAGATACAAGACAAAAGTTTAATATTGACTTAGAAATAATAATAATTCAAGCATACTAACTAAGCAATTATGTCTTATCAAAATAACATGGCCAAAGAAAGTTCATCCCTACAAAATCATATAGTTTAGTCATGCTCCATTTTCGTCATGAATGCTCTCATCATGCACAACCCCGATGACAAGCCAAGCAATTGTTTCATACTTTATGAACCTTCACGCAATACATGAGCGTGAGCCATGGATATAGCACTATGGGTGGAATAGAGTATAATGATAGGGGTTATGTGGAGAAGACAAAAAGGAGAAAGTCTCACATCGAGGAGGCTAATCAATGGGCTATGGAGATGCCCATCGATTGATGTTAATGCAAGGTGTAGGGATTGCCATACAACAGATGCACTAGAGCTATAAATGTATGAAAGCTCAACAAAAGAAACTAGTGGGTGTGCATCCAACTTGCTTGCTCACGAAGACCTAGGGCACTAGAGGAGGCCCATTTACAAGCCAAGTTCTATAATGAAAAATTCCCACTAGTATATGAAAGTGACAAAACAATAGACTCTCTATCATGAATATCATGGTGCTACTTTGGAGCACAAGTGTGGAAAAAAGGATAGTAGCAATGTCCCTTTTTTTGGGGCCTTCTTTTTTGGCCTTTTTTGGACAATGCTCTATTAAATGATGATCATCACACTTCTATTTATTTACAACTCGATACTAGAACAAGGTATGACTCTATATGAATGCCTTCGGCGGTGTACCGGGATATGCAATGAATCAAGTGTGACATGTATGAAAGAATTATGAACGGTGGCTTTGCCACAAATACGATGTCAACTACATGATCATGCAAAGCAATATGACAATGATGAATGTGTCATGATAAACAGGATGGTGGAAAGTTGCATGGCAATATATCTCGGAATGGCTATGGAAATGCCATCATAGGTAGGTATGGTGGCTGTTTTGAGGAAGATATAAGGAGGTTTATGTGTGAAATAGCGTATCATATCACGGGGTTTGGATGCACCGGCGAAGTTTGCACCAACTCTCAATGTGAGAAAGGGCAATGCACGGTACCGAAGAGGCTAGCAATGATGGAAGGGTGAGAGTGCGTATAATCCATGGACTCAACATTAGTCATAAAGAACTCACATACTTATTGCAAAAAATCTACAAGACACTGAAAACCAAGCACTACGCACATGCTCCTAGGGGGATATATTGGTAGGAAAAGACCATCGCTCGTCCCCGACCGCGACTCATAAGGAAGACAATCAAAGAACACCTCATGTTTCAAATTTGTTACATAACGTTTACCATGTGTGCATGCTACGGGACTTGCAAACTTCAACACAAGTATTTCTCAAATTCACAACTACTCAACTAGCACAACTTTAATATCACTACCTCCATATCTCAAAACAATCATCAAGCATCAAACTTCTCTTAGTATTCAAAACACTCATAAGAAAGTTTTCACTAATCTTGAATACCTAGCATATTAGTATTATTTAAGCAAATTACCATGCTATTTAAGACTCTCAAAATAATCTAAGTGAAGCATGAGAGATCAATAGTTTCTATAAAACAAATCCACCACCATGCTCTAAAAGATATAAATGAAGTACTAGAGCAAAACTATATAACTCAAAAGATATAAGTGAAGCGCATAGAGTATTCTAATAATTTCCGAATCATGCATGTCTCTCTCAAAATGTGGGTACAGAAAAGATGATTGTGGTAAACTAAAAAGCAAAGACTCAAATCATACAAGACGCTCCAAGCAAAACACATATCATGTGGTGAATAAAAATATAGCTCCAAGTAAAGTTACCGATAGAAGTAGACGAAAGAGGGGATGCCTTCCGGGGCATCCCCAAGCTTTGGCTTTTGGTGTCCTTAGATTATCTTGGGGGTGCCATGGGCATCCCCAAGCTTAGGCTCTTGCCACTCCTTGTTCCATAATCCATCAAATCCTTACCCAAAACTTGAAAACTTCACAACACAAAACTTAAAGTAGAAAATCTCATGAGCTCCGTTAGCGAAAGAAATCAAAAGACCACTTCAAGGCACTGTAATGAACTCATTATTTATTTATATGGGTGTTAAACCTACTGTATTCCAACTTCTCTATGGTTTATAAACTATTTTACTAGCCATAGATTCATCAAAATAAGCAAACAACACACGAAAAACAGAATCTGTCAAAAATAGACCAGTCTGTAGTAATCTGTAGCTAGCGCAAGATCTAGAACCCCTAAAATTCTAAAATAAATTGCTGGACGTGAGGAATTTTTACAGCAAGATTAACAAGACTTTCCCCAAGTCTTCCCAACGGTTCTACTTGGCACAAACACTAATTAAACACAAAAAACACAACCAAAACAGAGGCTAGATAAATTATTTATTACTAAACAGGAGGAAAAAGCAAGGAATAAAAATAAAATTGGGTTGCCTCCCAACAAGCGCTATCGTTTAACGTCCCTATCTAGGCATAAAAAACAAGGATAGATCTAGGTATTGCCATCTTTGGTAGGCAATCCTTAAGTGACTCTCATAATAGATTCATAAGGTAATTTAATTTTCTTCCTAGGAAAGTGTTCCATGCCTTTCCTTAACAGAAATTGGAATCTAATATTTCCTTCCTTCATATCAATAATTGCACCAGTCGTTCTAAGGAAAGGTCTACCAAGAATAATAGGACATGCGGATTGCAATCTATATCAAGAACGATAAAATCTACGGGCACATAATTCCTATTTGCAACAATAAGAACATCATTAATTCTTCCCAAAGGTTTCTTAATAGTGGAATCCGCAAGGTGCAAGTTTAAAGAGCAATCATCAAAATCACGGAAACCTAACAAATCACACAAATTCTTTGGAATCGTGGAAACACTAGCACCCAAATCACACAAATCATAGCATTCATGATCTTTAATTTTAATTTTAATAGTAGGTTCCCACTCATCATAAAGTTTTCTAGGGATAGAAACTTCCAACTCAAGTTTTTCTTCATAAGATTGCATCAAAGCATCAATGATATGTTTAGTAAAAGCTTTATTTTGACTATAAGCATGAGGAGAATTTAGCACGGATTGCAACAAGGAAATACAATCTATCAAAGAGCAATTATCATAATTAAATCCCATGAAATCCAAAATAGTGGGTTCATTAGTATCTAGAGTTTTGATCTCTTCAATCCCACTTTTATCAATTTTAGCATCAACATCTAAAAACTCCGAATTTTTGGAACACCTTCTAGGTAAAGGTGGATCATTTTCAGTCCCATAATTATCAAGATTCATATTTCAAAACAAAGATTTAATAGGGGACACATGAATAACTTTTAGATCTTCATCTTTATTATCATGGAAACTAGAAGAACACGCTCTTATAAAGGAATCTTTCTTAGCACGCATCCTAGCGCTTCTTTCGTTGCACTCATCAATGGAAATTCTCATGGCTTTGAGAGACTCATTGATATCATGCTTAGGTGGAATAGATCTAAGTTTCAAAGAATCAACATCAAGAGAAATTCTATCAATGTTCCTAGCCAACTCATCAATCTTAAGCAATTTTTCTTCAATCAAAGCATTGAAATTCTTTTGCGAAGTAATAAATTCTTTAATATTAGATTCAAAATCAGAGGGCATCTTATTAAAATTTCCATAAGAATTTCTATAGGAATTACCATAATTATTAGAGGAATTACTAGGATAAGGCCTAGGATTAAAGTTTCCTCTATACGTGTTGTTACCAAAATTGTTCCTACCAACAAAATTCACATCCATAGATCCATTATTATTCTCAATCAAAGTAGACAAAGGCATATCATTAGGATCAGAAGAAACACTTTTATTAGGAAATAATTTCATAAGTTCATCCATCTTTCCACTCAAAACATTAATTTCTTCTACCGCATGCACTTTCTTATTAGTAGATCTTTCAGTGTGCCATTGAGAATAATTAACCATAATATTATCTAGGAGTTTAGTAGCTTCTCCTAAAGTGATTTCCATAAAAGTGCCTCCCGCGGCCGAATCTAAAAGATTTCTAGAAGCAAAATTCAATCCGTCATAAATTTTTTGTATAATCATCCATAAATTTAAACCATGTGTTGGACAATTACGTATCATTAATTTCATCCTCTCCCAAGCTTGTGTGACATGTTCATGATCAAGTTGCTTAAAATTCATAATATCGTTTCTAAGAGAGATGATCTTAGCGGGAGGAAAATACTTAGAGATAAAAGCATCTTTGCACTTATTCCGTGAATCAATACTATTTTTAGGCAAAGACGAAAACCAAGCTTTAGCACGATCTCTAAGCGAAAAAGGAAATAGCTTCAATTTAACAATATCATTATCCACATCTTCCTTATTTTGCATATCACACAAATCAACGAAGCTATTTAGATGGGTAGCGGCATCTTCACTAGGAAGGTCGGAAAAGGGATCTTTCATGACAAGATTCAGCAAGGCAGCATTAATTTCACAAGATTCAGCATCGGTAAGAGGAGCAATCGGAGTGCTAATAAAATCATTGTTGTTGGTATTGGTAAAGTCACACAATTTAGTGTTATCTTGAGCCATCGTGACAAGCAAGCAATCCAACACACAAGCAAACGAGGAGCAAGCGAAAAAGAGGCAAATAGAGAAAGAGAGGGAGGATAGAGAGAGAGGGCGAATAAGATGGCAAGGGTGAAGTGGGGGAGAGGAAAACGAGAGGCAAATGGCAAATAATGTAATGCGGAATATAAGGGTTTGTGATGGGTACTTGGTATGTATGACTTTTGCTTAGACCTCCCCGGCAACAGCGCCAGAAATCCTTCTTGCTACCTCTTGAGCACTGCGTTGGTTTTCCCTTGAAGAGGAAAGGGTGATGCAACAAAGTAGCGTAAGTATTTCCCTCAGTTTTTCAGAACCAAGGTATCAATCCAGTAGGAGGCTACGCGCGAGTCCCTCGTGATGTCTACCACACAACCTTCTTCTTGTAGACATTGTTGGGCCTCCAAGTGCAGAGGTTTGTAGGACAGTAGCAAATTTCCCTCAAGTGGATGACCTAAGGTTTATAAATCCATAGGAGGCATAGGATGAAGATGGTCTCTCTCAAGCAACCCTGCAACCAAATAACAAAGAGTCTCTTGTGGCCCCAACACACCCAATAGAATGGTAAATTGTATAGGTGCACTAGTTCGGCGAAGAGATGGTGATACAAGTGGTATATGGATGGTAGATAATAGTTTTTGTAATCTGAAAATATAAAAACAGCAAGGTAACTAATGGTAAAAGTGAGCATAAAGGTATTGCAATGATAGGAAACAAGGCCTAGGGTTCATACTTTCACTAGTGCAAGTCCTCTCAACAATAATATCATAATTGGATCACATAACTATCCCTCAACATGCAACAAAGAGTCACTCCAAAGTCACTAATAGCGGAGAACAAACGAAGAGATTATGGTAGGGTACGAAACCACCTCAAAGTTTTTCTTTCCAATCAATCCGTTGGGCTATTCCTATAGGTGTCACAAACAGCCCTAGAGTTCGTACTAGAATAACACCTTAAGACACAAGTCAACCAAAACCCTAATGTCACCTAGATACTCCAATGTCACCTCAAGTATCCGCGGGTATGATTATATGATATGCATCACACAATCTCAGATTCATATATTCAAACCAACACATAGGACCTCAAAGAGTGCCCCAAAGTTTCTACCGGAGAATCACGACGAAAACGTGTGCCAACCCCTATGCATAGGTTCATGGGAGGAACCCACAAGTTGATCACGAAAACATACATCAAGTGAATCAAGTGAATCACGTGATATCCCATTGTCACGACAGATACGCACGGCAAGACATACATCAAGTGTTCTCAAATCTTTAAAGACTCAATCCGATAAGATAACTTCAAAGGGGAAACTCAATCCATTATAAGAGAGTAGAGGGGGAGGAGAAACATAAGGTCCAACTAAAATAGCAAAGCTCGCGATACATCAAGATCGTGCCAAATCAAGAACACGAGAGAGAGAGAGAGATCAAACACATAGCTACTGGTACATACCCTCAGCCCCGAGGGAGAACTACTCCCTCCTCGTCATGGAGAGCACCGGGATGATGAAGATGGCCACTGGAGAGGGATTGCCCCCTCCGGCAGGGTGCCGGAACGGGTCTAGATTGGCTTTCGGTGGCTACGGAGGCTTCTGGTGGCGGAACTCCCGATCTATTGTGCTCCCCGATCGTTTTAGGATATATGGATATATATAGGCGAAAGAGATACGTCAAGGGAGCCACGAGGGGCCCACGAGGGTGGAGGGCGCGCCCATGGGGGGTGGGTGCGCCCCCCTACCTCGTGGCTTGCTTGAAGCTTCCTTGACGTGGACTCCAAGTCTCCCGGGTTGCTTTCCTTCCAAAAATAAGTTCCGTGAAGTTTCAGGTCAATTGGACTCCGTTTGATTTTCCTTTTGTGCGATACTCTAAAACAAGGAAAAAACAGAAACTGGCACTGGGCTCTGGGTCAATAGGTTAGTCCCAAAAATAATATAAAAGTGTATAATAAAGCCCATAAACATCCAAAATAGAAGATAATATAGCATGGAGCAATCAAAAATTATAGATACGTTGGAGACGTATCAGCATCCCCAAGCTTAATTCCTGCTCGTCCTCGAGTAGGTAAATGATAAAAACAATTTTTTTGATGCGGAGTGCTACTTGGCATAATTTCAATGTAATTCTTCTTAATTGTGGCATGAATATTCATATCCGAAAGATTCAAGATAAAAGTTCATATTGACATAAAATAATAATACTTCAAGCATGCTAACTAAGAAATTATGTCCTCTCGAAATAACATGGCCAAAGAAAGTTCATCCCTACAAAATCATATAGTTTAGTCATGCTCCATTTTCGTCACACAAGAATGCTCTCATCATGCACAACCCTGATAAAAAGCCAAGCAATTGTTTCATACTTTAGTAATCTCAAATCTATAAACTTTCACGCAATATATGAGCGCGAGCCATGGACATAGCACTATGGGTGGAATAGAATATGATGATGGGGGTTATGTGGAGAAGACAAAAAGGAGAAAGTCTCACATCAACAAGGCTAATCAATGAGCTATGGAGATGCCCATCGATTGATGTCAATGCAAGGAGTGGGATTGCCATGCAACGGATGCACTAGAGCTATAAATGTATGAAAGCTCAACAAAAGAAACTAAGTGGGTGTGCATCCAACTTGCTTGCTCACGAAGACCTAGGGCACTTGAGGAGGCCCATTGTTGGAATATACAAGCCAAGTTCTATAATGGAAAATTCCCACTAGTGTATGAAAGTGACAAAACAAGAGACTCTCTATCTTGAAGATTATGGTGCTACTTGGAAGCACAAGTGTGGCAAAGGATAGTAGCATTGTCCCTTCTCTCTTTTTCTCTCATTTTTTGGGCCTTCTCTTTTTTTATGGCCTTTCTCTTTTTTGGGGGCCTTCTCTTTTTATGGCATTTCTCCATTTTTTATTCCTCACTTGGGACAATGCTCTAGAAAATGATGATCATCACACTTCTATTTATTTACAACTCGATGCTAGAACAAAAGATGACTCTATATGAATGCCTTCGGCGGTGTACCGGGATATGCAATGAACCAAGAGGGAGATGTATGAAAGAATTATGAACGGTGGCTTTGCCACAAATACTATGTCAACTACATGATCATGCTAAGCAATATGACAATGATGAACGTGTCATGATAAACGGAATGGTGGAAAGTTGCATGGCAATATATCTCGGAATGGCTATGGAAATGCCATGATAGGTAGGTATGGTGGCTGTTTTGAGGAAGATATAATGATGTTTATGTGTGAAAGAGCGTATCATATCACGGGGTTTGGATGCACTGGCGAAGTTTGCACCAACTCTCAATGTGATAAAGGTCAATGCACGGTACCGAAGAGGCTAGCAATGATGGAAGGGTGAGAGTGCGTATAATCCATGGACTCAACATTAGTCATAAAGAACTCATATACTTATTGCAAAAATCTACAAGTTATCAAAGCAAAGTATTACACGCATGCTCCTAGGGGGATAGATTGGTAGGAAAATACCATCGCTCGTCCCCGTCCGCCACTCATAAGGAAGACAATCAAATAACACCTCATGTTTCAAATTTGTTACACAACGTTTACCATACGTGCATGCTATGGGACTTGCAAACTTCAACACAAGTATTCCTCAAATTCACAACTACCCAACTAGCACAACTTTGATATCACTATATCCATATCTCAAAACAATTATCAAGTATCAAACTTCTCTTAGTATTCAATGCACTCTATATGAAAGTTTTTATTATATCCCTCTTGGATGCCCATCATATTAGGACTAAATTCATAACCAAAGCAAATTACCATGATGTATAGGACTCTCAAAATAATATAGTGAAGCATGAGAGTTCATCTATTTCTATAAAATAAAACCACCACCGTGCTCTAAAAAGATATAAGTGAAGCACTAGAGCAACAACAAACTACTCCGAAAGATATAAGTGAAGATCAATGAGTAGTTGAATAATTATGCAACTATGTGAAGATTCTCCCATTTAATAATTTCAGATCTTGATATTTTATTTAAACAGCAATAAAAGCAAAATAAAATAAAATGACGCTCCAAGCAAAACACATATCATGTGGCGAATAAAAATATAGCTCCAAGTAAAGTTACCGATGAACGAAGACGAAAGAGGGGATGCCTGCCGGGGCATCCCAAAGCTTAGGCTCTTGGTCATCCTTGAATATTACCTTGGGGTGCCTTGGGAATCCCCAGCTTAGGCTCTTGCCACTCCTTATTCCATAGTCCATCGAATCTTTACCCAAAACTTGAAAACTTCACAACACAAAACTTAACAGAAAACTCATAAGCTCCGTTAGTATAAGAAAATAAATCACCACTTAGGTACTGTTGTGAACTCATTCTAAATTCATATTGATGTAATATCTACTGTATTCCAACTTCTCTATGGTTCATACCCTCCAATACTACTCATAGATTCATCAAAATAAGCAAACAACACATAGAAAACAGAATCTGTCAAAAACAGAACAGTCTGTAGTAATCTGTAACTAACGCAAACTTATGGAACCCATAAAATTCTCAAATAAATTGCTGGACCTGAGTAATTTATATATTAATCATATGCAAAAAGAATTAACTAAATATCACTTTCCAAATAAAAATGGCAGCAATTCTCGTGAGCACTAAAGTTTCTGTTTTTTACAGCATGATCAACAAGACTTTCCCCAAGTCTTCCCAAAGGTTCTACTTGGCACAAACACTAATTAAGAGAATAAAACCACATATAAAAAGAGGATAGATGAATTATTTATTACTAAACAGTAACAAAAATAAAATTGGGTTGCCTCCCAACAAGCGCTATCGTTTAACGCCCTAGCTAGGCATGGTGATTTCAATGATGCTCACATAAAGGATAAGAATTGAAACATAAAGAGAGCATCATGAAGAATATGACTAGCACATTTAGGTCTAACCCACTTCCTCTGCATAGGGATTTTGTGAGCAAACAACTTGTGGGAACAAGAATCAACTTTCATAGGAAGGTAAAACAAGCATAACTTCAAAACTTTAAGCACATAGAGAGGAAACTTGATATTATTGCAATTCCTACAAGCATATATTCCTCCCTCATAATAATTTTCAGTAGCATCATGAATGAATTCAACAATATAACAGCACCTAAAGCATTCTTTTCATGATCTGCAAGCATAGAAAATTTACTACTCTCCACATAAGCAAAATTCTTCTCATGAATAATAGTGGGAGCAAACTCAACAAAATAATTATCATGTGAGGCATAATCCAATTGAAAACTAAAATCATTACGACAAGTTTCATGGATATCATTATTCTTTATAGCATACAAGTCATCACAATAATCACCATAGATAGCAGGCATGCTCTCATCATAATAAATTTGCACATCAAAACTTGGGGGACTAAAAATATCATCTTCATCAAACGTAGCATCGCCAAGCTTGTGGCTTTGCATATCATTAGCATCATGGATATTCAAGGAATTAATACTAACAACATTGCAATCATGCTCATCATTCAAAGATTTAGTGCCAAACATTTTAATGCATTCTTCTTCTAGCACTTGAGCACAATTTTCCTTTCCATCATACTCACAAAAGATATTAAAAAGATGAAGCATATGAGGCAAACTTAATTCCATATTTTTGTAGTTTTCTTTTATAAACTAAACTAGTGCTAAAACAAGAAACAAAAAGATTCGATTGCAAGATCTAAAGATATACCTTCAAGCGCTAACCTCCCCGGAAACGGCGCCAGAAAAGAGCTTGATGTCTACTACACAACCTTCTTCTTGTAGACGTTGTTGGGCCTCCAAGTGCAGATGTTTGTAGGACAGTAGCAAATTCCCCTCAAGTGGATGACATAAGGTTTATCAATCCGTAGGAGGCATAGGATGAAGATGGTCTCTCTCAAGCAACCCTGCAACCAAATAACAAAGAGTCTCTTGTGTCCCCAACACACCCAATACAATGGTAAATTGTATAGGTGCACTAGTTCGGCGAAGAGATGGTGATACAAGTGGTATATGGATGGTAGATAATAGTTTTTGTAATCTGAAAATATAAAAACAGCAAGGTAACTAATGGTAAAAGTGAGCATAAACAGTATTGCAATGATAGGAAACAAGGCCTAGGGTTCATACTTTCACTAGTGCAAGTCCTCTCAACAATAATATCATAATTGGATCACATAACTATCCCTCAACATGCAACAAAGAGTCACTCCAAAGTCACTAATAACGGAGAACAAACGAAGAGATTATGGTAGGGTACGAAACCACCTCAACGTTATTCTTTCCAATCAATCCGTTGGGCTATTCCTATAGGTGTCACAAACAGCCCTAGAGTTCGTACTAGAATAACACCTTAAGACACAAATCAACCAAAACCCTAATGTCACCTAGATACTCCAATGTCACCTCAAGTATCCATGGGTATGATTATACGATATGCATCACACAATCTCAGATTCATCTATTCAACCAACACATAGAACCTCAAAGAGTGCCCCAAAGTTTCTACCGGAGAATCACGACAAAAACGTGTGCCAACCCCTATGCATAGGTTCATGGGCGGAACCCGCAAGTTGATCACCAAAACATACATCAAGTGAATCAAGTGATATCCCATTTTCACCACAGATACGCATGACAAGACATACATCAAGTGTTCTCAAACTTTAAAGACTCAATCCGATAAGATAACTTCAAAGGGGAAACTCAATCCATTACAAGAGAGTAGAGGGGGAGGAGAAACATAAGATCCAAATATAATAGCAAAGCTCGCGATACATCAAGATCGTGCCAAATCAAGAACACGAGAGAGAGAGAGATAGAGAGAGATCAAACACATAGCTACTGGTACATACCCTCAGCCCCGAGGGAGAACTACTCCCTCCTCATCATGGAGAGCACCGGGATGATGAATATGGCCACCAGAGAGGGATTGCCCCCTCCGGCAGGGTGCCGGAATGGGTCTAGATTGGCTTTCGGTGGCTATGGAGGCTTCTGGCGGCGGAACTCCCGATCTATTATGCTCCCCGATCGTTTTAGGGTATATGGATATATATAGGCGGAAGAGATACGTCAGGGGAGCCACGAGGGGCCCACGAGGGTGGAGGGCACGCCCAGGGGGGTGGGCGCGCACCCCTACCTCGTGGCTTCCTCGAAGCTTCCTTGATGTGGACTCCAAGTCTCCCGGGTTGCTTTCCTTCCAAAAATAAGTTCCGTGAAGTTTCAGGTCAATTGGACTCCGTTTGATTTTCCTTTTGTGCGATACTCTAAAACAAGGAAAAAACAGAAACTGGCACTGGGCTCTGGGTTAATAGATTAGTCCCAAAAATAATATAAAAATGTATAATAAAGCCCATAAACATCCAAAATAGAAGATAATATAGCATGGAGCAATCAAAAATTATAGATACATTGGAGACGTATCACCTCGCACCTGCACAAAACAAATAAATCCTCGCAACCAACACGATAAGGGGTTGTCAATCCCTACATGGTCACTTACGAGAGTGAGATCTGATAGATATGATAAGATAATATTTTTTGGTATTTTTATGATAAAGATGCAAAGTAAAATAAAGCAATGAAAATAACTCAGTATTGGAAGATTAATATGATGAAGATAGACCCAGGGGCCATAGGATTCACTAGTGGCTTCTCTCAAGAGCATAAGTATTTTACGGTGGGTGAACAAATTATTGTTGAGCAATTGACAGAATTGAGCATAGTTATGAGAATATCTAGGTATGATCATGTATACAGGCATCACGTCCAAAACAAGTAGACCGACTCCTGCCTGCATCTACTACTATTACTCCACACATCGACCGCTATCCAGCATGCATCTAGAGTATTAAGTTCATAAGAACAAAGTAACGCCTTAAGCAAGATGACATGATGTAGAGGGATAAACTCATGCAATATGCTGAAAACCACATCTTGTTATCCTCGATGGAAACAATACAATATGTGCCTTGCTGCCCCTACTGTCACTGGGAAAGGACATAGCAAGATTAAACCCAAAGCTAAGCACTTCTCCCATTGCAAGAAAGATCAATCTAGTAGGCCAAACCAAACTGATAATTCGAAGAGACTTGCAAAGATAACCAATCATACATAAAAGAATTCAGAGAAGATTCAAATATTGTTCATAGATAAACTTGACCATAAACCCACAATTCATCGGTCTCAACAAACACACCGCAGAAAGAAGATTACATCGAATAGATCTCCACAAGAGAGGGGGAGAACTTTGTATTGAGATCCAAAAAGAGAGAAGATGCCATCTAGCTAATAACTATGGACCCGAAGGTCAGAGGTAAACTACTCACACTTCATCGGAGAGGCTATGGTGTTGATGTAGAAGCCCTCCGTGATCGATGCCCCCTCCGGTGGAGCTCTGGAACAGGCCCCAAGATGGGATCTCGTGGATACAGAAAGTTACAGCGGTGGAATTAGGGTTTTGGCTCCATATCTGATCGTTTGGGGGGTACACAGGTATATATAGGAGGAAGAAGTACGTCGGTGGAGCAACAGGGGGCCCACGATGGTGGAGGGCGCACCTAGGGGGATAGGCACGCCCCTACCTCGCGGCCTCCCTGTTGGTTGCTTGACGTAGGGTCCATGTCTCCTGGATCTTGTTCATTCCAAAAATCACGTTCCCGAAGGTTTCATTCCGTTTGGACTCCGTTTGATATTCCTTTTCTTCGAAAACCTAAAATAGGCAAAAAACATCAATTCTGGGCTGGGCCTCCAATTAGTAGGTTAGTCCCAAAAATAATATAAAAGTGGATAATAAAGCCCAATAATGTCCAAAACAGAAGATAATATAGCATGGAGCAATCAAAAATTATAGATACGTTGGAGACGTATCAGGACGTGATGTCATGTTACAAGAAAGTTGTCAGCAGATTGGACCCGTGAAATATTATACTCTCTGTGGTGGTGTGTGGTACTTGTTTTGTAGATTGATACGTCTGCAACGTATCTATAATTTTTGATTGTTCCATGCTATTATATTATCAACCTTGGATGTTTTATATGCATTTATATGCTATTTTATATGATTTGGGGGACTGACCTATTAACCTAGAGCCGAGTGCCAGTTTCTGTTTTTTTCCTTGTTTTTGAGTTCTACAGAAAAGGAATACCAAATGGAGTCCAATTGACGTGCCAATTTTTGACGATTTTTTATGGACCAAAAGAAGACCCCCGAAGTAAAAGAGTTGGGTCAGGAGAGTCCCGGGTTTCCCACGAGGGTGGGGGGCGCGCCACTGATGAAGCTATGTACCTAGGGTAGGGTCATGGATCTGTCCAACATACCCTCGCCAAGGACATCTCTACAAAGAATCAGAAGCAGTCGAAGAGAAAACATCATCCACTCGACCGTGAAGAGGTGCTCACTCGACCACCTTGAAGGCACTCGACCATCAGAAGATGAGAAACCCTCCACTCTGCAACGGTCATGACTTAAACCATAGCTTTATGGGCATTTATAGCACTTTATTGTAGACGTTACCAGTAACGCCCCACCTTTATGAACATTGAACCCTGTGCAACAGAGGGGAGATGGGGTCCTGGCGCACTCTATATAAGCCACCCCCTCCTCTGGGACAAGGGTTCACACTTTCTATAATTCACACACATATATTCAGTCGACCGCCTCAGGGCTCCGAGACATAGGGATGTTACTTCCTCCGAGAAGGGCCCGAACTCGTAAAACTCGTGTGCACAACTCCTCCATAGCTAGGATCTTGCCTCTACATTCTCACCCCCCTACTCTACTGTCAGTCTTAGAACCACGACAGTTGGCGCCCATCGTGAGGCAGGTGTCTTAGCGACTTGTTGGAGAAGTTGTGATTTTTTCGACCCCCTTCATCATGTTTCCAGGCGGAGGTTTGGTTGAGGGCCGCGAGATCCGTCTCGGCACGCTCGTGTTTGTCGCCGACAACTCCGCTTGGCTTCAGGAGGCTCCACTCGACGCCGACGCGCTCCCCGCCCACGAGGCGACGCAATTTCACGCGTGCGTCCGCGGCGTCCTCTTGCGGCAACCGTCGACCCAGTACCAGTCAACTCCATCAGCTTTCCCCCCTCCCTGCGGCTCGCCGGAGCAAACGCTCCGGTCGGTCGAGGCTTCAGCGGTGGGTGAGGCATGCGGTGGCCCGCCAGTCGGCCACCCCTCAAGTCGCGACGATCGAGCCCGACGAAATTCTCTACGGCCTGTTCGATCTGTCGACTGGCTCCGTAGAGACCGCATCCGAGTGCGACAGCAGCGACCCGACGGCTAAAGTTCTGATGCTCAATGGACCACGCAGCCCTCCTGGCTTCAACCTGAAGACGGAGGCGACGGGAACGGCAATCCGTCGCGCGTTCACGAGGAGTACCGCCCCGAACCCCTCTCCTCGCAGCAGAGGGAGGAACTTCTCTGCCGGAACATGGATGCATTGCATACTCCTATAGTTGGAGAAACCCCTGAGGCCCAGGCCTCGGAGCAGGCGCGCTTGGCCAACCTGGCTGAGCGCACTCAACTGGAGAACCTCCAGCGCGCACTCAACGATCGCGCTCGGCAGCGTGCTCCCGAATCCAGTCGATGACAGCTTTTTCCTCCTCCGACTCAGGTATACCGAACCCCGATCCAGAATCTAGCTGCTGCTGCCCGGATAGCAGAGTCGATCCAACCCTCCTAGTCAGAAGCTGGTCGAGGTCTGGTGCAGATCCGAGCCTTGCTCCGGGCGGCGGGAGAACAGAATACGGTTGTATCCCAGTCGCGGGATAGGATCCACAGCAGATCCGTGATGGCAGACACAGTTCAGTCGGCCCATAGCCCAAGATAGCCTCCGAGGCGTGAGGACGTGGGGATCGACGAGATCAGTACAGAAACCGAGAGCAGTATGATCGCCGAGTCGATCGTGATGATCGCCGTCGAGTGCCCACACCTCCCCCGAGGAGCGGGTCGTATGTGCCTCGGCAGCATGAAGACAGACGCCCTCATAGTGTTGGGCGAGGTATTCCAATCGACCCCAGGGAGCCAGGCTTTGATGTGAGATCTATTCTCGTACAGGGTTTGGTCGACAGAAACTGAGCTCACCGAGAGGGCCATGATGGAGGTCCACAAACCAGCAACAGGGTGCATGTCTCTGGTCTAGAGTGCTTCGACAGAGCCATCAGAGCTGTGGTGATTCCCCTCAACTTCAGGTTGGCGTCTGGAGTTAGTAAGTTCACCGGAGAGTCCAAGCCTGACACTTGGCTTGAAGACTACCGAGTGGCTGTCCAGATTGGTGGCGGCAATGATGAAGTGGCCATGAAACACCTTCCTCTGATGTTGGAGGGCTCAGCTAGAGCATGGTTGAATCAGTTAGCGCCTGGCAGCATCTATACTTGGGAAGACCTCGCCCGAGTGTTTGTCAGAACATTTGAGGGCACTTGCAAACGGCTGGCAGGTTTGACAGAGTTACAGTGTTGTGTTCAGAAGCCGAATGAAACTTTGAGGGATTATATCCAGAGATGGATCACCCTACACCACACGGTAGAACATGTGTCAGATCATTAGGCAATTTGTGCCTTTAAGGAAGGCGTCAGGTATAGGGAGTTGAATATGAAATTCGGCCGGACAGGAAATATGACTCTGGCTCGGATGATGGAAATTGCCACCAAGTATGCCAATGGTGAAGAAGAAGAGCGACTCCGGAGCGGCAAGCACAAAGCAGTCGCCCATGAAGCCAAAGGAGGAAACTCCAGTCAGAAACAGAAGCGCAAGGCCGAGCCAGCTGCTCCGGGTGAAGCCTTGGCTGTGGTTCAAGGAAAGTTCAAGGGGAAGCCCAAAGGGCCATGGAACCCCAAGAAAGTAAAAGAGGAAGATGGGAATGACATGTTGGATTTGCTGTGCCACATCCACACCAAAAAAGATGAAGAAGGCAACTCCATTTAAACAAAGCACACCACTCGGCAGTGTCGCCTCCTAATCCAGTAGTTCCGAGAGAAACAGCCCAAGGAAAAGGAGAAGGAAGCAGACAAGGCTGAGGATGAGGGTGAGGATGATGATGGTTATCCCCACGTGAATTCCACTCTGATGATTTTTGCTGATGTTGAGAGTAAAAGTCGATTGAAAGTCATCAACAGGGAAGTGAACATGGTTGCTCCGGCGACACCCAGTTACTTGAAGTGGTTGCAAACTGCCATTACATTCGACCAGTCTGGTCATCCAGTGCACATCGCCACCCCTGGGAGGCAAGCACTGGTGGTCGACCCAGTGGTCGAAGGCACTCGACTGACAAAGGTCCTGATGGACAGTGGCAGTGGTCTGAACATACTATATGCAGAAACGTTGAAAGGAATGGGCATTCCGATGTCCAGACTCAGTGAAAGCCATATGAGTTTCCATGGGGTCATTCCAGGCAAGAAGGCTGCATCCCTCGGTCAGATTGCACTCGACGTGGTTTTCGGTGATTCCAAAATTTATCGCAAAGAAAAGTTGACATTTGAAGTTGTGGATTTCCAGAGTGCTTATCACGCAATTCTGGGCAGGCCAGCTTATGCATGGTTTATGGCTCGACCATGTTACGTGTACCTCAAACTGAAGATGCCTGGTCCCAGAGGGGTGATCACTATCTCTGGAAATCGAAAGAAGGCAGAAGAGTGCTTCCAGAAGGGCTCAAAGATCGCCGATGCCCAGATGGCCGTGGTAGAATTGCAAGAATACCAGAAAAATGCAGATCCGAGTGACTTGTTGCGAGCCAAGAAGCCAACCACAGATTCAGCATTCCAGTCGTCTGGTGAAACGAAGTCGATTCACATTCACCCGACAGATCCCAATGCTGCTCCGACTCACATTTCAACCTCACTCGACTCCAAATAGGAAGAAGCGCTCATCCAGTTCCTCCGTGAGAACTGGGACATCTTTGCATGGAAGCCTTCTGACATGTCGGGTGTTCCTAGGGGACTGGCTGAGCATCGTTTGTGAGTCGACCCGAAGGAGAAACCAGTTAAAGAGCATCTTCGACGGTCCGCCATCCAGAAAAGAAAGGCAATCGGTGAAGAGGTGGCTCGGCTTTTGGCAGCTAAGTTTATCCGAGAGATTTATCACTCCAAGTGGTTAGCCAATGTTGTCATGGTCCCAAATAAAGACGACTCACTTTGTATGTGTATTGATTTCAAGCATATCAATCGGGCCTGCCCGAAAGATCACTTCCCTCTCCCTCGCATCGATCAGATAGTCGACTCGACTGCAGGGTGCGAGCGTTTGTCCTTTTTGGACGCCTACTCCGGGTACCACCAGATCCGTCTATACGGGCCCGACGAAATAAAGACAGCTTTTATCACCCTGTTTGGGTGCTTCTGTTATGTCACAATGCCATTCGGTTTGAAGAACGTCGGAGCCACATTCATGAGGATGATTCAGAAGTGCCTGCTCACTCAGATCAGTCGGAATGTGGAAGCATACATGGATGACATTGTGGTCAAGTCACGTAAAGGTTCCGACCTACTGACTGACCTTGCTGAAACCTTTGCCAACCTCAGAAGGTATGATATCAAGCTCAATCCATCAAAGTGCACGTTTGGAGTGCCAGGCGGAAAGTTACTCGGTTTTCTTGTTTCTGAACGAGAAATCGATGCTAACCCAGAGAAAGTAGGCAATATACTCCGAATGAAGCGCCCTGTGCGTGTGCATGATGTCCAGAAGCTTACTGGTTGCTTGGCCGCCCTAAGTTGATTCATTTCTCGCCTCGGTGAAAAGGCGCCGCCTCTTTACCGACTGATGAAGAAATTAGACAAGTTCGAGTGGACCCCAGAAGCTGATGCAGTGTTTGCAGAGCTAAAAGCCCTGCTTTCCACCTAGCCGGTGCTTGCTGCTCCAATCAGCAAAGAGCCTCTACTGCTTTATATAGCAGCCACTGGACAAGTCGTCAGTACAGTACTTATGGTCGAGCGGGAAGAAGAAGGAAAAGCTTATAAGGTGTAGCGACCAGACCTCAAACGGTCCAATCTCTGTGCTCCGGTGTCATCCCTGGATCAGTAATGCTGACACCACACGGTACTTGAAGGATTTATAACAGAGTAGCAATCACACACTTATTACATCGAGTGTCTCAAAAGAGAACTTATTACAATAAATATGGCTTAAGGCCATCTAAAAACGATAACAGCGGAAGGCTTGGAAGATAAGTGAGTCCATCAACTCCAACGGCATCACTAAGTATAGAACCACGACCTAAAGGCACCTTAATCGTCGTCTGAAAAGTCTGCAACATTAACGTTGCAGCCCGAAACGGGTCAACACATTGAATATGCTGGCAATGTAACACATAGAGAGTAATGGAATAAAATAGGCTATTCTATATGCATATATGGCTGGTGGAAAGCTCTATGGTTACAGTTTTGCGTAAAGCCAATTTTTCCCTACTGCAAAGGAATAAATTTTATTTAACTATCATGGTAGTTGTTAAACATTGAGAATGGTTGACAGCATTCTCAATCTCAATTAAGCATCATCATTAAAAACCCAACAATTAACTTTAGAGTAACATGATGAGATTCACATGATAATCCAGGTACTAGATACTCAAGATGTCCATAACCAGGGACACGGCTAACCATGATTAGTTTATACACTCTGCAGAGGTTTGCACACTTTTCCCCACAAGACTCGATATCCTCCGTTGATTTTCTCGCACTACATGGTGTTTGAGAAACGGATGACCGAGACATGGTCTTTCAGAAGCGCTAGCACCTTACGAACGGGTAGACCGTACCAACCTACATCCCCCTACATCTGCTAGTCTACCACTGTAAGAGTTCGCACGACTTAGTCAACTATGCTAGAGCCCATAGTATCTTGTGGCTGCACATGAAAGTTTCTAGTATGAATAATCTCATGATCCCTTTGAGCCTGGGTGGCGGTCCAAAAGAAAAACATGCAATCGCTGGAATACCCAGGTGCCTCAATCCACCCAGATGTGTGTTTAGGTTGCCACCTTAAATAAACCATTAATTAACAAAGCTCACATCTGTCATGGATACACTCACCCAATCCACGTCTACTAGCATAGCATAGCAATAATAAGCAAACGTAGAGTAACTCCCAAAGGTTTGATAATAAACAGGAAATAGGTTCTACCTCAACTACTCCCCAAACCCACAATTTAATTAGATCCTAATCATGCAATGTGTGAGGATTGATCTAATGCAATAAAACTGGGTAGTAGGAGGTATGATCAAAGTGTTACTTGCCTTGCTGATGATCCGGGAAACCTAGCGATTTGAAGTAGCAAGTGGCGCACTCCGGGTACTCTATCGCAAACAAACAAACATACAATAAGTACTCAACTAGTGCATAGGTAAAACTCGAACAAGAGAACTAACCAGAAAGTTCAACTTAAGAACTCCGGTTGGCAAAAAGAATCAAAATGAACGAAGCAACGAAAGACAAACGGCAAGAGAAACAAGCTTCGTTTACTATTCTGGGTCTAAGGTAATTTTTACAGTGGCAAAAACTTGTTTGAGTTGGTTAAATGGAAAGAGGGTTTCGAGATGAAACTCCAGGCGCTTGAATCGCCTGATTCCGATAAATGAGCGAAAAGTTAAACTAGAACGAACATCGGATCAGAGATCGCGATCAGAAAAACCGCGGATTTAAATCCGAGAAAAAGAAAAATGATGAACAGTTAACGAACGAACGTTCGTTAACAGAAACAATGCGTTCGTTAAAACGAACGGACGAACGGGCGCTCGCAAAATAAATAAACCAGAAAAAACCGATCTATTTATTTTTTTTAAACGGAAACTAGGGTTTTCAAAAAAAAACAAATCGGTTTTTTTTCAAAAACCGGCCGGCGACGACTCTCAGGCGGGGCTCCGGCAGGGCGGCGGGGCGGTGGCAAGGGGCAGTGGCGGCGGCGTGCGGCGGCGGCGGGCTGCGGTGCGGGGCGGCGGGGTGAGGAGAGGGCGGCGGCGGGGCGGCTATTTAAGAGGGGTAGGGGGGTTGACTTGGGGGAGGGGGCGACGGGTGGCGCGGCTCCGGCTCGGACTCCTCTCCGAGTCCGGTGGGGAAGGCGGCGGCGGCTTGGGCCGGCCTGGCTCGACTGGGCCCTTGGCCCAGTCGGGCGCGGGGTCTCTTTTTTTTAAATCAATTTCACTGCGCATAAAAAAATTCTAGAAAAATAAATAAAAATCTAAAAATGCCAAAACAAATTTTCTCCGTCTAAATAAAATATTTAGAACAGGATGAACATTTTTTGGCTCTAAATGCAATTTTTGAAAACGTGCAATTTTTCCTAAATTCAAATAAAATAGCAAATAAAACCAAAATAAAATCTTATTTGATTTTTTTTATTAAATCCTCAATATTTCTTTATTTTTGGAAAGTCATTTTATTCCCTCTCTCATATTTTTAATATAGAAATAATTGAAGATAAAATAAATAAAATCAAATGATCCTATCTTCAAAATTTGAGAAAAACTCAAATATGAAAATAACGAAATCCCCAACTCTCTCCGAGGGTCCTTGAGTTGCGTAGAATTTCTAGGATCAACCAGAAAGGCAATAAAATATGATATGCAATGATGATCTTATGTATAACATTCCAAATTGAAAATTTGGGATGTTACAAACCTACCCCCCTTAAGATGAATCTCGCCCTCGAGATTTGGGTTGGCTAGAAAATAGGTGAGGGTGGTCCTTCAGCAATTCTTCCTCTCGCTCCCAGGTGGCTTCATCCTCCGTGTGGTGGCTCCACTGAACTTTGCAAAACTTGATAACCTTGCTGCGGGTGACTCGACTGGCATACTCTAGAATCTTAACTGGTTTCTCCTCATAGGTCAAATCACTGTCCAACTAAATTGCTTCCAGTGGCACTGTATCTCTTAGCGGTATATCAGCCATCTCTGCGTGGCACATCTTTAACTGGGAAACGTGGAACACGTCGTGAACTCCTGACAATCCTTCGGGCAATTTCAACTTATAGGCTACTTCTCCCATACGCTCCAAAACTTTGTATGGGCCTACAAAACATGGCGCTAACTTTCCTTTAACTCCAAAGCGCTTAACTCCTCTAAGTGGTGATACTCGAAGATAAACTCAGTCTCCGACTTCGTAAACTGTCTCCTTGCGTTTAGAATCTGTGTAGCTCTTCTGCCTCGACTTTGCTACCTTGAACCTGTCGCAAATCAATTTCACTTTCTGTTCAGACTCCTTAATCAAATCCGGTCCAAACAACTGACGGTCTCCAACTTCATCCCAAGACAATGGGGTCCTGCACCTCCTTCCGTACAAGGCTTCGAAAGGGGCCATCTTCAAACTGGATTGATAACTGTTGTTGTAAGAGAACTCTGCATATGGCAAATTCTTGTCCCAACTAGATCCGTAATCTAGCACACAAGCTCTCAGCATATCCTCCAAAATCTGATTGACTCTCTCGGTCTATCCATCTGTCCGCGGATGGAAGGCTGTACTAAACTCTAGTCTGGTACCCAAAGTTTCATGCAACTGATTCCAGAACTTTGAGGTAAATTGGGTTCCTCTATCTGATACAATGCTCTTTGGAACTCCATGCAGACATACGATTCTAGTCATGTATATCTTTGCCAACTTTGCACTGGTATAGGTAGTCTTCACTGGAATGAAATGGGCTACCTTTGTGAAATAATCGACTACAACCCATATTGAGTCATAGCCTGAACGAGTTCTGGGTAAACCTGTAATAAAATCCATGCCTAACTTGTCCCACTTCCATTCGGGTATCGGCAATGGCTGTAGCAATCCTGCTGGCTTCTGATGCTCTGCCTTTACTCTCTGACATACATCACAAAATGCTACATACTCCGCAATATCCTTCTTCATTCGGGTCCACCAAAAAGTATCCTTCAAATCCAAATACATATTGGTATTTCCTGGGTGAATCGAATATGGTGAATCATGTGCCTCTTGCAGAATTAACTTCCTGATCTCCGAATCATTAGGCACATAAACACGGTCTTCAAACCATAGGGTATCGTGCTCATCCTCACGAAATCCCTTAGCTTTTCCTTTGCTCATTTTCTCCTTAATAGAGGCAATCTCCTTGTCAGTCCTTTGAGCTTCTCTGATCTTATCCATCAAGGTAGACTGAATCTCCAATGCTGCTACATAGCCTCTCGGAACTATCTCCAAACATAGCTCACAAAGGTTTTCAGCTAACTCCCTTAGTAAATCTCCCGTCATTAGGGTGTTGACGTGGCTTTTACGGCTCAACGCGTCAGCTACTACGTTAGCCTTTCCGGGTGATAATGTAATCTCATATCGTAATCCTTGATGAGCTCCAACCATCTTCTTTGCCTGAGATTTAACTCTTTCTGCGTGAAAATATACTTCAAACTCTTGTGATCAGTGTACACCTCATAATGGTTTCGAATGAGAAAATGTCTCCAAGTTTTCAATGCATGCACTACGGCTATTAACTCCAAATCATGTGTGGCATAATTCAACTCATGAGGCTTAAGCTGTCGTGAGGCATAGGAAACAACTCTTCCTTCCTGCATAAGCACTTCTCCAAGTCCTCGACGTGAAGCGTCGCAATACACCTCATGATCCTTGGTCTGATCTGGCAAAATCAGCACAGGTGATGTAACCAAACGTTTCTTCAATTTCTGGAAACTGGCCTCACATTCCTCAGTCCATATGAACTTGGCATCCTTTTTTCAACAACTCCGTCATAGGCTTCGCAATCCTTGAGAAATTCTCAATGAATCTCTGGTAGTATCCTGCGAGTCCAAGAAAACTCCGGATCTCTCCAACTGTTGTTGGCACTTCCCAATTGGTCACGGTATCAACTTTAGTGGGATCTACTGCTATACCTTCTCCCGATATAACGTGTCCGAGAAATCCAACTTCCTTCAACCAAAACTCACATTTGCTAAACTTGGCATATAATTGATGTTCTCTGAGTTTACCAAGCACCAAACGCAAATGTTCCTTATGCTCCTCTTCATTCTTTGAGTAAACCAGGATATCATCAATGAACACTACCACAAATTTATCCAGAAACTCCATAAACACCTTGTTCATCATGTTCATGAAATATGCTGGTGCGTTAGTTAGACCAAATGACATAACGGTATACTCGTACAGCCCATACCTGGTGGTAAAAGCCATCTTAGGTATATCTTGTTCTCGAATCTTCTACTGGTGGTATCCTGATCGCAGATCGATCTTGGAAAATACCTTAGCTCCTTGCAATCGATCAAACAGATCATTGATCATTGGTAGTGGGTACTTGTTCTTGATGGTTACTTCATTCAAACCTCGATAATCAACAACCATCCTTAACGATCCATCCTTCTTTTCCACTAGAAGTACTGGCGATCCCCAAGGTGAAGAACTTGGGCGAATATAACCCTTATCCAGTAACTCCTTAATCTGCTTCTTAATCTCCACCAAATCCTTTGCGGGCATCCTATATGGTCTCTTTGATATTGGCCCTGTGCCTGGCAAAAGCTCAATCAAAAACTCAATATCTCTACCCGGTGGCATGCCTGGCAATTCCTCGGGAAATACATTAGGGAAATCCTTCACTATTGGTACTTCCTCCTGCACAACTCCTGTTAGGCAATTTACCTGAGTCCTGTTTGGCACATGCCGTGATACATACTTGATCCTTCTTCCTTCTGGGGTGGTAAGCAAAATTGACTTACTGGCACATTCAATATTCCCTTCATACTTTGACAACCAATCCATGCCTCATATCACATCCAATCCTTGAGATTCCAACACTATTAGGTCTGAGGGAAATACGTAGTTACCAATCCTTAATGGTAACCGATCACACCATAGGCTAGCCATATACTCTGCTCCAGGCGAGGTTACTAACATGGGTGACCTAAGGGCTTGGGTTGGCAGTTTATACTTATCCACAAATCCCCTTGATATGTATGAATGCGATGTACCAGTATCAAAAAGAACGAGTGCAGTAAACGATTTAACCAAAAACTTACCGATTACTGCATCCGGCTGCTCTTCAACCTCCTACACGTTAACGTGGTTCACCTGTCCCTTATTGAAAGGGTTCGGCTTCTTCCCAGAGCTTCCATTGCCATTTCCATTCTGTGATTCAGGACATTCGTTGGCATAATGTCCGGTCTTCTGGCACTTAAAACAAGTGACTTGGCTCAGGTCTTTCTTGGCTGGGGTTGATGGGTTGGTGCGGTTCTGGCCGTTGCTTCCTCCATTCCCATTACCAGTCTTGGGGCCATTGTGATTGTGCGAGCTACCTCCTCCGTGGGTATGCTGGAAATGTCCTCCCGGTCTAGGGGTAAAACATGGCTTCTGCTGAGCTCCAGAATTGTACTTCCCTTGTCCATACTTCCTCTTGCGGTTCTCGATCTGTTGCTGCTTCCCTTCAATCATGAGAGCACGATCTACCATCTCCTGGTAGTTGTTGAAGTTTGCTACCATCAACTGCATGCTCAACTCATCATTCAGTCCTTCCAGAAACTTCTCCCGTTTAGCTGCATCCGTAGCAACGTCATCTGGGGCATAACGTGCTAACTTACTAAAGTCCTCCACATACTGGCCAACTGTCCGTCCTCCTTGGCGTAAGTTGCAAAACTCTCACTTCTTCATGGCCATAGCTCCTGCTGAAACATGGGCAGTACGAAAAGCCTACTGAAACTGGTCCCACATGACAATGTCGACAGGGAAAGTGGCTGTGAAATCCTCCTACCATGAGGCTGCGGGTACTTCAAGCTGATGTGCGGCAAACTTCACCTTTTCCGCATCTGTGCATCCTGCTGTGGTCAACTCTCTAGCTGTCTTGCGGAGCCAATCATCTGCTACTATCGGCTCGGTGCTACTGGAAAACACCGGCGGATTCAGCCTAAGAAAACGGGCTAAGTGATCAACAGGTGGTGGTGGTGGTGGGTTGTTGTTGTTGTTCCCCTGATTCTGATTCTGGACTAGTAACTGCATCAATGTGTTCTGCTACTGGATCAACTGAGTGAGCTCCGGTGGGAAGGTAAATCCGGGTCACGTCTCGAAGGCATCTGAGGGTTTAGAAAAGATGAGATTAAGAATAGAGGGGGTCTAAAGAGAAAACACTACCCATATGCACATGAGGCAAAAGCAAACAATTCACTTCATTCAATCAATCAAATAAGGGCATACAATCGATCTAACTATCGCAAAAGTGCTCGGACTACTATATTTACATGGTGGACTACTACTACTGTTGGGGTGGTCTACTAGAAATATTCTTCGGTTGCAGACTCCATGATATCTGCTCAAGCTTCATCAACATAGTCATCATCGCTATCATCTGGATCCGAGTCGGTGTCGTCGATGATGATGTAGTCTTTCGGGCGAATCTCCTTGGGTTCTTCATCTTCTTCTACTGGTGTAGGGCCTCCCATGAATATTCCAATCTTCTTGATCAGCTCGTCATTCTTTTCCACTAATACTTCGATTTCCTCTTCATAATCTTCTCGTGTAGCCTTGAGTTCTTCCTCCAGTTCCTTGATTTTTGTCCTTGCTTTCTTCAGATCTATCATGTCGGCGCACATCTGGTTCTCCTGATGTCGAATGTGCTGGTTTAACTCCTGGATAAAAGCTGCAATTGATCTATCCTTCTGGTGCTGATCATCTCCCAGTGCTCATCTCGGCACCCACAAATCTGGTAGATAGTATCCTTGAGATCATTGTGGTAAACTTCTCCAATGCGTCCCATGGCAATGTGAGCTGCCATGCTCTTTCCTAGACTCCAAGTTGGTGCATCAAAAGAAAAATCTATGGGCTCAGTGACTGGCATGAACGTCCTTACTGGAACTTGAACTTGAATCATCCAGCGTTCTTCTTCAGGTAATGTGGCGTTGTAGGTTCCGATGAAGCTTGGTACTCCTATGTTCAGGTATCTAGTGACTTCCTTCAAGTGACGTCCAAAGGGTGTATCTTCATCTGGTTGTATGAACTTGTTCCTTGCATCTGCCATCCTAAAAGAGTAGAAAAGATGAGAGGTCAGAAGGAGAAGAGTAAGTAGTGATCTAGGGATTTAGCTTAGTGGTCGTGTCCTACAGTCAGCGTGTGCTCTGATACCATCTTAGCGATTCGAAGTAGCAAGCGGCGCACTCCGGGTACTCTATCGCAAACAAACAAACATACAATAAGTACTCAACTAATGCATAGGTAAAACTCGAACAAGAGAACTAACTAGAAAGTTCAACTTAAGAACTCCGGTTGGTAAAAAGAATCAAAACGAACGAAGCAACGAAAGACAAACGGCAAGAGAAACAAGCTTCGTTTACTATTCTGGGTCTAAGGTAATTTTTATAGTGGCAAAAACTTGTTTGAGTTGGTTAAACGGAAAGAGGGTTTCGAGACGAAACTCCAGGCGCTTGAATCGCCTGATTCCGATAAATGAGCGAAAAGTTAAAGTAGAACGAACATCGGATCAGAGATCGCGATCAGAAAAACCGCGGATTTAAATCCGAGAAAAAGAAAAACGACGAACAGTTAACGAACGAATGTTCGTTAACAGAAACTAAACGAAAAACGCGTTCGTTAAAACGAACGGATGAACGGGCGCTCGCAAAATAAATAAACCAAAAAAACCGATCTATATATATTTTTTTAAAACGGAAACTAGGGTTTTCCAAAAAAACCAAATCGTTTTTTTCCAAAAACCGGCCGGCGACTACCTCGGCGGCGGCGGCTCTCCGGCGGGGCTCCGGCAGGGCGGCGGGGCGGCGGCAAGCGGCAGCGGCGGCGGCGGTGGCGGTGGCGGCGGCGTGCGGCAGTGGCGGCGGCGGCGCAGGCGGCGGCGGGCTGTGGTGCGGGGCGGCGGGGTGAGAAGAGGGCGGCGGCGGGGCGGCTATTTAAGAGGGAGAGGGGGTTGACTTGGGGGAGGGGGCGACGGGCGGCGCGGCTCCGGCTCAGACTCCTCTCCGAGTCCAGCGGGGAAGGCGGCGGCTTGGGCCAGCCTGGCTCGGCTGGGCCCTTGGCCTAGTCGGGCGCGGGGTCTTTTTTTTAAAAATCAATTTCACTGCGCCTAAAAAAATTCTAGAAAAAATAAATAAAAATCTAAAATGCCAAAACAAATTTTCTCCGTCTAAATAAAATATTTAGAACAGGATGACCATTTTTGGCTCTAAATGCAATTTTTGAAAACGTGCAATTTTTCCTAAATTCAAATAAAATAGCAAATAAAACCAAAATAAAATCTTATTTGATTTTTTATTAAATCCTCAATATTTCTTTATTTTGGGAAAGTCATTATATTCCCTCTCTCATATTTTTAATATAGAAATAATTGAAGATAAAATAAATAAAATCAAATGATCCTATCTTCAAAATTTGAGAAAAACTCAAATATGAAAATAACGAAATCCCCAACTCTCTACGAGGGTCCTTGAGTTGCGTAGAATTTCTAGGATCAACCAGAAAAGCAATAAAATATGATATGCAATGATGATCTAATGTATAACATTCCAAATTGAAATTTTGGGATGTTACATAAGGTTCAATGCCCAGTTTATTATATTTCTGAAGTCCTGACCCCGTCAAAGCAGAGATATCCTCATTATCAGAAGCTTGTCTATGGGATTTACATGACCACGAAGAAGGTTGCACACTATTTCTCGGATCACTCTGTTATAGTCGTCAACGACGCTCCATTGTCAGAGATTCTGCACAACAGAGATGCAACTGGTCGAGTGGCCAAATGGGCGATTGAACTCCTTCCCTTGGATATCATGTTTGAGGCAAAGAAAGCTATCAGGTCCCAAGCAATAGCAGATTTCCTCACTGAGTGGATCGAACAGCAACTGCTGACTCAAGTTCACTCTGAGCACTGTACCATGTTCTTTGACAGATCCAAGATGCTGAACGGTTCTAGTGCTGGAGTAGTTCTGGTATCCCCCCGAGGAGACAAGCTCAGATATGTCCTCCAGATTCACTTTGATTCCTCCAACAATGAAGCAGAATATGAAGCACTCCTGTATGGGTTGCGCATGGCCATCTCACTCGGCGTCCGTCGCCTCATGGTCTATGGCGACTCAGATTTGGTAGTTAATCAAGTGATGAAGGAGTGGGACGTCAGAAGCCCAGCCATGACTGGTTACTGCAACGTGGTGATAAAGCTTGAGAAGTTTGAGGGGTTAGAACTCCACCACATACCCCGACTGAAAAATCAAGCAGCCGATGATTTGGCAAAGATAGGTTCCAAGAGAGAAGCCATTCCTAGCAATGTGTTTTTGGAGCATATTCACTCGCCGACAGTTCAGGAAGATCATTTTACTGAAGAGCCCCCGCAACCTAAGAGCGCCACAGATCCGACTGAAGTCGAAGTCCCAGCCGTGGTCGACCTGATCATGGAGGTTCTGGCCATTACTCCCGACTGGACGGTGCCCTACATTGAGTACATCCTCAGGAAAGAACTCCCGGAGGATGATGAAGAGGCTCGACAGATCGTCCGTCGATCCAAAGCCTTTACTGTGATAGGGCAGCTGTTCAGGGAAAGCGCGACTGGAGTCGGTCAGAAATGCATAACACCAGAAGAAGGTCGAATGATCCTCAATGACATCCACTCGGGGACCTGTGGTCATCATGCGTCCTCTCGGGCCATCGTGGCTAAAGCATACCGAGCTGGATTCTATTGGACACAAGCAAATGAAATGGCGAAAGATATAGTTGACAGATGTGAAGGCTGCCAGTTTTACTCCGATATGTCTCACAAGCCAGCGTCAGCCCTGAAGACCATCCCCCTCATCTGGCCCTTTGCTGTTTGGGGACTGGATATGGTTGGACCACTGAGAACTGGCAGGAGCGGCTTCACTCATGTGCTCGTTGCAGTCGACAAGTTTACCAAATGGATCGAAGCTAAACCTATCAAGAACCTTGATGCTAGCACCGCTGACAGTTTTATCAGAGAATTGACATTCAGATATGGAGTCCCACACAGCATCATCACGGACAACGGATCGAACTTCAATTCCGACGAGTTCAGAGCTTTCTGCGCCTCTCAGGGCACTCGAGTCGACTATGCTTCTGTCGCTCACCTGCAGCCGAACGGACAAGCAGAAAGAGCCAATGGCCTAATTCTCAAAGGATTGAAACCCCGACTGATGCGTGATCTCAAACACGCAGCATGTGCTTGGGTTGATGAACTTCCGTCGGTTCTGTGGGGTTTGAGGACAACTCCTAATCGGTCGACCGGACGAACTCCTTTCTTCTTAGTCTATGGAGCCGAAACTGTTTTGCCAAGTGATCTGCTCCACAATGCACCCCGAGTTGAGCTCTTCTCTGAAGAGGAAGGAGAGCAGGCCCGGAAAGATTCAGTCGATCTCTTAGAGGAGGAAAGAGAGATGGCCTTGATCCGCTCGACCATTTATCAGCAAGACCTGCGTCGATTCCACGCCAGAAATGTGAGGGGTCGAGCTTTTCAAGAAGGAGACCTGGTTCTTCGAGTGGATCAACAGAAACCACACAAGCTTGCCCCGACCTGGGAGGGGCCCTTCATCACCACCAAAGTTCTCCACAACGGAGCATACCATCTTTACAGTATTGAGCATCAGAAAGACGAGCCACGGGCTTGGAACGCGGAGCTGCTCCGCCCCTTTTATACTTAAGCACTCATTCGAATAAAATGTAATAAGAAACACCTTTGTAATTTGTTTATCAAAGACAAGAGCTTATGGTCCTATCATTTGATTGTTGTGTTCTTATTTACTTCTGAAATCCCCTAGTGGGTGGGCTTAGTCGCGAATCTGTTTCGCCTAAGTTCGAAAGAAAATCCTACCGAGTGGAGAGCAATCCTCCCACTCGGGGGCTTAGCTGCAGTCCAGCACTCGCCTAAGTGCTCTCACTGGGAGGCTTAGCTGCAGTCCAATACTCGCCTAAGTTTGAAAAAATACTACCGAGTGGGGAGCAATCCTCCCACTCGGGGGCTTAGCTGCAGTCCAGCACTCGCCTAAGTTCTCTCACTAGGAGGCTTAGCTGCAGTCCGGTACTCGCCTAAGTTTGAAAAAATCCTACCGAGTGGGGAGCAATCCTCCCACTCGGGGGCTTAGCTGCAGTCCAGCACTCGCCTAAGTTCTCTCACTAGGAGGCTTAGCTGCAGTCCAGTACTCGCCTAAGTTTGAAAAAATCCTACCGAGTGGGGAGCAATCCTCCCACTCGGGGGCTTAGCTGCAGTCCAGCACTCGCCTAAGTTCTCTCACTAGGAGGCTTAGCTGCAGTCCGGTACTCGCCTAAGTTTGAAAAAATCCTACCGAGTGGAGAGCAACCCTCCCACTCGGGGGCTTAGCTGCAGTCCAACACTCGCCTAAGTTCTCCCACTAGGAGACTTAGCTGCAGTCCAGTACTCGCCTAAGTTTGAAAAAATCCTACCAAGTGGAGAGCAACCCTCCCACTCGGGGGCTTAGCTGCAGTCCAGCACTCGCCTAAGTTCTCCCACTAGGAGACTTAGCTGCAGTCCAGTACTCGCCTAAGTTTGAAAAAATCCCACCGAGTGGAGAGCAACCCTCCCACTCGGGGGCTTAGCTGCAGTCCAACACTCGCCTAAGTTCTCCCACTAGGAGACTTAGCTGCAGTCCAGTACTCGCCTAAGTTTGAAACATATTCCTATCCACGGGGACGACGAGATGCAGGTCGACTGCAACCTTCACCTTCGGAGCTGCGGCACAAGTACTACGTCCATTCCATCCCCATCCGCAAGGATGACAAGGTGCAGGTCGACTGCAACCTTCACCTTCGGAGCTGCGGCACAAGTACAACGTCCGCTCCATCCCTATCCGCGAGGACGACGAAGCGTGAGTCGACTGGAGCTACCCCATCAGAGCTGCGTCTCCAGCACAAAGACTATTCCAAGCAGTGAGCAAAGTCCATTCAAAGGCAAACGCAAGCACATTCGGAGATAAACCAAATTCAGATAAATCCTAAAAGTTCCAAGCAGCAAATCAAAAGTGCTCGAGCATCAAGCCCAAAGGAGTTCAGCGGTTATAGCAATCACTCGGCATTCCGAGGCAAATTTAAAGCAGATTCAAGTTTCATAAGTTTGGTCACTCGGCCGGAGGAGGGCTGGCAGGCGCCACAAATGAGTCCAAGTCGATCCCATCAGCGATACGAGTGGCGGCAGCAATGAAAGTCTCCATGAAGGACTGGAAGTCATGCTTTTTGGTGTTAGCAACCTTGATCGCAGCCAGCTTGTCTTCACGAGCTTCCTTGCAATGGACTCGCACCAAGGACAGCGCCACATCAGCACCACACCGGGCGGAGGATTTCTTCCATTCTTGCACTCGGTCAGGGATCTCGTTCAGTCGAGTCATCAATGATTCCAGGTCACTCTAAAGCGTCACCCCTGGCTAAAGCGATGAGTCGATTCGGGAGACTACCTCCTTCAGGCGCGTGAGGTAGCTTATGGCGCTGGCGATACGGGACTCCAGTCGGAGCACGTTCATTGCAGTTTCGTCACAGACTGGAGAAGCAGTAGGGTCCAGACCCGTCTCGACCCTTCCAGTTTCCTCGTCGAAGTCTTGATAGAATTCTACAACAAAAGTTAGTCAATCGACCGAGCAAGATCGCAAGCATCAACACAGTCGGATTAAAAGAAATACCTTCCAGTGTGAGATAAATCTTCTTGGCAAGAGTCCTCAGATAAGCTTCCGTGTCATTCCTCTTGTGGATCGCAGACTCCAGCTTTTCATTCAGGGCGACCTTGTCCTTCTTCAGACTGGTCACTTTGCGGTTAGCTTCATTAAGACAAGATTTCAGTTTGTTCACCTCTTCTTCCTGCGTTCCGATTGAAGCAAGCTTCTGGTCCGCGAGAGCAGTTTTATCTTGAGCTGCTTTTTGCGCGGCGGCGAGGTCCAAGTCCTTCTTCTCCAGAGCCAACTTCATTTTCTCTGCAAAAGAAGCAATCGAATCAAAGAAGAGATCAAAGAAATGTATTGAAAGTCAGTCGACAGTCAGTTACCTTCCATACCAGCGGCTTCGTCTTGAGCTTTCTTCAGATTCTGCTGGGCTAATTCCAAGTCGAGGTTGAGTTGCCTCTGCTTCTCCTCAAGCTCAGCAAACTTAGAAATAAGAGTGCAAGACTTCTGCAGAAGGCAAAAGACGGATCAGTCGATAAGATCAAAGGTTGTTTACTTCCGAGTGAATAAAACCTAAAGAAGTTCGCTTAGACCCCAGCCGACTGCACACAATCAATTGCGGTCTCAGGGGCTACACCCAGCGGGTGCACTTGGCGTGCCCCCGCTGACTAAGACTCAACTAAAAAAACTGCTCAGACCCCAGCCGACTGTCAGCAGTCGACCACGGTCTCGGGGACTACACCCAATGGGTGCACTTGGCGTGCCCCACCGGTTCAGATCCCACTCGCCTAGACCGAGTGGAAGAACGAAACTACTCGACCGGTCCGCCTAAATCGAGTGTAAGGAGTGCAAAAGAAAGGAAAGAAGAACTCAGACCCCAGTCGACTGCCAGCAGTCGACCGCGGTCTTGCGGACTACACCCAGTGGGTGCACTTAGCGTGCCCCCACCGGTTCAGATCCCACTCGCCCTGACCGAGTGGAAGAATGAAACTACAAAAAACAACAAAACACCCAGTGGGTGCTCTGATTCGACGCAAACAGCAGGAGATTGTGTAGAAGAAGATTTTTCGAGTAACATTTCCTCATAGAGCAAAAACCGTCGGAAAAGTCTACTCACCTGGACATTGGCCCGAAGAGCAGCGCTGGCGTCGTAGGCAGCCTAGCTGTTCTCATGCACTGTCTTCACCCGCTCCATCATCATGTCAGCTTGTCGGATGGCTTCTGCGGCCGCTTCCGACTGGTTGTCTGGGACGGGGTAGCTGGTGAAAAAGTGAGCAGACGACCCAGGTGCGGAGGTTTGGAGCTCCGTGGCATGGAGTTGGACAGCTAAAGGAATCACAGGTGCAGTCGACAGTGCAGGAGGCCCACTCAACAAAGGTGCGGCGAAGGTCACAGAAGCCCTGCCCGCATCTTCAGGTTGACGGACGGGAGGTGTCGTAGTGGGTTCTTGCCGAGACATCCTACCAGCAGTTACCTTGTTGCTTTTCCTCGGCTTAAGAGCCACATCTTCATCGTGATCTGGAAGATCGATG
Organism: Triticum urartu; assembly: GCF_056163025.1. NCBI lineage: Eukaryota > Viridiplantae > Streptophyta > Magnoliopsida > Poales > Poaceae > Triticum > Triticum urartu. The sequence continues at coordinate 67,045,465 of NC_141874.1, forward strand.
ACGTTGGGTGGAGCTGCAAGGCAGATCATTCGACCCCAAGTGAGCCACTCGAACGCAATCGACCAAAGAATCAAGAACGAAATCACAAGAGTTTATACCTGGGTTGGAGGTTACTGCATCTTCCATTTCCTCGTCCCGGTATTGGAGAGAAGAGGTTCCTGACGTAGCAGCACTGCAAAGACCCGCATTCAATCGATTACATCCGGTTAATTGAGTCGACGAGAAGGACAAGTCAGATGGTTACCCGGAGATAGTAGGAACGGTCACTTTGATCCTGGGCAAAGCTTTTGGCGGCTTGGAGGAGGTAGCTTTCGGTGCTCTCGGCGCTGGAGGCGGCGCAACTTTGGACTGCTTTGGAGCCTTTTCAGTCGGCGTCGGGGAAGACGTCCTAGGACACTTCGAAGACTGACCAGTCGGCGCGGCCACCAAGTCCGGAGCGCTTGCCGGGTCATGAGCATGTTTGGATCTCCTCTCCCTACGAGGAGGCGAGTCGACTTCTTCGTCATCAGTCGATTCGTCGCTCTCCTCGTCTTCCTCGGCCTCCGAATGCTCCTCGCCGCTCTCGCCACCGCTCCCTTCTTCATCGGCCTCTTGGTCCTACACTCCGTTGGGCATTGAGTACATGTTGATGAGGGCCTGAAAGGACAACGATCAAAGGAAATTCAATCAACCATAAACAATATATCACTCGGTGAATCGAAAAGATACTTGATAAGACAGAATTATACCTGCTCCGGCTGGTGCGAGTTGTCGAATGGAATCACCCTCCTAGACCCCCGAGGGTTGTCTTTGTTGCTGGTGATCCCCATCAACCACTTCTCCAAGGTATCCTCGCTGACGTCCTCCGGGTGGATCCGAGTGGAATCCTCGAGCCCAGAGTACATCCACATCGGATGATCGCACGCCTGAAGAGGTTGGATGCGTCAACCGAGAAAGACCTCCAGCAGGTCCATCCCGGTCACCCCGTCGCGGACAAGCTGGATGAACCGCTCGACCAACACCCTGACCTGCGCCTTCTCTTCTGGAACTACCTTCAGGGGGGCGGGCTTCTCCACTCGAGCCAAGGAAAAGGGAGGAAGTCCAGTCGACTGACCCGGGGTCGGCTGATCCTTGCAGTAGAACCAAGTCGATTGCCAGCCCCGGACCGAGTCGGGAAGAATCATGGCTGGGAAAGTACTCTTGCTCCTAATCTGGATCCCCAGACCCCCGCACATCTGGATCACTTGGGTCTTCTCGTCACTCGACTTGGCCTTTTTGACCAACTGGGGTCGGCAGGTCAAGATGTGTTTGAAAAGGCCCCAGTGCGGTCGACAACCCAAGAAGTTCTCGCACATCAACACAAAAGCGGCCAGATAGACTATGGTGTTTAGAGTGAAATGGTGGAGTTGAGCCCCAAAGAAGTTCAAAAAAACCCGGAAGAAAGGATGGGGAAGCAGTGAGAATCCGCGATCTACGTGGGTGGCGAGGAGAACACACTCACCCTCCCTCGGATGCGGCTCGGATTCGTTCCTCGGGAGGCGTGCCGACTTGTGGGGGATTAGTCCCCCCTCCACCAGGTTGTCGAGGTCGTCCTGGGTGATTGTCGAGCGGATCCAGTCGCCCTAGGTCTAGCCCGCTGGCAGGCCAGATCTCGACGAGGATCCGCCCCGGCTGGTTCGCTTGCCCTTAGCCTTCGCTGTCGCCTTCTTCGCGCGTTCTAGCGCCACCATCCTCTCCTTCCCCATGGCGACGGGTCAAGCTCGAGCAAAGGTCCGGCGACGAGGGCGGAAGCGAGCGTGGCATTGAGATTGAGAGAAGAGAGAATGGGAGCGCATGGGGCAGAGGCCTGGTCCGGGGCCTTTTATAAGGTCGTCATCCGAGTGACTGACTGGTGGACCCAGGCGATCTAAACAAATCCCGCAACGGTTGCGCGCGCAGTACGTGGTGAAAAAAGTGGCGCGGGGATCGAGGAGACTTGCCTAATCCGTCCCGATAACCTCGATTCTGTCCGTCTGGCGCACTTCCCAAAATTCGAATCCCGCGAGATCCGCGGAGAGCAGAACAACCTGTCAGACTGAAGACAAACATCCTCTACATCATCATTCGGAATCCTACCGTGAAAATTCACTCGACAAAAACCAAGAATGGACCAAGGCGACTGAGAAAGGAGTCGACGCCCTCACCTCAACTCATTGTTCCAGAATGAGATATACTCATAGCACAAAGAATGGGTCGGAAATGTTCCCAACTCTTTCCCCACTCAAACCCTGATCCATTCGGGGGCTAATGATGAAGCTATGTACCTAGGGTAGGGTCATGGATCTGTCCAACATACCCTCCCCAAGGACATCTCTACAAAGAATCAGAAGCAGTCGAAGAGAAAACATCATCCACTCGACCGTGAAGAGGTGCTCACTCGACCACCTTGAAGGCACTCGACCATCAGAAGATGAGAAACCCTCCACTCTGCAACGGTCATGACTTAAACCATAGCTTTATGGGCATTTATAGCACTTTATTGTAGACGTTACCAGTAACGCCCCACCTTTATGAACGTTGAACCTTGTGCAACAGAGGGGAGCTGGGGTCCTGGCGCACTCTATATAAGCCACCCCCCTCCTCTGGGACAAGGGTTCGCACTTTCTGTAATTCACACACATGTATTCATTCGACCGCCTCAGGGCTCCGACACGTAGGGCTGTTACTTCCTCCGAGAAGGGCCTGAACTCGTAAAACTCGTGTGCACAACTCCTCCATAGCTAGGATCTTGCCTCTACATTCTCACCCCCTACTCTACTGTCAGTCTTAGAACCACGACACCCACCCCCCCAAGGCATGGGCCCATGCCTCGTGGACAACCCGGAGACCCCCCTGACGTGAGACCTACGTCAAAAAATCCTATAAATACCGAAACCTCTAGAAAACAGAATAGATCAGGAGTTCCACCGCCAGAAGCCTCCGTAGCCACCAAAAACCAATTTAGACCCGTTCCGGCACCCTGTCGGAGGGGGGAATCCCTCTCCGGTGGCCATCTTCATCATCCCGGCGCTCTCCATGACGAGGAGGGAGTAGTCCACCCTCGGGGCTGAGGGTATGTACTAGTAGCTATGTGTTTGATCTCTCTCTCTCTCTCTCTCTCTCGTGTTCTTGAGATGGTATGATCTTGATGTATCGCGAGCTTTGCTATTATAGTTGGATCTTATGATGTTTCTCCCCCTCTACTCTCTTGTAATGGATTGAGTTTTCCCTTTGAAGTTATCTTATCGGATTGAGTCTTTAAGGATTTGAGAACACTTGATGTATGTCTTGTGTGGGATACCTGTGGTGACAATGGGGTATTCTATTGATCCACTTGATGTATGTTTTGGTGATCAACTTGCGGGTTCCGCCCATGAACCTATGCATAGGGGTTGGCACACGTTTTCGTCTTGACTCTCCGGTAGAATCTTTGGGGCACTCTTTGAAGTTCTTTGTGTTGGTTTGAATAGATGAATCTGAGATTGTGTGATGCATATCGTATAATCATACCCACGGATACTTGAGGTGACATTGGAGTATCTAGGTGACATTAGGGTTTTGGTTGATTTGTGTCTTAAGGTGTTATTCTAGTACAAACTCTAGGATAGATTGAACGGAAAGAATAGCTTCGTGTTATTTTACTACGGACTCTTGAATAGATCGATCAGAAAGGATAACTTTGAGGTGGTTTCGTACCCTACCATAATCTCTTCGTTTGTTCTCCGCTATTAGTGACTTTGGAGTGACTCTTTGTTGCATGTTGAGGGATAGTTATATGATCCAATTATGTTATGATTGTTGAGAGGACTTGCACTAGTGAAAGTATGAACCCTAGGCCTTGTTTGAACGCATTGCAATACCGTTTGTGCTCACTTTTATCATTAGTTACCTTGCTGTTTTTATATTTTCAGATTATAAAAACCTTTATCTACCATCCATATAACACTTGTATCACCATCTCTTCGCCGAACTAGTGCACCTATACAATTTACCATTGTATTGGGTGTGTTGGGGACACAAGAGACTCTTTGTTATTTGGTTGCAGGGTTGCTTGAGAGAGACCATGTTCATCCTACGCCTTCTACGGATTGATAAACCTTAGGTCATCCACTTGAGGGAAATTTGCTACTGTCCTACAAACCTCTGCACTTGGAGGCCCAACAACGTCTACAAGAAGAAGGTTGTGTAGTAGACATCATAGATCCGGACACGTTCATTGTGTTCGAAGACTATGTTGGAGTATTCGGAGGAGGAACCCGCCTTGCAATGCCGAAGACAATCTGCGCGCCGGACACTTCGTCATTGAAGCCTGTTTCAGGGGCTACTAAGGGAGTCCTGGACTAAGGGGTCCTCAGGCGTCCGGCCTATTGGGCATGTGCCGGACTGATGGGTTATGAAGATACAAGACCGAAGACTCTCACCCGTGTCCGGGTGGGACTCTCCTTGGCGTGGACGGCAAGCTTGGCATTCGGATATGAAGATTCCTTTCTCTGTAACCGACTTTGTATAACCCTAGTCCCCTCCGGCGTCTATATAAACCAGAGGGTTTAGTCCGTAGGGATAATCATAATCATATAGGCTAGACTTCTAGGGTTTTAGCCATTACGATCTCGTGGTAGATCAACTCTTGTAATTAATACTTATATTCATCAAGATCAATCAAGCAGGAAGTAGGGTATTACCTCCGTAGAGAGGGCCCGAACCTGGGTAAACATCGTGTCCCCTGTCTCCTGTTACCATCGACCCTAGGCGCACAGTTCGGGACCCCCTACCCGAGATCCGCCGGTTTTGACACCGACAAGGGGCGGCGGCCATAGGGGAAACCCTATATGGGTTTGGGCGCCCCCACCCCTAGGAAACTTGCCTCCCAAACCGGGAGGGGCGGCTGCCCTAGGGGAGGCGCCCCCACCTCTCCAGGTTAAGTGAGATGGGGTGGGAGTGGCGCACATCCCCTTAGTGGGCTGGTGTGCCCCCTCCCATTGGCCCATAAGCCCCCCCAACGTTTGCCGGGGCCTCCGAAACTCATTTCGGTCACGCTGGTCATCACCCGGTACTCCCAGAACAATTCTGGACTCCAATACCCTTTGTCCAATATATCAATATTCACCTCCGGACCATTCCGGAGTTCCTCGTCATGTCCAGGATCTCATTTGGGACTCCGAACAACCTTTGGTAACCACATACTATTCCCATCACAACTCTAGCGTCACCGAACCTTAAGTGTGTAGACACTACGGGTTTAGGAACCATGCAGACATGACCGAGACATCTCTTCGGACAATAACCAACAGCAGGATCTGGATACCCATGTTGGCTCCCACACGTTCCATGATGATCTCATCGGATGAACCACGATGTCGAGGATTCACTCAATCCCGTATACAATTCCCTTTGTCCATCGGTATGTTACTTGCCCGAGATTTGATCGTCGGTATCCCCATACCACATTCAATCTCGTTACCGGCAAGTCTCTTTACTCGTTCCGTAACGCATGATCCCATGGCTAACTCCTTAGTCACATTGAGCTCATTATGATGATGCATTACCGAGTGGACCCAGAGATACCTCTCCGTCATACGGAGTGACAAATCCCAGTCTCTATTCGTGCCAACCCAACAGACACTTTCGGAGATTCCTGTAGTGCACCTTTATAGCCCCCCGGTTACGTTGTGACGTTTGATACACCCAAAGCATTCCTACGGTATCCGGGAGTTGCACAATCTCATGGTCTAAGGAAATGATACTTGACAATAGAAAAGCTCTAGGAAACGAACTACAGATCTTGTGCTATGCTTAGTATTGGGTATTTTCCATCACATCATTTTCCTAATGATGTGATCCGGTTATCAACTACATCCAATGTCCATGGTCAGGAAACCATAACCATCTATTGGTCAACGAGCTAGTCAACTAGAGTCTTGCTAGGGACATGTTGTGGTCTATGTATTCACACATGTATTACGGTTTCCGGTTAATACAATTATAACATGAACAATAGACAATTATCATGAACAAGGAAATATAATAATAACCATTTTATTATTGCCTCTAGGGCATATTTCCAACAGTCTCCCACTTGCACTAGAGTCAATAATCTAGTTCACATCGCGATGTGATCAACACTAATAGTTCACATCGCCATGTGACTAACACCCAAAGAGTTTACTTGATTCAATAATCTAGTTCACATTGCCATGTGATTAACACCCAAGAGTTTACTAGAGTAAATAATCTAGTTCACATCACCATGTGATTAACACTCAATGAGTTCTAGGGTTTGATCATGTTATGCTTACGAGAGAGGTTTCAGCCAACGAGTCTGCAACATTCAGATCTGTGTGTTCTTCGCGAATCTCTATTTCATATTGTAGATGTTGCTACTATGCTCCACTTGGACCTATTCCAAATGGTTGCTCCACTATATGTATCCGGTTTGCTACTCAGAGTCATCTGTATAGGTGTTAAAGGTTGCATCGACATAACCCTTTATGACGAACTCTTCATCACCTCCATAATCGAGAAACATTTCCTTATTCCTAAGGACAATTTTTGACCGTTGTCCAATGATCCACTCCTGGATCACTCTTATACCCCCTTGCCAGACATGTGGCAAGGCACATCCCAGTACACAACATGGCATATCATATAGAGCCTATGGTCGAGCTTTCGTCCTTTCTCTTTCTTCTGCCGTGGTCGAGCTTCAAGTCTTAACTTCACACCTTACAACTCAGGAAAGAACTCCTTCTTTGACTGATCCATCTTGAACTCCTTCAAGATCATGTCAAGGTATGTGCTCTGTGAAAGTCTTATATTATCAGGCGTCTTGATCTATCTCTATAGATCTTGATACCCAACATGTAAGTAGTTTTACACAGGTCTTCCTTTGAAAAACTCCATTCAGACAACCATTTATGGTTTCCAGAAATTCTACATCATTTCCGATCAACATATGTCATCCACATATACTTATCAAAATGTTGTAGTGCTCCCACTCACTTTCTTGCAAATACAAGTTTCTTGCAAACTTTGTATAAACCCAAATGCTTTGATCACCTCATCAAAGCGTATGTTCTAACTCCGATATGCTTGCTCCAGTCCTAAGAAGGATCGCTGGAGTTTGCATACATTTTAGCATACTTAGGATCGACAAAACCTTCTGGCTGTATCACATACAGCCTTTCCTCATGGAAACAGTCAAGGAAACTTTGTTTTGACATCCATCTGCCAGATTTCATAAATGAAAATGCAACAACTCCTAACATAATTCTAACAGACTTTAGCATCGCTATGATTGAGAAAGTCTCATCACAGTCAACTCCTTGAACTTGTCAGAAACTTCTTTGAGACAAGTCGAGCTCCATAAATGGTGACAATACCATCCGTGTCTATCTTCTTCTTAAAGATCCATTTATTCTCAATGGCTTGCCGATCATCGGGAAAGTCTACCAAAATCCATACTTTGTTCTCATACATGGATCCTATCTCGGATTTCATGGCTTCCAGCCATTTGTTGGAATTCTGGCCCACCATCGCTTCTTCATAGCTCATAGGTTCATCGTTGTCCAACAACATGACCTTTAAGACAGGGTTACCACTCAGAAGTTGTACACGCCCTTGTCGACCTACGAGGTTTGATAGTAATTTGATTTGAAGCTTCATGATCATCATCATTAGCTTTCTCTTCAACTGACGTAAGTGCCACAGAAACATCTTTCTGTGATGCGCTACTATCTGGTTGAAGTGAAGGTTCAACAACCTCATCAAGTTCTATCTTCCTCCCACTCAATTCTTTCGAGATAAACTCTTTCTCGAGAAAGGACATGTTCCTAGCGACAACCACTTTGCCCTCAGACCTGAGATAGAAGGTATACCCAATCGTCTTGTTTGGTATTCTATGAAGACACAATTTTCCGCTTTGGGTTCGAGCTTTTCTGGCCGAAGCCTATCGACATAAGCATCGTAGCCCCAAACCTTAAGAAACAACAACTTAGGTTTCTTGTGAAACCATAGTTCATACGGTGTCGTCTCCACTGACTTATATGGTGCCCTATTTAAAGTGAATGTAATTGTCTCTAATGCATAACCCCAAAATGATAGCGGTAGATCGGTAAGAGACATCATAGATCACACCATATCCAATAGGGTGTGATTACGACGTTCGGACACACAATTACGCTACGGTGTTCCAGGTGGCATCAACAGTGAAACGATTCCACCTTGCCTTTAGTGATTGCCAAACTCATAACTCAGATACTCTCCCCTTGATTAGATCGTAGGGACTTGATCTTCTTGTTGTTCGGTAACGCAGTAATTTCAAAAAAAATCCTACGCACACGCAAGATCATGGTGATGCATAGCAACGAGAGGGGAGAGTGTTGTCCACGTACCCTCGTAGACCGTAAGCGGAAGCGTTATGACAACACGGTTGATGTAGTAGTACGTCTTCACGATCCGACCGATCTTAGCACCGAAGATACGGCACCTCCGCGATCTGCACACGTTCAGCTCGGTGTCGTCCCATGAACTCTACATCCAGCTGAGATCGAGGGAGAGTTTCGTCAGCACGACGGCGTGGTGACGGTGATGATGAAGCTACCGGCGTAGGGCTTCGCCTGAGCACTGCAACGATATGACCGAGGTGGAAATCTGTGGAGGGGGCACCACACATGGCTAAACAATCAACTTGTGTGTCTATGGGGTGCCCCCCTCCCCCGTATATAAAGGAGTGGAGGAGGGGAGGTCCGGCCCTCTCTATGGCGCGCCCCAAGGGGGATTCCTACTCCTAGTAGGAGTAGGTTCCCCCCTTCCCTAGTTGGAGTAGGAGAAGAAGGAAGGGGAAGGGGAGAGAAGGAAAGAGGGGGCCGCCGCCCCCTCCCTAGTCCAATTCGGACCAGCCCATGGGGGGCGCGCAGCCACCCCTTGAGGACCTTCTCTCCTTTCCCGTATGGCCCATTAAGGCCCATTACTCCCCCGGCGAATTCCTGTAACTCTCCGGTACTCTGAAAAACACCTGAATCACTCGGAACCTTTCCAATGTCCAAATATACCCTTCCAATATATCAATCTTTACGTCTCGACCATTTCGAGACTCCTCGTCATGTCTGTGATCTCATCCGGGACTCCAAACAACCTTCGGTACATCAAATCACATAACTCATAATGCAAATCGTCATCGAACGTTAAGCGTGCGGACCTTACGGGTTCGAGAACTATGTAGACATGACCGAGACACATCTCCGGTCAATAACCAATAGTGGAACCCGGATGCTCATATTGGCTCCTACATATTCTACGAGATCTTTATCGGTCAAACCGCATAACAACATACGTTGTTCCCTTTGTCATCGGTATGTTACTTGCCCGAGATTCGATCATTGGTATCATCATACCTAGTTCAATCTCGTTACCAGCAAGTCTCTTTACTCGTTCCGTAATGCATCATCTGCAACTAACTCATTAGTCACATTGTTTGCAAGGCTCATAGTGATGTACATTACCGAGAGGGCCCAGAGATACCTCTTCGATAGACGGAGTGACAAATCCTAATCTCGATCTATGCCAACTCAACAAACATCATCGGAGACACCTGCAGAGCATCTTTATAATCACCCAGTTATGTTGTGACGTTTGATAACACACAAGGTGTTCCTCCGGTATTCGGGAGTTGCATAATCTCATAGTCGGAGGAACATGTGTTAGTCATGAAGAAAGCAGTAGCAATAAAACTGAACGATCATTATGCTAAGGTAACGGATGGGTCTTGTCCATCACATTATTCTCTAATGATGTGATCCCGTTCATAAAATGACAACACATGTCCATGGCTAGGAAACTTAACCATCTTTGATTAACGAGCTAGTCAAGCAGAGGCATACTAGGGGCACTCTGTTTGTCTATGTATTCACACATGTATTAAGTTTCCGGTTAATACAATTCTAGCATGAATAATAAACATTTATTATGATATAAGGAAATATAAATAGCAACTTTATTATTGCCATTAGGGCATATTTCCTTCAGTCTCCCACTTGCACTAGAGTCAATAATCTAGCTCACATCGTCATGTGTTTTAACACCAATAGTTCACATCTTTATGTGATTAGTTCACATCTCCATGTGACTAACACCCAAAAGGTTTACTAGAGTAAATAATCTAGTTCACATCGCTATGTGATTAACACCCAAAGAGTAATCATGTTTTGCTTGTGAGAGAAATTTAGTCAACGGGTCTGCCACATTCAGAGCCGTATGTATTTTGCAAATTTTCTATGTCTACAATGCTTTGCATGGAGCTACTCTAGATAATTGCTCTCACTTTCAATATGTATCTAGATCGAGACTTGGAGTCATCCAGATCGGTGTCAAAGCTTGCATCAATGTAACTCTTTACGACGAACTCTTTGTCGCCTCCATAACCGAGAAACATTTGCTTATTCCACTAAGGATATTTTTGACTGCTGTCCAGTGATCCACTCCTGGATCATTATTGTACCCTCTTGCCAAACTTATGGTGAGGTACACAATAGGTCTGGTACACAGCATAGCATACTTTATAGAACCTATGACTGAGGCATAGGGAATGACTTTTCATTCTCTTTCTGTTTTCTGCCGTGGTCGGCTTTTGAGTCTTTACTCAACTTCACACCTTGCAACACAGGCAAGCACTGCTTCTTTGACTGTTCCATTTTGAAATACTTCAAAATCTCGTCAAGGTATGTACTCATTGAAAATATATCAAGCGTCTTGATCTATCTCTATAGATCTTGATGCTCAATATGTAAGTAGCTTCACCGAGGTCTTTCTTTGAAAAACTCCTTTCAAACACTCCTTTATGCTTTCCAGAAAATTCTACATTATTTCCGATCAACAATATGTCATTCACATATACTTATCAGAAATGTTGTAGTGCTCCCACTTACTTTCTTGTAAATACAGGCTTCACCGCAAGTCTGTATAAAACCATATGCTTTGATCACTTTATCAAAGAATATATTCCAACTCCGAGATGCTTGCACCAGTTCATAGATGGATCGCTGGAGCTTGCTCACTTTGTTAGCACCTTTAGGATCGACAAAACCTTCTGGTTGCATCATATACAACTCTTCTTTAAGAAATCCATTAAGGAATGCAGTTTTGACATCCATTTGCCAGATTTCATAAAATGCAGCAACTGCTAACATGATTTAGACAGACTTTTAAGCATCGATACGAGTGAGAAAAATCTCATCATAGTCAACACCTTGAATTTGTTGAAAACATTTTGCGACAATTCGAGCTTTGTAGATAGCAACACTACTATCAGCGTCCGTCTTCCTCTTGAAGATCCATTTATTCTCAATGACTCACCGATCATCGGGAAAGTCAATCAAAGTCCATACTTTGTTCTCATACATGGATCCCATCTCAGATTTCATGGCCTCAAGCCATTTTGCAGAATCTGGGCTCATCATCGCTTCCTCATAGTTCGTAGGTTCGTCATGGTCTAGTAACATGACTTCCAGAATAGGATTACCGTACCACTCTGGTGGGGACCGTACTCTGGTTGACCTACGAGGTTCAGTAGTAACTTGATCTGAAGTTTTATGATCATCATCATTAGCTTCCTCACTAATTGGTGTAGGAATCACTGGAACTGATTTCTATGATGAACTACTTTCCAATTCGGGAGAAGGTACAATTACCTCATCAAGTTCTACTTTTCTCCCACTCACTTCTTTCGAGAGAAACTCCTTCTCTAGAAAGGATCCATTCTTAGCAAAAAAAATCTTGCCTTCGGATTTGTGATAGAAGGTGTACCCAACAGTCTCCTTTGGGTATTCTATGAAGACACATTTCTCCGATTTGGGTTCGAGCTTATCAGGTTGAAGTTTCTTCACATAAGCATCGCAGCCCCAAAATTTAAGAAACGACAACTTGGGTTTCTTGCCAAACCACAGTTCATAAGGTGTCGACTCAACGGATTTAGATAGTGTCCTATTTAACGTGAATGCAGCTGTCTCTAAAGCATAACCCCAAAACGATAGCGGTAAATCAGTAAGAGACATCATAGATTGCACTATATCCAATAAAGTACACTTATGACGTTTGGACACACCATTATGCTGGGGTGTTCCAGGTGGCATGAATTTGTGAAACTATTCCACATTGTTTTAGTTGAAGACCAAACTCATAACTCAAATATTCGTCTCCGTGATCAGATCATAGAAACTTTATTTTCTTGTTACGATGATTTTCCACTTCACTCTGAAATTCTTTGAACTTTTCAAATGTTTCGGACTTGTGTTTCATCAAGAAGATATACCCATATCTGCTCAAATCATCTGTGAAGGTTAGAAAATAACGATACCCGCCGTGAGCCTCAACACTCATCGGACCGCATACATCAGTGTGTATTATTTCCAATAAGTCAATTGCTCGCTCCATTGTTTCGGAGAACGGAGTCTTAGTCATCTTGCCCATGAGGCATGGTTCACAAGCATCAAGTGATTCATAATCAAGTGATTCCAAAAGCCAATCAACATGGAGTTTCTTCATGCACTTTACACCAATATGATCTAAATGGTAGTGCCACAAATAAGTTGCACTATCATTATTAACTTTGATCTTTTGGCTTCAATATTATGAATATGTGTATCACTACGATCGAGTTTCAATAAACCATTTATATTGAGTGTATGACCATAGAAGATTTTATTCATGTAAATAGAACAACAATAATTCTTTGACTTAAATGAATAACCGTATTGCAATAAACATGATCCAATCATATTCATGCTCAACGCAAACACCAAATAACACTTATTTTAGGTTCAACACTAATCCCGAAGGTAAAGGGAGTGTGCGATGGTGATCTTATCAACCTTGGAATCACTTCCAACACACATCATCACCTTTCCCTTAACTAGTCTCTGTTTATTTTGCAACTCTCGTTTTGAGTTACTACTCTTAGCAACTGAACCAGTATCAAATACCGAGGGGTTGCTATAAACACTACTAAAGTACACATCAATAACATGTATACCCAATATACCTTTGTTCAGTATGCCATCCTTCTTATCCGCCAAGTATCTAGGGCAGTTCCACTTCCAGTGACCATTTCCTTTGCAGTAGAAGCACTCAGTTTCAGGCCTGGGTCTAGCTTTGGGCTTCTTCATGGGAGTGGCAACTTGCTTGCCATTCTTCTTGAAGTTCCCTTTCTTTCCCTTGCCCTTTTACTTGAAACTAGTGGTCTTGTCAACCATCAACACTTGATGATTTTCTTGATTTCTACCTTCGCTGATCTCAGCATCGCGAAGAGCTTGGGAATTACTTTCGTCATCCCTTGTATATTATAGTTCATCACGAAGTTCCAGTAACTTGGTGATAGTGACTAGAGAACTCTGTCAATCACTATTTTATCTGGAAGATTAACTACCACTTGATTCAAGCAATTATAGTACCCAGACAATCTGAGCACATGCTCACTGGTTGAGCTATTCTCGTCCATCTTGTAGGCAAAGTACTGTCAGAGGTCTCATACCTCTCGACACGGGCATGAGCATGAAATACCAATTTCAACTCTTGGAACATCTCATATGCTCCATGTCGTTCAAAACAGTTTTGAAGTCCCGGTTCTAAGCTGTAAAGCATGGTGCACTAAACTATCAAGTAGTCATCATACTGAGCTTATCAAATATTCATAACGTCTACATCTGCTCCTGCAACAGTTCTGTCACCTAGTGGTGCATCAAGGACATAATACTTTTGTGCATCATTGAGGATAATCCTCGGATCACGGAGCTACTCCGCATCATTGCTACTAACATCTTTCAACATAGTTTTTCTCTAGGAACATATCAAAAATAAAACAGGGAAGCTATATGCGAGCAATTGATCTACAACATAGATATGCAAATACTATCAGGACTAAGTTCATGATAAATTTAAGTTCAATTAATCATATTACTTAAGAACTCCCACTTAAACAGACATCCATCTAATCATCTAAGTGATCACGTGATCCATATCAACTAAACCATGTCCGATCATCATGTGAGATGGAGTAGTTTTCAATGGTTAACATCACTATGTTGATCATATCTACTATATGATTCATGCTCGACCTTTCGGTCTCAGCATTTCGAGGCCATATCTGCATATGCTAGGCTCATCAATTTTAACCCGAGTATTCTGCTTGTGCAAAACTGGCTTGCACCCGTTGTATGTGAACGTAGAGCTTATCACACCCGATTATCATGTGGTGTCTCAGCACGAAGAACTGTCGCAATGGTGCATACTCAGGGAGAACACTTATACCTTGAAATTTTAGTAAGGGATCATCCCATAATGCTACCGTCGCACTAAGCAAAATAAGATACATAAAAGATAAACATCACATGCAATCAAAATATGTGACATGATATGGCCATCATCATCATGTGCCTTTGATCTCCATCGTCACCAGCATGACACCATGATCTCCATCATCTTGATCTCTATCAATGTGTCGTCACATGGTCGTCTTGCCAACTATTGCTTTTTCAACTATTGCTATCGTATAGCAATAAAGTAAAGCAATTATATGGCGCTTGCATCTTATGCAATAAAGAGACAACCATAAGGCTCCTGCCAGTTGCCGATAACTTCAATCAAAACATGATCATCTCATACAACAAATTATATCTCATCACGTCTTGACCATATCACATCACAACATGCCTTGCAAAAACAAGTTAGACGTCCTCTATTTTGTTGTTGCAAGTTTTACGTGGCTGCTACGGGCTTTTAGCAAGAACTGTTCTTACCTACGCATCAAAACCACAACGTACTATAGTGATTGCTCTTTGATCTTCAGAAAAAAACCCTGTTCATTGAAACCGATTCAACTAAAGTTGGAAAAACAGACACCCACTAGCCACCTATGTGCGAAGCATGTCGGTAGAACTAGTCTCGCGTAAGTGTACGCGTAATGTCGGTCTGAGCCGCTTCATCCAACAATACCACCGAATCAAGAATCAACTAGTGACGGCAAGCAATATGTATATACCCACGCCCACAACTCCTTTGTGTTCTACTTGTGCATATAATATCTACGCATAGACTTGGCTCGGATACCACTGTTGGGTAACGCAGTAATTTCAAAAATTTCCTATGCACACGCAAGATCATGGTGATGCATAGCAACTAGAGGGGAGAGTGGTGTCCACGTACCCTCGTAGACCGTAAGTGGAAGCGTTATGACAACGCGGTTGATGTAGTCGTACGTCTTCACGATCCGACCGATCTTAGCACCGAAGATACGGCACCTCCGCGATCTGCACACGTTCAGCTCGGTAAGGTCCCATGAACTCTAGATCCAGCTGAGGTCGAGGGAGAGTTTCGTCGGCACGACGGCATGGTGACGATGATGATGAAGCTACCGGCGCAGGGGTATGACCGAGATAGAAATCTGTGGAGGGGGCACCGCACACGGCTAAACAATCAACTTGTGTGTCTATGGGGTGCCCCCCTCCCCTGTATATAAAGGAGTGAAGGAGGGGAGGGCCGACCCTCTCTATGGCGTGCCCCAAGGGGGATTCCTACTCCTAGTAGGAGTAGCTTTCCCCCCTTTCCTAGTTGGAGTAGGAGAAGAAGGAAGGGGAAGGGGGAGAGAAGGAAAGAGGGGGGGCGCCACCCCCTCCCTAGTCCAATTCGGACCAGCCCATGGGGGGGCGCGCAGCCACCCCTTGAGGCCCTTCTCTCCTTTCCCGTATGGCCCATTAAGTCCCATTACTTCCTGTCCCTTCAAAGGGTGAGCTGTGGCATGCATGATTTGAAAGTGTGATGGAATAACTAATCGTGACAGGTATGAACACTTCTCACATATAGGACGCGGTAAGAGAGTTTTGACATTGGAATACAATCCGATCTGAATTTGAGTCCGATTGATAGGATACAGTATTATTACTAGTATAAAACACAATGTGATAATCTGTTTTTCCTGGCAGGATAATCTGACCTTTTAAATACGGATAATATACAACCATGAGGTTTTAAATATTAACAAACAATATGTGAATAATATCTTTGCTTATGAGATGAGGCATATGCTTGTTAGTTATTTTGTTTGCTTATTTTAATACCTTCTAGTGCTTCATGTGCTCTTAAAGTGTATAAGTATTGATATTTGCCGAACTCGATATTTGCTCACTGTTTATGTAAAAAAATTAGTTTAAAACATTTATATATTTTTCGTGTATGAATGTCGACGTATATGCACGTGTATTCATTATCGTACCATGTTTGAATCCTCACAACCCGGTCCTAGAATCCGCATCCGCCCCGCTTCCAAATCCGAAATAAATATAGAATAGAATACTGTATAAGTATTATCCGTCTGGGTCCAATCCGGTCTCACCCCTACTAGTGACTTACCGAGTCTTTCACTCCAACTTACTGAGTCTTTCACTCCAAAGATTTTGACTATACTGCATATATAGTACCGCAGTTGGCTCAACCACTCGACACATAGCTACAAGAAAATTCACAAAGAAAACAAAAGCAAGAAAACAAAGGCAAATAACATGTCTAGTTTTTCAACATCTTTTATCTTATGTTCCGCAAAAAACAAAGCAATGAAAACTACTTGCCTGGTCACCACGAGCGGTCTCCAGTTAATCAAGTAAGTCGGTTACATCTAGTTCTTATCTGATGACTTTACATCTGTAAAAGCTAAGTACTTTTTTCTCCCTTGGCTTATATGCTATCCAGTAAAAGATGAGTTAAGCTCTAAAGTTTGAATTCTCAAGAAATTTCAACTATATATACTCTGAACCTAGCTAGTGCATGGCTATGCTACTTTTTTTAACACGGTACATACGCAAACACTCGTATATACGCGCATACACTCACCCCTATGAACGCACATACGCACACTCTATCCCTATGAGCACCTCCGAAAGACTGAGCCGGCATATTATCTTGAGATTTACAAAGTCACCGTAGACGTCTCATAGTTGACGGGAACATCTCCTCCCACTGAACACGCATCGCCGAAAATCATGAAATAATTCAGGAATATGCGGGCGCTAGGACTTGAACCCTATCCTCCTTTTGGTGCATGTGGATCTTGCTTTGTACTTTTGATTCATAGCTGTCACCATAATCGCTACATGAACTTTAATTACTACAACAATTACGCAAAGTACCCACCTTGGCTTCACGTACAAGTAAGTCCAACTTGGGATCAAAAGCATACGTTGAGCTGGTTTAATTTATCATGATTAAATTTGGTTTGATGTTGGGTGAAAAAGGTAAATCTATTTAAAGCTGCCATAACACGACAAATATATACTTCCAAATCGCATGGAGAACCTCTTATAGCTTCTTTTTCAGTAAATCTATCAGCTTGGACATGTGAGTCCAGTGAGTCATCTTACTAGTTTATTTGAAATGGCATCTACTTTTTAGGTCAAAATATTTTACATGTTTTTTAAATAAGCTCAGGGAAACAAAAGCAAATAACATGTATAGTTTCTTCAACATCTTTGTTTATCTTACGTTCCTCCACTACTAGAAAACAGGGCTTTGGTCCAGGCCGGGTCAGCCCATTAGTCCCGGTTCAGTCCAGAACCGGGACCAATGGGGGCATTGGTTCCGGTTCGTGAGCCCAGGGTGCCGGCCGGGCCACGTGGGCCATTGATCCCGATTCATCTGGACTTTTTGGTCCCGGTTGGTGGGATGAACCGGGACCAATGGGCCTCGCTACTGGCCCACAACCATTGGTCCCGGTTCGTGCCTCAAACCGGGACTAAAGGTTTAGTCCCGGTTTGAGGCACGAACCGGGACTAATGGGGTTGAGACCTTTAGTCCCGGTTCGTGCCACGAACCGGTACTAAAGGTCCCAATTTCAAACTCTACCCCTCCCCCCGATCGCCTTTTCAGTTTTAAAAAAAATAAAAGAAAATGATGGAAATGTCAAAAAAATAAAAGAAAATAAGTTTCCCATGTGATATGTGGTCTAGTTGTTGGGAAAATTTGCAAATGTGAATTTTGACTTTATTTGCAAAATCTCTCTGAAATTTGTAAAAATGGGCATAACTTTTGCATACTAACTCCGATGAAAAAGTTTTTTATATGAAAAATCATCTACTCGAAAAGTTACATCCGAATTTAATGGCGGAACCCCGTTAAACATTTTTAAAATCCTCAAAAACCTAATAGAAAAAAGTTACGGGGCTTTTAAGATCTAGAGTGAAAAAAATTCAAACAGTGGGCAAACTGTGGTCAAATAATGGTCAAACTAATTATTCTAGAATATTAGTGTTACTAAATAATTATTTCTGTTATTTCAATTTTGGTCAAATCTGGTCAAACTGTGGTCAAACAATGGTCAAACTAATTATTCAAGAAATATTAGTGTTACTAAATAATTATTGTTTTTTAAAACAATAGTTTTAAAATAAAACTATGAAATGTGTCACTTCATGCTCAAGCAAAATTCCTGAAGGTTAATAGGATTGACATCTTAGTATTGTTAGGAATACAACAAGTGCAGACTTGGAGCGAGGGAGAATAGAACCCGGAAGTTAAGCGTGCTCAGGCTGGGGGAGTGGGAGGATGGGTGACCGTTCGGGAAGTTAGATGATTTGGAATGATGAGGGGTGATTAGAGGATAAATTGAGAAGTGATGAGGGGTGGCGATTACAGACTAGAGGTTAAAATAATTCAGAAATTTGAAAATCAAAATAAATTAAAAAAAAATTCAAAAAAAAATCATAAAATTTCCTTTAGTCCCGGCTAAAGGTGGAGCTCCACGTGGCCGCGCCCTTTAGTCCCGGTTCTGGATTGAACCGGGATTAAAGGGATAGGCATTAGTACCGACCTTTTTCTACTAGTGCTCAAAAAAATAAAGCAACGAAAACTACTTCTCTGGTCACCACGAGTGGTCTCAAGTTCTCGTCAAGTCAGTCCAGTTACATTCAGTTCTTATATGAGTACTTTACATCTGTAAAAGTTGAGTGCTCTATTTCTCCCTTGGCGTATAATCCAGATATGCTACCCAGTAAAAGTTGAGCTAAACTTCAGAGCTAAAGTCTAAAGAAGATGATCCTTTCAGTTAATGGAGAAATTTCAACTATATATACCTCCGAACATTCCCTGTCTTAGCTAGTGCTGGTGGATCTAGCTTTCTACTTTTGTGCATGTGAATCCGGCTTTCTGATTCGGTTCATTAGCCGTCCTTAAACTAAACAATAATCAAGTAACTCACTGTCACGTATATGCACTAATTAAAGCTGTCATAATACGACAAATGTTTGATTCCAAATTGCTTGGGGAAATGTCTTAGCCTTCCTTTCAGTAAATCTATCAGCTTGGATATATATGAGGCTAGTGTTGTCGTGCTTGTTTATCCGCAAAAAAATAAGTGCTATCTTGCTTGTTTATCCGCAAATCGCAAGTGGCAGTTACTTTTTAGGTTGAAGATTTTACGTGCAGATCAAAATCACCTGCCACACAAGTAGAATCTAACTGGTGATCCTGTCTTGGTAAATAAATTCTTCCTTGATCGGTTCATGGACTCCATCAAAGGGGAAAGATTGCATCCAAGATGTGGCAGCGTGCGTCTAAAGTAGTATGGTGCAATAACTAATCTTCATCTGATAGGTACGAACACTGTGTTCTTAGTCTTAGGTAGATGTTTTCTCATGTAGAGTTAGCTCATAATAGTATAAAATTGGTGTAAGAACACTACTAGTTCCCTGTATGAGATGTTTTTTTTCTAAAGCAGTAGACTTGCACATGAAGCCACTGCCAGGCGATGGTGTCATATTTAATCTGGTTCATGATACAAGTGTGATTCACACTAGTAGGAAACAAACATCATGTGCTTACCGTTCTCGTTCAATTCAGGTCGAAGACCTGTTTGGACTAGCAAGAAACGAACGGTTAAAACCGGCCGGATCATTCGTTATTCTCACTGACTACCAGGCCCACATGTCTCCCCAATCTCTCTCTCTCTCTCTCTCTCTCTCTCTCTCTCTCTCTCTCTCTTTCTCTCTCTCACACACACACACATGTGCGATGGGGAAGACGACATCTCCATGGCTTATGGGGCTTTGAGATTCTTTCACCATAGCATAACGCCGCTAAGGGTGTGCGCGGCGGTGATTTGGCATGGAGTACAATCACAAATGAAGGTGGAAGCGTGAAGCCAATGTCGACCTTACTCAAGTACAGCATGTCGCGATTGGTGCATATGATGGGAAGAACTTTCGATCTATTCATCAACTATCAACGTAGTACAAAGAACACTAGAAGTAAAAAATCACATTAAGGTCCATAGACCACCTAGTGACGACTACAAGCACTGGAGTGAGCCGAATGCTTGCCGCCATCATAGTCCCTCCCTCATCAGAGTCTGACATTCTTTGTTGTAGTAGACAGTCGTGGTGTTGTCGTGCTAAGGCCCTACAGGACCAACGCACTAGAGCAGCAACCGTCGCCGATGAAGAGAAGCATAGATAGAATGGATCCAACTTGTAAACACAGATGAACGAAGATCAGATCCACGTGGATACACCAAAGACGAACGCCAACTGATTGAATTCCGCGAGATCCGCAGGAGACAAGCGTCCACACGCCGTCCGACAATGCCAGAAGCACCGCCGGGATGGGGTCTAGGCGGGGAAAACCTTATTCCATCTTCAAAAAATCGCCGTCGCCTTGCCTCTTTAAGCAGAACACAAATCCTAAAAAAAATTCAAAAAAATATTAAAAATAGAGCCCTCCAGTCGGTATGGATCGGGATCCACCGCACCTCCATGGCCCTAAGGCCACAGAGACGAGCAGACCGGCGCGGGCGCGGGCGGGAGGCACACGAAAGCTAGCAGCTAGCCCTCTGCGCGAGCGGCGGCGCTGTTACGAGCTTTCATCCTACTTATTACTTCTGGTCCTAAAGAAAATGGCAAACATTAACTAGCCCTTCTCCTAACATGCAAAAGACCCGTAGCTAAATATTAGTGACCATAAATATTTTGATAAAAAATATGACAACTAAATTAAAAACTTTTATATGATTTATTGTATTTAGTTGTTGATAAAGTAGATCTTTAATTTTCCATGCATGTTGAGGTGGATATTTTGCATGTATGTTTTTGGAATTGGTAAATCTCCATTGACTGAGACTTATACTATAATCGTGAGATCTTACATGAAGATTCGTGTAATTTTTTTTCTTTTTCTTTCTTCTTTCTATATGTTGTGTCACTTGATTAAGATTTTGTTAAGTCTCAGTAGAGATGTAGCCATCCCTTTGTTTACATGATGAGATGGCATGTGTGCATGCATGTTGATAGGATTATCTATTTAGATATAGAAGATACTGTATATGGTATATATGCATCAACAAACGGTAGGAGTATAGTCTTTGTTCTAGCAACATGACTGCGCAAGAGCAACCCGGCCATTTTGCGACCGAGCCACGTCCCACGACGATGCACGAGAGACGAGCCGGCAGCGCGCGCGCGCGCCGATGAGCTCACGCAGCTGCGTCACGGCGATGACACGCCCCGACGTCGGCTCGCGCGCAGGGACACACATCGATCTACCATGGCGGGCCCCTCCCCGGACGCGCCGTAGCTCCACGTTCCGCGCCGCTTCCTCCTCCGTCGCTCTCGCGGTCTCGCTCGCCTTTCTCCAACTCTTCCTCCCAACTTCTCACCGCGCGCCCGCCGGCTGCACCAATAAAAACTTGAGCCGTGCGCGGTGAGCAAGCCCTGTTCTCCAGACCCTCTAGTAGCTCGCAAGCTAGCATGGCATCTTGTGGCGGCGCGGGCGATGACGGCGGCCGCTCACCCCCGGCGGTGGTCTACGACGACCTGGTGGAGGTGCGCGAGCACGCGGCGACGCTGCAGACCATGCTGCAGGGGTCGCCAAGAGTGTTGGACATGGACGCGAGGGAGCTCGTGAAGGGGATGATGGCCAAGCTGTCCAGCGCTATGTCGGTGTTTGGCTCCACCAGCGGCGGTGTGGAGGCGTCTTCTGGGAGGAAGAAGAGATCAGCCACGGCGTCCGGGCCGCACCGCCGGAGCACCTCCAGGAGAAGGTGATCAAAGAAAGCCTAGCTGTACCTCGTTTCACTAGAAAAAACACCACAGTATGCATGCAATCTAACAAATTATTATCGCCTCCAACTATCTACTCCCTCCGTTTGGAATTATTTATCACGAAAATGGATGTATCTAGATGTATTTTAGTTCTACATACATCCATTTTCGAGACAAGTAATTCCAAACGGAGGGAGGGAGTAGTATTTTACAAATTGTACTACTATTAATTTGGCGGCCTAGTGGGGGAACTTTAAGCGCCAATGATCAGTGGGCGAAAAGTATAGGCTGCTTCTGATGACCTGACCAAGTTCGTTGTTGTTTTTGTCAAAAGTAGATGCTGCTATAAGATCACTTGGGCATGCACGCATGCATGGGTCTATCAAATCATATATACTGTAGTTGTTAATTAATCATGTCTCTTATGCATGCCAGGTCGAAGAGCCCTTTCATCAACATGGTCACTGCTAGGACGCTCAACGATGGCAAGACATGGAGGAAGTACGGCCAAAAATATATTCATGCCTCTACTAACCCGAGGTACATATATGTCTTTTCTGTTGTGCTGCAAATTAATTTGGAAGGAAAGGGAAAAAATGAGGTAGTATGAATGCAGAACCGAAAAAGACACTTGCCAAGTGGTTAATTTGCTAGTTGAGCTTTTTAATTTTATATCCTTTGTGGTAAGTTGAGCTTTTTTATTAGCTAGTTGTTCTTGTATATATTGGAGTATTATTAGCTAAGGCTCTAGCTAGCTAGTAGAGTTGTAGCTAATTTGCATATGCACAATGGCACATCCAGGAGCTACTACAGGTGCTCTCATAAGCCAGACCAAGGCTGCCAGGCCACGAGGCAGGTCCAGGAATCCGAGTCCAACCCGTCGGAGTACATCATCAGCTACTACGGCCAGCACACCTGCAAGGACCCTTCCACGTTTCGATCACTCTTCATCCAAGGCGCCGCCGACGCTGCCCCGCCAGCAGACTGCTCAAATCTCATCAGCTTCACGTCGATCAACGGCGCGGCTGCGAGCACGAGCACGAGCGCTTTTGCTCATTGTGTCGTGAAAGATGCGGTTGATCTTCATCCGATGCTTTCCTCCCGCTTCTCCAACTACAGCTCCTCGCCGCCGGTGCAGGAAGGTGTGTCCAGCGGCTCGCCGTCGCCGGCTGGCCACGGGAAGTTCATGCAGTACGCCGGCGGGCAGCTCGTCGACGTTATTGACCAAAGGACGTCGCCGTTGACCGTGGGATCAGCGCCGGCGGAGTACTGGCCGGTGGCGGGGGATGCTGGCGCGGGCATGGACAGCTTCCCTTCCTCGCCGTCGCCGAGCAGCCTTGGGTTCATGTCTGGCTCGTTAGGGGGCTCATTTGGCAATAGCATTTACGACGACGACCTGTTCGGCTTCGATTCCTGACCAAGGTTGTGAACCCATGCATATGCATGCATCCATGCAAATTGGCCCATTAACACACGGCGCAATTTGCATGTCTGGGGTAGTAGTAATATTTTATTATGAAGGTATATTGTGTATGCACGTATATTGGGCATGTGGATAGAAGGTAATATGTACTGTATTGGATATCATGTGTAAACATATAGGAGTAGTACTAGTACTAGGTTGTATGTAGGTTTGCCAGTACGACCTTAAATTATGGGTTTTATTAAATTTTGTTTAAATAATATTAGAATGTTTTATCACCTTGTGTCTGCATAAAAAAGTGCATATATCCCAATACTCATGCCTTGCACAATAAGAAAAGGTACTCAATTCTCTCTGTCCAAAATAAAAGCTTTGCAATTTTTACTGTTAAGCCAAGTGGCAAGCCTCGTAATCTATCTCAATCAACAACTTCAATGGTGAAATCAATATGATTTCTCTATTATTGGGAAAAGCACAACAAGATTATTTTCGAGGAACCTCAACAAGCAGGAGCACTTGAATTCTATTGAAAAGGAGAATGGCTTTATTTATGACAAAATTGGTTCTGAAAAGTTATGCAGTAGTACATAAGAGTAAGATTTCTGTGACAAAAATCGGACCAAAGGCATTACAAATTTCCAATTTATGGAGATGAAAGCTTGATCTCAGCAAGATTTAAAACCCATACTTTAGTACTCATTTTTTTGTGAATAAATCACTTCCATTACTTAAACAGGTTCATTACAGTCCTGCTGACACAGCATGTTAATCTCATCAGGTACACCTCCTAACCACACAGCAGTTTTAGGAAGAGAGAAGGATTTTGCGCCCTAACTAGTACATTAAACAATTGCACATGGTTTGACAGTACAACCCGGTTTGTAGCAATCCTTTACAGCCTTTCAATTAAGTTACTGGTATATGCCTTTTTTTTTATTAGATAATGCATGTCACTAAGCTAATCCTTGAAACCAGGACACTGCCAGACAAGGGTCTGCGTCCATGCTTGGTTGGACCAATGGATATCCACGTTGGCCTAACGACAACGAAAGTTGGAAAATGTTTTCTTTGCTTCTGGAGTTATTGTCATGCCAACTTTCCAAGTCTTTCACTCCAAAGACTTTGGCTATGCCACATGTATAGTACTGTAAAAACTAGTGCAATTGGCTCTACCATTCGACACATGGCGCCAACCATTTTCACATAGAAAACGAAAGCAAGACCTCATGCATGCACTTGTTCTCCAGGTGATAAGCTCACGGAAATAGAAGCAAATAACATGTGTAGCTTCTTCAACATCATTTTTTCTATCTTACGTTGCTCGAAAACCAAAGCAATGAAAACTACTTGTCTGGTCACCACGAGTGGTCTCAAGTTCTTATCAAATCAGTCCAGTTACATCCAATTCTTATCTGATTACTTTACATCTAAAAAAGTTGAGTGCTCTTTTTCTCCCTTGGCGTATATTCCAGATATGCTACCAAGTAAAAGTCGAGCTAAGCTTCAACACCAAAGACTAAAGTCTAAAGAAGATGGTACTTTCATTTCATGGAGAAATTTCAACTATATATACCTCCGAACATTCCCTGTCTTAGCTAGCGCTGATGGGTCTAGCTTTCTGCTTTTCTGCATGTGAATCTGGCTTTCTGATTCGGTTCATTAGCTGTCCTTAAACTAAACTATAATCAACTAACTCACTATCACGTACATGCACTAATTAAAGCTGTCATAATGCGACAAATGTTTACTTCCAAATCGCATGGGGAAATGTCTTAGCCTTCCTGTCAGTAAATCTATCAGCTCGGATATATACCGGCCAAGTGTTGTCGTGCTTGTTTATCTGCAAATCGCAAGTGGCAGTTACTTTTTAGGTTGAAGATTTTACGTGTGGATCAAAATCACCTGCCACACAAGTAGAATATAACATGTGATCTTGTCTTGGTAAATAAATTATTCCTTGATCGGTTCATAGGCACCATCAAAAGGGAAAAGATTGCCTCCAAGATGTGAGACAGACATTATTGAAGCCGCTACGATGATCTCCAATCCTTCGGGGAACAGATCACAACATGCCGCCATCATCCAAGAGATTGCCGCCAATATGAGATAATGAAGAGATGTAGTGATTAAAGCTATTAGGAGAGGATGTAACCTTGTTAGCCACCACTTAGCTTAGTTGGGTAGATATGAGATGAAGACGGACGTATGGCTACAGTCAGGCACTGAGAGGGTTGTAAACTTGTGTGGACTGGACTGGCGCGGTCCAGATTAATTAATACAACATTTTTCCCTCACAAAAAAAGATGTGGCAACAAGTGCTTCTAAAGTATGGTGCAATAACTAATCTTCAGCTGATAGGTATGTACACTGTTCTTAGGTAGATTTATTTGTTGAGTAAGCTCAAGTAGAGCATGCCACGATTGGTGCATATGCGGTGGTAGTCATGGTAGAGAGCAAGGAGTAACCCATCCGCGGAGGTGTGGCCGATGGTATGCATGGGGGGCGCAAGAAGATCGAAGGTGGTGGACGTCAAAGAGCTCTCTGATGCTGAGGTTGTTGAAGAAGAAGCGGTCCTCTGCTGATTGAAAGGACCTCAACAAACAACACCATAATATGTCCATAACTGCAAATAGGAACGACATGAGTTATAAATGGGAACAAGATTAGAACTATATAGCCACTTAGAGATAAATATTTAACTTTAAAATGCCTGGTAAAGCACTCTCTCTCTCTCTCTCTCTCTCTTTATGTGCAAAAAAATAGTTAGAAATGCGTATGAATATATAGCCTAGAGTTGTAGGAGAGAGAATAGAATAGACTATATTATGGAATTTTCAAAGTATATATGCATTAAGGAGGGTGGAGTCAGGCTAGATCTATACTATAATATCCTTAATGTCTATAAGTGGAGTCCTCTTTTATGCAGGTTTCCACTTTAAGCAATGATTTTAGAATCCGATTCAATAGAAAATGAGAAAATATGCAAACAAAATAGAAGAAACAAATGTATATATATAGGATATTATATTATATATTCCTAGGTTAGATTCATTATCTAATCCTGTGTGTGTGTGTCACACACACACATGTGCGTCGGGGAAGACTAACATCGAAGATGCACATGTGCTTATAGGGCTTGAGATTCTTTCACCATAGCACATCACCATTGAGGCTGCGGCGGTGATTTGGCATGGAATACAATCATGAAGTAGGGTGGGAGCGGCCGAGCGGGAAGCCAGTGCCGACCTTGCTCAAGTAGAGCATGCCAGGATTGGTGCGTATGAGGTGGTAGTCATGGTAGAGAGCAAGGAGTAACCCATCCGCGGAGGTGTGGCCGACGGTATGCATGGGGGGGGGGGGCGCAAGAAGATCGAAGGTGGTGGGCGTCAAAGAGCTCTCTAATGCTGAGGTTGTTGGAGAAGAAGCGGTCCTCTGCTGATTGAAAGGACCTCAACAAACAACACCATGATATGTCCATAACTGCAAATAGGAACGACATGAGTTATAAATGGGAACAACATTAGAACTATATAGCCACTTAGAGATAAATATTTAACTTTAAAATGCCTGGTAAAGCACTCCCTCTCTCTCTCTCTCTCTCTCTCTTTATGTGTGTGTGTGTCACACACACACACACATGTGCGTCGGGGAAGACTAACATCGAAGATGCACATGTGCTTATAGGGCTTGAGATTCTTTCACCATAGCACATCACCACTGAGGCTGCAGCGGTGATTTGGCATGGAATACAATAATGAAGTAGGGTGGGAGGGCCGAGCGGGAAGCCAGTGCCGACCTTGCTCAAGTAGAGCATGCCACGGTTGGTGCGTATGAGGTGGTAGTCATGGTAGAGAGCAAGGAGTAACCCATCTGCGGAGGTGTGGCCGATGGTACGCATGGGGGGCGCAAGAAGATCGAAGGTGGTGGGCGTCAAAGAGCTCTCTGATGCTGAGGTTGTTGGAGAAGAAGCGGTCCTCTACCGATTGAAAGGACCTCAACAAACAACACCATGATATGTCCATAACTGCAAATAGGAACGACATGAGTTATAAATGGGAACAACATTAAAACTATATAACCACTTAGAGATAAATATTTAACTTTAGAAAATGCCTGATAAAGCACTCGACATTGATGATCTTTACATCTGGGCATTGTAATCAACTATATCTTGAAACTTAGTAAATATGAGACCATATAAAATCTAGCACACACAATACCAAATATAGTATTGGTAATGATAGCAATGGTATTAATATGATTAGATAGGTGCCAAAAGAAGTAAAAATAGAATACGATTGGAAAGTCAAACAAGATGGCACTTTCCACCATTTACATGCACATCCTATTTCCGGCACAGTGCGGTGAATAGAAAGTACACCCCTCCCCCCACAGCGCTGCTTTCGCCCAGCTCATGTGTGGAAAGGCAGCGGGTTTGTTGATTTGTTTCTCCGTTCTTTCCCTTTTTTCCGCCGGTTATTTTTGTACAGGGTTTAGGCTAGATTTTTTTTACTTTTTTAGATATTCCATTTTTATATTTCTCTGTTCATTTTTTTCTTATCTTCTATGTTTTACTGTTTTTATATATAATTTTCTTATAACATGGGAATAATTTTCTAAAAACATTCATGATTCTTAAAAAACATGATGTGCCATTTTTAATACACGGTGAATAATTTGAAACACTTCATGATCTTTTTGTAGATAAATTATGATTTTTTAAATGCACGATGAACATCTTTCAAATAAATGATGATCTTTTTAAATTACCAACGAATATGATATTCAATCGTGATATCTTCTAAATTGAATATATTTTTTCATTTGTGAACGTTGTTGAAATTAGTGAACATTATTAAAATCCGCATAAAAGTTGAAAAAGTGAATCTTATTTAAAATTCCAGAATATATTATCCACCATGGGAATCCTCGGAATGGGCTGCGTCCCACTGTAACGTGTGAGAGGGCGTTACCAGAAAACCGTATTTACCGCACACTACGGCAAATAGTCAGGGCTTCGCACAGGGTTGCCCCGACTGGGCCGACGCATTTTCGTTTTGTTTTTGTTCTATCTGTTTCTTTTTACTTCCTTTCTTCAAGTTACTTTTTTATTTTATTTGTTTTAGTAATTTAAAAAATATTAGATTTAAAAAACATTTTGAAAAAATGTTCCTGTTTTCAAGTTTTGTTCAGAAATTTCAAAATTAGTTCCAAAATTCATAAAAGGTTTAGAAATTTTTTAAAATGTTCTTTTTTTTTAAAATTTGTTTAGAATTTGAAACAATGCACATGTTTTCGATAAGTTTCATATATTCAGAAAGTGTTTGTGTTTTTTGAAACTTTTCATAATTTCAAATTACCCATTTTTATAAATAAGTAGTAAATTCCAAATCGTTTGCATTTTCAAAAACATTGGAACTATAAAAATTAGATCAAAATTCGAAAAATGTTTATACATTTCAAAAAAGTTCAAAATTCCGTTCGGATTGTTTACAAAATGTTTGGTTTTATAAAAAAATCCTTTTAAAAAACTGTGCACAATTTTCAAAGAAATATTCAAAATATCCAATAAGTGTCTGGATCTGCCACATAATTCTGTTCTTAATATTTCGTGTATTCATTTGCCACTTATACTTGTCAGGTCAACTGGCAAGCAACACATGTACACACACATGTGGTCAGGAGTTTGATTCCTGGTGGAGGCATTTTTTGTTTTGAATTTTTACATCGCGATGTATTGGTACAGGTTGTGCTAGCCGCAATGCCCGCCAACGGGCCGGCCCAGTCGGGGGCTCTGCGGGTGCGTCGACGCCCTATTTGTCGCAAAATAGTACTCCCTCTGTTCCTAAATGTAAGTCTTTTTAGGCATTTCAAATTACTACAACATATGGATGGATGTAGATATATTTTAGAGTGTAGATTCACTCATTTTGCTCCATATTTAGTCATTTGTTGGAATATCTAAAAATACTTGGGAACGGAGGGAGTATGACATATCGGAGCTCCCCGCGTTACCCTCCTATCTGGCACCCTAGAAATTCATATTTGGCGCTCACTGCATAGAAATGTCAAGCAATCGCACAAGGCATCGTTCCCATGGGCTAAACCTATGTATCGACAGTACTAGTCGGTTTTCTTCATTCACCATTTTTTGCCTTGATTCTATTTATGTGTTTTATTTGTATTTTTCTTCTACTTTCCTTTTTAATTTTGATATTATATTTTTCCTATTGGTTTTTCCACATTTTTTATGTTAATAATATTCACAGATAGAAAAAATCATGAATTTCAGAATATCTGCTGAAATTTTGAAAAAAAAATCACAATTCTGAAAATTCTCACCAAATTTAAAAATGTTTATAATTTTTGAAACACATATTAAAAGTGTTCACACTTTTTTGAAATGTTTATTTATTTAAATAATTTTTGAAATACAAAATCAAGAAGCTGGTTGAAAAAACATAAAACCGAAATAAAACCAAATAAATTTGATAGAATAGTGACGTAGAAACTAGCGAGCGACACAAGTGGGCCAACGTATATAGCGGTCACTTTGTGCGTAATCTTCTCAACAACTAGACGATACCCTCATGTTACCGCGGAATTGAATATATATTTTGTAAATATTGCGTGACACTAATTCAATCCTTACAATTTACACTACTAGGTGATTTCCCCACGTGTTGCAGCGAGAATTTGAAGATTAATTTCAGATGTATTACGTATGAAGAAATGATCCAAATCAGGAGCTACTATTTTTCAATGTAAAATAAAGAGTATGCATGTGGTTTGCATGGAGTTGCAAAATAGTATTAGTGAATGCTGACATGACACAATTGGTGAGGCGGAAGACCATATGTTGAGAGAACTAGATAATACCTCGCGCGTTGCTGCGGGATATTTGCTCTGTCTTTTGAATGCGTGTATATTAAAAAATAAGAAGGCAATGATCACACTTAGAAAAAAGGCATGATACCAGGCAAGGAATTGCTCGAATAAAGTTAAAGAATCATTGTCCATGATGAATTAACACTTTTAGCAATTAAATGGTATTACTCAAATTTTACACGTGGCAAATTGGGAACTCGCAAAATATGGTTACCACATTATGGATCTTAAAATTTCTTATAAAAATATGCAATAAAAAAGTTAAAGCGATTTCACACCGAAAATTAATGTCCACACATACAACGGGGGTGAAAGTACAATATATTCAATGGAAAGAAGTAATAAGAAGTTGCATAGTTGATCAGTTTCTGATGTGGTCATGGATTCATTCCGATATATGCAAATATATGTTGGGTGCGCCCAAGAGATAAATAATCAACTGAATAATCAAAGTACCTACCTGCAAGTATATGAGACAAAAAGGAATTATATTCGCATTAAAAATTAATGTACACACACTTAGTTGAAGCATCAACTTAATAGTCAAAGAGCCTACCTGCAAGAATATATATGAGACAAAAAGAATTGAAAAGCAACTTCGACGGAGATGAGATAGACCACATTAATAGTAGTGCTCCCTTTCCTGAAACAAATTTAACTGCGTGCAAGTATATATCGACTTACAGATCTATCCATCTCTTGTGGGGAAAAATTATTTTCTTGAATCCAAAAATTGCTTACCACTGTCATCAGCATGATGCACTTACCTGTCCATACAACACAATTCTAAAAACACAAAAGGAGTTTAGGGTAGGACGTGGAGTATGTGAGCGCGGGCTCACAGGCTCTCGGTATCATGCCCGTTCAGAATAGCTGTGCGATTCGGAACATTCAATGCAGCAGTCTGACAGATGGGCCATGGGGGGGGGGGGATTAGGGTATACGCCAATATACAGACCTGACAGATGGGCCATGAATGGACGGAGGGGCGGACGGCGTCGAGTGAGATAGCCTGAGCCGTGGCTCGAGGGGTGGCGGCCGTTCCGATCCGTGGATCAGGTCCGGTGGTTTCCGCTAGCCTCCAGCAGCGCGCGCAGTTAATGCAGAGGGTCGGCTGGTGGGCTGGTAGGTGTGGTGAAGTTGGATTTGTCTTCCACCCCAGGGCAAGAGAAAGGGTGGAGTGGTTGACTGCGGCGACCAATATTGCTTGTCCGGCGACCTCGCACACGCTCCGGTGACCATGGAGTTCTTGCTGCAGCCAATAAACAGGTTAGAATCTGCTTCATTAACCATTATGTACCAACGCTTTTGACTGTGGGGTTGGGCGGTCCGATCTAGAATATGGCGCTGATAAGTTTGTGTCAACGACCCAGAACTCTGCTTGAGGAGGTGAATGATAATAACAGCGCCATAGAGCCTGTGCGGTTCCCAGTCGCCGCGGCGGTGGAGGTTGAGCCTCCAGCACCGGCCGCTTCAAGTGCTGACGCCCAGATCTGTCTGCCGGAGACAGAAGCTGCGGACATGCCACAGTGCTCCGAGCACTCAATAGAGCAAATGGACCCTAAAGCACCAGGCTGGACCCAAAGGTATTCTGAACTATGGCATTTTAATTCCATGAGATCTCATTACTGCATTTTTGATAGCAGAAACTAAATGATTCCGTAAGCATGCTCTGAATGATTCAGTTACTATAAAGTTGAGGTCGCCGTAGACAATGAACTGAATAAGTTTACATATCGAAGTCCCTTACATGGAGATGCGTTTACAGAATTGTGTATTTAGGTGCAAAGGCTTGACATATATAAGCATGTAAATATGGAGCCTGCGAAATTGCAAATAAGTTAATTGATTCATGACAATGAATGTTTAAAGGGTCATTTGTGATCGTGGTTTCATGGGTTACAATTGTTGTATTCCCTGTAATATTAGACTCACCACCTGATTGTTTACTCTGATCTCAAAGCAGAGTGCGTGTAGGTGCCGCCGCTGAAGGCAGGGCCCCTTGCTCGGATAGGGTCACGGCACTAGAGAAGACTGTGAGAGAGTTTGCAGAGACTCCAGGGGACATAGTGATCGTCCCAAAGATTGGGACAAGTTTCGACAGTCTAGGTGAAGCTTACGACTTTTACAACCTGTACTCATGGGAAAAAGGATTCGGGATTAGATATGGGAAAAGCAGGTTAAATGTGAACCGGACAAAGTGCATGCAAGAGATCGTATGTGGATGCGCGGTACAGCCAATACTTCAGCATATTTTGATAAACATGGCCTTTTTCCGTGCATTCTAACTGAATATGATGCTCTGTTTATTTCTTCAGGGGAAGCCGATTGTTGAAAATACTCGTTCTTGTCGATTGAATGCCCAGCCCTCATGAGATTACTCCGATCCAAGGACAACGGGTGGTACATAGCTGAGCATCGAGATGTGCACAACCATGCTTTGACACAAACCTACGGCCAAACAATACACTGGCCGTCACACAAGCATATTGATGTCTACAGCAGAGACCTGGTCAAGCAGTTGCGACAAAACAATGTCAGCCTCGCAAAGGTGTATAGCATCATTGGTAGCTTCTTTGGGAGGATGGAGAATGTACCATTCACGAAAAGAGCATTGAGAAATTTATGTGGCAAGATTAGCCGTGAGCAGTCCGAAGATGATGTCAGGAAAACAATGGAAGTGTTCCAGGAGCTGTGTTCAAAGGATTCACAATTCACATACCGGGTTCAAGCTGATAGTGAGGGCAGAATAAGCAACTTGATGTGGGCTACTGGCAACAGCAGGCTGCAGTACAACTTCTTTGGAGATGTAGTTACATTTGACACAACTTATCGGACCAACTTGTACGACATGCCGTTTGGCTTGTTCGTTGGGGTTAACAGCCATTTTCAGATCATCATACTTGCGGGGGTGCTAGTTAAACACGAGACAGTGGAGACATTTGAGTGGGTATTCTCGGAGTTTGTTAGGATAATGGGTGGCAGGGCGCCGCAAACAATCCTGACTGGTAAGGGACTTTCCTTATTATTTAGTTTGGTTGGAAAGTATCTTGTTAATTATGCAAGTTTGAACATGAAAAACTAATGACCGTGTGATTCATAAAATGCAGATCAAAACAGGGCGATGGAGGTCGCAATTAGTAATATGTTGCCTGACACGGCTCACCGCTGGTGCAAGTGGCATGTGCTTAAGAAGGCAAAGGAATCGCTCGGCCCATTATACTAAAAAAAGTGATTTCCGACCGGAGTTTCACAAGGTTGTCAATCACATGTTAACGATAGATGAGTTTGAAGAAGGTTGGAAGTACCTCATAGAGAAATACAACTTGAAAAATCACGATTACATGACCAACTTGTACGAGATACGTCACAAATGGGCAAAGCCATTTTTCAAGGGTGTATTCTGTGCAAAGATGACTAGTACCCAACGGAGTGAAAGCGCAAACCACATGTTGAAGAACTACGTGCCTCCTGGATGCCCAATGCATATGTTTGTTAGGAAGTATATGAGTTTAATGTTTGACAGGGAGTCCGAGGAAAATTACGAGGAGAAGCGGACAGCAATCGTAAGAAGTATCCAAAAATTAAAAGACATACTACTGCCACTTATGTATAGGCGTTGAATTGTGAACTTATTTATGGATGGTTTGTTTTGCAGGGGAGGCCGCTTATGCGAGCTAATATGGCAACCGAAAGGCATGCTGGGCAGATATACACCAGAGCCATGTTTGAACAATTCGGTCATATACTGTACGAGTGTGGCGCATATCAAGTGGAAGAGATCGAAAAGGGTAAAGAGTATGTTGCAATACATACAGATGCTGCGCGGAGGGAGAAATGGTGCAGAACTTCATACAAG
The DNA here is from genome assembly GCF_056163025.1 of Triticum urartu. NCBI lineage: Eukaryota > Viridiplantae > Streptophyta > Magnoliopsida > Poales > Poaceae > Triticum > Triticum urartu. The sequence goes on from NC_141874.1 coordinate 67,079,696, forward strand.
GTGTCTGTGCTTGATGGAGGAGAAGAATTTGACTGCGAGTGTGGTCAGTTTGCACACATGGGGCTGCTGTGCAGCCATATACTGCAGGTGAAAAAATATATGTGATATTATTTGTTGCTAATTGTTAGCTGGTGAATTGTATCAAACAAGTAATTCCGATGTTCTATTGCATACTGCAGGTGCTTGACTTCATTCGTGTGACAGAAATACCAAAGAAGCATATTGTGAAAAGGTGGACAAGGGATGCAAGAGACATACTTCCAACACACCTGGTGCAGTACCAGAAGGACAATGCTCAAGAGAACCCATTTAGTTTCCGGCACTACAATATGTACATGCAAGCTATGGAGCTTGTCCGGATGGGGGACTCAAGTGTGGCAGCTTACAAACGTTTGACAGAACTGTTCAAAAATTGTGTATCAGAGATGAAGCCATTCACAGAAATACGGGATGGGTTGGGGTTGGAAGACAGGTTAGCTGGCAGCATGAGGGTTGTGAACATGGTACAATCAGATGGCGATTTGTGCGAGGGTGTGGATGGTTCACATATGAACTACCAAGATGCTGGCAGCAATTCAGCTAATGAGTCCGGTAATCAGATGCAGAACTTGTTAGCACCAGCCAGGCGGAAGCAGGTGGGCAGGCCGACAACAAGCAGGGAGAAGGCCCCATATGAAGGTTTAAGTAAGCGCACAAGGTTTTGCGGTATTTGCAGGCAGCAAGGCCACAAATGCACCACCTGCCCGGAACGCGGGGATGTACCAAAACAACCACGGAAGCCAGCGAGATGCAAGAACTGTGGAGTCGAAGGTCATCGCAGGAACAACTGTCAGAAGGTTGCAGAACTGAGGCTGAGGTAATTTGTATGCGGCCTGTGTGGTGAGAGCTTTGATAAGAAATACATTACTTTACAATGCATGCAGTCTGTAAAGTCTGGGTGTAAACCAGTGTTTGTTTTCGAATCCATGTAACAGAATTTGGTATGTCTGTTTGGAATGCGTAGACTGAATTTTCTGAAAATGTACTGAAGGTTGTCAGTTACCTATGAGAATGGACTCATGTTTGTTTCAGAGAGGCTCCCCTTAGAATGCAGACGTCTGCTATACATGTGTGATGTTTATGGTTGCTGCCCAAGCTGGATTTCCTTGGACGGCCAATTGAAAATCAACCAGAATGTATTTTTGTGTCCATGCCATGTGTAAGCCAACCTGACCTTGCCCATGCTGACCGAGGGACAACAGTAAATGTAGTGGACACATGTCGTGCCTAACGCTGAAGCCAGCCGGGTGGGCTTCCACTTCGAAATTCAAACCTTGTGGGCGGGATGTGGGCATCCGCGGCGTACAAATGGGCGAGGGGGGCTAGCTCTTGGAGCACCTCATAGCCATTCACATTTTAAAGAGACCTGATGGGAGCTTTATCAGTTTCTCGTCCTGCCTCGTCGTTCACAGTTACTGAAGACTGCTCAAAGGGTTGCAATGGATCGATCCAGGTACATTCTCTTTTGCTTCCCCTGCCTTGAATCAAGCGTGATGGTGGGAGTAGTACTCATGAAAATGTGTTTACATTGCAGGTGGCTGCTGCATCAAAACCATCCGTTAACCAGGGAGATGGTGATCTAGATGTGATTAGCGATAACTCAGGCATCTCCACGGTGTCTGTGCAGGTGCGCATAGTGAACCAGATATTCGCATAGGGAGTATCTAGCTCGCATGCATAGTTAATGAATTCTTATTTGCGCGGGATAGCGGCGTGGACGAAGTACCAGTTCAAGATGAAGCAGGGGAGCTGATCCTGAACCAGAAGATTGAAGAGGGTGTGGCAGCAGAGGAAGGGTTCGGAGAGCACGACCCTGCTGCTAATCAAATGCAGTCTGCCCTAAAAGAACCCATGAAAGTCAACTTACCAGAGGTTGGAGATGTGGAGGAGAGTAATCGGCGTATCACCAAACGTGCTAGAATCAACCCTGTATCTGCAGTGTAGACCGCATGTTGTTCATCCAGATTAGGCAAAGGCGCCTTTGCCGTGCTGATGGTGTATCTACCGACTAAGTACTGTGGTCCTCTTAAGTGTGTTTGTAGCTTCCTTCCTGGTTGATGCGTGGAGTAGTAAACTAAGTAGTATGGCTTGCAGCAGTGGATCTACTTGTATGCGTTACTACTAATTAATGTGTGTCAATGTGGCTCATCTCTATTGCATGATGCTAAATGTGTTTTGGATGGGCATGCATGCCTGGTGTCATTGGATAGGCCATGATTGATTAAATTAGTGCATCCGACCCGTGCGGTGGTCCATAGTAGCCATGCAGATGGTGATTACCACGGTGCATGGATTGGTTAAGCATTAAAAAATGCATTGTGCACGGGTGCTTGCATATGCATGCATTTGTCCTTACTTGGGGTTGGCTCGGGAGAAAGGTCAACAGGAGTGGTGAGGGCAGTGGAAAACATCCTCTGTCCTTGTCATGTTGCATTTTTCGAGCTGGACCCCCACTTAGGAAGTTTCTTTATATAGGGGTACGTGCAGTGTGGGTGCTGGTCCTAAAATATACAAGCAGTATGCAATAAAGCGTGAACCCGCGGATGTTTGCAAAAAGTACGGCCAGCATGGCATGGAGATCGGCATGATTGATGCATGCAAAGTGGAACGGCGATGTATGTAGTTCACCTCATTAATCAGTTGGGTGAACGATCACTAGTAGAAACATGTTCTGTCGCTCAGACGGGGTGGCGCGTGGATATTTCCCGCCTCTCGATTCTAAAATGTGTCGTGCTGGGAGGGTTCCAAGCTGTACCTAATAAAAAACCACCTCCGACGAGCAGTAAATAAAGAGTGGGGGATGGGTAGCTGGAACAGTGGAGGCAGAGTGTGCTGGTTTTAACCCCACCCCACGGGCCGCCCCCTGCTCATTTCCACTAGCGAGCACTGTGAGCCTCTGTTCTAGATTTGGATGGTAGCAAGCAGAAAGGGGAAAGACCAGATCTGACCTGATCTCCGGTGGACAGCTGAAGCAACCGCTGCCTTTCTGGTAAGCTTGTACCCGCCTGGCTCTTTCTTCCTCATACTCTGCCGTCGGCCGTGCTCCGGCCATTATTTTCCTCTTGGCATCGGTTCTAACTTCCTTGCTTACTCCGTTGTGATCCGTCCCCTTATTTTGGTAGCTAATCTACGTGATTGTCTTGCTCCAGTTGACCTTTTCGGCGCGTACAGCGAGTAGATAATCTAGGGGCCTTCCTGTACGGCCTTGGTTCTTAATCTAATGCTAGTAGTGCTATCCAAATGGCAGGAAGAACTAACACATCTGAATGTGTGATTGATCTTTGCAGGTCATCGGGTGACGATGGCCAGGCCTCCGAGATCGCCGAAACAACGAAAATCTGGCAGTCGCAGCCGCAGCCGCGGCCGCCCAAAGAAGAGGAGCCGGCAGTGTGGTAGCGACGAGATGGCCCTGGCCAATGCAAGGTGACGCGAGCCAGCGCTTAGATCCATGTTCGTGACCGGCCCTTTCCTAGGGTTAGGTACCTTGTTTTACCATGCAATGGAGCCAACCGACATGGCTGGCTTGTTGACGAACAGATATGCTGGGTCTATAGATAGGGTTTTCACTGCTGACTTGATGGGTAGAGTTAACACTCGAACTAGGACATTGCGAATGCCAGATGGACAAGTTAGAACAATCACTGATGAAGATGCAGTTAGGATCTTAGGCGTACGTGGTCATGGGAGGATTGTGGAATTTGGCACACCCATGTATAGATCTACACTTGTTCAGAGAGTCAGGGGGATGCTAGGGTTGCGAGGTAGAGGAGGCTTAAAGGTCTCGGACCTAGAGTATGTCATTAGTAGGCTAAACCCATGCTTCATGAATGAGCAAGAGACCATAGCATTCACAGTTGCTTCGACTTTGCTAGCTGTGTCCACTTTGTTAGGCCCTAGACAGTTGGTTGCAGCAATACTAGAAGAGATATTGCCCATTGTCCAAGACCCATGGGCTATAGGGAAGTACAACATTGCACGGTACTCAGTCGACCTCGTGATGATATCTGGCGAAAAGTACCAAGCAAACGTAGCAACTGGAGCTAAGGTGGCTATCATAGGCGGGCATTCACTTTTTCTACAGGCAAGTCATGTGATTTGGTAGCACATTGGTTAAATCTATTATTGAAAAATTATGTGCGCTAACACTGGAGTCTCCCTCTTTCATTTGCAGTACGTACAACTGGACTGGGTGGATTATGGGCCAGCAAGCCTACGATCGAATCTCCTGCCAAGAATTTGTGCTTACTCTTATCCACTAGTGAGGAGATTAATCCAGCTAGAGAGGGAGAACCCAGGATATTACCCGGTAATTACACTATTATTTTGATGAGAGACACAATCATACAATGATGAAAATGATGAAAATGTAAATGTGTTTTACAGATCAGGCCAGAAGGATACATGCTGCAGCAAGTATGGATGTGGCACCCTCTAATGGCAGCTACAACTAATTCGGTAAAACAGAGCAAACTTGAAGTATTGTCGATGTCATGATGCTTTAGTGTCTGCTTACTAATAATCTTCATTGGCAAACTTTCAGCTCTTTGCAGCAAACAATGGAAATGCAGGAGTGGGAGCACATAATGGCGATCCAAGCTTGGACAGTGCCAACATGGACATAGGAGGTGCCGAAGGAGCAGCCGAAGGGGGAGACAACTTGAGTGGTCAGAACCAGACCATGGCCACACTGACAGGCGTTGCACAGACTGACGCTGAAGAACATATATCAAATAATATGCAGCTTGCTATAAGGAATCAAGGTTTTGTTGTTGAGGAGCTTGGGAGCGATTGTACCGAACCAACAGGTGGGCACTCAAGACAGCCATAACATTGATGCATTATGCTATGGATGAGCAAGAGAATCTGAAATGTTAGTTTATTGATAATTGCATTTCAAAATTTGCAGTTCCAGTGTATGACTCGTATGACGAGGCAGATGTAATTAATAATGAAGGTGCCACTGGTCAACCTGGCTTGCTGGCTATTATCAGCGCTGAAAATGGATGAAGAACACCAATTCAACTGCTCAGTCAGAGGATGAAATGAGCTTTGAAGGGTCCAGGTCCCGGAGCCAGGAAAATGGTATGTTTCGGACAAACTTCAACTACAAATTGCACTAGTTGTTCTTCACCCCGTTGCACGGAACATGTGATTGTGATTGTTGTTCAAATAACTTTTGTCCTTTGTGTACTATGTGCAGAATGTGATGGATACGATTCAGCATCTGAAAATGAAGAAGAGGTTAATCAAGTTGCAGCCGATTTGCAAGGTGGGTGCGACAAGTTAACATTTGGATCGGCAAAATCTGTTTGGTGGTACCATTGTACATAGCACTCACTACTTACCGATGTGTTGCAGGTAGAGAAACGCAAGCCGTTAGGGATCGAGAGCAGCCAGTTGTAATCAATGAAGGTGGTTATGAAGCCAGAAGGCAGAGCCGCATCCGGCAAATTGATGCAGAGGATCCTGTCAAAAGTATATTAGAGGAAGATAGCGAATTTGAATCATCAGATAGCGAAGACGATATGAAGACTCATTATGAACACATAGGAAGGAACCATGCAAGAGTTCTGCAGCGTGAAGGTGAGTTCAAGCATCTAGGATTCAGAAATGAATGCATGTGCTGTGTATGTATGCTTTGTATGACTAACAAAAAATGTATTTAAACAATGCAGAAAGTCAAGCTGGGAAACTAGGTCTTCCGCGTCCACCTGTCATTAGCATACCAGGTAAGGGTGCAACGTAAAGGATAAAATGAGTTTGTTTCATCATGCCCCATTCGTGACCCACCATGCTTAATAGAGATTGTGATGGCATTGGACAGAGCTGGCAGCACGGACAGATGATTCACCGCGCTTGCGGATCGCCGGACAAAGCACGGTAGCACTACCGGTAGAGTCCAGTGTCCCAGCTCTTCAATTTGCACCGCCAATAGATTCCAGAGTGCCGTCGGTTCAGTTTGCACACCCACTAGAGCCCAGTGTCCCAGAGCTTCATTCTGCAGGTTGGTGCAGCAAATATATCAGTCAGTTGTATATGAGCAGCAAAGATATCAGCAAACAAATCATTTTGCACACCCACCAGCTCTTCAGTTTGTACTGGGCTAACACGTGGAATGTGTTTTGTATTGCAGGTCAAGCTGTAGACGGTGGAGCTGAACCAACCAGGCTACATTCTGATTCACCGATGACACCAGCAAATGCAGTGGTCGGTAGTGGCGTTCCAGATTCGGCGGAGTATGTGGTGGATCCAAAACAAAGGGCAGACGACAACTTGCACGCTGGCCTCATAAGCAGGTTCCTGCAAGCATCAGCAGACATTAAAGGTTAGCACCGCTGAATGACCATGTAAAAAGTTCTTTCACATGAACACAGGAATGGATTTGTGGATGGTTGACATAAATGAAAATGTTTGATTTTGCAGCTGAAGCTATTTTGATGGGTATGGGGGTGCGCAACATGATGAATGTCGTGCTCATAGAAAGTGCCCAAGAAGAGATTGCAATAGGGCAAGTAGACATCGGGCCATTATCTCCGGGGTCGGAAAGTATGGGGGCTCATGATGACATGCTTGGAAGATACCATGGCAGCCTCATAGAAAATGATCATGTTGAACCGATGATAATGTCACCTGATGGCCTATTTGCTTCATCAGTACAGAATTTGTAGGACGCGAACGGTCAGTTTAGAAATAATGATCATTGCGGCAACCAGTAGACAAATATGTGGAAATAGACCTAACGCATGATCTTGTTGCAGAGATGGAGGTTCCATTCATTGACTTAGTTATGAGTGTTCCAGTATCACATAATGAGGTTGATGGTGAGGCTCCAGGTATGTGAGAGTGGTGCGAAAAAATGTAATCTATGTACAAAGGTAAACATACATCTAACCATATTGCATGTCTTGCAGTGGTGTTCATTGACTTAACCATAAGCACTCCAGATAGAGAGGTTGAGACAGGGCCCGAGCTAAATGGTATGCGTTTGTACAAATAGTCATGAAACCAGTATGTACCTTACAACTTGTAAAAATGATGATATTGTTTTGGCAGAGAATACTTCAAGAGTGGATTCTGTTAAAGCAGAAGATAATTCAGGCAACACTGTGTGTGACCGAGCATACCCGGGAGGCCATCGAGAGATGATGCTAGCTTTGCCAACAGCAGGTGAGCCCCCTTGTTTTCTGCTAATGTTCGTACCAAAAGTGTGCATGATGTTACGTGATAATGTTGTTTACTTCTTGTCCACAGTGAGTGAGGTCAGAGCAGACGTGGCGGCACTAGTGAGCAATACAGCTAGGCAAGGAAGCACGGGGAACACACATTGCATGAAGTTTCAGACGACAATAGATGGTAAGTGTTTTGCATGAGATAATGTATGCAACTAAATTGGGGACAGTGTTCATGAACCAGTTGGTGGGAGATTTGATTTACAAATTTGTAGGGATGGCATTTGTTGGATCATCGCCACCACATGAATACCATCCAATGGCAGCAACAACGGTGATTGAACCTGTGCCGGCTGGGACCAATGAAGCAGGTGCTGTTGCTGCTGGTGTACATATTGGCCAGGGGGCGTAGATTCAGAATTTCAAATTGTCATGTTTGTCCATTATACATGGCAGGTAGAGGACCAGAAGGAATCCGAAGGCGACATAAGCAGAGCGCAAACAGAGGGATCCAGCAGTGCCGACAAAGGAGACGTATCAAGAGATCAGGCAGGCAGTCATCCTCGACACGAAGTTCAGATCAAAACGATGGGAGTGGTAACGACTCAGACCAAAATGGGTTGATGGAACAGCCAGGGAATGGTGATCATGTTCAAGGTTCGTAGACAAATCAAATCTAATCTTATTTCAAGTAAATCAAATTAGCACTAGACTGACTAACTATACTGCTTGAACTTGTAGCAACGCGACAAACTGAAACGATGACAGCTCGGGGAGATGTTTTAATAGCACAACCCGGGAATGATGAGCGTCGTCAAGGTTTGTAAAAAAAATTAAAACTCAACTTATACCAACTAAGTCACATTAGCAGAGGGCTAACTAGAATATAATGCTTGCTCTTCCAGCAACAGGGCAAACTAAAACGGTAACAACTCGAGGAGGTGTCCTTTGAATCAGTACGGGATATGTCTTTCCAAAGATTACAAGTGAGTGAAAAACATTCCCTAATGATGAAGAACTGTTGAGTAATGCGATGACAGGCATTGATCTTGTATTTGCATTGATAGTCAGGGCAGCCGGAGAAGGTTCTGGAGCAGGGGCTACTTCTGTAGGTGGTGGGTATGACTTGAATCCACCTATTGGCAGATCTGGGCATCATGAAGGTGATTAAAAATCTCAACCTTAATAAGCTGATGAATCCTGCTCAATTCTCTTATTATAGTGCGTGGATTTGCAGAACCGGACCAAGCAGAACCAGTGACAACTGGTGTAGGTGTACTTCAGCGAATTGCAGGACATAACTTCACGGGGAATACAAGTGAGTGGGAAACAAAACCCAACCTGTAACCACAACTCAATAAAACGGTCTCATGCCATATCTTATTCGCGCCATCTATATGTACTTGCAGTCAGAGATGTTGGAGAAACATCGGCAGCAGGGACTACTGGTCTGCATGGGCAGCATGCTCAAAACGAACATGCAGCGAGGAATGATGGATAGACAGGTTTGTTACCAGTGATATAAAATACATATCTATAGGTGAATCTGTACGGGGGAACATAACTACATCTAATTTTGTAACGGTGTTGTCTGGTGCAGTGAATGCTGGCGTAGAGAGGGGGTAGGAGTCGTCTCAGGGCGAATGAATAGCAACCTGAGGTTGCGTGTTGGCATGGTGAGGACCATAGTGAAAATGGAAATGGATAACAAGAGAGACGTGTTCCCCGGTAAAGCTGGTCTGAAGCATGAGGAACCCCTTACAAAGAATGTTGTGGAATTCTGGGAAAAAATGTGCATTAGGAGCTCAAGGAATCGCAACCGGTAAGTTAATTTCCTAATCGAGTAGATCACATGTAAAAACTTGGGTATGTTGTTTTGCACGGCTGTTGAATTGTGTGTTTCGAACTTGCAGGAAATGGTACAAACACCTGTTGCCTTACCTGATAGTGATGTCAGGTGAGGACTTTGTGAATGAGTTTGGCCCAGAGGGACACCTGACAACAGTCGGTTGGTCAGCTGTGTCAAGGATGCTGGTGTACAAGGACGGACAAATGTACGGTAATTGGGAGATCAGGTGGCGACACATATTTGACTTGCGATTTGTGGTGAGTGTGTACTTACATGTCATAAACCATGGCCTGAATTTGAAACACATGGATACTTACTTGTTGTCCCTTTGCGTAGCTCGCTCTTATGTACAGGTCTTATGATTTGGACTTCGAATTCATGAATACAATGATGAGCTATGAGGCGCTCGGGCATCGACTGCAATGGACAAAGAAGGTAGCCCGTCAACAAATATACTAGCATGAGCTTATATGAACGTTGCTGATATTATCGAATGTGACAGATTGAACAAGAATATATGTTCTTCTGTTTGCTATGCAGCTCATGCTCCCAGTCCCAATGATGGAAAGTTGGTCACTATATGTTGTGGATGTCAAAGAGAGGACATTGTTGGTCATGGACCCATGTGAGACTTCAGAGCCAATTGAGGAGATGCAGTACAAGCATGAAGACAATGCAAACTTCATCCTAGCGGGACTTAGGCGTTGCATACATGAGAACATCGCTGGGTGGTATGTGCCGGCTCAGGGCTGGACGATCAACTACAACGTTGGCATGCATGAAAGCTGCGAGATGTATGATGGATGACCACATGTTCGAATTTTCAAAAATATAAATTGTGCCACATACAAGTTCTAACTTATTTTCATGTGCTCGTGTACAAGCAGAGAGGATAGCTGGCTGCACATTATCAACTACAGCAGGGAGTACACTGGGCTATATCTTCAGACTCAGCTAACCCCGGTGAGCAGACGACCTTAACATTTATTCATCACTTGAAACAAATATGCGAGAATGTCTAAAAATGAGAAGTGCTAAATTGCAGGGGCGCCTAAACTACCTGCGACAATCCATAGCATATGAAGTTATCTCAATGAGGGGCAATGTGGGTGAGCTGCCAGACTTCATGGTTGAGGAGGTGCTGCCATTCTAAATGCTACTGGATAGCAGCATCCTTTTGGAACACAAATCTTCGAGACGGTCAGAGAAGTGTTTGCGTATAGGTGGATCTGGGGATGTTAGTTGCCACCCCACAAATTTGTGGTGTGCTAACGGTTCCTAGATTTCACGGGCGATACAAAACTGAAGACAGAATGGCGCCGAAGAAGGGATGCAATTTAGCTTCCACACCCCATTCAACATGAGGGAGAGGGGGGTTTAAGAGATTGTTATCACTACCTGGCTGCCACGTCTAAGTTTATTACCAGCTAAGTTTGAACTAGACTTGTATGCTGGTCAGTTATGTAATATCTGGGGTGTGTGTCTCCGTTGGCTATGTAAGACATATGGACACCAAGTATTTGAGAATGCTAGACATAGTTGGTATAAGTTTAGTAATGTTAGTGAGATGGTTAACTTCACGTGCATTGTTGTGCTCATTAAGGAAAACGTTTGCTCTAGTATTGCATTGGCATAAGGTAAGATATATGTGGCTATGGCATAGGGTGAGGCATTCCAACCTTAGGCTCACTTGAAGCTCCAAACCGTAACACCATGTGCAGATGAATGGCGGGGCACACTGACGAAAATATATGTGATGATCCTAGCACATGAAAGAAACACACCAACAAACATGAATATTGCACTATGCCTAAGTTGTTGGGTGGGAAAATGTAGAAGAAATGTTTGGTTGCAACATGGTGCCCAGGTTAGGGAATGGTTCCAATGTGACTTAAGGAATTACATTGAATTGTTGCCTGGTTTTCCAAGTTGGCCTTAAGGGTCCTGCGAGGGAGAGTTGATTGTTTGAGGGGCAGTTACAAAACAATGAGGTTGGTTTGGCACAAAATTGACTTGTGTAATTACGTTGGCACGGCTCGTTTAGATAAATTGGTAGTATATCCACATTGGAAAAATGGGTAAATTGCGTAGAAAATTAAAGCATGCATATTGCACTTTCACCATCGAACAATCCACTTCAGAAATACAGCATGGTTTAGGTGCTTGACTACGACATAATAACTATAACAACTGATTGGAAACATCACCTTGGATCACACACCGGATGCGGGGGCTTAAGTTGTAAGACACTTATTATCAAGTGGCTAGATTGAAAGACACATAAATATAGAAGGGTGACTCATTCTGATTCAAATATGGAGTCTGACGGTGCAAGGAGGCGCCACAGAGTGTCGCGTGCGTGGGAAGAGAAATTGCCCTGCAACTTCATGCACTCGTAAAGCGTTTCCCGCTTTGTCTTTGATATGGTGTGTTGCAAAAGATGATATTCAGAAATGGTAGTGAGCATATTGATGTTGGCAGAAAAATCAGTCTACACAGGGCACACCAGTAGCTTTCATGTGAGACATGGCTGAGCGACAAACCTTGGTTAGCGGCAGCTTTAGCTTCTTGCCGTCGAAATGGGCGGTGATGTGAACAACGCAAGCACTTGTTTCATTTCTAGCACAGGACAAATCACAATTAGATAAGTAACAAGATCGTGGAGGTGGCTGAGTGAAAACAAGAAGGGTGGATGAAGAATGTACTTAGTGAAAATGCTATCGGCAAGAGCAGGGGAACTTGACATTCCATCTCTCTTTGTTGACGGGCCACCCAGCATAGTACTCATCTAAGCAATTGAACAGGGCATCGTGTAGCTTCCAAGCAATAATCTCGTCCCTCTCATGAGTGGTCAGGGGTCGGCTTTTCTTGTGGTACATCGGTTCGATAACAAACATCGTGCGGGTGACCATGTCCCAAAAAATTACAATCCATCCTTCGGGGCGTGGGACGGGCATGAAGAACTGAATAGAAGACAGGAAGCATAAGTCCAGCAGGAAATCAAACTGAAAAACAAACATGAATTCGGCGTTGCTAGTACACAACTCTTACCAGCTGAGCTGATGTGATGTCATACTTAAGCGCATCCGCCCCTAATGGTTTCTGGATAGACATCGTATGGACATAATCATGATCTGACAATACCAGTGTCTGCATTTAGAACATATCCAGCATCAGTATAATAACAAATGAAAGCAAGGTGTTTTTACATGTGCACAGAAAATTGTATAGCTGACCGAGAACTCTGGTTCAAGTGGATGCCTCCATGTTAGATACGGCGAGTGTTTGTTTGCTTCCTGATCAGCCTGACAGTACCTTCTAATAATCACTAACATCAGCTCGTGGTCAATCGGCTCGTCTTGAACCAACTGCATTCTCATCGCTGCACCGGTTATTCGTAAGAACCTTGGGTTCTCATGCACAAGGAAGTTCCTGTGAGTTAAGAGAATATGAATGTGAACTGTCTCGACTGAAAGAAGTGAACATCATGTATCATAATGACTTAGTTTGATATAATCACCTAGATAGCTCTCCTGGTGGTGCCGTACTGAAGAACCCTTCCAACTGTTCAGACACATAGGGCTGAGGTGGGCACGGTACAACCCCCCTGATCCATGGGTCAGTTTGGAAACCAGCCCTAAAAACATATTTTCTTCCTGGAAGCACGACTGCCTTCTGTCCAAACACCGTTGTACTGCCATCGTTCGGAAGGTCAATAAACAATTTGCTTACTGACTGTAGGGTCTGCCTTGCAAACAGAATAATCTGTTCTGTCATGGCTGCGACTGCTCCTTCATCATTGCGCGCCCGCTTGTTCTGCTGCTGTTCTCCCTGATCATCACCATCAGACCTGGGGCGAGACGTGGCACCTAAACAAAGGTGTGACATTTGTCATGAAAATGACTTAGCGGGGCATGTAAATGGCACTACATTGCACCATGTAAAACCAAAGAACAACATAGGGTGTTACAAAACAACAAACATGGAAACCTTTGCAAGCAGACATGTCGAGCCTAACGCCTGGGATTTTCGGGCCAATAGGAGTCTGAATTTCGACCCCTGGGCATGGCTGAATTGCTCTTGCTGGACAGTCAGTAAAACCTCGAGCAGCACAGCAAATGCACCTCTTGCTGATCGATGTCATCAGCTTGTCGACAAACTTAATCATGTCTGCCTGCACATTGACACGAGCAGTGTTGATTTCACGCTGGCATTTGGCATTCTGCTCCTTTAGTATGAAACTCAACTCGTCCTTGACCTGCAGCAGCATAAAAGAATGCCACCAGATACAAAATCAGAAATGCGTGACATGAACAGACACATGTCCAACTAAGCACAAATCACAGAAGAATGTTGGAAAAACGCCACGGTGTAGTAAATCATACCAAGCTAGGGTATCGGGTACGCATATGCTCTGCAAAATCAATTGGCCCGAGCGCTCGTAGAGGTGTCTGCACATCCATGAGGTTGACAGCTGCAGATGATGATGCATGCACTGACTCCTCCCTGTCATTGGTTGGGTTGCTATGATGTTGATCCATATTACCACCTACTAGTTGCTTGTTGGAGCTTCTCTCAGTAGAATCTTGGATGTTGCAGCGTCCATAGCATATATCATGGCCCTGTCGAATCTGCCATGAAGACATGAGTGTCTTGTTAGGAATAAAAAAACATAAAAAATGTTGCCAGCCTCACTTGATAAGCTTCCATGGTTACCATGCATTTTGTGTATGATGCAGGGCCCTTCCCAATGTCGGTTGCCATGGTTATCATGTTTCTGATGCTGTTTTGGTCAAAGTCACTAATCCGAGGAAGGACATTATGCTTCTTGTTGAAAAGTCCCAGGTCAACGTTGTCGAGGAAGAAAATCTGTAAAGAAGTTGTTTACATGCCAAGCATGTGAATTAAATGATTCGCACGATTTTTCATTGCGCCTGAAAGTTAAAATTAGACCACTACTTGACAAACCTGCAAAAACAAGTGGCAACCAACCAGGTTGGTGTTCGGGTTGTTGGCCATCATGTCATTCTTAAGCCGCCTGACTCCCTCGAGCAAAAACTCCAGTACAAACTCACACCAGTTGAATTGTGCAATATTCTCCGTGTTTGCCAGCGCACCCCAGTAGTCTATCGTTCCATAATCATGTTTTGTTCTGGGTGCCAGCACATGCCCCATCACAAAAATGATGAATGCAATCTGGAAGCAATCCTTCTCTAGCTTGCTGGACGTCTCGGAAATGTCACGCAAAAGGAATTCCTCGGCAGCGCGTAGGCTATGCACTCCTGTCCTATCCATCCCTAGTGTGGTTTTAATAAATCTTACAGCTTCTGGCTTAATGAATCCATCACGCCCTTTAACATTCCGGTGTCCACATGGTATGCCGAACACCTTGTGTATGTCCTCCGCAAAAAACTTGAGAATCTTGGTTTCTGACAGAACAATTGCTCGACGCTCGACGCATACCTTGCTCATAGTCCAAGCACTGAACTTGAGGTTAAGCTTCTGGAGCATAGGCAGCTTTAACATTCCACCGAACCCAATTTCAGTAACAAGCCATCTCTTGTACTCATCGAATGTCTCGATTACTTCTACGGCTTTCCTAACTGAAATTCTAGAAGTTGGAGTAGGAGGCGGTTGTGCTTCAGTAGCAGGCAATAGCTGCTCATAATTGTTAGCTTCTCCAGCATCACCTAGGACTGCCACTCCATCACTACTACTAGCGTCAGACATGATGCCTACATATGAAATGTAATTGTGCTCAGAGCATATATAAGAATCATGAACTTTTTCGAAAAATCTGGAGGGTACAACTATGCTGAAATTGATTCAGACAATGGCATGGTTCTCGTTGCTGAAGATACAAACTTTTCTGAGATTAATACATGGTGAAGCACATGTGCCTGGTCCGCCTACGAACAGATCTCCAACTAAACTAGAAAACGCATGTTTTAAGAACCCACTAGGTGCAGCGCAATTACATGATGGTAAGCAGATCCGGAAAAACGAAACAACATATCCTATGGAGCTTGACCCATGCGACGGATCCAGATTTGGGGATCTTCCCATTTGAACTAATATGATGGACTAAACAGATGGATAGTCAAGGTGGGGGAGAGGGCAGGGGAGGGGGATGGATTTAAATAGATCGAACGCATACCTGCAAATCTTCCGAGGATACAGTGGGTTCGCCGTCGGCCAAAGTAGCCGCCGCAACTGCTCGGAAGCAGCAGGGAACCGGGGAGGCGATACAAACGAGGGGCGCTGGGTGGGTGCGCGTGGGCGGCTTGGTATACGGACTGGAGGTAGCTGCCGTAGCTAGTAGGTGGACTTTATTGCGTCCGCCAACCGTGCCGGTCGCAGGCCGCGCTAATTAAAAACACTGTTCACACACCTAATTGTATCAGAAACGTAAAATTGCTGGAAAAAAAAGATGAACGATTGATACTGCCGGGTAGTAGACCATACGTTTGCATAACAGAAAATAACTGACCATACATTCATTACTCCGTTCATGACATATTACACCGGGCTTACACTAATAGCACATGGCACATCTCGCCTAAACAGCGCTTTGCATACTACGGGCACACCTTCATAATTATTCCAAGTACTCCGTGAACATGCCCACCATCTACCTACTAAGCAGGAATACTACTTTGACCAGCGCCAGCAAGATCAGCACTCCGACAAACAGTATGGCTCCGTCTAAGAACACAAGAACACGGAGGGTGGCGGCGGATGTGCCTCCTTGATTAACCCATGGCTGGGCCCTGAAAACTTGTGCAACGGCTGGAACACTTCGCATCTGCTCTCCGACACGAACCCTGCGGTTCAGATAAGATCCCGCCTGGCTGCTTCCGTGCACTGGCTGCTGCGCCGCCCCCAGATGATAGCTCAGCTCGGCAAGGTACTCGTCCTTGGTTCTCATGTAGTTGCAGAGCCCGGACTGAAAAACAAATCGAATCGGCAAAGGAAGAAGAATGTATTAGATGTTTGGAAAACACGAGTAGATCGAGAGCTGCGAGAATGGGTCGTACTCACGTCCTTGTTGACGCACTTGTAGAAACGAACGCCTGCATTCTGACCCGCCCGAGCAATCCAGGTGAATACCCGGCCGCCGCACTGAGGCAGCTGATGAGTGGTGGGAGCTGCTCGAAGCCACTGGAGGATGATGATGCAGAGATGCTCTCCGGAAGGACAAGTTCTACTAGACTGGGTTGGCTCGCTCGCAATATCAGCCGATGGGGAGATGGATCTAGAACTATAAAGAGGGGAGGGATGGGAGGAGTATTGCTGGAGAAGATTGGTGCCTGCCACCACTAGTACTCATAAATGAGCTAAACGGCTCTGTTAGACCAGAATGTGCGACCAAACGGCACACCCCGTCCAGTCCCGTCTGATCCGTCACCAAGCTAACTGACGGAATTACCTATGTGGTGGGCCAACTCCTATTTCGGGAAATAACAACACCGTCAATATACCTACCGCTATACCCATTCCGGCCCAGATCACGAGGGAAATAAGTGGCACAGATACCGAGGTCCTGTGAGCTCGGGCTCACATGAGTATTTTCGTTTAGGGTATTGATTCATACTGTACAACGAATTAAGGCAGAGTGGAAGGACTGTATCTACAGAGGAACAAAATGGCATATAGGTGTTGTCACCATCATAGAGTAGACAACAATGATGGCGGAGCGTCCAGCCAGGCTTGATGGGAATGAAACTCAAGCAAATATGTGGCCTTCTCTTACCCCAATAGTTTCTTCATATCAACTATCAAGTCGAGCATGGTCAGGAACTCGTCCTCCACCCTGTCCTGCTGTCCAGCTCCTGGTCCAGCTTCATGTGACCTTGGCCGTCATTGTGAGGTTGTCAGAGGGCGGCCATATGCGCTGCTTCTCTATTATGATAAAGTCGACTGATGACTGGTCGGCCCTGAGCCGTAGGAGATGATCGCCCGTCGGCGCTGTAGGCAGAGGCAGGCTGCAGTTAGTGGCAGTAATAGGTTATGCTAGTGGGAGCAGCTAGCCGTGGAGCATGATGGTGAGCAGGTCTCGGGCCGTGGTGACGTGAGCAGGTAGGTGAGGATGCCCCGCTGATCGCCGGCGAGATGGACCTGGAGGTATTGCTGCTGCTGGTGCCCGTGTCCTCGATGGTTTAGGGAGACACTGACGATGACTTTGAGGAAGGAAGAGAGGGCTCCGCATAGCCGTGCATGAGAAGGTTGTGGAAGTCGTCATTTTTGCTGGAGGCAGAGACGCATGTTGACGCCCTAGGCTCATGATAATCATCTACTCCTGTAACATCAACATCAGGGATATGAGAATGAGGAGGAGGCTGGTATAGGATGGTGAGGAGCAGTGACATGGCTGGATGATGTGGTAGCCTGAGATGCGCCGGTGAATGCAAAGAGGGACAAAGGATTTATAGGGATGAAGCCCAAGGGAGATGAACCGAGGGGCTTCGTGGGGGGAGGCGTCCATCTGTTACCCTGCACGAGGAAGGAGAAGATATATTAATTAGATTTGATGGCGATTAAAGAAGGCGAAGAGGGAGAGGAAAATCAAGTGGCGCTTGCATGGAGAATCCCTGGGGGAAATAGAACGGCGCCGTGAAGACTTAAAACGCAAAGCTGCGGAGGAATCCTTTTGTAAAAGAAAATAAAAAGATGGCATCAGCAAGGTAATGAGGTAGTGGGGCCGCTGATGTGGATAGCTTGCATGTCAAGAGAATTACCTTAGTGGGGATGAACTATTTAGGTATTATAGATTAGACTTAGTGGGGATCAATTATTTAAGAATAGTGGATGTGAGAAATTTCTCCAAAAGTACAAAAAATCTTAACGTGAAAAGTTGTGCATGCCATAATTTAGATGCAATGTGATTTAAAATCCACTTTAAATGCACTAATGCATGTTGCGTGATAGTTAATTCTCAAGCATAGATCGGACGGATGCTAGTGGATCAAGCCAGTAAATCTAACATCAACAACAATTTTAATGATATGGAAGAAGGTATATTGAAATAATTAGAAGTAGTATGGATTATGTAGGATAGGCATGGGAGTGTTGTTTTGGAGGACTCCTGGGGTGCTACCCGAGGAATGGAAGGTCTCTCCATTGACAGGTAAATTTGTGAAATCACTAGTTAAGGGGTACCCCATGGAGGTCACTTCATATCGCGCCCCAGCGCAACATGCGTTGTGACGTTGTGCATCGGGAGGCTTTTCCGCCGTACTCTGATGTTGACACGTGGTGTAATGAGAGATGACCGCACATGTTTCCTGGTTTCAGTTTTCCTAGTTCAGGTTTTTTCTTTTTCACTTTACTCCTGAAACCTTTTAGGTTTCTTAACTTATCTTTTTGTGTTCCTTCGTCTATGTCTCTCCTTCCCCCCTTGTGCTGATGCGTGTCGTCTTACTTGTTTCCTCCACCTTTGTTCCGATACAACACTCCTCCCTCTCTTTGAGGGGTGTTGTCGGGTGGCACCAGCCAAGCTCAACGTGTCTGCCTTGCTTGGTTAGACGATGATGGAAGATGAAGATCCTACTCTTGGTTGAGAGATCATGATCCTGAAGTCGAGTTCCTTAATGTGGGTGTGTGTGTGCGCGCACGCGCGCTCTTGTTGTGTTATTGTGTGTTTGTTGGTCTCATCTTCTCTCCCATAGAAGTTGGGGTCTACTATGTTCAATCTGAGCTTTGTAAAATGTGTTCTTCTTCTTCATCAATGAAATGCAATTGTTATTGCTTTTCGTAAAAGAAATCTAACAGTTGACGACTGGTGAATGCAACACAAACAAGATCTGACCGTTGTTGGACACAAGAGTCAAGAGCAATAACCAAAACTGTCTGCATAACTAGATACAAACCCATTCTAGTCTTTGTTTTAGTTTTATATACTCCCTCCTTGCCAAATTATCTTTCCCTAATAATAAAGTACGGATTGAGTCCGTGGGTTCACCGTTACAATACGTTTTTTCCCGTGAATTTACGCTTTCAGTTTGAATCTAAAACATATACCCGATGTGGTACTATCTTTTCCTAATAATAATAAAAGGGCTATGGTCGTACGTTGCTGTCTATAATAATAATCGCTATAAAAATGTTTCGTCGCCTGCCCGTACGTCACCGGTCGATCTGGTTTCGTTTATCCATCACCGAGTTTAAAGGCACAAGCCCAGCCCAACTAAGCCAGCGACCACAACCCACAAAACAAAAGGGTTAAAGGCCTGGGCAAGGCTAGAAAATTACTCTTGTACAGAATAGTCCCACGTTGCCCCCTTACATTAAATCCTCCCAATTTATATACGCTTTTTAGTTTTCTCGGCGTTAAGGAGCTGTCTCGGGAATTAAGGAGTGAAGGGTGTGAGAGACTAACTGTGCAAGGAATAAGTCTCTGACTTGAGAATAAGGAAGGAAGGATTAAAGGAAGGAAAGCCGGATTATAAAGGAAGGCATGTTCACAGGAGGAACAATGAAGGCATTCCCTAAACGGCGCCCGTTGCAGGCATGGGCGCACACCCCCGCGACACATTGGGCCGGGCCATTTACGTGTTTTTACCGCTAGTTTAACCACGCGGATCTGGTTATGTTTTACTTTTTCGTCTATTATTCGTTCTTCTTCCTTTTTTCTTTTTTTTGTTTTCCATTTTTTCTTTTTCTTTTTCTTTGTCTTGGCACGATGAATTTGTTCGCAAATACATTAACATTTTCTTCAAATCGATGACCTTTTTTCAAATTCCATGGACTTATTTAAAATTTTGATGAACCTTTATTCAATTTGATGAACTATTTTTTCAATTCGATCAACTTTTTTCGGATTTCAATGAACTGTTTTCAATATCTATGAACTTTTTTCAGATTTGGTGAATTTTGTTTCGATTTCGATGAACTTTTTTCACCTTTTTTTGTAAACTTTTTTCAAAAACCGATGAACTTTTTTCAAATTCGTGACCTATTTTTCAAAATTGATGAAGTTTGTTCAAAATCGGTGAACCTTTTTTGAATTTTGATGAACTTTTTTTTTAAATCGGCGAACTTTTTATTAAATCGGCGAACTTTTTTTTAAATCGGCGAACTTTTTTCAAAATCGATGAACCTTTTTTGAATTTGGATGAACTTTTCTCAAAATCGATGAACCTTTTTTGAATTTTGATGAACTTTTTTTTAATATTGATGAACTTTTTTCAAAACTGACGAACCTTTTTTTGAATTTTGATGAACTTTTTTCAAATCTGTGAACTATTTTCTCAAGATTTGTGAACTATTTTTCAAAATCGATAGACATTTATCTCAAAATCATGAACTGTTTTTCAAAGTTGATTATTTTTTTCCAAAACAAATGAACTTTTCCTGTAATTCATGGACTTTTTCCAAAATGTTTTCAGAAAATTAAAAATCAAAGCGCTACATTAAAAGTTTACGTGTGCAATAAATTACGCGACTGCAAAATGTGCTTATAAATTTTACCTTGGATTTTGTCAATAGCGCAAACTAGGTCTTGTGGTTAGTTCATCAAAATTTTACGTGTGCAATAAGTTTGCTGTTCTCATGGTGCGGGTTCGATCCTCGCTGTGAACCATTTTCGGGTTGTTTCTTTTTGAGAAAATTCCTTATTGACACTATCTTAAAATTTGCTTCCTTATTTGACACTGGAAAAGTTTTTCTTCCCTATTTGACACAAGTTCTAAATTGTATTCCCTATATGACATTTTCATCCATTTTGAGCCTAAATGACACCTGAAAAGACTCTTTTGCCCCTCATGTGGTATGTGTGTGGGAGGCAATAGCGCACACACGCAGCATCAGTGCGAAGGCAGGAGCACACATGCAACAACACATACACATGCACCAACACACACGCACACGCACACACACGCACACGCGCGTGCACACACACACACGCACACACACACACGCACGCAGCACACACCCACTTACACACACACACGCAGCAGCAGCACATAGGCACGCAACAGCACACACGCGCGCACGTACACACGCAGTAGCAAACACACATGCAACAGCACACATGCACACACACACATACAGCAGCAGCACACATGTGCGCGTGCACCCACACACGCAACAGCACACGCACGCGCGCACACATACCGCATGAGGGCAAAATCATCTTTTCATGTGTCATTTAGGCTCAAAATGGACGGAAGTGTCGTATAGGGAATAAAATTTAGGACTAGTGTCAAATAGGAAGAAAAACATTTCCAGTGTCAGATAACGAACCTGCAGGACAAGAACCCCATGAGCAAGAATCTGAAGAATACTGCTGAAAGAACAAGAACATGAAGAAAGTCACAATTAAGGTGATACTGATGAAAGTGCATTTTGTTGTGCTTTTGACATGATTATTTCAAGGAGCAAATGCTCAAGTTGAAACAGATTATTTTGGTATGGTACTTTATTTCCAGATGATCAACAAATGTCATGTTTTGATTCATGGATCATGCATATATATCCTGCCACTCCAACTCAAGTTAGACTAATGCAGCAAGACCATAAACATGTACTCCTGGTATAAAACGGAGCATACGACATACAACGGAGCAAGCTAATGCAGCTACACTGCTGAATTAAACATTCTTTGCCTAAGATGTCTATGCATTAATGTAATACATGAAAGTCACTACAAACAAGCAAACTCATGTTTTTCTATAGTACTTATGTTATCAAGCAGAAAAGGAAAATAAGAGAAAAGAAACAACATTCATGAGAGTGGGAGATGTCGGGGATCGTAGCAGAAATTTAAAATTTTCTACTCATCACCAAGATCAATCTATGGAGCAATCTAGCAACAAGGGGAAGGGGAGTGCATCTACATACCCTTGTAGATCGCTAAGCGGAAGCGTTGCAAGAACGCGGATGAAGGAGTCGTACTCGTAGCGGTTCAGATCGTGGTTGATTCCGATCTAAGCGTCGAATCACGGCGCCTCCGCGTTCAACACACGTGCAGCCCGGTGACGTCTCCCACGCCTTGATCCAGCAAGGGGAGAAGGAGAGGTTGGGGAAGACTCCGTCCAGCAGCAGCACGACGGCGTGGTGGTGGTGGAGGAGCGCGGAACTCCAGCAGGGTTTCGCCAAGCACTACGAGAGACGAGGAGGGAGAGAGGTAGGGCTGCGCCAAGAGGGAGATGATCTCGTGTGTGTTGCAGCCCCCAATACCTCAAGTATATATAGGGGAAGGGGAGGGGTTGCGCCCCCATCTAGGGTTCCCTCCCTAGGGGTGGCGGCAGCCTCAAAACCCATCTAGGGTTGCGACCAAGGGGGAGAGAGGGGGCGCACCTAGGGTGGGCCTTAAGGTCCATCTGGACCTAGGGTTTGCCCCCTCCCACTCTCCCTTGCACCTTGGGCCTTGGTGGGAGGCGCCCCAGCCCACCTAGGGGCTGGTCCCTTCCTACTATTGGCCCATGTAGGCCAACGGGGCTGGTGGCCCCACCTGGTGGACCCCCGGACCCCTCCGGTGGTCCCCGTACACTACCGGTGATGCCCGGAACACTTCCGGTGGCCAAAACCATACTTCCTATATATCAATCTTTACCTCCGGACCATTCCGGAACTCCTCGTGACGTCCGGGATCTCATCCGGGACTCCCAATAACATTCGGTAACCGCATACATACTTTCCCTATAACCCTAGCGTCATCGAACCTTAAGTGTGTAGACCCTACGGGTTCGAGAGTCATGCAGACATGGCCGGGACAACTCTCCGGTCAATAACCAATAGCGGGATCTGGATACCCATGTTGGCTCCTACATGTTCCATGATGATCTCATCGGATTAACCATGATGTCAAGGATTCAATCAATCCCGTATACAATTCCCTTTGTCTACCGGTATATTACTTGCCCGAGATTCGATCGTCGGTATCCCGATACCTTGTTCAATCTCGTTACCGGCAAGTCTCTTTACTCGTTCCGTAACACATCATCCCATGATCAACTCCTTGGTCACATTGTGCACATTATGATGATGTCCTACCGAGTGGGCCCAGAGATACCTCTCTGTTACATGGAGTGACAAATCCCAGTCTCGATTCGTGCCAACCCAACAGACACTTTCGAAGATACCCGTAGTGAACCTTTATAGCCACCCAGTTACGTTGTGACGTTTGGCACACCCAAAGCACTCCTACGGTATCCGGGAGTTGCACAATCTCATGGTCTAAGGAAATGATACTTGACATTAGAAAAGCTTTAGCATACGAACTACACGATCTTGTGCTAGGCTTAGGATTGGGTCGTGTCCATCACATCATTCTCCTAATGATGTGATCCCGTTATCAACGACATCCAATGTCCATGGTTAGGAAACCGTAACCATCTATTGATCAATGAGCTAGTCAACTAGAGGCTTACTAGGGACATGGTGTTGTCTATGTATCCACACATGTATCTGAGTTTCCTATCAATACAATTCTAGCATGGATAATAAACGATTATCATGAACAATGAAATATGATATAATAATAACTAATTTATTATTGCCTCTAGGGCATATTTCCAACAGTCTCCCACTTGCACTAGAGTCAATAATCTAGTTCACATCGCCATGCGATTAACACTCACAGGTCACATCGCCATGTGACCAACATCCAAAGAGTTTACTAGACTCAATAATCTAGTTCACATCACTATGTGATTAACACTCAATGTGTTCTGGGTTTGATCATGTTATGCTTGTGAGAGAGGTTGTAGTCAACGGGTCTGCCATATTCAGATCCCTGTGTATTTCACAAAACTTTATGTCATATCATAGATGCTGCTACCACGTTCCACTTGGAGCTATTCCAAATTGTTGCTCCATTATACGTATCCGGTATCTCTACTCAGATCTATCCGTATAGGTGTTAAGCTTGCATCGACATAACTCTTTACGTCGAACTCTTTATCACCTCCATAACCGAGAAACATTTCCTTATTCCTCTAAGGATAATTTTGACCGCTATCTGGTGATCCACTCCTAGATCACCTTTGTACCCTCTTGCCAGACATGTGGCAAGGCACACATCTGGTGTGGTACTCAGCATGGCATACCGTATAGAGCCTATGACAAAAGCATAGGGGACGACCTTCGTCCATCCTCTTTCTTCTGCCGTGGTCAATCTTCGAGTCTTACTCAACTTCACACCTTACAACTCAGGTAAGAACCCCTTCTTTGACTGATCTATTTTGAACTCCTTCAAAAACATGTCAAGGTGTGCGTTGTTTGAAAGTATCATCAGGCGTCTTGATCTATCTCTATAGATCTTGATGCCCAATATGTAAGCAGCTTTATCCAGGTATTCCTTTGAAAAACACTCTTCAAACAACCGTTTATGCTTTCCAGAAATTCTACATTATTTCGGATCTACAATATGTCATCCACATATACTTATCAGAAATGTTGTAGTGCTCCCACTCACTTTCTTGTAAATACAAGTTTCTAGCAAACATTGTATAAACCTAAAAGCTTTGATCACTCCATCAAAGCATATATTCTGACTCCGAGATGCTTGCTCTAGTCCATAGAAGGATCGCTGGAGCCAACATACCTTTTAGCATCCTTAGGATCGACAAAACTTTGATTATATCACATACAACTCTTTCTTACGAAGACTGGTAAGAAAACTCGTTTTGACATCCATTTGTCAGATTTCATAATCGAAAAATACAACTAATGCTAACATGATTCCGACGGACTTAAGCATCGCTACGGGTGAGAAATTCTCATCGTAGTCAACTCCTTGAACTTGTGAAAAGATTCTTTCCCACAAGTCGAGCTTCATAGACGGTAACATTACCGCCCACGTCCATCTTCTTCTTAAAGATCCATTTATCTCAATGGCTTGCCGATCATCGGGCAAGTCCACCAAAGTCCATACTTTGTTCTGATATATGGATCTGTCGGTGTACAAAAAGAGGAGTACACTTTTTGTACCCCTATAACTGTGCACGGGCAGTCTGAGCCACGGGCACCACCACACTGAGCAAGGCAAGGGAGGTGAGCCAAGGTAAGGCCGAAGCTCAGGAGAAGCAGAACGACGCCAAGACCAAGACCACAAAGAGCAAAGGGGACGAAACGGCCCCCCCGGCAAGATCCTTGCCGGGAGGCGGTTTTAGCAAACCCGGCAAGACCCTTGCCATGGCAGCTCACCCCACACCTACGGAGTGAGTCACCCTTGAGTCCACTGCCCCGATGGGGCAAGGATTCGGGAGACATCCCCGTGGTGGCATGCAGATCTTTGTGAAGACATTCAAGATCAGATACACCCTTTAGAAGATGATGATCCTTGGCGGGATCCCAGCCAAGGAGGACCACAAGGCCCCCGGCAAGAGCCTTGCCGAGGTTGACAGCAGGCGCCACGGCAAGACCCTTGCCGGGCCCCCGGCAAGGCCCTTGCCAAGAACACCTGTAGGGACACCATCAGGCCCACGCCAGTCAAACCTCCACCGCCGTTCGCATGCAGCTGCCGACCCAACCAGCTGGGCAGGCACCTGCGTGGCGGCATGCGGATCTTCGTGGAGACCCACCACTGCGCCACCTCAGCTGCCTGCCTGCCTACATGGCACCGCGGGCGCCGCTGGCCAGGGCGCGTGTCGACACGAGAGGGAGCGGCGACGGACGAGACAGGGCTCTCCCCCGTCCCCGATAAGGCAAGGACACCTGGGCAAGACGCATTAAATGCGCCTTGTCATGTACTGCGAGGGATAACCTCACATCACTATACCCTTTCCACCTCCTGTGTGCCACTGTGGCAACCCCTTTCCTATAAAAGGAGGCCCGAGGCGACCAGGAGGAGGATTCGGCTTTTTGGAGCTCCTCACGCCCCATAGCTAGCTCAAGAACACATATATACAATCCACCAAAGCAGGAGTGGGGTTTTACGCATCCCCGCGGCCCGAACCTGGATAAACGAACCATGTGCTATCTGTTTGATCCGCTCTTCTCACGACCCCGCGCCCCGCAACCGTAGTAGGGATTCTTGTGATCCCATAGGTGTCGTTCCCACCGACATCTTTGGCGCGCCAGGTAGGGGGCGCAGTTGTGAGAATCGGCTTTAGCAGTTAGTTCGACGCTTATTCATCGTCATGGCACCCAAGAAGAAGACGACGGTGGCAGTTGGCCCGTCGAACGCCGGACATCCCGTCCTGACGCGGGCGAGCAGCGGACCGGTCGCAGAAAGGACCCGGGGCGCCGTTCGCGAACACCAACACCGCCCCAGCAGCCGGAGTTTGGGAGGCGGCGATGTTCGTGCGCCTGGTAACGGGCCGCACGCCGCCAAATCCAAAGACGGAGCCAGGACCTCCGCGAGTGGCGCGGGGCCTTCCAAGATCGCTACCGCCCCGCCCGAAGGCGATGCGAGGGCCTCCAAGACTCCCACACCGGCGCCGACGGCGCGCTCCTCTCAAGCGGCGCGCGACGAACAGCGCAATCACGCCGAAGACCCCGGGCGTCGCCGCGGGAAGAGCCCCGAGCGCCACTCCCGGGAGGTAGAGGACCTGCCCGCTCGCCGAGGCGCTGGTGAAGATGGCATGCGACCGCGGGGTCGTGATAGAGCTCCTTCTGACATGGTCAGAAGTCAAAGCGCATCGCGATCCGTGCAGGTTTCGCTGCCACCAACGCCAGCAGAAGCCCTGGTGCGCGCGCAGTTGCTCCTCGATTTTCCTCCCACTACGGGGAAACTCGACGAATGGAGAGCCACTATCCGAAGCCTTGTTGCGGTGGCCAACAAAGACGAACCGAGTCCGGTGGAGCCCCCGGGTCAATGCTCCAATGGAGTCCCACGCACCAGTGGCAGGAAAGCCGGCGGCACCGCGACCACGGTGCACTCGCCTCCTCCTTGCCCGGTACCGCGGACGCTAGCCCGTCGCGACGTTGTGGGCGACAAAATCTCCATAGCGTCGTCCGACCCGCGGACCCACTGTGACCAGCGCCAAGTCTTTCAAGAATGAGAACATGAAGACGCTCGAACCACTATCGAGCGCCGGCGCGGAGCGCACCACCAGTCAGACAGGCGAGCAGGGCCTGCTGTGAACCACCCGGCACTGGAGAGCCCTGGAGGCCTACCTTACGAGGTACGCTGTAAGGCTTTTACCCGTGAGCTGCGGCAGTTCCAGTGGCTCACTCACCGCACCTTCAAACCTGACGTGGGCGAAAAGTACAGCGGCAAGACCCACTTGTCCGAGTTCCTCAGCATCTACACCATTGCGATGCAAGCTGCCGGAGCCCGCGACAATAAGGTGCTTGCGAATTACTTTCCATTGGCTCTTAAACCCAATGCCATGTCATGGTTGATGCACTTGCCGGTAGACTCTATTTCCTCCTGGTCGGATTTGTGCCATAAGTTTGTGGGCGCCTTTACTGGAGGCCACCAAGCCCATGGCCAAGCGAGCAACCTGCACGTCATTCCCCAGAAGGGAGGCGAGAGTCTCCGCAAGTATATACAGAGGTTCAGCCGGATACAGTACAATATCCCTGATGTTCACCCTGCCGCCATCATCAGCGCGTTCCATCAGAACGTGCGTAACCGCAAGATGCGTGAAGAGCTGGCAATGAACAAGGTGAAAGATGTAGCAGAACTCTATGTTCTTGCTGACAGATGTGCCCGGGCTGAAGAGGGAAGGAAGTACCCCGGCGAAGACACCGGCGTGGAAACCGACTCCTAAGATGAAGATACTGCCACCCCGGCGAAGAAGGGCCGGCGCCGCAACAGGAAGCGCAAAGGTAAAGCCGTGCTTGCCGTCGAGGGATCTGGTGACACCGGCTCCACCAAGAAAACCAAGGCAGATGACCCCGGCAAGGAAATTGCCGGATGTGTCGCCTGCCGGGCCTTGGCGGTTGCCGAGAAACCAGGGAACTCCGACAAGCGATACTGCAAGATCCATCGCACCAAAGGCCATGCTCTCCAAGACTGCCGACAGGTTGAGCTCCTCGCTGAGAAGCAGAGGGCTGAATATGAGAGGCGGGACAAGGAGAAGGGCCAAGACGGTGCTGAGGGGTCCGGCAAGAAGCGTGATGGCCAGGCGGGCCGTCGCGACAAGGATAAACAACAGGAGAGGCCCGCCTGGGGCCGTGACAAAAAGCCAGAAGACGACGATCACGAAGAGGACGATGAATCCGGCGACCAAGAGTTTCAGAAAGCTACAGAGGCCATGTGCATCGACGGCGGCGCCTCACTGCATACTTCTCACCGCCAGCTTAAACAGTGGGCGCGAGAGATTACAGCGGCAGAGCCGTCGTTTGATGCCCAAAGGCCGCTGAAGTGGTCCAGCACACCTATCATTTTTGACACGGAGGATCACCCTGATCGCACTACTGCGGTCGGGTGCTTGCCGTTGTTGGTTTCACCAACAATACGCAACCTCAAGGTGACAAAGATGCTAGTCGATGGCGGGGCCGGTTTGAACTTGATCTCGCCTGCCGTGATCGAGAAACTGAAGATTCCTGATGGAGACCTCGAGGAGACGGGCACGTTTCAGGGGGTCAACCCGGGAAGAAGCCAACCTAAGGGAAAGGTCACGCTGCCCGTGACTTTTGGAAGCGATCTGAACTACAGGACGGAGAGGATCGTGTTTGATGTTGCCAAGATCCCCTTGCCCTACAACGGGATCCTTGGCCGCCCAGCGCTGGCCAAGTTCATGGCGGCGTCACACTACGCCTACAACACCCTGAAGATGCCAGGACCTGTGACGATCATCACCATCCCCTCCGATAAGAAAGATGCGTTGATTTGCACTAACCAACTATACCAGCAAGCAGTTGCAGCAGCTGCCGCCACTACGGCACTTGTTCCTGCCGCTGGGACCCCGGGAGGGAAGAAGAAGAAGACCGGTGAGACCTCGGACACCCACTCCGGCAAGCGCACCTCTTCGGAGTGTAGCGCTCCCGTCGAGGACGTGCCAGAGAGCCCCACCGGCGGAAACAAGAAGCCCAGGGCCATACCGCCGGGAACCAAGAAGGTTTCTGTCAATGAGGACGGCACGGGAGGGGCTTTCACCATAAGCTGCACCCTTGACGACAAATAGGAAGACGCGCTCGTCACCTTCCTGCGGGCGAATGTCGATGTGTTTGCATGGCAAGCTTCCGACATCCCCGGCGTTCCTAGGGAGGTGATTGAGCACCACCTTGCTGTCTGTCCTCATGCGCGGCCCGTCAAACAGAAGGTCAGAAAGCAAGCTTTGGAACGACAAGAGTTCATCACGGAGGAGATTCGAAAACTGGAAGCAGCGGGTTTGGTAAGAGGAGTGCTCCGTCCAACGTGGTTGGCCAATCCGGTCATAGTGCGCAAGGCTAATGGGAAGTGGAGGCTGTGTATTGATTACACAGATATCAATAAGGCTTGTCCTAAGGACCCCTTCCCGTTGCCGCGCATCGACCAGATTGTTGACTCCACAGCTGGGTGTGATCTGTTGTCATTCCTCGATGCCTACTCCGGCTACCACCAGATCTTCATGACAAGAGAAGACGAAGAGAAAACAGCATTCATCACCCCATGTGGTACGTATTGTTTCATGCGGATGCCTTTCGGGCTGAAGAGTGCTGGTTCGATGTTTGCAAGGGCGGTCTAGATTGGTTTTGAACCCCAGCTCCATAGAAATATGGAAGCTTATATGGATGACATAGTGGTCAACACCAAGGACAGGGCAACCCTCCTACCGGATCTGCAAGAAACATTTGCAAACCTGCGCAAGATCAATCTCAAGCTGAACCCTGAGAAGTGTGTCTTTGGCGTCCCGTCCGGCAAGCTTCTCGGGTTCTTTGTGTCACAGCGTGGGATAGAGGCCAATCCGGACAAGATCAAAGCTATAGAGCAGATTGAAGCACCCAAGCGAATCAAGGATGTGCGTCGGCTTGCTGGTTGCGTCGCCGCCATGGGCAGATTCATTTCCAAGTCTGCGGAGCGCGCCTTTCCCTTTTTCAAGATCCTGAAAAAGGCGGGCCCGATGGAGTGGACGCCAGAAGCCGAAGCAGCATTGCAAGATTTGAAGAAGTACCTCTCCTCCGCGCCAATACTAGTTGCCTAGGCCACATGAGCCGTTGCTGCTATACCTGGCGGCAACGAACCAGGTGGTCGGCGCCGCACTAGTGGCGCAGAGAGAGGTTGATGATGAGGTAATGGCAGCGACAGAGCCCGACACCACCAATGCAGAGATGACACAGCCAGTTGAAGTGCCGCCGAAGAAGAAAATGATGCAGCACCCGGTCTACTTTGTTAGTTCCCTCCTGCAGGGAGCTAGATCAAGGTACTCCGGCGTGCAGAAACTGCTCTTCGGCCTTCTTATGGCCTCGAGGAAGCTGCGTCACTACTTCTAGGCACACGAGATCACTGTCATCACTCGCCTCCCTCTGCAACGGATATTGCACAATCCATATGCAACAGGAAGAATTGTGGAATGGGCACTGGAGCTGTCCAGCTTTGGCCTCAAGTTTGAAAGTACTTCGACGATTCAGAGCCGAGTCCTGGCGGAGTTCATTGCAGAATGGACCGCAACGCCTGACGAAGAAGCCCAAGAGACTGCTCTCCCCGACAAGGAGGCAAGTTGCAGCTGGATCATGTACTTTGATGGAGCTTTCTCCTTACACGGCGCCGGGGCTGGCGTACTGCTTGTTGCGCCCACCGTAGAGCACCTCAAGTACGTGATCCAGATGCACTTCCCCAGGGAGGTGTCAACAAACAATACGGCAGAGTACGAAGGGCTGCTTGCCGGTCTTAGGATCGCGGCGGACCTCGTAATCAAGAAGCTCATCGTCAGGGGCGACTCGCAGCTCGTCGTCAAGCAAGTCAACAAGGACTACCAGAGCCCGTTGATGAAGGCCTGCGTCGATGAAGTGAGAAAGCTGGAAGAGCGTTTCGACGGTATACAGGCTGAATACGTTCCCCGAGCGAAGAACGATATCGCCGATTACCTGTCAAAACGCGCTGCCCTCAAGCTACCTGTGGAACAAGGTACCTTTGTGCTCCAGCTAACTCAGCCATCCGTTGATCCATCAAAAGAGCAGAACAAGAGGAGGAAATCAGGACCCGACAAGTACCTTCCCGCCGAGCTCCCCGGAGCCGCCGGCAAGGATGTTGCCGGGGACACTGAGCCCGCCACGGGACGGCTAGCTCCGGCAGAGCGTCAAGCTCTTGCCGTCGAGACAGCCACTCCTATAGCGGAGGAAATGCCTTTAGTCCTCGCCGTTGAGCCTCAGGCTCCAGCGTGGGCACAACATACCGTCCGATTCCTCCAAACAGGGGAACTTCCTGGGGAGCGGGAAGAAGCGGAAAAAGTAGCCCGTCGCTCTACCATGTACCAGTTCGTCGATGACGTCCTGTACAGAAAGAGGCCGAACGGTGTGAAATTGAAGTGTATCCCTCGGGAGGAAGGACTGGAGCTGTTGGCGGAGATACACAGAGGCATATGTGGATCCCACATCGGGTCAAGGGCCCTTGCCGGCAAGGCATTTCGGCAAGGCTTCTTCTGGCCCACCGCCCTCCAGGATGCGACGACACTAGTCACCAGGTGTGAAGCGTGTCAGTTCCATTCAAAGAAGCTTCATCAGCCAGCTCAAGCCCTTCAAACCATTCCTCTCTCCTGGCCCTTCTCGGTCTGGGGGCTCGACATACTGGGCCCTTTCCCCCGCGCTGTCGGGGGCTTTGAGTACTTGTACATTGCAATCGACAAGTTCACAAAGTGTCCGGAGGTGGAGGCAGTGAGGAAGGTCACAGCTCGGTCAGCCGTCAAGTTCTTCAAGGGACTAGTGTGCCGTTTTGGTGTACCCAACAGGGTCATCACCGACAACGGCACACAGTTCACAAGCCGCACCTTCATGCTATATATCCAAGACCTCGGCAGCAAAGTCTGTTTCGCTTCCGTTGCTCACCCATGAAGCAATGGTCAAGCTGTGAGGGCAAACGCTGAAGTACTATGAGGCTTAAGGACCAAGACCTTTGACAGGCTGCACAAGAGTGGAAAGCGCTGGATTGATGAGTTGCCGACGGGTCTTTGGTCGATCAGGACGACGCCAAATCGAGCCACCGTCCAGACACCTTTTGCCCTGGTATACGGGGTAGAAGCAGTTCTCCCCACTGAACTCATATACGGGTCACCTCGAGTGCTCGCTTATGATGAGCTTGAGCAAGAGCAACTGCGGCAAGATAACGCAATGCTCCTTGAGGAAGATCGTCTTCGGGCGGCTGTGAAAGCAGCACGCTACCAGCAAGCCTTGCGCCGCTACCATAGCCGCAAGGTTCATGCCCGAAGCCTTGAGGAAGGCGACCTTGTCCTTCGGCGCGTTCAGTCGGCCAAGAATTCCAACAAGTTGACGCCAAAGTGGGAAGGCCCATATCGGGTAATACGAGTCACCAAGCCCGGCGCAGTCCGCCTGGAGACTGAAGATGTCGTTCCTGTGAGTAACTCCTGGAACATTGAGCATCTTCACAAGTTTTACCCGTGAGGCGCGGCTTGCCGGGCCCCCCGGCAAGCCACCTTTTGTACAAGCATTGCTGATGGTGCATGTAACCCTTTTTACAAAGCCAGGCGCAGACCCTGAGCATAAATAAATGAAGCGCTGGCACCCTAAGTTATAGCATGCATGCTAGGTCGAGTCTCGTCCTTGGTTAGGGTTGATAGTGCTTAGCGGCGACTAACCCCTAGCTTAGAGGTCGAGTGTGCGTCTCTTTGCCGTTCTTTCGTCTTCTTTGGTTCGCAGGACTCACAGGTATCCTTGCTGGATCACTTGAGGACGAAAAAGAGAAGAGGGACAGACCAGCATCTAGACCCCGGCAAGCCAGTATTGCCGAGGGCTGCAAGAGCAAAGATTCACCCACGGCAAACTAGAGTTGCCGGGGGCTACAGCTTCAGGTAAGTTCTTCATCCCTTATCATGCATTCCCTTATGGACTGAGGTATGTGAAACCTCGTTTTTTCCTAAAACTACCGTGCTCCCCTAACTCTAGGCCCTAGGGCTCGTTCCTGGGGCCAGGTTTGGTAGTAGTCGCGGCAGCGAGAGGATGGAACAAGGAGCCTGAACCCACCTCATCCCTGCCTCCGCCAAAGGTGTGAGAAAGGTCGAGCAAAGTGGGGAGACGGCAAGGCCTGTTGCCGAGCAAGGAAATGTTTATCTTAAGGATATCAAGGATTCACTCCTTATCATGGGTTCTACCCACAAACAAATGACCCAGCAAGCATCCCTTTTTCATTAAAAACATTCCACTCAGGTACAGTCCATAGGGAATGAAAAACATGAATGATGGGATTACAAGTTTTAAATTCAGCTAAGGCCCGAAGGCTTACAAACTAAAAAGAGATAAGGTGCCCGTAATCCCTTTCTTGTCCCTCTCCTCAGGAGGCAGGTCAAGGAGGCGAAAAGGGCAAAAGGGGCGCCTAGGCAAGCTACGGGTGGCAGAAGACACCAAGAGAACATCTCGGTGGCCGTCCGAAGGATGGATGGTGATGGCGGCGCCGGAAGCAGAGCTCGAAGACGAGGCGGCAGGACGTCAGCATGCGTCGAAGGAGTCGGTGCCCGCGTACTCCGACTTGACGGCCTTGCCGCCTGCCCTCTTCCTCTTCCGCAGCCTCCCAATGCCAGCCGCCCAAGGAGACGACCCCGAGAAGTTCAGGGAGCCGGCAACGCGGATGATGGGGTCGTCGGTGCCGCACGGAGCACCGCCCGACACCTAATCGGACCCGTCATCCTGCTGCCTACTACCCTCGTCGTCGATGCCGCTGTCCTCCTCGTCACTCCTGCCCGAGGAGGAGTCTTCACTATCAGAAGAGCTCTCCACGCAGCACCTTGCACGGGTCCCAAAGCACCCGAAGACCTTGACGGAGAGAAGGCCACCCTCCATCAGCTTAAAATGGAGAGTGAGCCCCTCCGTCAAGCGGTGGATATGGGCAAACGTCTTCCATCCCCGATGGAGATACATCACGTGAGGGGCGGGGAAGTTGACGCGGGCCCGCGTGCCACTGATCCCGCAGCCCCTCATGTGCAGCCACAACGACTCCGGCGGATCCAGCTCCATCTCCCGCGCGAATGGGGTCGGGAGACGAAGGCGACGGCGAGGCGGCCGGCGCAGCCTGACGAAGAACTCGCAAGGGTCATCCCCAACGTGGCCCTCCATGGGGGGAGGAACTGCTGGCGGAGGCGAGGCCGGTGGAGGCGAGGCCGGCGCGCCGCCCCGTCCTCCTCTTCCCCGAGCGCCTCGGCCTCGCCCACGACCTCGCCCCCTCCCCCTTCCCCTCGCGGCTGGCTCTGCCACCGCGGGTGCAAGAGAAGGAGGGACGCATTGTCGAGCGGCGACCCTCGCCGCCACCGTTGAAGGACCAGGATTCCCTCTCTACATGGCAGACGGAAGGGGAAGCAGAAGCTGAAGGAAGGAGGAGATGAAGAAATGCGGGACGCCATCCCCCCCCTCTCGCTCCTTATAAAGGAACGGGGTGGGGGCTCGGCCGCCCCGCTCAGCCAATCAAGGCGCGGAAGGCACAGGGAACTGGGACCGACCCGCCGCCCCAGCCCGTGGCGGCCCGGTTTCCCGCCTCCACCGTTCGCCACCCCAAGCGCATGAGAGCCACGTGGCAGGCGTGCAGGACCGAGGCAACGGATGAGGCAACCTCTCCCCACCCCGTGATCGTGGGGAGTGGACGCCTTGAAGACCACGCCTCAACCCCGTTCAGTAAATGGGTCGTGCCTCCGCGCCTCCCTCCGTTTATGGGGAAGGCGCGAACCGCCCCCTTTACTATGACGTGGCGCATGCATGCAGAGCTCAGCCCCACACATGCCACCCACGTCACACACGCCTCCCCACGCCGCGCCACGCGCGGGAAGCATGGGAAGCACAGCACGCGAAGAGACTTACCGCGGTAAAAATCACCCCGCCTGCCCGCGCACCGTTTTTGGGCCTAGCCCAACGACGCGATTGCACTTACGTGTGGCCCAGGCCCAGGGGCTCCTGTCGGTGTACAAAAAGAGGGGTACACTTTTTGTACCCCTATAACTATGCACGGGCAGTCTGAGCCACGGGCACCACCACACTGAGCAAGGCAAGGGAGGTGAGCCAAGGTAAGGCCGAAGCTCAGGAGAAGCAAAATGACACCAAGACCAAGACCACAAAGAGCAAAGGGGACGGAACGGATCTTGCCGGGAGGCGGTTTTAGCAAACCCGGCAAGACCCTTGCCGTGGCAGCTCGCCCCACACCTACGGAGTGAGTCACCCTTGAGTCCATTGCCCCCATGGGGCAAGGATTCGGGAGACATCCCCGTGGTGGCATGCAGATCTTTGTGAAGACATTCAAGATCAGATACACCCTTTAGAAGATGATGATCCTTGGCGGGATCCCAGCCAAGGAGGACCACAAGGCCCCCGGCAAGAGCCTTGCCGGGGATGACAGCAGGCGCCACGGCAAGACCCTTGCCGGGGCCCCGGCAAGGCCCTTGCCAAGAACACCCGTAGGGCCACCATCAGGCCCACGCCAGTCAAACCTCCACCGCCGTTCGCATGCAGCTGCCGACCCAACTAGCTGGGCAGGCACCTGCGTGGCGGCATGCGGATCTTCATGGAGACCCACCACTACGCCACCTCAGCTGCCTGCCTGCCTACATGGCACCGCGGGCGCCGCTGGCCAGGGCGCGTGTCGACACGAGAGGGAGCGGCGACGGACGAGACAGGGATCTCCCCCGTCCCCGATAAAGCAAGGACACCTGGGCAAGACGCATTAAATGCGCCTTATCATGTACTACGAGGGATAACCTCACATCAATGTACCCTTTCCACCTCCTGTGTGCCACCGTGGCAACCCCTTTCCTATAAAAGGAGGCCCGAGGCGACCAGGAGGAGGATTCGGCTTTTTGGAGCTCCTCACGCCCCATAGCTTGCTCAAGAACACAGATATACAATCCACCAAAGCAGGAGTAGGGTTTTACGCATCCCCGTGGCCCAAACCTGGATAAACGAACCGTGTGCTATCTGTTTGATCCGCTCCTCTCACGACCCCGCGCCCCGCAACCGTAGTAGGGATTCTTGTGATCCCATAGGTGTCGTTCCCACCGACAGGATCCTATCTCGGATTTCATGGCTTCTAACCATTTATCAGAATACGGGCCCACCATCGCTTCTCCATAGCTCGTAGGTTCATTGTTGTCTAACAACGTGATATCTAAGACAGGATTACCATACCACTCAGGAGTAGTACATATCCTTGTCGACCTATGAGGTTCGATAGCAACTTGATCCGAAGCTTCATGATCACTATCATTAACTTCCTCTTCAACAGACGTAGGTGCCATAGGAAACATCTTTCTGTGTTGCATCACTCTCTGGTTGAAGTAAAGGTTCGACAACCTCATCAAGTTCTATCTTCCTCCCACTCAATTCTTTCGAGAGAAACTCCTTCTCGAGAAAGGACCCGTTCTTAGCGACAAACAATTTGCCCTCGGATCTGAGATAGAAGGTATACCCAACTGTCACCTTTGGGTATCCTATAAAGATGTGTTTGTCCGCTTTGGGTTCGAACTTCTCCGGCTGAAGCCTTAAGCATCGCAGCCCCAAACATTAAGAAACGACAACTTTGGTTTCTTGCCAAACCAATGTTCATACGGCATCGTCTCAACGGACTTATATGGTGTCCTATCTAAAGTGAATGCAGCTGTCTCTAATGCATAGCCTCAAAATAATAGCGGTAGATCGGTAAGAGACATCATAGATCGCACCATATCTCATAAGGTTCGATTACGACGTCCGGACACACCATCACCATGTGGTGTTCCAGGTGGCTTCAACTGTGAAACAATTCCACAATGTCTTAAGTGTTTGCCAAACTCATAACTCAGAAATTCTCATTGATCAGATCGTAGGAATTTGATCTTCTTGTTATGATGATTCTTAACTTCACTCTGAAATCGCTTGAACTTTTCAAACGTTTCAGACTTGTGCTTCATTAAGTAAACATACCCATATCTACCCAAATCGTCAGTGAAGATGAGAAAATAGCGATATCCACCGCACACTTCAATTCTCATTGGATCACACGCATCAGCATGTATGATTTCCAACAGGTCACTTGCCCGTTTCATTGTACCTGAAAATGGGGTCTTAGTCATCCTGCCCATGAGGCATGGCTCACATGTGTCAAGCGATTCAAAATCAAGTGACTCCAAACATCCATCGACATGGAGTTTCTTCATGCATCTTACGCCAATATGACCTAAGCGGCAGTGCCACAAGAAAGTGATACTATCATTATTAACTCTACATCTTTTGGCGTGAACATGTGTATTACCACGACCGAGATTCAATGAACCATTCACATAGGGTGCATGACCATGAAAGGTATTATTCATGTAAACAGAATAACCATTATTCTCTAATTTAAATGAATAGCCGTATTGCAATGAACATGATCTAATCATATTCATGCTCAACGTAGACACCTAATGACATTTATCTAGGTTCAATACTAATCCCGAAGGCAGATGGAGCGTGCGATGGTGATCTCATCAACTTTGGAAACACTTCCAACACACATCGTCACCTCGCCCTTAGCCAGTCTCCGTTTAGTCCGTAGCTTTTGTTTCAAGTCACCGATAATAGCAACTGAACCGGTATCCAATACCCAGGTGCTACCAGGAGTACTAGTGAGGTACACATTAATAACACGTATATACTTTGAAGTTGCCAGCCTTCTTATCTACCATGCATTTGGGGTAATTCCGCTACCAGTGACCGTTCCCCTTACAATAGAAGCACTTAGTCTCGGGTTTGGGTTCAACCTTGGGATCCTTCACTGGAGCGGCAACTGGTTTGCCATCCATGAAGTTTCCCTTCTAGCCCTTGCCCTTCTTGAAACCAGTGGTCTTGTTAAACACTTGATGCTCCTTCTTGATTTCTACCTTTTGCGGTCTTAAGCACCGCGAACAGCTCCGGGATCAACTCCATCCCTTGCATGTCATAGTTCATCACGAAGATCTAGTAGCTTAGTGATAGTGGCTAGAGAACTCTATCAATCACTATCTTATCTGGAAGTTTAACTCCCACTTGATTTAAGTGATTGTAGCACCCAGACATTCTGAGCACATGCTCACTAGCTGAGCTATTCTCCTCCATCTTGTTGGCAAAAGAACTTGTCAGAGGTCTCACACCTCTCAACACGGGCATGAGCCTGAAATCCCAATTTCAGCTCTTGGAACATCTCATATGTTCTATGGCGTTCAAAACGTCATTGGAATCCCGATTCTAAGCCGTAAATTATGGTGCACTAAACTATCAAGTAGTCATCAGGATGTGTCTGTCAGGTGTTCACAACATCCACAGACGACGTTGTAGGGGTTTCCACATCGAGCGGTGCATCAAAGATGTAAGCCTTCTGTGTAGCAGTGAGGACACTCCTCGGACTACGGACCTAGTCCGCATCATTGCTTACAATATATTTCAACTTAATCTTTCTCTAGGAACGTATTAAAACAGGGAGCTACAACGTGAGCTATTTATCTACAACATATTTGCAAAGACAATTTAGACTATGTTCATGATAATTGAGTTCATCTAATAAAATTATTTAATGAACTCCCACTCAGATAGACATCCCTCTAGTCATCTAAGTGAAACATGATCCGAATCAACTAGGCCGTGTCCGATCATCACGTGAGACGGACTAGTCATCAACGGTGAACATCTCATGTTGATCGTATCTTCTATACGACTCATGTTCGACCTTTCGGTCTTCCATGTTCCGAGGCCATGTCTGTACATGCTAGGCTCGTCAAGTCAACCTAAGTGTTTCGCATGTGTCCCGAGGCCATGTCTGTACATGCTAGGCTCGTCAACACCCGTTGTATTCGAACGTTAGAATCTATCACACCCGATCATCACGTGGTGCTTCAAAACAACGAACCTTCGCAACCGGCACAGTTAGGGGGGAACACTTTTCTTGAAATTTTAGTGAGGGATCATCTTATTTAAGCTACTGTCGTTCTAAGCAAATAAGATGTTAAACATGATAAACAACACATGCAATCAAATAGTGACATGATATGGCCAATATCATTTTGCTCCTTTTGATCTCCATCTTCGGGGCTCCATGATCATCGTTGTCACCGGCATGACACCATGATCTCCATCATCATGATCTCCATCATCGTGTCTTCTTGAAGTTGTCTCGTCATCTATTACTTCTACTACTATGGCTAATGCTTTAGCAATAAAGTAAAGTAATTACATGACGTTTATGTTGACACACAGGTCATAAATAAATTAAGACAACTCCTATGGCTCCTGCCGGTTGTCATACTAATCGACATGCAAGTCGTGATTCCTATTACAAGAACATGATCAATCTCATACATCACATATATCATTTATCACATCCTTTTGGCCATATCACATCACACGGCACATGTTGCAAAAACAAGTTAGACGTCCTGTAATTGTTGTTGCAAGTTTTTACATGGCTACTATAGGTTTCTAGCAAGAACGTTTCTTACCTACGCGAAAACCACAACGTGATATGCTAATTTCTATTTACCCTTCATAAGGACCCTTTTCATCGAATCCGATCCGACTAAAGTGGGAGAGACAGACACCCGCTAGCCACCTTATGCAACTAGTGCATGTCAGTCGGTGGAACCAGTCTCACGTAAGAGTACGTGTAAGGTCGGTCCGGGCCGCTTCATCCCACGATGCCGCCGAATCAAGATAAGACTAGTAACGGCAAGTAAATTGACAATATCGACGCCCACAACTGCTTTGTGTTCTACTCATGCATAGAAACTACGCATAGACCTAGCTCATGATGCCACTGTTGGGGATCATAGCAGAAATTTAAAATTTTCTACGCATCACCAAGATCAATCTATGGAGTAATCTAGCAACGAGGGGAAGGGGAGTGCACCTACATACCCTTGTAGATCGCTAAGCGGAAGCGTTGCAAGAACGCGGATGAAGGAGTCGTACTCGTAGCGATTCAGATCGCGGTTGATTCTGATCTAAGCGCCAAACCACGGCGCCTCCGCGTTCAACACACGTGCAGCCCGGTGACGTCTCCCACGCCTTGATCCAGCAAGGGGAGAAGGAGAGGTTGGGGAAGACTCCGTCCAGCAGCAGCACGACGGCGTGGTGGTGGTGGAGGAGCGCGGAACTCCAGCAGGGCTTCGCCAAGCACTACGAGTGACGAGGAGGGAGAGAGGTAGGGCTGCGCCAAGAGGGAGATGATCTCGTGTGTGTTGTAGCCCCCAATACCTCAAGTATATATAGGGGAAGGGGAGGGGCTGCGCCCCCATCTAGGGTTCCCTCCCTAGGGGTGGCGGCAGCCCCAAAACCCATCTAGGGTTGCGACCAAGGGGGGAGAGAGGGGGCGCACCTAGGGTGGGCCTTAAGGCCCATCTGGACCTAGGGTTTGCCCCCTCCCACTCTCCCTTGCACCTTGGGCCTTGGTGGGAGGCGCCCCAGCCCACCTAGGGGCTGGTCCCTTCCCACTATTGGCCCATGTAGGCCTCTGGGGCTGGTGGCCCCACCTGGTGGACCCCCGGACCCCTCCGGTGGTCCCGGTACACTACCGGTGATGCTCGGAACACTTCCGGTGGCCAAAACCATACTTCCTATATATCAATCTTTACCTCCGGGCCATTCCGGAACTCCTCGTAACGTCCGCGATCTCATCCGGGACTCCGAACAACATTCGGTAACCGCATACATACTTTCCCTATAACCCTAGCGTCATCGAACCTTAAGTGTGTAGACCCTACGGGTTCGGGAGTCATGCAGACATGGCCGAGACAACTCTCCGATCAATAACCAACAGCGGGATCTGGATACCCATGTTGGCTCCTACATGCTCCATGATGATCTCATCGGATGAACCATGATGTCAAGGATTCAATCAATCCCGTATACAATTCCCTTTGTCTACCGGTATATTACTTGCCCGAGATTCGATTGTCGGTATCCCGATACCTTGTTCAATCTCGTTACCGGCAAGTCTCTTTACTCGTTCTGTAACACATCATCCTGTGATCAACTCCTTGGTCACATTGTGCACATTATGATGATGTCCTACCGAGTGGGCCCAGAGATACCTCTCTGTTACATGGAGTGACAAATCCCAGTCTTGATTCGTGCCAACCCAACAGACACTTTCGAAGATACCCGTAGTAAACCTTTATAGCCACCCAGTTACGTTGTGACGTTTGGCACACCCAAAGCACTCCTACGGTATCCGGGAGTTGCACAATCTCATGGTCTAAGGAAATGATACTTGACATTAGAAAAGCTTTAGCATACAAACTACACGATCTTGTGTTAGGCTTAGGATTGGGTCTTGTCCATCACATCATTCTCCTAATGATGTGATCCCGTTATCAATGACATCCAATGTCCATGGTTAGGAAACCATAACCATCTATTGATCAACGAGCTAGTCAACTAGAGGCTTACTAGGGACATGGTGTTGTCTATGTATCCACACATGTATCTGAGTTTCCTATCAATACAATAGCATGGATAATAAACAATTATCATGAACAATGAAATATGATATAATAATAACTAATTTATTATTGCCTCTAGGGCATATTTCCAACAGTCTCCCACTTGCACTAGAGTCAATAATCTAGTTCACATCGCCATGTGATTAACACTCACAGGTCACATCGCCATGTGACCAACATCCAAAGAGTTTACTAGACTCAATAATCTAGTTCACATCACTATGTGATTAACACTCAATGAGTTCTGGGTTTGATCATGTTATGCTTGTGAGAGAGGTTGTAGTCAACGGGTCTGCCATATTCAGATCCCTATGTATTTCGCAAAACTGTATGTCATATTGTAGATGCTGCTACCACGTTCCACTTGGAGCTATTCCAAATTGTTGCTCCATTATACGTATCTGGTATCTCTACTCAGAGCTATCCGTATAGGTGTTAAGCTTGCATCGACGTAACTCTTTACGTCGAACTCTTTATCACCTCCATAACCGAGAAACATTTCCTTATTCCTCTAAGGATAATTTTGACCGCTATCTGGTGATCCACTCCTAGATCACCTTTGTACCCTCTTGCTAGACATGTGGCAAGGCACACATCTGGTGCGGTACTCAGCATGGCATACCGTATAGAGCCTATGACAAAAGCATAGGGGACGACCTTCGTCCTTCCTCTTTCTTCTGTCGTGGTCAATCTTCGAGTCTTACTCAACTTCACACCTTACAACTCAGGTAAGAACCCCTTCTTTGACTGATCTATTTTGAACTCCTTCAAAAACATGTCAAGGTGTGCGTTCTTTGAAAGTATCATCAGGCGTCTTGATCTATCTCTATAGATCTTGATGCCCAATAT
The DNA here is from genome assembly GCF_056163025.1 of Triticum urartu. Classification (NCBI taxonomy): domain Eukaryota; kingdom Viridiplantae; phylum Streptophyta; class Magnoliopsida; order Poales; family Poaceae; genus Triticum; species Triticum urartu. The sequence continues at coordinate 67,122,055 of NC_141874.1, forward strand.
GTAAGCAGCTTTATCCAGGTCTTCCTTTGAAAAACACTCTTCGAACAACTGTTTATGCTTTCCAGAAATTCTACATTATTTCAGATCTACAATATGTCATCCACATATACTTATCAGAAATGTTGTAGTGCTCCCACTCACTTTCTTGTAAATACAAGTTTCTAGCAAACATTGTATAAACCTAAAAGCTTTGATCACTCCATCAAAGCATATATTCTGACTCCGAGATGCTTGCTCTAGTCCATAGAAGGATCGCTGGAGCCAGCATACCTTTTAGCATCCTTAGGATCGACAAAACTTTGATTGTATCACATACAAATCTTTCCTACGAAGACTGGTAAGAAAACTCGTTTTGACATCCATTTGTCAGATTTCATAATCGAAAAATACAGCTAATGCTAACATGATTCCGATGGACTTAAGCATCGCTACGGGTGAGAAATTCTCATCGTAGTCAACTCCTTGAACTTGTGAAAAGATTCTTTCCCACAAGTCGAGCTTCATAGACGGTAACATTACCGCCCACGTCCGTCTTCTTCTTAAAGATCCATTTATCTCAATGGCTTGCCGATCATCGGGCAAGTCCACCAAAGTCCATACTTTGTTCTGATATATGGATCCTATCTCGGATTTCATGGCTTCTAACCATTTATCGGAATACGGGCCCACCATCGCTTCTCCATAGCTCGTAGATTCATTGTTGTCTAACAACATGATATCTAAGACAGGATTACTGTACCACTCAGGAGTAGTACATATCCTTGTCGACCTATGAGGTTCGATAGCAACTTGATCCGAAGCTTCATGATCACTATCATTAACTTCCTCTTCAACAGACGTAGGCGCCACAGAAAACATCTTTCTGTGTTGCATCACTCTCTGGTTGAAGTAAAGGTTCGACAACCTCATCAAGTTCTATCTTCCTCCCACTCAATTCTTTCGAGAGAAACTCCTCGAGAAAGGACCCGTTCTTAGCGACAAACAATTTGCCCTCGGATCTGAGATAGAAGGTATACCCAACTGTCACCTTTGGGTATCCTATGAAGATGTGTTTGTCCGCTTTGTGTCGTGGTTTTGACACGGCAGATGTCCTAGAGAAAGGACTTAGTCGTGGAGCCATCGCGACGGGTTAGCTTGAAGGGGTTAAAGCGGACACAAGGATGCAAGAGAGTTTATACTAGTTCGGCCCCTTCGATGAAGGTAAAAGCCTACGTCTAGTTGTGATGGAATTGATTGGGTCTCGATGACTTGGGAGCAAAAAAGCTTCGCCTAAGTCTCGAGTTGTGGTTGTCTGTCCTTGAACCGCCGCCGGGTTGTCCCCTTATATACACGGGTGACGCCAGTCGGTCCACAGAGTCCCAACACCGGTTCATACTCATATCCGGGTTGGTCTCTCCTTATTCCTAACTTACAATACAAGTTTACATACCAAGCCGGTTTATGGCTACAGGTCTTAAACTGACTACAGGCCTTGGGCCCCTATCTTCCTTCTTGGGCTTTAACACCCTTGAACTACTGATGACGTTAACCCGGCCCAGATAGGCCGGTTTACGCCCAGTAGTAGTATCCCCAACATTAGGCCCCAGATTGATTTGAACTGGTTCATGTCCATCCTTAGCAAAAAATCTTCGTTTTCATCATCTTCTTGTATTTGTTGAACCGCCATGATGTCACCTTCTCTGGTTGCTGTAAACCGGCATGACATCATCACAAAGACTATCTTTATGATATCTTCTTTGTTAAATAGATCCGCAATAATCGAGGCGACTGCTCCGCTTCCAAGATTTGCGGTTCCTTGATTTACGCGCCTGACACATGTCTCTTGCCTTATAAATAGGACCCGAAGGGTCATTTCTTTTCTCCTCTTCGTCCCCTTTCTCTTCATCTTCCTTGCGTTGCCAGCCTCGGAGCTCCGCCGCCGCCGTTGACCTATTCCATCTAAACCGTCATACTGAATTTATTGACGGCTCCAATACGGAGTTGGGTGGTGTGGCGATTCAGAAAAGGAAAGAGGTCACATACCCTCACGCCAAACTGCATAGCCACCCCAAAGAATGGAATCAGACATGGTTCTACTGCAAAGACACCTCCCCTGCTGGTGAGAATCCCTTGCCTGGCTTTCGACCGGAGCGGCTCAGCAACACACACCCTTCTCCACAAAGATTGACTGGACAGGAGAGAAGTAAATATGCTCCTCAGCTATCAAAGCTCAGAGCTTTTATGGCCAACGGTTTAACAGGGGTTGACCTTGCTCGCTGTTGGATATCATGGAGCATACTGCCTCTTAGCCTGCGCTCCGGTTTGATGTGCCAGTATACTGACCGTGTTGATGACCCACTGCGACACTCAAGACTCCAGCTCTCCGGTGAGGAAATCACAGAGGCTGTGCGTAAGATACTGAATGAACCGGAACACATCTGCGCTAGAACCGGCCTGCTTCCCTTCTGTGCCACCAACAAACCGCCAGCTGTAAGACTTTGATTTTTCTCTTTACTGAATCTATTATTGATATGTCTGGTCATTGTTTTTAATATCAGTGTCTGCATAATCAGGGCGATGATCCGTTTTGGAGCAAAAAACTGCCGCAGGAGAAGCCAGAAAAACCAGACAAACCGGAAAGGGCAACCCGGCAAAAGACTAAAGCTGTGAAGAAGACTGCCCATAGGAAAAGAACCACTGCCTCTTCTAATCCGGCTCCTGACGATGAGGTGGATAATTCAGACTTTGAGGTAGAGCTTGACTCACTTGGTTTATTTTTCATGCGTCTTATTGATGATGATATTTGTCAGGATGATGTCGAGGCTAGCCACGCGGATGTTGCCGAGGTAATTGTTCTCTCTTCCGATTCAGAAACTTTGCCTTCACAAAAAATCCGTCAGGCAAACCGGAAAGTTAAATTTTCTCATCCTCTTGCTTATTTGGATCCTAAACTTCTTATGAAGACCCAACAACACGAAGCTCACCGCACCACCCGGCACAGCGGCCAGGTAGTTACCTCCGCCGGTTTACCGAACAGTCCAGTTCGGAAATGCCATTCCGAGGTCTCTAATTTGCTTGTCAGTGCTTGTCCTAAAGCGGGCTACTTTCGTCAACCTCTTACTCCGTCTGACTCCGATTATCAGGTTACATCCCACTCATCTTCTGGCGAGTCATCGGCTACTCAGCTCCCACTGCTCAAAACGGTGCTTGGGTAAGCTATACTTATTGTGATGTTTGCATTACATTGCCTTAGAACATATTCTGTATTTGATTTTGTTATTCTTCTCAGGGCCAAACCTAGGCCAAGCAAGAAGGCCCTCCTGGACAAAGCGGCCGAAGAAGATGTCGTTCTTGAAGCGGACAAGACACCCAATGCTGAAGCGGCTATTCCTGAGGATATTCCCAATGATCCACCGCAGCAAGATGATGATCTTATTGCAGAAGAGAGACCTACTGACACCTCAGGTCCTACCCATCAGCCTACAGGTTCCATCCGGATTGAAAGCTCCACCGGTCCAGCCAAGCCTACTGACAAGCCAACAGCTCGAGTGCAAACCGGCGGTACCAAAGATGTTGAGGTTGTCATTACTAGTACTGGCCATACTGAGCCAAACAATCCTGTCACTTTATCCAAACATTCTGCCAAGGAAGAACTTGCTGCCTTTGGTAAATAAAGGCAAGTGGAACGCTGATCTGACGACCTATGCTGCTCTTAACGCCCCAGATATCCATTCCGGCTATCTGAACCGGCTGTATACCAGCCGTGACTATGAAGTCGGTCTGGTCAACATGATGAAAGACAAATATGAGGTAATTTCCATATGCTCCTTCCTGCCTGTATGCTTCCATTTCTGACTCTCCTAGCCCTCAAGGGCCAGTTTGGAATATTCTTTCAAACCGGGACTTCAACAATATAAATCCTGTTGCTTTGAAATTTGCTGATGTAGCCCCCAAGGGCCGGTTCAACTTTAGCGTAGTTAAACCGGTACTTTAAGTAATTGAAACTGCCGCATCAGAATATATATGATCAAATAGCCATTAGCCCCCAAGTGCCAAGTTGAATACTTGTATTGATCTTGGGATTTTGTAAACAATTGAAAGATGAAGATCAAATGTGCATTAGCCCCCAAGTGCTAAGCGCATAACCTGTTATGTGGTTGGTACTTGAATTCTTCAACCGATTTGTTGAAACATATATCTGTATGCATGCAGGCGGAGCTGAAGACGAAAGAAAACCAAGTCATCGATCTTCAAGAAAACCTGAAAACCCAACAGGCTGAAACCTCCAAAGCAAAAGAGGAATTGGTCAGTGCTTTAAGCGCCATGGAACAACTTAAGGAGAACTTCAAGAAGAAATGGGCGGACTGGGCCACTGAAAAATCCGCTTTGATCAAACGAGCAGAGGATGCTGAGGCTGCGCTAAAACCAGTGGCAGATGAACTGACCAGCATAAAGCGGCACGTGCATGCCATGACTGCTGCTATCTTTGGTAAGCCGGTTTGCCTTCTGAATTGGCTCTGCCTTCTGACAGGGTCGCCGGTTTATTAACCCTTTTATGGTATTTCAGGGACACGCATTGGTCACTTGGGGTCAGATGTGCGGAAGAAACTAAAAGCTGTCTATACATTGGTTGAACAATTGTATACTAGTGCCCAGCGAATCATCTGTACCGCCTCTCATAACAAACCGGCGCCTACTTTGATTCAAGATACTCTGATGAAATTGTCGGTGCTTCCTGCCCGGGTTGAAGAGCTGAAGAAATCTGCTGCTCGAACCGGCGCAATCAATGCTTTAATCCGGGCAAAAGCCTGGGTGCCGGATTTTGATCCTGTTGAAGCGGCTCAGGGCTATCCCAGCTTGAAGGAAGACGGATCAGAATTCGGTGAAGCGGATCTGCGAGCGATAAACCGGGAGGTGCGTCCACTAGCTTGTCAGTTGGCTGAGGAAGCAGACTTGTCTCGTTATCAAGCACAATATGACAGTCAGAACAAGCGAATAGCTGCGCCTATCCATGAATCGGAAAATCTGATTCCTCCTATCTGTAAGCATACTTACGCTCCCGATATTGACCTGTCCTTGCTGATCCACGATGAAGCTGTTTTTCAAGCATTAATGGGAATCGACTGGACAACTGTGGATTTCCAGCCACTGGGTAGGGACACGGAGGCTGAAGCGGCGCAGGACGACCCACAACCATCAGGCCAGGCTGGTGACCAAGCTTGAACCAGACACCGGTTTTAAAACTGCCTCTTCTTCACGAAAAACAATTATATTATTATGGGCACCATGTTGCCTTATAATAGGCTAGCTGATACCTTTGATGTTGATATGCCTTCGTGCATAATTTATTCTTCCTGTGGTAATGAACTTTCCAAAACACTTTCTGAAATGAAAAATTCGTCAAGTGCCACCGCGGTTGTACCGTCAGGTGGAATATGATGTCTGCATATATGAAATCAAAACAAAATTTTAAGTATGACCAAATTTTGAGATACATAATACCTGCCATCATTGAGCGTGAAGTTGGCTTGGCCAATCTTGAAGCGGAGTTTTGCAAACCCATACTGTTGGAGGAGATAACAGCTCCTGTATATATATATGACGCTGGCTTACCATGTAAACCGTGCCGGGTTATAAGAAACACCGTGTTACTCCATAAGAGGATGTTAATAACACGGATCAAACCGGTCAAATAGCCTCCGGATTAACGTGAACTGTGTTCCGTCAATTGAAAAAAAAATTGTCGGTTTAAGAAACACAATGAAAAGAAAAAAAAAACCCTTCAAAGAAAAGTGTGAAGCAAAAGAAAAGTTTTATTTAAGCTGATCAAATGGTGTTACCATGGCTAAACACGACCAAGTTCCCGTTAGGTGTAACTATGGTTCTAGTCAGCCAGGTCCCCAGATGAAATCGTGGCATTTATGCCGACCAAATGGCATGGTCATGGTTCGGGTTCGACCAAGCCCCCAAGTGATTCTGTGGCCTTAGGCCGACCAAGAGGCATGACTGGTTCAGACATGACCAAGTCCCCAAGTGATCTGGTGGCTTTCGCCTATCAAGAGGCATGGTATTGGTTCGGACACGACCAATCCTCCAAGTGATATAACACGATGCTTTTAGCAAAGCGAACTCAAGGGGTAAACCGGAGGCCGCTTTAGAGCAACTCCGTGTAACCTCACATGATGTAAAAGAACAGACACCCCACTTTAGCTGAGGTTCCGGTTTATTATATTTAATCATAATATATACATTGTCGTAATATGTACATAAGTATAGCCAATGGCTCAGGTGTAGTAAGGCCGAAGATGAGCTATATTCCACGGCCTACTAGTCTCCTCCTCTGATGTACGTGAGTCCTTATGCTCTTGAATATCGATCAGATAGTACGACCCGTTGTGCAGATTCTTGCTGACCACGAAAGGCCCCTCCCAAGGTGGGGATAGCTTATGCATATTAGTCTGATCTTGGATGAGCCGAAGCACCAAATCTCCTTCCTGAAAGGTTCTGGTTCTGACCCGGCGACTGTGGTAACGACGAAGATCCTGTTGGTAAATCGCCGATCGGGCGGCTGCGATGTCACGCTCTTCATCCAACCGGTCCAAAGCATCTTGCCGTGTTGTCTCGTTGTCCGCTTCGACATAAGCCGTGACACGAGGTGAATCATGGCGGATATCACTGGGGAGAACCGCCTCCACTCCATAAACCATGAAGAACGGTGTGTATCCTATTGATCTGTTGGGTGTTGTATTGATGCTCCATGGCACAGATGGTAACTCTTCTACCCAACAACCCGGCGTTCTCTGCAAGGGAACCATGAGCCGGGGCTTGATACCTCTCAAGATCTCTTGATTAGCTCTTTCTACTTGACCATTGGACTGTGGATGTGCCACTGATGAAACGTCGAGCCGGATGTGCTCCCGTTCGCAGAACTCCTTCATAGCACCTTTGGATAAATTGGTACCATTATCTGTGATAATACTATGCGGAAAGCCAAACCGGAAAATCACATTTTTGATGAACTGAACCGTCGTGGCCGCATCACACTTGCTAACAGGTTCTGCCTCCACCCACTTTGTAAACTTGTCAACCGCCACCAGGAGGTGGGTCTTCTTATCTTTGGACCTTTTGAAAGGCCCAACCATATCCAGCCCCCAAGTCGCAAACGGCCAAGTAATCGGAATCATTCTCAATTCTTGAGCCGGTACATGAGCACGCCTTGAAAACCTTTGGCAACCATCACACCTTCTGACCAGATCCTCCGCATCAGCATGAGCAGTTAACCAATAAAAACCATGGCGAAACGCTTTAGCCACCAGAGACTTTGAACCGGCATGGTGACCACAATCTCCTTCGTGGATCTCACGCAAGATTTCACGGCCTTCTTCAGGAGACACACAGCGTTGAAAAGCCCCTGATATACTGCGATGATGCAACTCGCCGTTGATGATAGCCATGGATTTGGATCGCCGGATTATCTGCCTTGCTAGAACTTCATCCTCTGGCAACTCACCCCGGTTCTTGTATGCCAGGTAAGGAAGCGTCCAATCCGGAATAACATGAAGAGCCGCCACCAATCGAGCCTCCGGATCAGGAATAGCCAAATCCTCTTCACCAGGGATCTTGACCGACGGGTTGTGCAGCACATCCAAAAAAACACTGGGTGGGACCGGTTTGCGCTGAGAGCCCAGCCGGCTTAAAGCATCTGCTGCTTCATTTTTCCGCCGGTCCACGTGATCCACCTGATAGCCTTTGAAATAGCCTGCGACAGTATCCACCTCACGACGATATGCTGCCATGAGTGGGTCTTTGGAGTCCCAAGTGCCAGACACTTGCTGGGCCACAAGGTCCGAGTCACCGAAGCACTTAACTCGACTTAGATTCATCTCCTTAGCCATCCGGAGACCATGGAGCAAGGCTTCATACTCAGCTGCATTGTTAGTACAAGGGAACATTAAATGGAGAACATAACAAAACTTATCACCTCGTGGGGAAGTTAATACGACTCCAGCCCCCGAGCCTTCCAACTGCCTGGACCCGTCAAAATGGATGGTCCAATATGTATGATCCGGCTTTTCTTCAGGTGCTTGCATTTCCGTCCAATCATTGATGAAATCAACAAGTGCTTGAGACTTAACCGCTATCCGAGGCACATACTTCAAACCGTACGGCCCCAGCTCTATGGCCCATTTTGCAATCCGGCCAGTTGCTTCCCGGTTCTGGATGATATCTCCCAAAGGAACAGAACTGACCACCGTAATTGAGTGCCCTTGGAAATATTGTTTAAGCTTCCGGCTTGCCATAAAAACTCCATACACCAGCTTCTGCCCATGCGGATACCTTTACTTGGACTCAATGAGCACCTCGCTGATGTAATAGACCGGACGTTGAACCGGATGCTCCTTACCTACCTCCTTTCGCTCCACCACAATAGCTACACTGACCGCCCGAACATTAGCAGCCACATATAGCAGTAACGGCTCCTTGTCAACGGGAGCGGCGAGCACAGGCGGATTGGCCAATTGTCGCTTTAAGTCCTCAAATGCTTCATCAGCAGCAGAACTCCAGACAAACTGATCCGTCTTTTTCAACATCTGATACAAAGGGATTGCCTTCTCACCCAAGTGACTGATAAACCGGCTTAGCGCAGCAATCCTGCCTGCCAAGCGTTGAACATCGTTGATACACTTCGGTTTAGCCAGGGAGGTGATAGCCGTGATCTTCTCCGGATTAGCTTCAATTCCCCTATTGGACACTAGAAAACCCAATAGCTTGCCCACCGGTACACCAAAGACACATTTGTCCGGATTAAGCATCATCTTGTATGTTCTCAGATTATCAAAGGTTTCTTTCAAATCATCAATCAGAGTCTCCTTCTCCCTGGATTTAACCACAATATCATCCACGTAAGCATGCACATTACAGCCAATCTGCTTATGAAGACAATTTTGTACACACCGTTGGTAAGTTGCCTGGGCACTCTTGAGCCCGAAGGGCATAGACACATAGCAGAAGGCTCCAAAGGGAGTTATAAATGTTGTCTTATCCTGGTCCTTAACTGCCATTTTGATCTGATGATAGCCAGAATACGCATCTAGAAAACTTAAACGCTCACAACCCGCCGTAGCATCAATAATTTGATCAATACGGGGGAGGGCAAAAGGATCTGCTGGACAAGCCTTATTAAGATCTGTGTAATCCACACACATGCGCCAGGTGCCATTTTTCTTGAGGACCAGCACCGGATTGGCAAGCCACTTAGGGTGAAAAACTTCAATAATAAAGCCAGCTGCTAAGAGCCTGGCCACCTCTTCTCCAATCGCCTTGCGCCTTTCTTCGTTAAACCAGCGGAGGAACTGTTTCACCGGTTTATATTTAGGATCCACATTGAGTGTGTGCTCAGCGAGTTGCCTTGGTACACCTGGCATGTCGGAGGGTTTCCATGCGAAGATGTCCCGATTCTCACGGATGAACTCGATGAGCGCGCTTTCCTATTTCGGATCCAAGTTGGCACTGATGCTGAACTGCTTGGACGAATCGCCAGGTACAAAGTCAACAAGCTTAGTCTCTGCTGCCGATTTGAACTTTAGGGCCGGATCATGCTCCGTAGTTGGCTTCTTCAACGGAGTCATGTCTGCCGGATCAACATTGTCTTTATAGTATTTCAACTCCTCGGTGGCACAAACCGACTCTGCATAAGCTGCATCTCCTTCCTCGCATTCCAAAGCGATTTTGCGGCTTCCGTGAACCGTTATTGTCCCCTTATGACCCGGCATCTTGAGCTGCAAATACACATAACAGGGCCGGGCCATAAACTTGGCGTATGCCGGTCGCCCAAACAGGGCATGATATGGACTTTGGATTTTCACCACCTCAAACGTCAATGTCTCTGACCTGGAATCATGATCATCCCCAAAGGCCACTTCCAGAGCTATCTTACCAACGGGATATGCTGATCTACCAGGCACTACACCATGGAATACTGTATTAGACGGTTTGAGATTCTTATCTGTTAATCCCATACGACGGAAGGTCTCATAGTACAGGATGTTAATACTGCTCCCTCCATCCATGAGCACCTTGGTGAACTTATAACCTCCCACCTGAGGCGCCACCACCAGCGCCAACTGACCCAGATTATCGACCTGGGGCGGGTGATCCTCTCTGCTCCATATGATCGGCTGTTCAGACCAACGTAGATAACGGGGTATGGCCGGTTCAACAGAGTTGACTGCCCGCCTCTGAACCTTCCGGTCTCGCTTGTCCAAGCTAGTGGTAAAGACATGGTACTGTCCACCACTCAACTGCTTTGGGTTGCTCTGGTAGCCCGACTGCTGCTGCTGCTGCTGTTGGTTGTAACCACCCTGGTTGTTCCGATTATTTTGACCATTATTTCCGCCCGGATTACCATTAAATCCTGAACCGGAACTTCCTCCACCGTAACCCGGCCCGGACCCTGAGCCATTGCCAGATTCGTGATCATACCGGAAATTATTAGAATTCTTGAACTCCTGCATAATAAAGCAATCCTTCCAAAGGTGGTTTGCTGGTTCCTCCTTCGTCCCATGTCTTGGACAGGGCTGGCTTAACAGATAGTTTAGGCGGTTTGGGTTAGGGTTGGGGGTCCCACTATGATTTCTTGGCCTACCCTTGTGTCGCTGGCCATTGTTCTGCGCGTTGGTATTAGCCACAAAGTCCATGTTACCATCCGCTTTACGCTTGCCTCCTCCGCCATTGCCCACCCAGTGATGCTGCTGACCTTTGGCGCTGCTGTTCTTCTTTCCTTTCCCTGTCTTATCATCATCAGATTCGGGGTCCTTGGTACTATCAGAATCGGCATATTTCACCAAAGCGGCCATGAGAGTCCCCATGTCGGTGCAATGACGCTTCATCCGTCCCAACTTCAACTTCAGGGGTCCAAACCGGCAGTTGCCCTCTAGGGTTAATACTGTGGTGTCAGCGTTGATGCAGTCTGAGGAGTGCAACACTTGTGAAACCCGGCGCACCCAATGAGTCATTGATTCTCCTTCCTCCTGGACGCATGCAGCTAAGTCCACTATCGACATAGGCTGTTTACAGGTATCTTTGAAATTGCTGATAAACCGTGCCAGTAATTGGGCCCATGAACTGATAGAATTAGCCAGCAAGCTTTTTAACCAAGTACGGGCCGTTCCTTCGAGCATCATGGTGAAGTATTTTGCACACGCCGCGTCATCCACATCAAGCATCTCCATGGCCATCTCATAGCTCTCCACCCATGTCTCTGGAGGTTGATCCGCCGTGTAATTTGGTACCTTGCGCGGGCCTTTGAAATCCTTGGGCAGGCGCACGTTGCGTAAAGCGGGGATAAGGCAAGGCACACCCAAAGAACTGGAAGTAACACCAGGTTCAGTCAAGGTGGTTGGATGAACCGGTGTGAGCTGCCGAGCCTGATGCTGTGCGGCTAACTCGGCCCCCCTGCGCGCGCGGGCCCGGTCCACCACTCCCTGAGCGTCATTAGCACCACCCGCCGGGTTGTTGTCCCGGGGTGCCCCACGTCGTTCATTACTCGACATTGCCGGTTCATCCATATGTCTGCTATAGCTCCGGCTTGGACGAGGGGTCGAGTGGATCCGGTCGCGGCTGTACGAGTATGCTTCCTGTTGGGCCAAAGCGGTCCTCAGAAGTTCCTTGACCCACCGTGTCTCTACTGCTTGCGGTGAGTCACCTTCAATTGGAATGGCCTCCAGCCGTGCAGCAGCGGCAACAAGATTGTCCATTGGGTTGGAGTAGTGACCCGGGGGCGTTAAAGCAGCCTGAGGTACAACGGTGTTTTGACGAGGCGGGTCGATCTGACGAGGCTGAACCGGTGCACCGGTCCCAGGGGCTTCTGCCCAGTTCCCCTCCAGCGGATTGCCGGCTCTTGGCCCTGGAGTGTTGAAAAGGTCTCTGGCCTCGAAAACCGGAGGTAAGCAGGATCGGTGCTTCCTCCTCATGACTTCATGCGATGCGCTCTGGTCTAACATAAGCCTGTAGGCCTGTGCGTCTAAAGCAGCCCGCTCTGCGGCCATCCTGGTGTCCTCAGCTGCCAGATCCGCTTTGGCCTGGGTGATCTGTTCCCTTACCTTTGCAATCTCCATATTGTGAACGTCCTGATCTGGCGGATTAACTTCCGCCATAAGCACAGCCAACGCATCAAATAGTTCTGATAGAACCTGAGCCAACGGGCGCACAGGGCCTCCTGCCCCGGCAGCCGTCGCTGCTGCTGAACCGGAAATCGTTGCCGCGGCTGTCGAAGAATGAAGCGCTGCTTGTGTTCCGGCCATGAATATTCCGACTCGGTTGGGCAGATCAGAGGGGTTCGGAATGCTGTCGCCATCGAAACAGCTCCCAATCCGGCCATTTTGTAGCTGATAAAGAGATTCGGTTTCTCCGGTCGAAGATTCGTCTCCAGAACAAATGACAGTCGCCCCGTGAAATCCCGATTCGTCCTCATAACTTCCTCCATGGATGACTCCCACGAAGGCACGCTTCATGGCCGGTTTGACCCGGGCGGATTGCGCACGCTGAGCCGTCTCGACGAGGTCGGTGCAGATGTCCGGCTCAGGGCCCGATTCACCGATCTTGCCAATGAAAACGTGAATGCTACGAAAGGGGACCCGGTACCCGTACTCAATTGAGCCAGCCTCGGGGGCCCAGCCTGCGTCGTCGATGTAGAGCCTGCCGCGACGAATCTTAGTCATCCAGCCTACAGCATAGCCCTCGAGTCCTTCAAAGCGGCCCTCCAAGAACCGGAAACCATCGTGCGATAGCCCCACAGTGGGCGCCAACTGTCGTGGTTTTGACACGGCAGATGTCCTAGAGAAAGGACTTAGTCGTGGAGCCATCGCGACGGGTTAGCTTGAAGGGGTTAAAGCGGACACAAGGACGCAAGAGAGTTTATACTAGTTCAGCCCCTTCGATGAAGGTAAAAGCCTACGTCTAGTTGTGATGGAATTGATTGGGTCTCGATGACTTGGGAGCAAACAAGCTTCGCCTAAGTCTCAAGTTGTGGTTGTCTGTCCTTGAACCGCCGCCGGGTTGTCCCCTTATATACACGGGTGACGCCAGTCGGTCCACAGAGTCCCAACACCGGTTCATACTCATATCCGGGTTGGTCTCTCCTTATTCCTAACTTACAATACAAGTTTACATACCAAGCCGGTTTATGGCTACAGGTCTTAAACTGACTACAGGCCTTGGGCCCCTATCTTCCTTCTTGGGCTTTAACACCCTTGAACTACTGATGACGTTAACCCGGCCCAGATAGGCCGGTTTATGCCCAGTAGTAGTATCCCCGACACTTTGGGTTCGAGCTTCTCCGGCTGAAGCCTTAAGCATCACAGCCCCAAACATTAAGAAACGACAACTTTGGTTTCTTGCCAAACCAATGTTCATACGGCGTCGTCTCAACGGACTTATATGGTGTCCTATCTAAAGTGAATGCAGCTGTCTCTAATGCATAGCCTCAAAATAATAGCGGTAGATCGGTAAGAGACATCATAGATCGCACCATATCTCATAAGGTTCGATTACGACGTCCGGACACACCATCACCCTGTGGTGTTCCAGGTGGCTTCAACTGTGAAACAATTCCACAATGTCTTAAGTGTTTGCCAAACTCATAACTCAGAAATTCTCATTGATTAGATCGTAGGAATTTGATCTTCTTGTTATGATGATTCTTAACTTCACTCTGAAATCGCTTGAACTTTTCAAACGTTTCAGACTTGTGCTTCATTAAGTAAACATACCCATATCTACCCAAATCGTCAGTGAAGATGAGAAAATAGCGATATCCACCGCACACTTCAATTCTCATTGGATCACACGCATCAGCATGTATGATTTCCAACAGGTCACTTGCCCGTTTCATTGTACCTGAAAATGGGGTCTTAGTCATCCTGCCCATGAGGCATGGCTCACATGTGTCAAGCGATTCAAAATCAAGTGACTCCAAACATCCATCGACATGGAGTTTCTTCATGCATCTTACGCCAATATGACCTAAGCGGCAGTGCCACAAGAAAGTGATACTATCATTATTAACTCTACATCTTTTGGCGTGAACATGTGTATTACCACGACCGAGATTCAATGAACCATTCACATAGGGTGCATGACCATGAAAGGTATTATTCATGTAAACAGAATAACCATTATTCTCTAATTTAAATGAATAGCCGTATTGCAATGAACATGATCTAATCATATTCATGCTCAATGTAGACACCTAATGACATTTATCTAGGTTCAATACTAATCCCGAAGGCAGATGGAGCGTGCGATGGTGATCTCATCAACTTTGGAAACACTTCCAACACACATCGTCACCTCGCCCTTAGCCAGTCTCTGTTTAGTCCGTAGCTTTTGTTTCAAGTCACCGATAATAGCAACTGAACCGGTATCCAATACCCAGGTGCTACCAGGAGTACTAGTGAGGTACACATTAATAACACGTATATACTTTGAAGTTGCCAGCCTTCTTATCTACCATGCATTTGGGGTAATTCCGCTAACAGTGACCGTTCCCCTTACAATAGAAGCACTTAGTCTCGGGTTTGGGTTCAACCTTGGGATCCTTCACTGGAGCGGCAACTGGTTTGCCATCCATGAAGTTTCCCTTCTAGCCCTTGCCCTTCTTGAAACCAGTGGTCTTGTTAAACACTTGATGCTCCTTCTTGATTTCTACCTTTTGCGGTCTTAAGCACCGCGAACAGCTCCGGGATCAACTCCATCCCTTGCATGTCATAGTTCATCACGAAGATCTAGTAGCTTAGTGATAGTAGCTAGAGAACTCTATCAATTACTATCTTATCTGGAAGTTTAACTCCCACTTGATTTAAGTGATTGTAGCACCCAGACATTCTAAGCACATACTCACTAGCTGAGCTATTCTCCTCCATCTTGTTGGCAAAAGAACTTGTCAGAGGTCTCACACCTCTCAACACGGGCATGAGCCTGAAATCCCAATTTCAGTTCTTGGAACATCTCATATGTTCTATGGCGTTCAAAACGTCATTGGAATCCCGATTCTAAGCCGTAAATTATGGTGCACTAAACTATCAAGTAGTTATCAGGATGTGTCTGTCAGGTGTTCACAACATCCACAGACGATGTTGTAGGGGTTTGCACATCGAGCGGTGCATCAAAGACGTAAGCCTTCTGTGTAGCAGTGAGGACACTCCTTGAACTACGGACCTAGTCCGCATCATTGCTTACAATATCTTTCAACTTAATCTTTCTCTAGGAACGTATTGAAACAGGGAGCTGCAACGTGAGCTATTTATCTGCAACATATTTGCAAAGACAATTTAGACTATGTTCATGATAATTGAGTTCATCTAATCAAATTATTTAATGAACTCCCACTCAGATAGACATCCCTCTAGTCGTCTAAGTGAAACATGATCCGAATCGACTAGGCCGTGTCCGATCATCACGTGAGACGGACTAGTCATCAACGGTGAACATCTCATGTTGATCGTCTCTTCTATACGACTCATGTTCGACCTTTCGGTCTTCCGTGTTCCGAGGCCATGTCTGTACATGCTAGGCTCGTCAAGTCAACCTAAGTGTTTCGCATGTGTCCCGAGGCCATGTCTGTACATGCTAGGCTCGTCAACACCCGTTGTATTCGAACGTTAGAATCTATCACACCCGATCATCACGTGGTGCTTCGAAACAACGAACCTTCGCAACGGTGCACAGTTAGGGGGAACACTTTTCTTGAAATTTTAGTGAGGGATCATCTTATTTAAGCTACCGTCGTTCTAAGCAAATAAGATGTTAAACATGATAAACATCACATGCAATCAAATAGTGACATGATATGGCCAATATCATTTTGCTCCTTTTGATCTCCATCTTCGGGGCTCCATGATCATCGTTGTCACCGGCATGACACCATGATCTCCATCATCATGATCTCCATCATCGTGTCTTCTTGAAGTTGTCTCGTCATCTATTACTTCTACTACTATGGCTAACGCTTTAGCAATAAAGTAAAGTAATTACATGACGTTTATGTTGACACGCAGGTCATAAATAAATTAAGACAACTCCTGTGGCTCCTGCCGGTTGTCATACTCATTGGTCACATTGTGCACATTATGATGATGTCCTACCGAGTGGGCCCAGAGATACCTCTCCGTTACACGGAGTGACAAATCCCAGTCTCGATTCGTGCCAACCCAACAGACACTTTCGGAGATACCCGTAGTGAACCTTTATAGCCACCTAGTTACGTTGTGACGTTTGGCACACCCAAAGCACTCCTACGGTATCCGGGAGTTTCACAATCTCATGGTCTAAGGAAATGATACTTGACATTAGAAAAGCTTTAGCATACGAACTACACGATCTTGTGCTAGGCTTAGGATTGGGTCTTGTTCATCACATCATTCTCCTAATGATGTGATCCCGTTATCAACGACATCCAATGTCCATGGTTAGGAAACCGTAACCATTTATTGATCAACGAGCTAGTCAACTAGAGGCTTACTAGGGACATGGTGTTGTCTATGTATCCACACATGTATCTGAGTTTCCTATCAATACAATTCTAGCATGGATAATAAACGATTATCATGAACAATGAAATATGATATAATAATAACTAATTTATTATTGCCTCTAAGGCATATTCTGTTTAGTACTTCAGGTGCTTCAGGTAATCTGATGCCAAAAAGAAATGAAGAAAATAACGATGTGTTTGTACATACGGCCATAAACCCCAATGATAGAGCGAGCATGAACACTAAACAGGGAAAGCAAACAGTGCTCCGGCCTCCGGATCCAGTCAGAAAACGATCAAGGCATCACGTTCCCAAATCCTACCTCACCTGGTCATTATCAGTCCCTTTAATGTTCTAGATCAGGAGCAAGGTGTACTCCTCCCTGCCTTTTTGTTTTCCCTAATCCTACTCCCCTTTTTTAAAAGGTTTTTTTTTGGAATTGGAATTCTTATCCGAATAAGCAGATCCTTCAGTATCACTGCCATTTCTGTAGCATTCCTTAATGGTACTGTTCTTTTTTCCTTATTGTGTGATCTGAATAAGCACATTCCCAAGGCTATAAGCTGCTTTAACTGAACATTTACAGACATCTGTTACTACTGGATAATCACCACATTACTACTACTGGTCACTACACTACATGGTCAGGTTTGAGAAGAGAGCGAACTTTGGCTACATAAGATATTGTCCATAGCAATAGAAAGAAATAGCCCATATGTCCATAGCAATAGAAAGAATTACTCTAGCACATTTGTACTTGCTGCAGAAATTATATGTTAGGTCACAACTACTCAAGGTATATAAAGAACTACTCTACTCCAAATAGCTATAAACAGATAGAATCAGTAGCAACTCCAAATTAAATGACCATAGTAATTAGGAACAATTTTCTGAAAATTTACTCCTGATATTAGGAGTACTGTAATTTGCTCCTGACATTTTAAAAGATTACTATTGGTACATTTAAACAGAACAATTTGCTGAAAATAGGAGTACATCATGATGTTGAAATGATGATGAACAAGTACTCCAACAGTTAACAGGAACAAATCATTGCAACAACACATGAATTAAACCATGTCACAAGTCCAGTGCTAGCTATCTGTGGCACCATAGAGAAGAGGAGGAACTCACCTAGGTGGTTGTAGCCGAGGTAGAAGCTCGTCGCCGCCGTCCCTGCACGGCGAGGAAGAAGCTGCAGCACCAAGAGAGCCACGTCTTTAACAGTAACAGTAACAACTATTACCTGCAAGAAGAATGAAGAACAATCTCTTGGATTACAGTACACTCACATAGTTATTGTTGTGGCCAAGAATAAAATGTTTAAACACTGAATTTACTCCAAGAACTTAAACAACAGTCTAGAATATTGAAGTACAGCAAGCAGCAGAGATATCATCCTCCCACACTTGTTCCTTTGCTCTTAAGAAGATAAATATCATCATAGTACTCGAATTACAGAAAAGTTCCAGAAATAATGACTGAAACTTGGAAGTTGGGTCACAATCAGGAGTAATTGTAGCAATGAGGAGAGTAAATAGCATAAAACTACTACTTTACAGATTAGGGTTCCATAAATCTTACACGTGGGTTCCACAATAAGCTAACGGTCAAAGATGAGAGAAAGGAGGGGATGAGGGACGAGTAGACCTGCATCGGCGCCGGACGTCCGCTCGCTGCCGGCCGTGCGTAGCCGTCTAGGGCCAGCCGCCAGCACCTGTCGCCCAGTCCCTGCCCTTGCCGCCTGTGAGGAACGAAGAGACGGGGAATCGGAGACATCGATCTGTCTCCATCGTAGGTATTCCCTCGCCTCATTTGTTTTCCGCCTGGTCTACGAGTCACCCTACGAGCCGGTGAGAAAAAAAGGCCCAGCTATTTTTTGCCCGGGTAAAACAAGCGAGCGAACAGGTTTGGCCCATTAAAAATTTGCCGATCGCTGCATCGTGTAGCCAGCGAGCCCGGGCAACTGCCCAGGGTCGCTGGGCGGTGGCTCCGCCACTGCTCCATGGTACTTAGGGCTAGGGACTAGGGATCCCTCATCTAGTCATCTCTGAATAATTTGCTTGGGCTAGGGATTGAAGCGCAACCAAGATCTCAAGTGCAAGTGTACACAGTGGCAGCAGCAGCAGCGTGCCTAACATCACGTGTACGTATATCATCAACTGAATAGCTGCATCCGAATTCTGAATAGCTCTTGCCAGATAAGCTGCATCTGAATTCTGAATAGCTCTTGCCAGATAAGCTTTTAGTTAGTTTTGTGATGATGATATATCATCAACTGAGTGTACAACCTCAACACAGTAGCAGCAGCAGCGTGCTTCTCCATTCTATGCTACTAGTTAAAGTGTTAATTACTACCCCTTGTCCCTCTCCGTTCCTAAATATAAGCATTTTTAGAGATTTCAATATGGACTACATACGGAGTAAAATAAGTGAATCTACACCCTAAAATACGTCTATATACATCCGTATATAGTCTGTATCAAAAGATCTTTGAAAAGGCTTATATTTAGAAACGGAGAGAGTACTTCATTACTACTACAGGCCTCCAGAAGAAAGAGTTTTGATACGGAAGTGTTTGATGATTTCCTTACATCTGAAAAGTCATTTGCAATGAACAAATATACTTAGGGCTTAAATTTAGGGAATGATTTGTTGAAGCTTAAGGGAATTTTGATATGTTCCATCTAACCATCTCTATTCTTGCAATCTTTCTATTTTTAATATATTCACATCTCACAACTAAATTAATTTCAATTACAAATCCATTTTTTATCTTGTAGTGTCTTTTGGGACTTTGGCAACATGGCGAGTTTGTCTTTATGCAAGGATGATTATATGATTTTATTTTGACAAAAATGAAAGTCAGAGGTGCTTTTAATCATGGTGTAAGAAATTGCACAATGACAACTGGTATGGATAGCTTTACTTTTGTTGGATACATGGCGAGTTTGCCTCTGTTGTCAATTCTCAAATTTACTTACTCTATTGAACTATATTTTGTTAGACTATTATGTTTATGTTTTCACTTCATTATTAATACGGACTTGTGGTTTGGAAGTTTGGTGTTGTATTATATGTTATTTATCCGAATACCCGATTTTAGATTTCTAGACTATACACTTAGGCTTAACTTGCCCAGGCTCCACAAAAGTTCTGGCTCCGCCACTGACGGCGAGGAAGAGGGCCGTCCGGTCACCGAGCCGCCTCACCGCCCACTTCCATGCCACCGCCCGCCATGGACGACCTGCTCCTCCCCGATGGCCGCCTTCGCCGCTACCGGATCCAGCACCGCCGCCAGATCAGCCATTTTGGACCCAAAAAATGAGCTTTTTTGGAGCCAGGCAGATGCGTCGGGGGCAGCGGCGGGCGAATGCGTAGGCTGAAGCGGCGCTCGACGGGCATATGCGATGGCAACAGCGCTCGCTCTGCCGGGGCATGTGGCGTCGCGCCGGCGCTGGGATGGCGGAGAAATTCGGGGGGTGCGGGTGGAATGGTGGATGCGAGTTGAGTGGGCGATGCGACGACAAGAACTGATGATTCTTTGGACTGCCGGTTGTGTTCAGTCCCAAAAACTTTCAGTTTTTTTTTGTAAATTTACCACTAGCGACAGATATTTCGGAACGGAGGGAGTACTATTTTTGGCCGGAGCGGCCCGGGTCAACGTCGGCCTTGTGCTTGCCCGGCGCACAAATGCAAAGGAGGCGTGAGGGAAAGGACAGGGGCACGGGAAGGAACGAGGAGGCGGCGTAGAAGGGTTTGTCACTGGCGTGACAGCACTCTCCGGTCGGAGTGGCGCCCGAGGGCCGCGGGGCTGGAGGGATCGGGGCAACGAGCGCTCGCTCCTCTGTGTGTTGTGTGTCTGTTAGACGATGCGAGGGGAAGGAGAGGGTTCGAGGGGAGAGACGAGGAGAGTGGGGGATCGGCGGCATCGGCGGCGACTAGGGATCGTGAAGGGAACGGGAACAGAGACAATGTGTGCAGTTTGTGTCGCAACGACAGTGTATCTTTTTTCTAAGAGCGTGCGTGTTTGCCAAGCCCAAAAAGATCATAAAACGTCCAAGAAAAACATCTGTTCAAAAAACATTTTTCAGAGAAATGTTAAAAATTCATAAAAAGTTAACTCTTCCTTGGAAAGTATTTCAATTTTATGCAAATGTTAACTTCTATTAAAAAAGAAAATTTTAATGTTTAACCTTATCATCGATGTTTATGAAAACTGGATATAAAAAATGATGCACACTGGCAAATGAAGCAGGTTGTGCAAAAATCAGTTGCAGAAAAATATATATAAAACATTTTCAAAATTATATTATACACAAAAATGCTATTACCCCTAAAAACATTATTACCCCTGAAAATGGATTCTTTGCAAGAAAAACATCTGTTCGAAAATTGATCTTTTTCAGAGAAATGTTCAAATTTCATAAAAATGATGACTATTCTTAAAAAAGTATTCCAATTTTTATGCTAACATTACCTTCTATTTTTAAAAAGAAAATTTTAACGTTTAACATTATCGTTGACGTTTATTACAATTGAATATAAAATGGTGCATAATGGCACATGAAACAGGTTCTATTTTTTTCGCCCGGTGCAACGCACGGGCATGTGTACTAGTAGTGCATATAAAATTTGATCAAAGTCAAAACTTATAAACTTTGACCAACTTAATAGTAAATTTTATAAAGATTTACGATACCAAATCAGCACTGCTAGATTCATAAAGAAATATATTTTCATATAGTATATATTTGGTATTCTTAATGTTTATTCTTTCCTATAATTTTGGTCCAAGTTTAAAAGTTTGACTTTGACCCAAATTTACATGGACTATAATATGACAAAGTGGGAGTACGTCTGGTACAATCATTGTACATATTTTATCATATTAATAATAGTACAGTAGGAAATAATAACCACAATACATTCCGTGGGTTACTTGCTTAGAACCAGTTTAGGGGAATCAAGATTTTTTTTTTGAAATAGAGGCAAAAGTTTTGCCTCATCGATTAATTAATAAGAACATAGCTGTCCAGTTAATTTCGGAAGCAAAAACCAATACAAACAACCCACGTGCGTACTACTCACACCTCACGAAACACCGTGACCACACATGTGGCCCTCCTAACGCACCACAACCGCAACTCTCGACACTGGTACAACACAATGAAACTACAGACAAGAACACCGCCCACAATAGAAACGAAGCACCCTCCATCATGAAGTCACGGGCGCCTTTCGAATGACGCCACCCTTCTTGCTTTTGTTTGTCTTTGATTTCTTCATGTTGGGTTTCTCCTTCAGGAGACAACCATTTGTATTGTCGGATCCAGGATGACCAACCACCCATTTGTCAAGGAAGTCGTGGAACTCATTGTACTTCTTGATGTAGTTGTCGTCAATCAAGGGGCTCTTAGGAGCAGGCACCAACTAACCAGCCGCAGCGACATCGTCAACCCGAGAAACCACCAACACAACATCCTCGACCACAGGGACCATCGACACAATGGACTTCGGCACCTCCAGTTGCACACATGGAAGAGGCGAAACATGCCCCTCACACAAGGTCGCCGATGAGTCCACCTCCAACCTATCCAAGGACAGAGGCGAAGCAGGGCTCGTACATATATCCCGAAGCTCGGGCATTAGTTGTAGCACCGGAGCCGCAAGCACGGCGATGGACTCGCCTACTACTAGTGAATTGTCCCCAACACGAGGAGAGAAACAACCATATATTATCTTCAAGAGAGTCGGCTCGTTCCCACATGGTTTCATATCTGAAGCTTTTTGTGACTTTTCTCCATTCTTTCCTCTTCCCGAAACGCAGCAGCAAGGGAGCATGGTCTGACCTCGAGGAGCATATATGTTCAATTGAGGCACTGGGAAAGGTTCTGTTCCATTCAGGCGATGCTACCCCTCTATCTAGCCGTGCTCTGACATTTTTATCTCCCCGCTGTTTGTTGTCATACGTCCATATGGTGCCTTTAAAGCCCAAGTCCTGCAGGTTGCACTCATCAAGAACCTTACGAAATTCAGCCATGTTTGTTTCAGATCTTTTTGCTTTCGAGAAATGTTCACTTTGCCACATGGTTTCGTTGAAATCACCGATCATGAACCATGGTTCGGACGAGTTGTGTCTAATTCTTCGAAGCAGCTCCCACATGTGGTGCCTTTCATGTGATCTTGGTTCACCATAAACAAAAGTACCTCGCCACTGTACTGCAGTTGGGTTTAGACGAATGAGCACGTCGATATACCTCGGCCCAACAACGATTTCTTTTATTTCAACTTCCTGATCATAGAACAGTGCAATCCCGGCACTCTTGCCAATCCCGGGTTGCACAATACAATGCCGGAGACCTAGTCTCCATCACAGTTTATTCATGTAATCATCGCTTTTCCGGGTTTCAGAGAGAAAAACTAACTTAGGCTTATGCGTGTGCACTAGGCCCTAACAGGAATCTCCTTGACACCGTCTTCTCTTCGGATGCATCCCCGGCATGGAGAGGTATTGAGTTTGGGCTGGAGCTCCTAAAGAAGGGCCTCATTTGGCGAGTTGGCAATGGTAGAAGCATCCAGATCACTAGAGACCAGTGGATTCCAAGAGAGGAGGGGCTGAAGGTGGCATCGTTCATAAGGAGATCCAGACTAAGATGGGTGAACCAGCTGATTGACGCACAAGTTAAGGAATGGAACGTTGCACTAGTGAGGCAAATCTTCCAACCGTTTGATGCAGAGGAGATATGCAAGCTGAAAATTCCATGGACTGAGGTTGAGGATTGCGTTGCCTGGCATTATGAGAAAACATGTATATTTACGGTCAGGAGCGCCTACAAGCTTGCTCACTCCCTAAAAACAAATGGCGCAGACAGAGCAACTAGTTCATCACGGGCTCCAGGGGATCGTAGCATATGGGACGCAATCTGGAAGGCGAAGATACCCGAGAAGGTCACGATTTTCGGATGGAGAGTTGCCACAAACTCGCTCGCGACAAAACATAATGCGGTCAGGAGAACGATGGCTGAGGATAGTGTGTGTGAGATCTGCGGGAGAGGGAATGAGGATGAGCACCACACCGTTATCGCATGTACCAGAAGTTCAGCCCTACGGCAAGAAATGAGATCCTACTGGCAGCTGCCAAAGGAATCTGTCCTCACATACACAAGAGAGGACTGGTTACAGCTGTTGCTACTATCTCACGGAGAAGAAACTAGGACCAAGCTAATGCTAATTCTGTGGCAAGCTTGGAGCCTTAGAAACAATGCGATTCACGGTGACGGGAAAGATACGGTGTTAGGTGCGGCGCAAGCCTTATTACGGATACATGATGAGATACAGATGGCAGCAGAAAATCCCTGGAGCGAAGGAGACAAATGCAGAAGGGGCCTATTCCCAACCAAACCCTGTATGCCGACCACTTCTGAAACCAGGGTATGGAGAGGCCCCACACCAGGTGGCGTCAAGTTAAACACGGACACGGCTTTCCTTGCGGACTCGGGTGAAGCATGGGGCGGGGCAGTTGCAAGAGACCATAAGGGCCACGTTTTCATATCGCTGGGAAGGAAGTTACCTTACTGCAGTTCTGTAGAAGAGGCAGAAGCCACGGCGGCAGAGTTGGGGTTAAGGGAATTTGCGAAGTATTTCAACGGGAACCTGATCTTAGAGACGGACTGCGCAATCCTAGCTCGGGACCTGAATGGAAAGGAGAAGTGCAGAGCAGCTTGTTGTGCCAGTATTTCTGATATCAAAGGGCTTCTCCAGGTTTTTTCACGAACGGAAGTCAGTGCTGTCACAAGAGAGAAGAATAAGCTAGCACATGAACTGGCATCGAAGGCAAGAGCGACGGGAGATTTCCTGATCATTTCAAACGTTCCGGCTGACTTAAGGAATGTAATGAGGAATGAGTGTACCTACACCACGACTTAGTTTCGTGTAGCCATGGTTCTCAAAAAAAACATATATAGGGCTCTGCACCTCCGTCCTCCGTGGAGCCAACATCAGCCACACCAAAAGACCGTGGCGTTGGTGTGGCCTGTAACATAGCCGGCACAAGAGAGAACCTACTCAAATCAGCCTCCGCCCGCTCCAGAAATTTGACCCCTGCGAATGAGCCTTGAACAAAGTGGAAAAAAATTGCGATCAGGGTGCGATCTCTCTTGGCTGCCTATAAATACATGGTGAGAGACTACGCTTGCTAGCACACACATCTGCTGATCTATTTCCAATTCATTCTCTTCTTCCTCTACCTACGCGGACCAATCATATAGGAGTATTGTGCACTGCGTGCATGGCTTCTTCGTTCTTCGTCGCTTGTGTGGCTCTAGCCAGCAGCTGCCTTTTCCTCCTCCATTCGCGCAGCGTCTCAGGTTGGCTCGAAAGCGGCGCAACGTGGTATGATCTCCGCCAAGGCGCCGGCACTGGCGGTAGGTATATGGTCGCATGGCGATGCATGCAGATCTCCATGATAAGGGTGCATGCATGCTAGGACGTGTGTACAGCAGTTATTCACGTGTACTGACGCGTGCAGAGCGTGTTGCAGGTGGTGCGTGCGGGTACCAGGGCGACATGGAGAAGCCGCCGTTCTCCTCCATGATCACGGCGGCCGGCCCCTCCATCTTCAAGGACGGCAAGGGCTGCGGTGCTTGCTATCAGGTTAAATGCACCGGCAATGCCGCTTGCTTCGGCCGCCCGGTGACCGTGGTCGTCACAGACGAGCGCCCCGGCGGCGAGGCGTGTCTGGCCGAGGCTGCCCATTTCAACCTCAGCGGCAAGGCGTTCGATGCCATGGCCAAGCCCGGCCAAGCCGACAACCTCCGCGACGCCGGCAACATTAGGGTCCAGTACGACCGGTATGCTCTCGCTAGTTAGCTGGCGCACACACCCATGCCCAGTGCTCTGCCTCCATGCATGTTCGTGTGTGATACTGTGCATCCATCGATCATTTGTCATGTCTTTGATTTCCTCCGCCGCAGGGTTCCGTGCAAGTGGCGCGGGCTGGACATCGCCTTCAGAGTGAAGGCTGGCTCCAACCCGAACTACCTCGCGGTGCTCATCGACAACGAGTCCGGCGACGGCGACCTGTCGGCGGTGGAGCTTCAGCAGCGCGGCGGCAGCTGGGCGCTGATGCAAGAGTTGTTGGGCGCGGTGTGGAAGTACAACTCCATGTCCGCCCTGCGGGCGCCCATATCGATCCGCCTCACCTCCAGCTCCGGCAAGAAACTCGTCGCCAGCAACGTCATCCCCTCCGGCTGGCAGGCCGACAAGACCTACCGGTCCATCGTAAACTACTGATCGAGTGATTTATCAGTCTGTAGGATCGAGTATGTGTTAATTCACATTGTATTCCGGCCGTGTACCTTGTGATGCTGCTTTATATATAATAAAGCGGGATGAAAGCCTGTTTCATGTGTTAATTAGCTCCGTGCCTTTATATGTAATTCATGTCAATTTGGAAGAGTTGCTTTCATGCTTGAAAGATTGCAACTAACATGAATTTTTTTTGTTTGCAAATATTTGGCGGATTGTGTTGTATACTTGTATATCTGTTTAAAACCTCAAGATTAGCGCCAATTTTGTTGTTCTTCAATCCTTCGAGTAAGTTGAAATTCAACAAAGCATACAAAAAAACTCACCTAATTTATAGGATTTAAAAGAAGGGAAAAGCATATTTTTCATCATTAAACTCTTGCGAAAGTTTACAAATCGCCGCTCAACTCCAAAAACATCAAAACTTAGTCTCTCAACTAATTAAACTGGATATGTTTCATCCTTGATAACACTTTGGTCAAAACCAGCAGCTAACTAAACCGGCTGGCTCATGGCCGATCAACAAAGCGGTGGCGTGCATGGGACAGGACCAGGGCGCGGCCGGTGCTCGCCCAGAGCACGGCCGGGCACAGGGGACTAGGTGAGTGAACGGAGGACGAGTATTTAATAAAAAAACTACCACATTTCAGGGAACCGTACCTACAAACTACCACTTTACAAATTTATGCCGAAAATTATCATATTTTGTTTAATCTTTGACTAAAAATTACCATGTCGGAAAAGTGCCCAATTCGCCTCTTCTAAACGCATTTTTGACAGGATGGGCCCACCTGTCAGCATTAATCTTCTTCCTCCTCTCTCTCTGGCATTTCCTCAAACACTTCATGTGCACTCCGCCGCTCTGCCCCGCTCGTCCTCCCACACCGTCACCCCGCAGCACCTCGTCAGCCCGCGCCGCCCCGTCCAGTTCCTCATCAGCGACCTCCCGCTCTGGATCCGCCTCCCACGCCCGCGACCAGTGCCGCGCCTCCACGCCGTCTTCCGCATCCCCGGCCTCCTCATCGCCGCTTCGCCCATCCCCGACCACCGGTGCCCTCGCCGGAGCTAGCCGTCTCTGCCGTGCGCGGCCTCTCCCTCGCCCCGCCAGTGCCCTGCTCCAGTGTCGCCGCCGGATGCCTCAAGCTCCAGATCCGGCCGACCTCGCCGCTCCCCTCGGCCTCCCGCAGTTGCCTGTTGCCGGCCATCCCCATGGTTCGAGGAGCCCGAGCCTTCATCTGGTCCTCTCGCCCTGCGCCGGCCTCCACCAGCACCCATGGCCGCCGCTTGCTAGTCACCACCACAGCCGCCGCGCCCCTGCTTACTGCTTCGACTTCATGCCCGAGCTTCGTTTTCGTCATGGACGTGGGGTATAGCAACACAGCAAAGTGTTTGACGAAATGCCAGAGAGAGAGGAGGAAGAAGATTAATACTGACAGGTGGGCCCATCCTGTTAGAAAGGCGTTTAGAGAGGCGAATTGGGCACTTTCCCGACATGATAGTTTTTAGTCAAAGATTAGACAAAAAGTGGTAGTTTTCGGCACAAATTTGTAAAGTGGTAGTTTGTGTTGGGGAACGTAGTAATTTCAAAAAAATTCGTACGCACACGCAAGATCATGGTGATGCATAGCAACGAGAGGGGAGAGTGTTGTCTACGTACCCTCGTAGACCGTTCGCGGAAGCGTTATATCAACGCAGTTTATGTAGTCGTACGTCTTCACGTCCGACCGATCCAAGTATCGAAAGCATGGCACCTCCGAGTTCTGCACACGTTCGGCTCGGTGACGTCCTCGCCTTCTTGATCCAGCAAGAGGGGCGAAGTAGTAGATGAGTTCCGGCAGCACGACGGCATGGTGACGGTGTTGGTGAAGAACAATCTCCGCAGGGCTTCGCCTAAGCACTACGAAAACTATGACGGAGGATAAACTAGAGGGGACGGGGTTGCCGGCACACGGCTTGGTGTTTCTTGATGTCTCTTTGGTGCTAGCCCTACCCCTCTATTTATATGTTGAGCCCTGGGGTCGAAACTTGGAGTAAAAGCCTCCTCAAAGTCGGTTTCACTCGAAAGGCAAGAGTCCTTCTCGGACTCCAGGGCTAGACGCCAGGGTTCCCGGCGTCTACCCCCTAGACGCCAGGGTTCCTGGCGTCTAGCCTCTGGTCTCCGCAAAACTTTCTTTTGCACTTTCCGAAAGCCTCGTGGGCTTTCCCCTTTGGCCCAGATAAAGTGTTCTCGTGCCCAAACATTTCGGGAAACATCCGGAACCCCTTCCGGTGAATTCCAGAACCCTTCCGGAGATCAAACACTACTATCCCATATATCAAACTTTATCTCCGGACCATTTCGGAGTTTCTCGCCATGTCCGTGATCTCATCCCGGACTCCGAACAACATTCGGTCATCAACATACATAACTCATATAGTACTATATCATCAACGAACGTTAAGCGTGCGGACCCTACGGGTTCGAGAACTATGTAGACATGACCGAGACACCTCTCTGGTCAATAACCAATAGCGGGACCTGGATGCCCATATTGGCTCCT
Source organism: Triticum urartu (assembly GCF_056163025.1). Lineage (NCBI taxonomy): Eukaryota > Viridiplantae > Streptophyta > Magnoliopsida > Poales > Poaceae > Triticum > Triticum urartu. The sequence goes on from NC_141874.1 coordinate 67,150,415, forward strand.
ACATATTCTACGAAGATCTTTATCGGTCAGACCGCATAACAACATACGTTGTTCCCTTTGTCATCGGTATGTTACTTACCCGAGATTCGATCGTCGGTATCTCAATACCTAGTTCAATCTCGTTACTGGCAAATCTCTTTACTCGTTTCGTAATACATCATCCCGCAACTAACTCATTAGTTGCAATGCTTGCAAGGCTTATAGTGATGTGCATTACCGAGTGGGCCCAGAGATACCTCTCCAACAATCGAAGTGACAAATCCTAATCTCGAAATACGCCAACCCAACAAGTACCTTTGGAGACACCTGTAGAGCACCTTTATAATCACCCAGTTACGTTGTGACGTTTGGTGGCACACAAAGTGTTCCTCCGGTAAACGGGAGTTGCATAATCTCATAGTCATAGGAACATGTATAAGTCATGAAGAAAGCAATAACAACAAACTAAACGATCAAGTGCTAAGCTAACGAAATGGGTCAGGTCAATCACATCATTCTCCTAATGATGTGATCCCGTTAATCAAATGACAACTCATGTCTATGGTTAGGAAACATAACCATCTTTGATCAACGAGCTAGTCAAGTAGAGGCATACTAGTGACACTCTGTTTGTCTATGTATTCACACATGTATTATGTTTCCGGTTAATACAATTCTAGCATGAATAATAAACATTTATCATGATATAAGGAAATAAATAATAACTTTATTATTGCCTCTAGGGCATATTTCCTTCAGTCTCCCACTTGCACTAGAGTCAATAATCTAGTTCACATCGCCATGTGATTTAACATCAATAGTTCACATCACCATGTGATTAACACCCATAGTTCATATCGACATGTGACCAACACCCAAAGGGTTTACTAGAGTCAATAATCTAGTTCACATCGCTATGTGATTAACACCCAAAGATTACTGAGGTGTGATCATGTTTTGTTTGTGAGAGAAGTTTAGTCAACGGGTTTGCCACATTCAGGTCCGTAAGTATTTTGCAAATTTCTATGTCAACAATGCTCTGCATGGAGCTACTCTAGCTAATTGCTCCCACTTTCAATATGTATGCAGATTGAGACTTAGAGTCATCTGGATCAGTGTCAAAACTTGCATCGACATAACCCTTTACGACGAACCTTTTGTCACCTCCATAATCGAGAAACATATCCTTATTCCACTAAGGATAATTTTGACCAATGTCCAGTGATCTACTCCTAGATCACTATTGTACTTCCTTGCCAAAAACAGTGTAGGGTATACAATAGATCTGGTACACAGCATGGCATACTTTATAGAACCTATGGCTGAGGCATAGGGAATGACTTTCATTCTCTTTCTATCTTCTGCCGTGGTCGGGCTTTGAGTCTTACTCAATTTCACACCTTGTAACACAGGCAAGAACTCTTTCTTTGACTGTTCCATTTTGAGCTACTTCAAAATCTTGTCAAGGTATGTACTCATGAAAAAAAACTCATCAAGTGTTTTGATCTATCTCTATAGATCTTGATGCTTAATATGTAAGCAGCTTCACTGATGTCTTTCTTTGAAAAACTCCTTTCAAACATTCCTTTATGCTTTGCAGAATAATTCTACATTATTTCCGATAACAATATGTCTTTCACATATACTTATTAGAAATGCTGTAGTGCTCCCACTCACTTTGTTGTAAATACATGAAGCCTGTATAAAACTATATGCTTTGATCAACTTATCAAAGCATATATTCCAACTCCAAGATGCTTGCACCAGTCCATAGATGGATTGCTGGAGCTTGCATATTTTGTTAGTACCTTTAGGATTGACAAAACCTTCTGGTTGCATCATATACAACTCTTCTTTAATAAATCCATTAAGGAATGCAGTTTTGTTTATCCATTTGCCAGATTTCATAAAATGCGGCAATTGCTAACATGATTCGGACAGCCTTAAGCATAGATATGAGTGAGAAACTCTCATCGTAGTCAACACCTTGAACTTGTCAAAAACCTTTTTGCGACAATTCTAGCTTTGTAGATAGTAACACTACTATCAGCGTCCGTCTTCCTCTTGAAGATCCATTTAATCTCAATGTCTCGCCGATCATTGGGCAAGTCAATCAAAGTCCATACTTTGTTCTCATACATGGATCTCATCTCAGATTTCATGGCATCAAGCCATTTCGCGGAATCTGGGCTCATCATCGCTTCCTCATAGTTCGTAGGCTCGTCATGGTTAAGTAACATGACCTCCAGAACAAGATTATCGTACCACTCTGGTGCAGATCTCACTCTGGTTTATGTACGAGGTACGGTAGTAACTTGATCTGAAGTTACATGATCATCATCATTAGCTTCCTCACTAATCGGTGTAGTAGTCACAGGAACAGATTTTTGTGATGAACTACTTTCCAATAAAGGAGCAGGTACAGTTACCTCATCAAGTTCTACTTTCCTCCCACTTACTTCTTTCGAGAAAAACTCATTTTTCTAGAAAGGATCCATTCAAAGCAACGAATATATTGCCTTTGGATCTGTGATAGAAGGTGTACCCATTTTTTTGGGGTATCCTATGAAGACGCACTTCTCTGATTTGGGTTAGAGCTTATCAAGTTGAAACTTTTTCACATAAACATTGCAACCTCAAACTTTAAGAAACGATAGCTTAGGTTTCTTGCCAAACCATAGTTCATACGGTGTCATCTCAACGGATTTAGATGATGCCCTATTTAACTTGAATGTAGCTGTCTCTAATGCATAACCTTAAAACTATAGTGGTAATTGGTAAGATACATCATAGATCGCACCATATCTAATAAAGCACGGTTACGACGTTCGGACACACCATTACACTGTGGTGTTCCAGGTGGCGTGGGTAGTGAAACTATTTCACATTGTTTTAACTGAAGGCCAAACTCGTAACTCAAATATTTTACTTCTGCGATCATATTGTAGAAACTTTTATTTTGTTACGATGATTCTCCACTTCACTCTGAAATTCTTTGAACTTTTCAAATGTTTCAGACTTGTGTTTCATCAAGTAGATATACTCATATTTGCTCAAATCATCTGTAAAGGTCAGAAAATAACGATACCCGCCGCGAGCCTCAACACTCATTGGACTGCATACATCAGTATGTATTATTTCCAATCAAGTTTGTTGCTCGCTTCATTGTTCCGGAGAACGGAGTCTTAGTCATCTTGCCCATGAGGCATGGTTCGCAAGCATCAACTGATTCATAATCAAGTGATTCCAAAAGCCCATCAGTATGGATTTTCTTCATGCGCTTTACAGCAATATGACCTAAACGGCAGTGCCATAAATAAGTTGTACTATCATTATTAACTTCGCATCTTTTGGCTTCAATATTATGAAAATGTGTATCACCACGATCGAGATCCAACAAACCATTTTTATTGGGTGTATGACCATAAAGGTTTTATTCATGTAAACAGAACAACAATTATTCTCTAATTTACATGAATAACCGTATTGCAATAAACATGATTCAATCATATTTATTTCTAACACAAACACCAAATAACATTTATTTAGGTTCAACACTAATCCCAAAAGTATAGGGAGTGTGCGATGATGATCATATCAATCTTGAAACCACTTCCAACACACATCGTCACTTCACCCTTAACTAGTCTCTGTTTATTTTGCAACTCCCATTTCGAGTTACTACTCTTAGAAACTGAACCAGTATCAAATACTGAGGGGTTGCTATAAACACTAGTAAAGTACACATCAATAACATGTATATCAAATATAGCTTTGTTCACTTTGCCATCCTTCTTATCCACCAAATACTTGGGGTGGTTCCGCTTCTAGTGACCAGTCCCTTTGCAGTAGAAACACTTAGTCTTAGGCTTAGGTCCAGACTTGAGCTTCTTCACTTGAGCAGCAACTTGCTTGTCGTTCTTCTTGAAGTTCCTTTTCTTTCCCTTTGCCCTTTTCTTGAAACTAGTGGTCTTGTTAACCATCAACACTTGATGTTTTTTTCTTGATTTCTACCTTCGTCGATTTCAGCGTCACGAAGAGCTTGGGAATCGTTTACGTTATCCCTTGCATATCATAGTTCATCATGAAGTTCTACTAACTTGGTGATGGTGACTAGAGAATTCTGGCAATCACTATTTTATCTGGAAGATTAACTCCCACTTGATTCAAGCGATTGTAGTACCCAGACAATCTGAGCACATGCTCACTGCTTGAGCTATTCTCCTCCATCTTTTAGCTATAGAACTTGTTGGAGACTTCATATCTCTCAACTCGGGTATTTGCTTGAAATATTAACTTCAACTCCTGGAACATCTCATATGGTCCATGACGTTCAAAATGTCTTTGAAGTCCCGATTCTAAGCCGTTTAAGCATGGTGCACTAAACTATCAAGTAGTCATCATATTGAGCTAGCCAAATATTCATAACATCTGCATCTGCTCCTGCAATAGGTTTGTCACCTAGCGGTGCATCAAATACATAATTCTTCTGTGCAGCAATGAGGATAAACCTCAGATCACGGATCCAATCCGCATCATTGCTACTAACATTTTTCAACTTAGTTTTCTCTAGGAACATATCAAAAATAAAACGGAGGAGCTAAACGCGAGCTATTGATCTACAACATAGATATGCTAATACTACCAGGACTAAGTTCATGATAAATTAAAGTTCAATTAATCATATTACTTAAGAACTCTCACTTAGATAGACGTCCCTCTAATCATCTAAGTGATCACGTGATCCAAATCAACTAAACCATAACCGATCATCACGTGAAATGGAGTAGTTTTCAGTGGTGAACATCAATATGTTGATCATATCTACTATATGATTCACGCTCGACCTTTCGGTCTCATTGTTTTGAGGCCATATCTGCATATGCTAGGCTCGTCAAGTTTAACCTGAGTATTCTGCGTGTGCAAAATTGGCTTGCACCCGTTGTAGATGGACGTAGAGCTTATCACACCCGATCATCACATGGTGTCTGGGCACGACGAACTTTGGCAACGGTGCATACTCAGGGAGAACACTTTTATCTTGAAATTTAGTGAGAGATCATCTTATAATGCTACCGTCAATCAAAGCAAGATAAGATGCATAAAAGATAAACATCACATGCAATCAATATAAGTGATATGATATGGCCATCATCATCTTGTGCTTGTGATCTCCATCTCCGAAGCACCGCCATGATCACCATCGTCACCGGCACGACACCTTGATCTCCATCGTAGCATCGTTGTCGTCTCGCCAATCTTATGCTTCCATGACTATCGCTACCGCTTAGTGATAAAGTAAAGCATTACAGCGCAATTGCATTGCATACAATAAAGCGACAACCATATGGCTCCTGCCAGTTGCCGATAACTGGGTTACAAAACATGATCATCTCATACAATAAAATTTAGCATCATGTCTTGACCATATCACATCACAACATGCCCTGCAAAAACAAGTTAGACGTCCTCTACTTTGTTGTTGCAAGTTTTACGTGGCTGCTACGGGCTTAAGCAAGAACCGTTCTTACCTACGCATCAAAACCACAACGATAGTTTGTCAAGTTGGTGCTGTTTTAACCTTCGCAAGGACCGGGCGTAGCCACACTTGGTTCAACTAAAGTTGGAGAAACTGACACCCGCCAACCACTTGTGTGCAAAGCACGTCGGTAGAACCAGTCTCGCGTAAGCGTACGTGTAATGTCGGTCCGGGCCGCTTCATCCAACAATACCGCCGAACCAAAGTATGACATGCTGGTAAGCAGTATGACTTATATCGCCCACAACTCACTTGTGTTCTACTCGTGCACAACATCAACGCATAAAACCTAGCTCTGATACCATTGTTGGGGAACGTAGTAATTTCAAAAAAATTCCTACGCACACGCAAGATCATGGTGATGCATAGCAACAAGAGGGGAGAGTGTTGTCTATGTACCCTCGTAGACCGTTCGCGGAAGCGTTATATCAACGCGGTTTATGTAGTCGTACGTCTTCACGTCCGACCGATCCAAGTACCGAAAGCACGGTACCTCCGAGTTCTGCACACGTTCGGCTCGGTGACGTCCTCGCCTTCTCAATCCAGCAAGAGGGGCGAAGTAGTAGATGAGTTCCAGCAGCACGACGGCGTGGTGACGGTGTTGGTGAAGAACAATCTCCGCAGGGCTTCGCCTAAGCACTACGAAAACTATGACGGAGGATAAACTAGAGGGGACGGGGTTGCCGGCACACGGCTTGGTGTTTCTTGATGTCTCTTTGGTGCTAGCCCTACCCCTCTATTTATATGTTGAGCCCTGGGGTCGAAACTTGGAGTAAAAGCCTCCTCAAAGTCGGTTTCACTCGAAAGGCAAGAGTCCTTCTCGGACTCCACGGCTAGACGCCAGGGTTCCCGGCGTCTACCCCCTAGACGCCAGGGTTCCCGGCGTCTACCCCCTAGACGCCAGGGTTCCTGGCGTCTAGCCTCTGGTCTCCGCAAAACTTCCTTTTGCACTTTCCAAAAGCCTCGTGGGCTTTCCCCTTTGGCCCAGATAAAGTGTTCTCGTGCCCAAACATTTCGGGAAACATCCGAAACCCCTTCCGGTGAATTCCGGAACCCTTTCGGAGATCAAACACTACTATCCCATATATCAAACTTTATCTCCGGACCATTCCGGAGTTCCTCGCCATGTCCGTGATCTCATCCCGGACTCCGAACAACATTCGGTCATCAACATACATAACTCATATAGTACTATATCATCAACGAACGTTAAGCGTGCGGACCCTACGGGTTCGAGAACTATGTAGACATGACCGAGACACCCCTCTGGTCAATAACCAATAGCGAGACCTGGATGCCCATATTGGCTCCTACATATTCTACGAAGATCTTTATCGGTCAGACCACATAACAACACACGTTGTTCCCTTTGTCATCGGTATGTTATTTGCCCGAGATTCGATCGTCGGTATCTCAATACCTAGTTCAATCTCGTTACCGGCAAGTCTCTTTACTCGTTCCGTAATACATCATCCCGCAACTAACTTATTAGTTGCAATGCTTGCAAGGCTTATAGTGATGTGCATTACCGAGTGGGCCCAGAGATACCTCTCCAACAATCGGAGTGACAAATCTTAATCTCGAAATACGCCAACCCAACAAGTACCTTTGGAGACACCTATAGAGCACCTTTATAATCACCCAGTTACGTTGTGACGTTTGGTGGCACACAAAGTGTTCCTCCGGTAAACGGGAGTTGCATAATCTCATAGTCATAGGAACATGTATAAGTCATGAAGAAAGCAATAACAACAAACTAAACGATCAAGTGCTAAGCTAACGGAATGGGTCAGGTCAATCACATCATTCTCCTAATGATGTGATCCCGTTAATCAAATGACAACTTATGTCTATGGTTAGGAAACATAACCATCTTTGATCAACGAGCTAGTCAAGTAGAGGCATACTAGTGACACTCTGTTTGTCTATGTATTCACACATGTATTATGTTTCCGGTTAATACAATTCTAGCATGAATAATAAACATTTATCATGATATAAGGAAATAAATAATAACTTTATTATTGCCTCTAGGGCATATTTCCTTCAGTTTGTAGGCACGGTTCCATGAAATGTGGTAGTTTTTTGTTAAATACTCATAGAGGACGCGCGTGGGGCTGCAGGAGTGCGCGCAAGCGAGACTGCAACCAGGGGTGCACGCGGCTGTGGTGCAGGAGGCCGGCCCAGCTCGCGGCCATGGCGCACGGTGGCGTTGGCTCGAGGGGGAAAGGGGCTAGGCGGCATGGGCGCCTCCTCCTCCTATGCTTGGTGCATGCCATGGATGCCAGAGATTTATGAGGTCGACGAATAGAATCCAGAGAGCCTCAATCGCTGGCGCCCTTGTCATCTTCTCGGCCTCCTAGTGACCCGCCGTTGCACCCTGCTCTCCTCCAGCGTGCCTCCTCTTTCTTTATTTCTTCGTTTTTTCCTTTGTTTTCATCACTTTTCTCGCTTTCATTCTTTTGAATTGGTCTCTTCGGTTTTTCATTCTTTTGTTTTTGTTTTCTTTGTTTTCTTTTTGGGTTTCTTTGCTTTTCTTTAGTTTTTGTTGATTTTCATCGGTTCCTTTTTGTTCAATACATCTTTTTTTCAGTACAGATTCAACATTTTTATACATGATTAACATTTTTGAAATTTTTTATACACATAGTACGTTTTTGGTATATATCTAATGTATTTTTCAAATACACATTTAATTATTTTTCAATACATGGTCAACATTTTTTGTATACACACTTAACTTTTTTCAAATGTTTTATTAACATCTTTGAAGTACAAGATTAACATTTTTAATACATATTTAACATTTTTCAAATGCTTGACTAAATTTTTTTAACACATGGTCAACATTTTTTGTAAACACATTTAACATTTTTCAAATACTTGATTTTTTTAGACAATTTCAAATAGTTGATTAACAGGTGCATTTGGGCTCGGTTAAAAGAGCCGATGGCCCATTCACGCGGTGGCCCAGCTAGCCCGAACCCCCCACCTCCGGCGCGTCGCGCACCCGCAGACGCAGCAAGCACTCCCCCTGTTATCCAAGAAGCACACTTTTCCGGCGCCCCAAGGTCGACGGCCGCCTCCGCCCGCCCGCTCGCCGTCGCGACTCCTTCCTCCCCATGCGGCGTCCTCGGGCGATTTGATGACCATAGCATGTGGTTTCTCTCGCTTCCTCAGCACGCGCGTGCATTCCTCCACAAATCGCGTCCTCAGCCTCTGGTTCGCCTCCTGTCCCTGCTCGTCCTCCTCCGCCTCCGCCTCGGAGCCGCCGGAGATAGCCGCGGCCCCGGAGACCGTCAGGGAAGGGCGGGCGGAGATATTCGCGGACAAGTCCAATTCGGTCTTCTTCAACAAGGCTCAGGTTTCGCCTCCTTTGCTTCTTGTCTACGTGTGCTGCAGATTTGATTTTCTTTTGTCAGGCTGATGCCATTGCTGCTTCACCTGATGGTTGCACGAACAGTAGTGCAGTCGTTCCTTCTGGAAAATAATAGTAGTGGTCATCTGTTTGATGATTTCGGTTCATTTCGTTAGAACTGCAAGAATTACAGACTAAACAAGTTGCTATATACTGCTAGAACCCATGGCTGCTGCAGCTTCACTGTCAAACAGTATCATCACAACTCACAAAAGAACAATCTACTGTGGTTACTATCCAATATTTCCTCTGGAAATTCGGATTTTCGTCTGATGGTAGCTTTAGAAATATGTTCAAGTTGTTTGTACTTATGAATTCGATTCTCACCAGGTTAACAACAGAGACCTTTCCATTGCTGTTTTGAGATGGTTTATTTCGAAAAGACAGGAAGAGCATGATACCCAATTAAAAGGTACTCTTTGGACACAATTCGCACTGCTAGTTTACAAACCTTTTTCCGTTTAAAAGGTGCACCAATGCTTGAGCGATTTCTGTGATGCAGCAGGCAGGCGTGCTGAAATACCGCCGGAGCAGCATGCCGATGGATTGGACCCTGCTACCACAGGATCTGAAGACACTGCATTGAGAGAGGAATCGAGCCTTAAAGCACCTAAAGTTCTTGAGGTGCATTTATGAAGTCCTGTTGTTTAATAATGATCAGTTCAAGCTGTGATGTGCTATGATATAGTATATTTCTTCTGGAAGTTCTCCCATTTTTAAATTATGTACATAACCTTAGTACGGCAGTAGTATTTGCATAAACAATGCCTATCTTTTCACTTCAGATCCTTCTTGTCATGAATTTTGTAGGCTTTGGCTGCATCAGGGTTAAGAGCTATCCGATATGCACTTGAGGTGGATGGAATTGGGGAAGTTATAGCTCTTGACAATAATGAAGGTACATTCTGATATTTCTGTCAGAATGTTTCAGATGAATTTTCAGAAATCTTTTGGTTGCGAAGTATATTTTGAGTCCTTGGAAATAACACCCTATTTTATGTCTGATGATGCTAAACATTTGTTTGATTAACTGCAGTTGCTATAGAATCCTGTAAGAGAAATATCTATCACAATGGCATTCTTGCATCTTCGAAGGTGGTGCCACATCTTGCTGACGCTCGCATTTACATGCTCACTCACCCTAAAGAATTTGATGTGGTATGGCTTTACTACTTTACTTTAATAGAAATGTAACTCTCGAATCATTTGTTATGTATCAGTTTGAGTGCCGAGGAAAATTAAATGGCAGTTACACATTTTTGGACAAGTAGCTATTGTATTTGCTATATTACTTCATATTTGTGTTCCTGACTGAGTAGAAAATCAAATCAAGCAGATATAAATTATGTTTCTATATATAAGCTGGCAAATTCAGAACTCAGTGTCGTAGAATTTAGTATTGCCTAATATTTTTGCATATCACGCTGCAATGCTACATCCTACAAAAGTAAGAAACAAAAACATATAGCCGACACGATTACTCGTGCGAATCTGTTTCTAGACACTTGCAGCGTGTCAATACTGTAATACCTTATGTCTTGCATAGAAATCAAACACTTGGTGTTCCAAGTTTTTTTTATTTACTTTCTTACATATAGGAAATAGTGGCACAGCGCACTCACATCATTGCTGTAATATGGCTATTCCTCTGTTTATAAATATTAAGTTTGTGAATTTTGGTATGTATGGTATCCATACACATAAAATTTAATTATTATGTTTTGCAACAATGCTGTGGACAATGGGCCTGGCAGTAAGAGTATCATGGCGGCGGCAGCAACTACATGTGCGGCAAGAACGGCCAGTGTGTCCAGCACTCCACGACAGTCCGGTATCCAGCAAAAATCAGGAAGTTGAATCTGTAATCAGTTGGGAAGTATATTAGAGATTGAGTCAGTTAGTAGAAGTATAGTATGTATCCCAGTGAGCTTAGTCGGTAATTGGTTCAGACAGCCCTTTATATAGATGTTATTCTTATCCCCATTCTAGTATCTCATCTTTTCACGCTGGGCCGTCCTGGCCATCTTCTCCGCGCAATAGCTTCACACTACCAAAGAAGTCTAAAAGGACAGTGTTATGAATGTACTTTCGGTGAATGATGACTGGTCTATTTGTCACCTTTCCATGCAACTAGCATAGATATTTCTGTATGTTGTCAAAGTTAGGGAATTTTGATTGCACACATGCGAGGGTGACACATTGACCAAGGGAACTACTTCTTTGCAGTGAATTGTTAAAATCATATCATATCCTCTTCTTTTGTTTCCATCTGCACGTGGTCACTTTTCCTCGCGTTTGAGGATAATATGCATCCATATCATGCTGTATTGATGTCCTATGTACTTGCTGAATCAGGTTGATCTTGATCCTTATGGATCACCAGCTGCATTCCTTGATTCAGCAGTTCAATGTGTTGCAGATGGTGGTATCTTGATGTGCTCAGCTACAGACATGGCAGTGCTTGCTGGGGGCAATGCAGAAGTTTGTTTTTCCAAGTGAGTTTAATATTCGATTATCAATCATCAACTGCATGACTACATCATTTAATTCTACCATAACAGTTATCTATACCTGCAGATATGGTTCTTATCCAGTAAGAGGCAAATACCGCCATGAGATGGCCTTGAGAATTCTTCTTGCCTGCATCGAGGTTAGATCTGAGAGTCTCTTCTATTCACAGTCATTATGACGATCCATCAATTCATTTTCCTTGTTTTGCTTGCAGTCACATGCTATCCGCCACAAGCGCTATATAGTTCCTGTCATATCAGTGCACATGGATTTCTACATTAGGGTTTTTGTGCGAATCTTCACGTTGTCTCCTGCCTCTGCCTCTCCTTGGTGTTTGTAATATGGTTTCCCACAAATTGATCTTACCAATGTGCCTCTTTCACTGTGCAGGTCGGCTAGCACGGTGAAAAGCTCACCTCTCAAATTTTCACATGTATATCAATGTGTTGGTTGCAATTCATTTCACTTACAAAATGTTGGAAGAATAAACTCAAAGGTAGACTCTACTCCTCTTTTCTTGTTCCATTGTTTTGCATGGCATGCTTATGAATATGATCCTCTGATCCAGGATAAGAGGAATATTCCTCTACCAAATTTTTGCCCTACTGTGCCTCAAGAGTGTTCTGAGTGTGGCGGTAAATTTGTTATGGGGGGGCCTATATGGAGTGATCCAATACATGACAGGGATTGGGCTGCTTCCATTTTATCAAATATCCGAGCAACAAGTGGTTTATATCAAGCTTATGCAAAAATTTCAGCTATACTAACGTCAGTATCAGAGGTACTATTTTGGTTTGTCTTCTCTTTTGGTTATGCTTATGTTGACTGCTGATTATTATGTTAGAGGAAATGAAACATGAACAGGACGAAAAGTGTACAGATTAGTGAATTTTAATGCTTTTAATACAGAATTGTTTAAGAAAGAAGCTGATAGGATAGAAGCTATTCGCGGATGTGCATATATTCTGATTCATTACTTGAATGGTATATGTACAAGTGTCACGTTGGCAGCATAGGCAAATGGGCATCCAAATATATTTGCACTTAAATCACTTTGTATGGTTATTTTTGGTGTCAGGCTCGGGTTTTGTGTAGTAAAATAACCTCGTATCTCTGTAAGGCGAAGTCACTAACAAAAAGAAAAAAGAAGAATAGTACTGAATAAATTCTTGATTTTGTTGATAGCGAAAATGAACTTTCCGTTAGACTAAAAGTCCAGCAGAATGGCTGCCCACTGGTTGAGTATCAGTATTCGTTCCAGTGCACTGATGCGTTAACTGGAGGAGGTCTACGCGTGCTACATGGTTACACACTCCGCAACAGAAACTCATCTGGAGACAGTTAATGGCAGTGTCCAGCATTATCCTTGCTTTTTCGAGTATAACTTTTAACCCTTGGTTTACACACTCCTCCAATTGAAGTGATATAGACTTGCTTGCATCTGATTCTAGGAAGGTGTTAAACATTCCCAGACCAAAAGGTAGCGACAAATCTTTATGTAAATGGCCTGCCTGATATGCATTCTGGAAACCCATTGGATGCCCTGTGTTGTGTGTAACATCCCAGATATCTCCCCTACCTGGTGAAAGCTACCACACTATCTGATTACCACCGAGTCTAGACATGTTGAGAACGATGAACTGCGTGATTGATTAATTGAGTCATATGGATGTTATCTGTTATAATTCTAAATTGTCTGCCGTGGATGTCCCCATAAACACAGGAGGCTTTGCCAAAATTTGAGTATTTCGTAGAGTTGGTGGTAATCAGATAGTGTGTTAACATCGCCAGGTAGGGGAGATATCTGGGATATTAAACTGTGCTCAGAATCTGCAAAAAACCCAAGAATGTCAGAATCTGCACTTGCACCAGAACAATGCCATTCCTGACAACAATCTGTCTACCACGATATGTATCTGGTAGGAAAGAACATCAACCTTCACTCTCAGCAGCTGGTATCCTTCATGGCACACTAACTTTATTTCTGGCAATTTGGAATACCATTTCCACCAATCAGGTTAGCTCTTCTTGGGAGCCATAACCTCTAGTTCTTAGACATGATGTTATGCTAAAATAAATGGCCCGATTTGAAATAGCATGCATTAAAACAAAGAATCTCTGAATCGAACATACATTGAGATGTTAACATTCTGTTGTTTATATTGGATCCATAAATCACAAGGGATTTTCTTGTGCAGGAATTGCCCAATGCACCTTTATTCGTCAGTCTTCACAGTATATGTGCAACATTGAAGTGCACCAATCCAACCATGGTTATGTTTCATTCGGCTATAAGAAATGCTGGCTATCAAATATCAGGTAGCCATGCGGATCCGCTAGCTCTGAAAACAGATGCACCAATGTCTGTAATTTGGGACATCATGCGATGTTGGGTATGATAGAAATCTCAGATTTTCTTGGTTAATCAGAGTATCAGACACAGCAGACTTTTCATTAATTGGCTTCCTGTGCCTGCAGGTCAAGCTTCACCCGGTAAAATCTCAACCTGAGAATCTTCCAGGTAGCAGGATACTTTCCCAAGAGCCTCAATTGCAGGTATGGATCATAAAACACAGCTTAGTATCCTTTTATGAACAATGCATGAGAAGTAAAATGTTTCTATGCAAAAGTGAGTTACATATGCTTGCAAATTTTTGCTTATTTTAAGCATGAGTTTTTACTTTATGGTCTTGTGATCAGACATCAGAAGCTTGTGTTTGTTTCTTGTATTAATCTGACAGAACTATGTGAAGCTAACCATGAGTGACTTGGACACAGTACTAATATTCCACTCTTGTTAAGCTTGAGCTGAGCTAAGGGCTCTTCTCATTAACGGCGCTCTGTTTCCCTAATGTTTTAATCGTTGCCTGAATGTTATGTTTAAGTGAAAGCAAACCATTCCTTGTACCATTGGTGTTTGGTTTTATGTATCTCTGTTATTCCTGACGGGTTGGCCTCATGATTTTCTGAGCAACACGATCCAGACTAGCTGGTAGGAGCTAGGGCCCTACCGGATCTAGGGCGTAGGTTGTAGGGGAAGGAGGGGAAAGGGCGAGGGCTGGTGCGCGGCGGCCGGCGGCGTGGCGCCGTCCTTGCGACGGGAGCAGCGGCGGCGAAAGCAGGAGGCGTCTAGGGTTTAGGTCTCCCAGCTCCCTAAGGGAAGCCGAGCAAATATTGATTGCTTCTTGCTTGATTAGATTGATACATCTCCTCTCCTTATATAGAGAGGTTTACTTGACTCCTAAGCAAACGATCCTAATACGATAAGATAATTGGGCTAAGCCCCTAATTAAGATACTTGGGCCATAACCCACTGGGCTAAGCCCCTATGCCGGTCATAACACTTCTCCCCGCCTGCACAAATAGCTTGTCCTCGAGCTGTAAGGTGGGGAAGCGCTTGCTGAACTCCTCGAGGTGATCAACCAGCGTCAAACACCTTCGCGACAGCTGGGGCGGCAAGGTCGGCGGCGACGGGTCCTCCGGAATGTAGTCTGCAACCTCCAGGTAGAAGAGTCGCGGGCAGGCGTGGCCGGGCGTGTAGGGCTCGTCGCAGTTGAAGCACAACCCTTGGCGGCGACGCTCGAGTAGCTCGGCCGAGGTGAGCCGGCGAAACGGGCGAGCCGCGGTCGCGGCGAGGGGTGCCGCGAAAGACTGAGCAGGCTGACCCTGAGCGGGATCTGGCCAGGGTAGCGACCCAGTGGCCTGGGACGGTGACTCCTGCTGGACGGCCACCGCGCGGCGCTCGAACGCGCGGGCATAGTACATGGCCGTCTGGATATCCTGGGGTCCCCGAAGCTCCACGTCCACGCGGATGTGATCCGGAAGTCCACCGACAAAGAGGTCGGCCCGCTGCTGCGCCGTCACACCTGACGTGTGGCATGCCAGGGCCTGGAAACGGTCGGCGAAGTCCTGAACCGTGGAGGTGAAGGGAAGGCGGCCTAGCTCCGCCAGGCGGCTCCCGCGGATTGGGGGCCCAAAACGAAGGAGGCAGAGCTCGCGGAAGCGCTCCCAAGGGGGAATGCTGCCCTTGTCCTGCTCGAGGGCGTAGTACCAGGTCTGTGCCGCGCCGCGGAGGTGGTAAGAGGCGAGCCAGGTGCGCTTCGAGGCGAGGGTGTGCTGCCCGCGAAAGAACTGGTTGAGCCAGTTGAGGGGGTCCTCCATGCCGTCATAGGTGGCGAAGTCGATCTTGGCGAACCGCGGCGGCGTCTGGGTCGGAGCGCCGTGTCGAGCTGGCTCGGAGGTGCGGAGCAGCGAGGCGGGTGGCGCCTGGTCGGAGTACTCCGGGTAAGGACCCGCGGAGCTGGATGGCCCGCCGAACTACGAAAACGGGGTCGGCTGCTCCGGAGCTGTGGTGTAGACCGGCGATGGCGAAGACCCAGCCGCCCAAGCTGGTAGTGGCGACGGGGAGGCCGAAAACCGGACCTCATGTATCAAAAGGCCGGCCAGCGAGGACGCCCCTGAGCTGGGCAGAGGTAGCGCCGGTGGTTGCAGCGTCGGCTGTGGAGGGTGGGCGGGTGCGTCGGTTGCCACGGGGGAAGGCGGCTGCAGATGCCATAGGGGAGCCGTAGCTGGCAACGGCGGCAGATGCCACAGAGGAGCCGCGGCTGGAGTGGTCTCGCCGGGGTGCCCTGCCTGGAACGGCAAGTAGCGGCAGCCTGGTGCAGGCCGGCGCGCCCTGGGCCGGCCACGGCAGCGCAGGGGGACCCGCCTGGAACGGTAACAGCGGCTGCCCGCTGTAGGTAGGCGCGCCCTGGGACGGCCACGGCAGCGCGGGGGAGCCTGCCTGGAACGGCAGCAGCGGCTGCCCGCTGTAGGTAGGCGCGCCCTGGGACGGCCATGGCAGCGTGGGGTGACCGTAGGCGGCGATCGGCGCAGCCGGCGGAGGTGCGTACGGCCCAACCATATGCTGGTGGTACTGGTTGAGGTGGAGCCCTTGGACGGCCATCATGAGATCCCGCAGCGTGCTGGTCATCTGTTCCGGCGTGAAGACGGCGGTCGTCGGCGGCGCGGACGTGATGGGTGCCGGCGGCGGTGAGGAGCCCGCGGTGGTGACCGGGCCCGACAGCGTGTAGGCCCCGGCGGTGGTCATCGGGGCGGACGTCATCGGCGCGGTGGTGGAGGCGGGCAGCGGCGGCGACGGTGTTGACGAAGACATGATCGGACCCAAGTCTCTGGATACCAAATTGGTAGGAGCTAGGAATCTAGGGCGTAGGTTGTAGGGGAAGGAGGGGGAAGGGCGAGGGCTGGTGCGCGGCGGCCGGCGGCGTGGCGCCGTCCTTGCGACGGGAGCAGCGGCGGCGAAAGCAGGAGGCATCTAGGGTTTAGGTCTCCCGGCTCCCTAAGAGAAGCCGAGCAAATATTGATTGCTTCTTGCTTGATTAGATTGATATATCTCCTCTCCTTATATAGAGAGGTTTACTTGACTCCTAAACAAACGATCCTAATACGATAAGATAATTGGGCTAAGCCCCTAATTAAGATACTTGGGCCATAACCCACTGGGCTAAGCCCCTATGCCGGTCATAACACTAGCACTAGTCAAGCTCTCTGCTGGGATTTCAATTGGTACAAGTAACCAGAAGTGATCAATTTTTACTGTGTCCTAGCTCTCTCCTAGTAGAACCCTGTCTATTTTGCTGATTTTAAATGTATCTGGATACTTTGGTCAAAGTTATAGAAACCCGGCTGAAATCTCGGAAACCATCTGTAGAGAGACCTCAAATTATTGTGCACAGAGACCTAATACTGACCTGATGTTGCGCTAACTGGAAGCATACAAACTATTGCATTTTTGTATTGGTTTAGAAGGATCAATTATTGCCCTGTTTTGCACACCAGTCACAATTTGGCCACCACTTTGTTCATTCCATATATTAAGGTAGGTGTTTTCCTTCGCCGACATATATTCCCTGACTTCCCGTGTAGTGATTATTCCAGAAATATGCTTATCTGTGGACATAAGTAAGTTATATAAACTAAGCAATTATACAATTCGACCTTTCATACTTCTGAAGCCTCTGTTATTCCATTCAGTATTCCAGTTGATTTCATTGATTACTTTTCCTATATCTAATTTTTGTCCCCTTTTTTTTACTGGTTTGACAACTACCAGGCATCGTTCTCTCAAGCAACTGGGGGTTTAGTTGCACGGAAGAGCCCAAGATTTCTACCTAACCCTGAAAAACACTGGGGTCCTAAGATGAAGGCCGGTAGACCACTTAAGATACTTCCCATTGACAAATTGTAATTTCTTTTCACCGTCGACACACTTGAAGCCGGACATTCTTTTTATTCTGAAATTGAACATATAGAAAGTTCTGAAAAATATAATCTACAGCCGTGTCCACGTTTGCTCCCCGGTGCGGCAAGTTTCTGCTGATCCCAGAATGTGAACCTTAACCACCTAGCTGAACCAGAGGCCCATGAAGAGGTTGGTCGAATGGGTCATGATCCATCACAATAACTAATAATGCCTTATCAGTAAGTATGACATTGTTCTTGGCTCTCCTTCGAGCTCATTCTGCTGGGTTTTCCTGTCAAGTGAATGAATGACCAGCCATCTATGCCGCACACTAGTGAGAGCACAAATATGGTATAATGCAAGGAAACACCGTGGCAAAGAGGAGGAAGTAGCAAATGTAAAGTACAAGCGGTGTTGGTTAATTCACGAAAGGGTTAATGCTCTCACCATTGTCTACTCTTCAAATACTCTCTTCGTTTCTTTTTACTCTGCATATAAGTTTTCTCTCAAGTCAAACTTCAGGACAACTGACCAAAATTATAGGAAAAACTATCAACATTAATCATATCAAATAAATGTCATAAAATTATCTTTTATATTGTATATCTTTAATATTATAGATGTTGATATTGTTAAGTATAACTTTGGTCAAACTTTATGAAGTATGTATTCCTACAAATAAGCTTTGCTAGGCGAAGGGGGAGAATATCATATGAAAACCAACATTCAATGAAAACTTTGTGGAAACCATATTTTAAAATTCCAAAAAAAGTCTGAAAAAAATACGGGATGTTCAGAGGATGATGTTTTATTGCCGCGCAAAAATTCAAGTTGAAATACATTGCGAGATATGAGCTATAAAAAAGACAATTTCAGCCCTTGATAGTGAGATTACTGTTCAGCACTATTCAACGCCGATTTTGTCTTTTTTATAGCTCATATCTCGTAATGTCTATCAATTTGATTTTTTGTGTGGCAATAAAACATCATCCTCTTAACATCCCGTATTTTTTAAAAAACTTTAAAACATCTTCATCTCGTGGTTTTCACCGGTTTTCATCGAATATTGGTTTCCGTATAATACTCTCCCAGGCGAAGGAAGAGAACCTCAACAACTATCCATTTGCCCGAGGAATTTGAGCACACAAGGAATTAGATAATTCCAACAAACCCCACACTTGCTTAGGAAGCATTGCCAAGTTAAAAGAGTGAAGATCTCGAAACCTTCCCCCATAAAAAAAAAGATCTCAAAACCTCATACCAGATTTATTGTTGGGAAAGCACAATTTTCACCACGCTCACCAATGCATTTTTCTTGCCGTGCCCGTCATCTCTCACTATAAGTTGTGACGTTAGATATAGCTCTGCAGACCTCTTTCAGCCAAAAAGAAGAGAAAAAAAATGAAACATGGGCAAAAGGTTTTTCCGCATTTCATTAATTAAGAAGAAGCTTTAAAAGTTAGAACACACGCCCGAGGGCGCCAAAATGGCCTTAAAAGAACTACTCTCGCGACATGCGTGCGTTGAAATGTTTCCCACTGGCGATGGCCCAGCGAGCAGCCTCTCGGCGGATTTTGGCGAGGATAGCCATCGGCGAAGCGTACACATTCTGGAGCACCCATGCCTTCCTCTCGTTTCAGATTTCCCATGACGTGAGTATCAAGAGGGACGCCAATGCTTTCCACGGGTGTCCATGGATGTGAATGGCGTCATTCTGATTTATTCAGCAATCTTTTTTTAGCAACATTTATTCAGCAATCAAAACAGAAGAAATGGTTTGGGCCTTATGGCCGAATAGGCTAAATACAATTTTAGGCCCATCAGATGGACTGGCCCCATGCGCAACTTCCTTCCTTGTCTCCGAACAGGCCCATCAGAACGCGCAAGAAGCATTTTAACAAGTCTTCTCCTTCCTCTCGCCCAATCTCCTCACCTGCCCCCGAGAAGAGAGAGAGAGAAAAGCAGCAAGACGCGAATCAGCGGCGGCGATGGCTCTCCCGGCGTCCGGCTCCACCCTCTCCCGCTTCCTCTCCTCCCGCCGCATCCAGCCCACGGACGTCACCGCCCTCGCCACCTGGGGCGTCTTCGCCGGCAGCGCCGCCATCTACCTCGTCCAGGTCCGTGTTAAAACTGTCAATTCACGATTACGCGTTTGATCGTATCCACCGCCCAGTACCCCGCTACTTTTGAACCTGGCTTCCTCTTGCACCCGTCGCTCGATCCGTAGATAGTCTGTCCTATGGGTGTTAGGGTTTGGTTTCTCTAGATCCGATCTTGCCATGCCTGCTTGCCTAGATCTGCGGCGTGATGGATCAGAAAGCAGGCTCGGCGATCCGAGCGGAGATGGTGTGATTTGGGGGGGGGGGGGGGGGGGGGGGGGTTACCAGAAGTTTTTTAGTACGTGGTAAAACTTGTTCTTTGGATATAATTAGTGCTCCATTCGTATGGTAGGATAGCATACGGTTAAGGAGAAGACCAAGTGATTTTGAGATGGCAACAGATTTATGTTTGCGAACCCGTGCGTTTAAGGTGTCTTCGTGATAGGAACTTTCTGCAATAAATGGACCATGTCTCAGGACAAATGCTGAATTAGCTAGTGTCACATCTACATCATTCTAACATGATATTTGACAACCAAGTTTAGCACAGCACAAGCTTCTACTCCCTCTGTTTCTAAATATAACTCTTTTTAGATATTCTAATATGGACTACATACGGAGCAAAATGAGTGAATCTACACTCTAAACTATGTCTATATACATCCGTATGTAGTTCATATTGAAATATCTACAAAGACTTACATTTAGGAACGGAGGGAGTACATGTTAGAACACTTGACACAGAGTAAGACAATGTGGATGCAACGTACAATTTCAGTTTAGCTACATTCTAAATTTCTAATGCATATAGTTCTAATTGTTCTATCTTGGTGTCATGAATTAACTTTCACTCCCTCTGATAGTTTCTGTGAGGCACCTTGATTTCTTTACCTTTAGTTTCACATAACTAAGATGTGTGTTGTGCGTGTTAGCTCCAGGAAGGTCTCAAACATGGTCAATATAGTTGCTTTTCTCTAAGAAGGCGCTTCTGTTGAATACATAGTCTGGTGTATTCCACTATTTCTGACTGTTATGAAAATTTGGAGCACGTACGTGTATTTTTTTCATATTGTTTTGTCTGCCCTCTCTGTTATGAACTCAGATACCTAAGTCTATACGTCCTATTCAGTGTATGTTTTACGGGCTATATGGCGAGCTTTAAAACCAAACAATCTGATTTCTTTTGGTTGAAACTGGTACCTTCTGCCTTTTGACGAATGGAACTTTATTTCCTCTCCTCTTGCCAAAAATCTAAGCATCCATTCTGCTATACTGAACATTCAATGATTGAGGCAACTTAAATGACTTGGCTTAGCTACTTTACGCACTGAGCGAGTCTGTCTGTCTGGTACACAAATTCTTCCTCGCATCTTTTGTCCCCTGTGATGTCTGGTCTTTTCTGTATTTGTGAAACCTGGAACTAAAATCATGATGAAGATCCATGGTGTGCCTATGTTGTTTGTGTTTACTCTATTTAAACCATTCTATAAGTTGCTTAATCAATTCCAAATACAGTATCTTGCATCTTCATTAACCCATCTCAAAGTCATAATTTTGCTGTTAGTCTGTTTTTTCTTCTGAATTTTCTTGTCATGACCATCGCACTATTAGTTTCAGTTTCTCGGTCTACATGATTCTGAAGATCCTTTTGATTTTCCTTTGCAGCCATTCGACTGGATCAAGAAGACCTTCTTTGAGAAGCCCGAGCCAGAGGCATGAGTGTCATACATTGCAACTTTTGATGCCTACATTTTCAGGACGATTCTCTGAGTTTGGATGACCCAGCCAATAATATACAAGACCCTCGTGTTCCCTTGTTTGATTTCCCATCCAGATGTAGGTTTCCTCTTGCGTTGCATGTAACCCTCACCATGGGAGGGGAATGATCATGTAAATTTTATTTGCCGTCACAGAGAAAAGAAACTGTGCTCGTGTTTATTTCTCCTCTCTTGCTACGGTCACCAAAGAGTGAGCTTTGTCTCAGAGCAGGAAACTCACGCTCTTGCATGGTGTTTTGTGTTCAGCCCGGTGTCATTTCTTGAACTAACTCACCGCGAACGTGAAGCGTATGGCAGTACCTCCACCTTGGCCCTTCCAAGATTCTAAGAAACTCGAGATTGAAATCACATGTAGAACTTGACACAACTATAACTACGTGCTCTCCTCTAAAAAGGGAAAAAGTTGAGAACGATGTGTACCAAATGTTAGCACATTTCTCTAGTGGTAGCCTGCACTCTTCAGCCAGAAACAGCAGCACTTTTGTAGTCTCAGTTACTCCTACAAAGGCGCACACGGGTAACGCACCGACTCGAGCCATATTTGGTGTGTAGAGTCATGTTCCCAAAAAAAAAACTCCCGCCGCGCCTACTTCAAAAAAAAAAAACTTCAACAAGTTTGTATATATCCATCTCAAGGAAAATCTACCTGCCCGATGTGCCGAACTGCCGATCGATGCTGGCCGTCCACACCCCATTGCTAGCTCCACACACAAAGGCGCCCGGTGCCGCCTCTCTCACGCGCGCCACACATGCATGCAATGCACGGCACGCTCTCGGTCTTTCTCGTCGGATGAGGATGAGCATGAGCATGACAGCGTCCGGAAAAGCGCTGGCTTTCCCCGTCAGCGCGCGCGCGAGCACGGACACGGCCACAAACACACACCAGAAGCAAAAGGCGGGAGGCTTGGAAGCGTTCCAACCCCCACACGAGGAGGCCGCCACGTACCTCGCCCTCCCCCTTCCTCTCTCTCTCTCTCTCTCTCTCTCTCTCTCTCTCTCACTCCACTGCTCTCTCCCTCCTCCTCTCCCTCCCAACCCCCGGTCAAATCCATCCGCCCTTGCCACTCAACCCACGCTCGCCTTTTCCGCTCAGACGCCACCCTCCTCTCTTCCCCGAGATCATCGATCCGTCCATCGACCCTCCACGCCCTGCTCGTGTTCCATCGTCGTGCGGCATCTGGCCAGAGAGGGATCGGGTCGCCGATCAAGCGAGGTGTCATGGGAGGGAGATCGTCGCCGGCGGGGTGGCGGCGATGGGTGCGGACGCGGCTTCTTCTTCTTCTTCTCGTGGTGCTGGCGCTGGCGGCGACGGCGGCGGTGGAGGGGAGGTTCGTGGTGGAGAAGAACAGCCTGCGGGTGACGTCGCCGGCGGCGCTGCGGGGCGTGTACGAGTGCGCCATCGGCAACTTCGGGATGCCGCAGTACGGGGGCACCATGCACGGCGTCGTCGTCTACCCCAAGGCCAACACCAAGGCCTGCAAGCCCTTCGCCGACTTCGGCCTCTCCTTCAACCCCAAGGCCGGCGGCCTCCCCGTCTTCCTCCTCGTCGACCGCGGAGGTTTCTTTTCTTCTCCTTCTTCATCCCACTTTGCACTTTGGTCAGACCGATCCTGTGATTTAACCGGCGGTGCGCGTGCGTTTCCCTTTAATTAATCTGTCCTACTAGCAATTACGGCCGACTGCATGCACGAATGGTTCAATACACCTGCTTCCTCATTCTCCCTAGCTACGAGTAGATGTTAATTAAGAGTCCACACGTTTTAAAATGGGAACCCGGCAATAGGATTTGGACCTTGGAGAATATGGTTATCTATGGCTTCTGTTCATAGTATGTATGTGAAAATAATGGATTCAGTCTTGGTCATGTTCTTGGAGTGAATTAATTTCGTCAGCGAGAGACGCGGCGCGGCACGGCACGACGAAGCTATGTAATGCCATGTTAAGGAAATGGGTTTCGGATGGTTAGTTGGGACCCCTCTTTTCCTTCCGTTGGACATTTTGGTGTATGTAGTTTGGTCCTACTTTCCTGATGAAATAGCACATGTTTTGCTCATGTTCTTTGAGTGGAGAGGTTCTTGGCACAGGTACCTGCATAGTTGCATAACTGTGTTCAGTTAGCTACTTGTCCCATCTTGCATTATATAAAAATCAGGTACTTAGCACATCTTTGTCGTGTGTTGGAATGGGGATCTTACCACTGTCAAGGGACAGAACTAATTTGGCCGTCCACCTCGAACTGTTTCCTGCAATGTCTGGTGTCATATACCTCTCTTCAGAAAATGCTTTTCCCTATCTTGCAATAGATAAGAAATTCACTTTGAGTTGTGTAGCGAAATAGAATCAACAAGGGTAATGTCCAAAAGAAGGAAATCTCTACTACCACAACGCCATCATCATAAAACGAGTTTGATTAGGTGTGCCGTAATACCAGTCAGCCATAGTTGTTGAACAAAGCAGATAAATGCCATGATAGTAATATCATCTTAAATCCATCATCTTCCTATCTTATATTCTTATTTTGAGTACCTCTTAACTGTGTTAACCTCACTGGCTAGCACTGTTTTCAGTCATCACCAAGAAGAGTTCTTAAATTCTTTGCAACGTGCAGACTGCTACTTCACAACCAAGGGATGGAACGCGCAGACGGCCGGAGCCGCCGCGGTGCTCGTCGCCGACGACAGAGCAGAGCCCCTCATCACAATGGACACCCCAGAGTCCAGCGGCAAGGAGCACCTCGAGAACATCACCGTCCCCTCCGCCCTAGTCTCCAAACGCTTCGGCGACGACCTCAAGGGCGCCCTCGAGAACGGCGACATGGTGAACGTGCTCCTGGACTGGCGAGAGTCCCTCCCTCACCCGGACGAGCGCGTCGAGTACGAGTTCTGGACCAACAGCAACGACGAGTGCGGCGCCAAGTGCGACATGCAGATGAGCTTCGTCCGGGACTTCCGCGGGGTGGCGCAGGTGCTGGAGCAGCGCGGCTACACCCAGTTCGCGCCGCACTACATCACCTGGTACTGCCCGGAGGCCTTCGTCCTGAGCGCGCAGTGCCGGTCGCAGTGCATCAACCACGGCCGCTACTGCGCCCCCGACCCCGAGCAGGACTTCACCACCGGGTACGACGGCAAGGACGTCGTGGTGCAGAACTTGATCCAGATTTGCCTCTTCAAGGTCGCCAACGAGAGCCGCAAGCCGTGGCTGTGGTGGGACTATGTGCACGACTTCGCCATCCGGTGCCCCATGAAGGAGAAGAAGTACACCACCGATTGTGCTCATGGTGTCATCAAGTCGCTTGGTGCGTGTGGTTGACTCTGTTCGTTATGATATATACTCTCTATTGTTTGTTTGTGGTGATGATTGGCCATTTGTTTATGTTTGCGGTTTTTGTTTTACAGGGATGGACATTGACAAGATTACCCAATGCGTCGGAGACCCCGACGCCGACGAAGACAATCCGGTGCTCAAAGCAGAGCAAGATGCTCAAGTGAGTCTCTTGATGATAAACTCGTATATAAGCCATAGCAGATTCGTTGGTTGATGGCAGACTGATGTTTATGCCTTTGATCCTTCAGATTGGCCATGGTGCTCGAGGGGATGTTACCATACTGCCGACTTTCGTCGTCAATAACAGACAGTACAGAGGTGCGTCCACTCTCCCACTCTTCATTTCTTTTCAGCTCAATGTTCCCTTGTTTATATATGTTTTACTCTTCTTTTTGAACGTGTGTTTATTTTAATTTCTGTTTAGGGAAACTGGATAAAAGGGCGGTGCTACGAGCGATATGCTCGGGATTTGAGGAGACGACCGAACCCGACATCTGTTTGACTCAAGGTTTGTGGTTTGCACCTTTTTTGTTGTTTGTTGAATAAACCTGCCTGGATTTCATTCTTCATGGTTTATAATTTTTGGGCTTCATATCTTCTTGCATAGACATACAAACAAACCAGTGCTTGGAAAACAATGGAGGTTGCTGGCTGGACAAAAACACTAATTTCACGGCGTGCAAGGTAGTGAACTTCACTTGAAAAGTGCTGCTCACATTGTTACCTCATCCTTGTTCTAATTCCATGGGTAACTTCTCCTAGGATACCTTCCGTGGGCGGGTTTGCGAGTGCCCGGTTGTCAATGGCGTCAAGTTCGTTGGCGACGGGTACACCCATTGTGAAGGTAAACTTGTTTCTCCACTGAATCAAAATGATCTTCATACAAGCTACCCTTTTTATGCGTTCATGGGTTTGGCAGCTTCTGGTGTCGGTCGATGCCAAATCAACAACGGAGGCTGCTGGAAGGAGACCAGGAACGGCAAGTCTGTCTCTGCCTGCTCGGTATAAGATCATCTCTTTCAGATTGCAGTTTTCTTTCTCATGGCTTCTGTGTGCAGTACAAAACTGAATTTTGGAAATCTGCAGAATGAGCAAGCTAAGGGCTGCAAATGTCCGCAAGGATTCAAGGGCGACGGCATACACGGTTGCGAAGGTAGGTATCGCCATTAGAAACAACATTGTTACACAACCATGTTTGCATATTCTTAAGTAAATTTTCATATTTAATACGTACCTCTCTGCTTGGCGCTTGCAGATGTTGATGAATGCAAAGAGAGGCTCTTCTGCCAGTGCAAGGACTGCAGCTGCGAGAACACATGGGGAAGCTACGAGTGTGGCTGCGGTGGTAGCAACATGCTATACATGAGAGAGCATGACACTTGCATCAGTGAGTTGCCTAGCCTGAATTTCCTTTGGGACCTCACTATATATATGGTCCAGGTCTCACCATGTTCCTAATTTATCTTTCAAAGGTGTTAATGTGGAATGTGCTAGTAGCACCTTCAAACGGTCCTTCCTTTGTCTATAATAACAATGCGCTAATTTGACGCTTTTTCCGGTACCGGTGCAGGCAAGGTCGCGACTTCGTCGCTGGGATGGGGTTTCATGTGGGTCATCTTCTTCGGCCTCGGTTTCGCGGGAGTTGGAGCATACGCCGTCTACAAATATCGGCTACGGGTAAAATGCTCAAACATGATCGCTCCTAGTACTCTGTTCTGCAAAAGACTTTGCACTGATTTATGTGAGGCTCATGTACATTTTTGCTGTTACCAAATAATGCCATGGCAGAGCTACATGGATTCAGAGATCCGCGCGATCATGGCGCAGTACATGCCGCTGGAGAACCAGGAGACGTCGAGCCACCAACGGCATGTGGAGCACGCCGACATCTGAAACGCCGAGGTTTCACATACGGATCGAGCATAAGAGCTAGTTTCTCTCGTCGGAGTGGTCGGGTTCAGAGCTGGAGTTTTGAATTCAGAAGATTGGTTGGTTAGCTTATGGTTCTGAAAGACAAACACTTTTTTCCTTTTTTCTGAAACTTTGAGGACAGGTTTAGGATGGATCTCACCGGAGTTTAGCCCTCATTTAGTCATAATTTCGATGCTCGTGGTCTTTGTTCAGCTTGATAACATTGTGTAAATACTGTTGTTCGTTCCGACTGAACCGTCTTTGCTGCCCTTAATAAAGAGACCAGAGGAGCATTTAGCCTACTTCCCCAGAGAACGAAATGAAGATGTGCTTCCGCAGGTATCACAGTTGTGAGCTCCTTCTCGTTTTCTACTCTTGTAATTAGATAGTACTGCCTTTTTACAGTGGCAAACAAATGAATTTCTGGAGGTTAGGAGGGTCTCAGAGACTTCAAACATACACCTTGGGCCGTTACTGATAAACCATAATTTGAAGATACCCCCTCTGATCCCAAATACAAAAGTCTTTATAGATATTTCGC
Source organism: Triticum urartu (assembly GCF_056163025.1). Lineage (NCBI taxonomy): Eukaryota > Viridiplantae > Streptophyta > Magnoliopsida > Poales > Poaceae > Triticum > Triticum urartu. The sequence continues at coordinate 67,177,756 of NC_141874.1, forward strand.
TATGGCCTGCATACGGAGCAAAATGAGTGAATCTACACTCTAAAATGCATCTGTATACATCACTATGTGATTCATAGTGAAATCTTTACAAAGGAACGGAGGGAGTACTATTTGTGACGAATCAAATGGTACTATTTCTACCCTGGCAAAACTACATATTCTGCAACGACCAAAGTCACTTTCTAGAACACACAGATGGTTCAGTGCGACCTCTTATTTCCTTCAACGTACTACTACTCGATCAGAGAACACATGCATATCCTGCATATCACCCTCGTTCAGAGAACACATGCGCATCACCGGCGTCTTGCTTAAATAGAGTGGTACTAGGGTTATCACTTACTCACCGAGGGCAGGTAACGACGCAGCCTTACAGGCTGGGCAGCGCAGCGAGAGCCATCATGATGCGCCACTGCCATGCGTGTATGGAATAACGCGGGCAGAATCATACGTGGAGTAGACTTGATTGGGGCATCCAGCAGTCAGTGCCCTAGCGCTAGCGGTGGACCAGAAAGAAGATGAGGCCGGCCCGGGGAATCCAAAATCCATGCCATGTTGCCATGCCATGATGATTAACCGAACTGCAGACGAAACCGAGGTGCCCACCCGATTAGCGCTCGTCTAAAAGCTCTCAGACACGACCTGCATGCATAGGAAGGAACTGTTCGCCAACACCTGTTGGCAGTGGTATCTGTACTCTGCAGCTGCGGCGGCTCGACGTCCGGTGCTGCGCACGTACGCCCCGAGCTCCTGCTACAGTGGCCATGGCAGGCAGGCAATTCCGGCTGCATCTTTCTTCTGCCGTCGCGCCGGCGCCGCGAGAGATGGCCATCCGTCTTGACCCTTGGGGGTCCGCGGCGAACGAACGAGCAACGGGCGGCGGTGCCTTGCCTGCCCATGCACTCTGCTCTTTTCCGCTTTGTCGTGGAGGCGTTTTCGGATTGGGATTGGGATTGGACACCACCATGGCACCATTTTTCTACCGATGGATCGACACGCATAGCGGATTCGCCCTACCATACCTAGCCCCTAGCCTTGTCTTCGGCGCTCCGAATCCCGACGTGGATCCGCCAACCACCTTGCACGCCCGGTTTTTCAAACTTGAAAGCATCAACCTCCGTATTTATACACGGGCTGTACGTACTTTCCCAGTCACATCACACGGGCTGTACGTAGTACTAGGAGTGCGTACGCAATGGATGGACTCTGTACTCTGTAGAAGCACAGACGAGCAAGGAAGGAACAAAGCAGAAGAGTGTTGGCCGCGGACCAAAGTTAACTAGGGTGGGAACCGATTCTGGCCGCGCGCGAACCAAAGTTAGGGAGGCACTACTCTGCGCCGGTGCGCCGGCGCAACGATTCAGCCCGTCAACCTTACGATTTCTGTGTGATACATTGACTGCTAGCCATCGGATGTGCTTCCTTGCTTCGTCTGTCTTCTTCATCCTCTTCCTGAAAATACTGCACGACTGCACATGGAAGCGAGAGGAGGCTGCAGCGCCGTTGACCCTGCCGTAATCTCCCGCAGGCGACCGAGTTCGAAGCACCGCTGCAGACCCCGAGCTCGCCACTGCTCGCCGCCCTCACACAACCTACTCGCGCTCGAAAAAATTCGATCTATGGAGCTTGTAGCACGAATCCTCGTCGGTTCCATCATGAAAAAGCCTCATCCACAGCATCGCAGCTGCCGCGGCGTCATGGTCCTCGTCCCCGGGCAGCCGTTCGTCGCCACAGCTGTGCTTTTGGAGTCGCCGCAGGTCGCAGCTCGCCATGAATGGACGTAGCAAAAAATATGGCCAGTCGTAGCAAAAATCTACAATGCTTGCAGCAAAATCATCGCCGTCGCCGTGAATGATCGCAGCTCCGACGTGAATGGACGTAGCAAAATAATTCGTCGCACGTAGCAAAAATCCATGATGGTTGCAACAAAATCTTGTCGCCGCCGTCGCGTGGTCGCAACACAGCCGTGGATGAATGTAGCAAAAAACCTTGCAGGTTGTAGCAAAATCCGATGGCGGTGGCAGCAGAAATCGTCGTCTTCATTTGGTTCCAGCAAAAAAAGTATCGGTTCTAGCATCCCTCGTCACCGGATGTAGCATCTCGCGCGGCGGTTGCAACATTCAATAAAAAAGGTGAAGCTCTGTATCGGACATCCATGCTGACTGTTTTATCGATGTCTCCGATGCTTAGGCTATCACAAAGATGACTCAAAACCGGTGTCGCTGGTTGTAGCTCGCCGTTGCAGGTAGCAACATTTGCATTCTAAAGACGAACAGATGTAACAAAACCCGTTGCCGAACGTAGCAAATACCTACGACGGTTGCAGCAAAAAGTCATCGTCGTCGCCGTCGCGGTTCGCAACTCGTTCGTGATGGATGTAGCAAAACGTTATGCCGGTTGTAGCAAAAAGCGAGGCTAGTTGTAGCAAAACCGCGACGCTGACTGTGTGTTGTAGCAAAACGCGATGCTAGTTGTAGCAAAATGTTGTGCCAGTTATAGCAAAATCTATGCCGGTTGAAGCATGTAGCAAATCTATGCCAGTTTTGCTAGGAGCAGCACCGCCTCGTCCTCGCCGTGCAATGTGTGCCCGTGGTTGCAGGCTTGCAGCAATGGCTATGGTTGTGATTCCGCTGGTTGGAGGAGATGCGGCATGACTAGAGGAGATCGTTGGTGGATGGCTCTCATGGAAGATGTGTTGCTGCTGGAGAAGAAGAAGACCGAAGACGCGGGTGGATAAGGAGATGAGAAGATAAGGCATGTGCGGTTGGCTTTGCTCAGAAAAAAAATAGAAGCAACTCGATAGGTACGTGTCTTGCGGGGTGCTACATAGATGCTACGTGGGCTTTGTATATGGGCTGCACCGAACGAGACGCACGAGTGGGAGGCAACCGGCCGAAGCTTCGGCCGGCGCACCGTCTCGAAACGCTTCTCAAGTTGGGGGGTGGGAAATCGATGAGAATCGGTATAGGAAAACAAGTGTGTTTCAAAGGGTTCTAAAAATCCTGAGAAGAATTAAAATATGCTGGACGGACGGACGATGCTCTATGAAATTCAAAAAAAAAAATCGAGGTTAAATTCAGCCTCACTTGGGAGCCATATATGGAAGAACCAACGTTCAACAAACATGTAGTAGTAGCTTACGCCAAAAAAAAAGAAAAGAAAATGAGGAGCAGTGCCATCTTGAGTTCAAATTTTATTTCACTTGGGAACTGATAATGGAGAAACTCTTTTTGGCTATTTGCCGCTCTCCAGTCTGCTTTTTTTTTCTTTTTTTTTCAAAAAGGAGGAAATCCCTGGTCTCTGTATCAGAAAAATGCATACGGCCATCTTATTAAACCGCTCTCCAGTCTGCTATTGCTTTCAAATTTGTTGTTATGGATGTTTAAAGACTCTGCGCTGTGGTTTGGAGTTTGTTGCCTGCAGTAAATGAATAGGATAATCAACGTCTCAAACGTTCGTTGCTTCCTATATACTTCTTCCTAGGCACCTGCTGATTGTGATCTTCGATGGATCATGGTTTAGCTTGAGCTGGGTAGGTGCCATAGGTTGTGTAGCTAGTACTTTTCGCGAAAAAAAGAAGGTTGTGTGGCTAGTGCTAGCGGTGTGTGATGTTTCTTAATTTTGTGTTTCAGTGGCTGTAAAGGACCTGGTGGTTTCTGTTAAAACGAAAGAGTAGATGCTGCCGAGCATTATTTTTTGTTTCAAGAAAACGGGAGCTCCATTTGTTTAATAAATGAGAGTGGGCGGTACGGCCCCGAGCAACTATTCTGCTCAAGTTGCCCCAGGACACGTAGCTAACATCATCTAATAAGCCGCAGACGTAATAGTATATCGTGCATGCACGTACGGTAGCACAGCCAGTAGTTCAGGCGTGCACACAGTGGTTGAGCAGTTGCAGACGTCCATACCTGACGAGACTTGCCTGCTCCGCTGGCATGTGCTTATCCATGCTCCCGCGTACGTGGCTTGATTTGATTGGAATAAAATAAGGCTCAGCCCCACCTTTTAACATCAGAGAAGGAAGTGGTTAGATTAGAAAGAAAAAAAGAAAAAAGACAAACGTATGATGAAATGAGAGCACAAATGAAAGCATGGTAGAGAGCAGACAAGCCGGATCCCTCTGGCTTACGGTTAACCTGAGCGACTCTCCATTATCGTCCAATCCATATGCAAGGAGCGCAAATTTTAACGATATATTTATCAATCATAAAGCCGCCCGTGATTGTGCGATGATCAGCGGCCGGTTGCGTAAGCTAGAATCGTCCGTTTTCCCAAAGGCGCCACGATCGATCAGGCCATCCTTATCCGTTAATTCCTTTTTCTTCTACCGTGAGCTGCATCTGCGGTTTCCCCGTCCGCGTCGGCCGATTTGTTTTAACCGTCGCTTTCCGTGTCGTCGTCGCTGTATCGGTGGAGATTCTGCGGCGACGGCGACGCACACCTTCTGTCCGTGCCAAGTAGTTTTTACTTTCTTTTCTGAGAATTCCGTGCCAAGTAGCTTCACTCCATATTACCGCCTCAAAGACGCCACAGAACGACAAGATAAGACTGTTAAAACAGAAATTCTCGTCCATTTTTCTGCACGGCTGCAGGAGTCTGAAGGCACGAGAGACTGCTCCATCGACGCCCTGAAACAGTTCTCGCCGTGAAACTGGAGGACACGCCCCGGTCGCTCCGGACGGCCGACGTGCCTGCGCCGTTCCTCGCATCTCTGAACCCAGCCAATCAGTCGACTGTTCCAACGCTGAACACGACCGAGCGCGGGGCCCCACCAACTGCCGAATCACCTGCCCTCCCACGAGAGAGTCCGCCGCCTGTCGTGTCGTAGCAGAGGGCGAATATAATACCACGTCACGTATTCACCGTGTCCCGTTTTCGTTCCATCCCATTTCAAAAAAAACAAAAGAAAACGCAACGGTCGCCGTCCCGGTCTCCGTCGCCGGAAAAAGGAAAACAGTTGCCGGTCGCCTCCACGCGGGCCCGTGCGCCCGAGCCGTCGCCGTCGGCGACGTGCGCCGTGTCGGGCGGACGCACGCACGTAGCCGCACCTCACCTCACCTCGTGGCCACGGGGACGCTGGCTACGTGGTACTACTGCTGCTGCTCCGCCCGTACTCTACGTCCACCTCACCGGTAGGGCAGGGGAGCAGTACCGCCCGACGTCGACGTCGCCCCCGGGCCCCGGCGGTCAGCCGGAGGCGGCCGACGGCAGCATGCGTGCATGTGGACGCCAGCATCTCCCTCGTCGAGGCATGCGCGCGGGGGATCGCGGCAGCGCTCACGTGACGTCGTCGTGGGGAACCGCGAGCCCCGCCGGTCCACGTCGCGGCGAGCCACGCCCTGTGCCGTGCCCCGACGGCCGCCGCGCGGGCCACCGCGAGCGCCTTCAATTCCCCGTGCGCTGTGTTCGCTGGCTACGAGGTGGGCCGTACGTACGTACGTCCTCTGCGTATGATGCGTGTGCCGCGCCGGAGGACGCAGAGACGCGCAGTGGGGTTGGGTTCGTGAAAGGAGGCGCCGCCGCCGAGGCCGGCTGGAATTGAACGTTATTAACTGGGGCGCCTCCACCTGAAGGCGACGTCACACGCGGCCTGCCGGTGCCGGAGCCGGAGGCATTGAAGGCCGGCCGGCGGGCGGGCCGGCGTCTGGGCTGGCTGGCATTCTGAAATTCCTCGCTCGCATTGAATTCGGCGCAGGGCAGGCCGCTGCCCGTCCACAGAGGCACGGCACAGACACGCATGCAGCGCATCGCCTCCTTTTTGTTTTCTTCCGGGAGAACAATCCGCCATAAACTAAACCCAGCCCTGCGCCCTGTCAGGCATGCGCGAAAGCGGGAGCCCTCGCCTCCTCTCCTCCCATTTTTACCACGTCGGCAATAGAAAATGCACAAGTGAAGGTCACTGCTGATTGGCATGTGCGCCCATGACTGCAGCGGCGACGTCGTGGAGGGGAGCAACGCGACGCAGCAGCCAGCGGGGCGGAAACCGTAGGAAAAGCACGGCATGTCGTGCATGCACGCACGCACGCACGCACAGGAACAAAAAGCCACGCTCGCTACCCTAACCCCCGCCCCTAAAAAAATCCCGGTCGTTGCTTTCAGCTGGCTTTATTTCTGGGAGGAAAAAGGAATTCCTCCTCGTTCTAGTACTAGTGTAGTAGCACTGCCCGCAGCTGCTTCGGGCATCCCATCTCGTCGCTGTCCTTCCCTCCCTCCCTCCCTCACTTGGCTTGCCCGCACCGCACCGCATGCGCCAGTCGCCACCGATCGCCCGCCCGTTCGTGCGTGCGTCGGTTGCTCTCTCCACATCCAGCGGAAAACTACGCCTCCCCCACCCCCCTCCCTCCCTCTCTCCGTATCTCGGGCGGGGGTGGGTGATGCGGTGAGGCGGGGCGGGGCGGGGCGAGGTGGACTCTGCTTTCCCTTTTCGGCGGGGGCAGCAGCAGCGGCGGCAGCTTGATCGGAGAGGGAGGGCGGGGGACTCGTCGGCGCGCGACGGAGCGGAGCGGGCGGCCATGGCGGGGATGGCCGCGGCGGCGGCGAGGTGCATGAACGCGGCGTGCGGCGCGCCGGCCCCGGGGGTGGGCGAGTGGAGGAAGGGCTGGCCGCTGCGATCCGGCGGCTTCGCCGTGCTCTGCGACAAGTGCGGGTACGCCTCCCCTCCCCTCCCCTACCACCACCTCCTCCCTCCCTCCCTCCCTCCGCGCTTGCTCTGCGTGCTCTGTTCCGAATGGGATGGGTGGCTCGCTGACTAGCTCGTCGGCTGGGCGAATCGATTCGTCTCGATGCTCTGCCTACCTTTGCCCCCCAGCCTTTTCTTCACGGGGAGACGATGTTTTGTTCCTTGTTGCGGTTGGGCAATCTGAGGATTTCCTTTTTGTCTTGCGCGTGGAGCAGTTTTTCAGAAAAGCGGAGTTGACTCGGCTGTAGCCTGCGTGGATACCTACCAGCGGCATAGAACAGATACTAGTTAGCAGTAGTTGGTTGTGTGGAGCTCATGTCCAATTCAGATTTTGTGTAATCGCTCAGTTAATCAGGGCCGACCCAAAAATTGCTGGCAGCAGCTTGATTCTGGAAATTGATCCTGTATGATATAAGCTGCGCCTGCTTGGTAAAAGTGATCTCTGTGTCTTGTATGCTTGACTCAGAGTTTCTGCTTGCTTGAGGAAACACTGCCTGCTGCTTGGTGGAAGTCACCTCTGTGCCCTGTATGGTTGACTCAGACTTGCTGCTTGCTTGGCAGTAACTATTCGGTGTTGTGACACTGGAAGTTCTCTTGCGGTTCGTTTTCGATGACGACGGTAGAAACATGTTTAATCTAGTATATTTGAAGATTGTTTTTCCTGCAACATAGGAAATTACTGTTACCCTGTTACTACTATCATTTTATAGTTTAATTTTCTGGCCCTGTCGATTCTTACCATATCATTTGTGCTGCGCTCAGGTTGGCGTTCGAGCAGCTCGTCTTCTGCGATATATTCCACCAAAAGGAGTCTGGTTGGAGGGACTGTTCGTTTTGTGGGAAGGTGAGTGAGACTCTGACACATGCTGTGAGTTATATATGCAACCAAACTGTTTCACAGCAATAATTCCAAGGGGCTCCGCCGTTTCAGCGTCTCCATTGCGGCTGTGTTGCTTCGAAGAATTCCTTTGATCTGCTTGATAGCGGAGGAGTTCAATGCGTGAATTGCATGAAGAATCCAGGACCTCAACCTGTAAGTTTCTTTTTCGCGTCATCTTCCATTTCTTTTCTTTCCAAATCTGATTGTTCTTTCTGCAGGTTTCGTGTCAAGTGGCTCCAAAGCTTTTTTTACCTCCTCCAAATAACCAGAGACTCTTTGGTAAAAGCGATGAATTGTTGCCAGGTAGACCGTTGGAATCACCGTCCCTTATGCTCGATTCCAGAAGTGATGATATTGCTATTATAACTAAGAGCAATCATCCATTCATGGTAAAGAACTTGGAAATTGGGCAAAGCAGTAACATTTTGAGGCAAAAGGAAATTGAAAATGGCGCAAGGCAGATTAAGTGGGAGCAACCGACACTCAGTATTGGGGACATGGGAAGGATGCCTTTCTTAATTAGGCCTCAGAGTGCATTAGAGTCTCCCCAATCCCAGTGTACACGAAGGGATGATAATAGAGACCCGACAGCCGATAGCACAACAAGTGAATCAATTTCAGAGGCAGGCCTCAGTATGAGCTTGGGCATTGCTAATAATGGAAACAAGATGGAGGCTACTTCAACTATGGAAAGACCCATGGTGTCACCAACAACACCGTTTTCTGAAGGAAGAGAACTTGCCACTACATTATCTCCATTTCAGCATGCGCAGAGGGCTCGGCATTTTCTCACCAGACCACCGAGGGTTGCCGAAGGTGCTGCTTTTGACCCAATGAGAGATGGTTTTCCACATCTTCGTGTTGCCAGACCACCTGCTGAAGGAAGGGGTCGCAATCAATTACTTCCACGGTATTGGCCAAGAATAACAGATCAAGAGCTGCAGCAAATTTCTGGAGAGTATCCTTTAATATTGTTTTTTCAACTCCTTGGCAACACTGATGCTTAAATTATATACATGCAAATTACATGATGCATAGTTGATCAAGTAGGAGAGGGAGCGTCTTCAATATGCTGTGTATTTGTTTTTGTTGTGGATATTGTGTTGTGTTCCTTGACTGTATTTTGCTGCAAGTTCGAATTCAACCATCGTTCCACTGTTTGAGAAGGTTCTAAGTGCTAGTGATGCAGGACGCATAGGACGACTTGTTCTTCCAAAAGCCTGTGCCGAGGTGATATGTCTCTTCTGTATAGCCCTTCTGCTTTCTCTTCATAATTTAGTATGCTGTTGCCACACGTTTCGATTTCATTTTGCCATATAATCTGTATGAATAAAAACCTTTATGCAAGGAGCACCATGAGCTCCCGGATGTTAGAATTTGGGGAAGCACAGTTGCCTATGTTCAAGAGATCGATTGGAAATGAAAATAAGCAACCAAGAAAACCTGTTGTAACACAGACAACAAGTCAGTCTAATTAGCATTTAGTCCCTTGCTGTTTTGCCTATTTGCATTCTCATGGCGTATTTAGAATAGTAACATCATTATATTGGTGATACTCCTGTCTAAATGATCAAGTGAAACCTGTTTCATGGTCAGAAAGTGCCATTCACATAGCCGCTGTGATGTCGGGCAGCAAACTGCTTGATAATATCCCCATAACATATATAAGTTTTCTCCCCTATAATCCTGAGTTGCTGAGGTACTCTATGTAGGCCTATTTTCCACCAATCTCTCAGCCAGAAGGTCGTCCATTGACAATTCAAGATGCAAAAGGCAAAGAATGGCATTTTCAGTTCAGATTCTGGCCAAATAACAACAGCAGAATGTATGTCTTGGAGGGTGTTACACCATGCATACAGTCCTTACAATTACAAGCTGGTGATACAGGTGATTTGCAACTTATTTCTTATATATGGTTTTTTGAGGAATCTTATTATCATATTATATACTCCCTCCGCCCAAAATAACTGTCGTGGCTTTAGTTTAAATTTCTTCAAATTTGAACTAAAGCCATGACAGTTATCTTGCGACGGAGGGAGTATGATAATAAGCATTGCTTGCTCTATTGCATCACGCACATGTTCATGGTTTAAGCGTGATTTTACGTAGGGCTTCATTCATTCAAAAGAATTCCATAGGAATTTTGCAAGATTCTATTCCTTGGGAATTTTTCAGCTTGTTTGATTTGTAGAACTGAAAACCATGGAACCATAGCAAGTTTTCCTATGGAATAATTCACATGCAATTCTGAAGGAAATTTCCCTCAAGGTCCTTTTGTGTTTACGACAATAGCGAACACCCAATCCTTAAAAATATTTCCTCTTTTTTCCTGTGGTGCAACCAGAAATTTTTGTTATATATTCCAGGGTTGTCAATTCCTGTAGGACTCAACGTATCATGAATCAATCCCTAAATTTTTCATATTTCTGTATTTTTATAGTCCTGTGAATAAAAAGGTCCTATGCGAATATTATTCTATCGAACATTTGTGTTTACTTTGGCATTTTTATTGGGAAAGCAACCGAAGCATAAATTTTTACTTCAGTAAAGAGACAAATTATGAATCTCCTTAAGCAGTTCCAACTTTCTAAACTAGATGCATTGCCAGTTATCATGGAATGGACAAGTGCAAGTGAGATATATGACATGTGTTCATTGTATTTTTGTTGTATCCATATCACTGTATTTCTGTCACATCATATAGATTTGTTATTGTAAATGTTCATATATTTTTCTACCTACTTGGTCAAACTTTATAAAATTTGACTTCAGTCAAAGCTAATATGCAGAGTAAATAAAAACGGAGGGAGTATTGTGATTTTACTGGGAAGATTTTTATATGTACTGGCGTATGTGATTTTACTGGGAAGATTTTTATATGTACTGGCGTATGTGATTTTACTGGGAAGATTTTTATATGTACTGGTGTTTTTTCATTGTCTACAGTGACCTTCAGTCGGATAGAACCTGGAGGGAAACTTGTTATGGGCTTCCGAAAGGCCACAAACACTGTCAGTTTGCCAGTAAGTTTGAATTTCAAAGCAATTCTGTTCCCTATTCTGTGCCTCCAGCTTTACTTCAATGTATTTATGTTACTTCTACACAGGACTCACAGATTTCAGCCATTGCAACTGGTTCCCTTCTCGGTGATTCATTCTTTTCTAACACAAATGAGAATCTATCTATAGTAAGTGGTTACTCAGGATTTCTTCAGTCAATGAAGGGAGCTGCAGATCTCCAGCCAAGCTCTCTATTTGATCATCATGCCAACTCAGCTGATGGGGATGTTAGTTGGCTTAAGGCAGATAGATTTGGTGGCAGGCCAGATGAGGGGTCTTTTCAGTTTTTACACAAAAGAAGCCGCAATATTGGTTCCAAAAGCAGGAGGCTTTTAATGGATAACGAGGAGGCCCTGGAACTGAAGCTTTCCTGGGAAGAGGCTCAGGAGTTGTTGCGTCCTGCTCCATCTGCAAAACCAACAGTTGTGATGATTGAGGACTATGAATTTGAAGAATATGATGTAAGCTGGCTTCATTCTTCACGTTTCATCACTTCAAGGCACCCTTCATTTGAAGCCTAGCAAGACAACTCTTCATTCTCAGCAATGGACTTTGATAACTGAACCTATTCTAACTTTACCACGTACATGCAGGAACCTCCTGTCTTTGCAAAGAGATCAATTTTCACCAGTCGTTCTACAGGGTAAGATACTCAATGAACACAACAAAATACCATGGTAGTCTAGTTTTCAACATGTCAGGAAATCATATGGAAGTTTATGTTCTTAGCTTCAGTTGTACCAAGTTGTGCAAATACCTGATTGTGTATATTTAGGGAACAAGATCAATGGATTCAGTGTGATGATTGCTCAAAATGGCGTCGTCTGCCTCTTAATGTCATTATTGCCTCCAAGTGGAGATGTGCTGACAACACATGGGATCCAAAAAGGTAATGCTATTTCACCTTTGTGATGGAACCTATTTTTATTCCGCTAAAAGCTGTCAATTATGATGATCAGTAGGGTGTGTGATGATGGACTGCATACTGAAAATCTTAAGCTTTTGACTGATTCTGGTTTTGTCTAAACTGGCCCACAGCCATACCTGAGCAAAAGTTTCTTTTAATTAAACAACCTCTGTTTTCTCCTCTGACTGACCACCTTTTTACTTGTGCTAAAAAAACTTTTTACTTTATTGCATAGGATATCTTGATTAGGTCTATGAAAAACTTAGTAGCATCGCGTATCTAATACTACTGTCTACTCATGAGCTATCTAATAGTCTAAAACTCTAAATACAATCAGAATATTCTGTGATGTTATTCAGAATATTTTTTGCTATTACTTCTTCAGCCTTGAAACAATTCTCTATTGTTATCCCTGTGTTCATCGCAATTTCGTCGATGTGAAATAATTCTAGTTATAAGTACGTTGCTTTTACAGACATACCAGTGCATATACTGTTGTAACCTCTCTTTGTTAGTGTTCCATATTATTTTCATCGTATTTCATAGTGCTTTCACATTCTGCTTAGCTGCTTGTGCTTAAATCAGTTGCTACAACATGCAGCTGTTCCTGCTCTGCACCTGAAGAATTAGCCCACAAGGAGTTACAAAGTATTCTCCAGCAGTACGAAGGTATGCATTATTTGCTAGCCCCGATAACAAGAGTACAAGATATCCATGATAAAGAAAGGACGTTTAGGCAGCTTCACCTTGTAAAAAGTAGAACTGAAAATAAAAATGGAAAGAGGAAACTTTTACCAAGACATCACCATTAAACAGAACCTAAAAGGCTAACTATCACTGCAGAGATCAGGAGGCGGAAGAGCAACTATTTCTTGAAGCAGAGCATCCCCGAAATGGATGCGTCGAGCCTTGACGCTTTGGCCACTGCCGCAGTCTTTGGGGAGGTCGGGAACCAAGGCGCTGCTTCGGTCGCAACGACCACCAAGCACCCCCGGCACCGGCCCGGCTGCACTTGCATAGTGTGCATCCAGCCGCCCAGCGGCAAGGGGCCGAAGCACAACCCGGCGTGCACTTGCAACGTGTGCATGACCGTCAGGCGCCGTTTCAAGACGCTCATGATGAGGAAGAAGCAACGGCAGTCGGAGCGAGAGGAGGCCGAGGCGAGCAAGAGGATCGCTTGGGTGGGCAGGGACGAGCCCGAAGGAAGCAACCTGTCGCGGTCCCCCCAGACGGTGGACACCGCGCGGGACTGCGACGTGATCATGTTCGACAAGGCCGACGCGAACAAGGGCCACATAGACCTCAACTTCCACCCCGCCAGCCGCGAGGAGGAGCAGCAGCATGGCGGCCAGCCCCGGGTGAGCATGGTCAGCCTCCTCGAGGTCGCGAACCGCCCCCTGGAGAGCTACATGAAGCAGAACGGCCTCGTGAGCCTGGCGGCGGAGCAGGGGAGCAGCTCGGGCACGGCCACAGTCCCGTCTCAGCCCGCTCCGATGGAGAGCGAAGAGCGGCCCTCCGACGAGGGGCGTGCCGTGGCGGTGGAGCAGGAGCGAGAGCCCGTGGACAACATGGCCGTCGACGAGGCAGCCTGTGAGAACCAGGGCAATGCTGCCAGTGCCAGTGACATCGCTGCTACCTGACCTGAGCTTGTTGACCGTGCGCCTGTGTTAGTGGGTGGGTGTTTGTAACTTGTGTGTGTGTGTGTGTGTGTGTGTGTGATCGGCTTACCCCTTTTTTCCCCAAGGAACAGCTGGTGCGTTTTGATGTGAAGATCAAAATGATAGGGTTTCCTCGTGTTGGTGTAACATACGTGTACAGGGCTGTGCAACCTCGTTTGTACTAAAGTTGTAAGCTCGGTTGGTATGAAAGGCAGCTTGGTGGCTGGCTGATTGGTGTTGTACCCCACTCCTAAGAGCAACTCCAACGGGTCGACCCAGACACGGATTTTATTCTTTTTTTTTGTCCGTTTGAGTTGCCCGTCCGTGTTTGCTTTTTTGATTGGGTCGGTCGGTGCATCCAACAGGGCAGACGCATTTTTAACATGTCCGCGTTGTCATTCAGTCGAACGTCTGGTGCACGAGCTTCGTGCCGCCGCACGAAGCTCGTGCGCGCTCGCCGTGTCCACACCGCAGACCACCACACCGCAGACCGCCGCCCCGCAGCTCGCTGCGCCCCACGGCTCTCCTGTGCCGCCGCCTGCCCCATTGCTCGCCGCGCCCACAGCTCGTTGCCCCGCTGCTCTCCCTGTGCCGTAGCTCGCCGCGCCTGCCTGCGGCTCTCCCCCTGTTGCCGCTCGCCGTGCTGGTGCTGCCCCGTGCCGCCACGAGCTCGCACCCCGCCCCCGCAGCAGCTCCCCCCCCCCCCCCCCCCGCCCCCCCCCCCAGGGACCTATAAGAAGTATGTAGGTTATTTTCCCTAGTCCTCAATATCCTATACATGTGTATTTGTGATGTTTCCTAATTCCAATTGAACATCCGTAGGGCAGCGACTTCATTAATGGGCATCATAGAGACGCTTGTGGTGAAAATTTTAAATCCTCGATCCTTTCTGATCCCGAACTCAGAGTGATGAAGCCTCATCTTAGAAAGTGGGCACAAATTGATAGTGCTCCTGGTGTGAATTGGAAGGCCAAATTTGATGGCAAGTTTCAATCTGATCTGATTCTAAATATTACTAGTACTTATGTCAATGCATGGCATAAAAATGACACATCCAATAATTCAATTAAACTGCCACATGCAATAATTCAATTAAATACCATCGTCAGTAGCCTGTTGGCTTACATGGTTGAATTGCATGGCTTTTTCCAATGGGACTAAATACACTGTGAGTTAACCATGTTTGGACACTTTTCATGTCCAGCAGAGATGGTTGTTCCCCCTCTTTTGCCCCGAAGTTCATTTCAACCAAACAATATATTGGAAAATGAACCAGAAGAATATTCAGGAGTAAAGGTTAGCTTAGTTTCTTATCTCCGTGTTAGAAAATTATATGGAAACATGAGGGCAGGGGGAACTGAAAAACACTCGTCTGCTAATTATCTTTGCTTTCTGAGTGATTATCCTTCAAGCATTGATCCTCATGTCTTGTGCCTGAAAAACCTAATGCTTAGTTTATTTGTGCCATGATAACGGATTGTTGGACCATATAGATGATCTTTATGATGATGAAATGAGATGCTCTCGAAGCATAAGCACCGAAGTCAATAGTTGGTTGTCTGAGTTTGAACAGGCCAGTGCCTTCTAAACTGCAGTCTTTTGTTGAAAACTTTTCAAGCTATATCACTTGAAACAATGACGATTCAGTGGTGGGGAGGCCGGGAGGCGGATCCGTTGGTGGGGAGGAGCTTGTTGGACCCATGACTCCATGCCCTCTGCTCGACCTTTGTCTTCTATCGTAGTTGTCGTAGCCCATCATTCTAACGGTAAATCTCTATTTTTTTGAGGAATTCCTTTCCCCACTCTAATAATAAAAAGTGTTTTGTACACTCTACAACGCCTATGAAGCCGACTTAAAAATAGACGCCTCAAGAATGCACATGCCGGACGCGCGCACATTACTCGTTACCCACCTGAAAAAGGTGTGATATCAATTACCCAACTTCATTGGAGTTTTCTAGCAACCAGTCTAATTCAGCATAAGAAATGTTGTAAAGAAAAGTCTGCAAACATGGGATGAAATAATCTTCAGGTAATGGACATATAGCAACATATACATACAGAACATGCATACCATGTACGTGATATATCCCATTTAGTCTCGTTGTCCTATCAAGCACTTATCTCCTCAAACAAAGAAAAGATTTGTGCTGGGGTTTATATTTGGGTTGGGGGTGGGGGCTTCATTTGGATATGTAAACATGATTTTTGGGAGGAAGAATACATAGTGAGGCACTTTTTTAGGGATACACAACAAGGCAGCTGGTTGGTGACGGAGGGATTACTCGTAGAGGCAGACACGCGTAACTTTTTTGTCTATCTAATAAAGTATGTTCTTCATTCCTCGGATAACAGAGGGCACATGGGTAGTCAGGAATGAGAAAAAAAACACATCCAAGGAAATGTGAATAATTTTTTCCAAATGGTGTACAAAGCTTCTCACATGTCCATTTGTTCAGTGTCATTTTTTCGTGGTTATTTTAAAGTACTCTCGCATCCCTGTTTTAATTCGAATAATCCATGTCTTGTAGTCAAAGGGTTCAGGTTTGACATTAAAACTGATAATGAGGTGTTCATTTGGGCATTTAGACTAAAAGGGAATAATAGTTTTGAAGACCTTAGATATCAAACAATTTCCAAGTGCATTTCTACAACTATACTGTATATGTTCTCTAGAAAATTGAAATGCTTTTCTTCCTTACCATGTAGAAGTTTGTTACTGGACATGCTATTAGCGCGTTACAAGAAAATTAAATAATATATTTTTTTCTAAGAAAGAATACATCAACAGGATATGCGTATTGCCATCCACTTCGTTTATGTGAGCAATTGTGTACACATTTTTAATTTGCGAACCATACTCTGGAATTTAAAGTCCTAATCTATTTACATTTTTTTCTAGAACACGCAAGAGGATTGCGTGTCTTATATATTAAGAAAGGAGGAGAAATGATTCAGTTGCATGATGGCAAATCATAGACGCCGCCCAACACCACCAACAGAAGAACACAAGGAACCTATCCTCCACAACCCCACCAGCACCAGACCCAATCCTAGCTCGCTTCCAAAGCAGCAAGTCGGGCATGAGTTTTCGCCACCACCCTCGGGGTCATGACGGCAACACGATCAAAAACTCTACTGTTTCGCTCAAGCCAAATGTTACATTTGGAGTATGGTATCACAGCAACTTATGCCTCTGGAAGGTCCACATATTGAAATTACTATAGAGTTTAGTTGTAAAATATTTAAATTAATCCTTCAATTTATGTTGAAGTATATGTGCATTGTCCAACTTTCTCCATATGTTCTGTCTTTTGATTAAACTAGTTGGCGCATCCAATTGTACGTGGTATGGGTCAAGAGGTCTTGACCGACTTGTGCAATTTAAGGTAAAAATGTGTAGCCCATATTTGTACCATATTTAGATATGAGGGAGCCACACATGGGGCGGGAAGTTGAAGAAATGGGTGCATACATGTAGAGGCTAACCATGTTTAATAGACTCTCTCACAAAAAATGGAAAGCTCACTAACTCTTGATTGGTCTGAAAATACTACTAAAGTAAATTATACCATAATTTGAGCATTGAAATTCACTCTATATTTTCTACTTTGCGTATGTACGTTGGCTATATCTGATTATTTGTGTTGTGGGCCATACTTAGATCTCAACGGTCAAGGGTCAAGACTTATACATCTCGGTAAGTCTTCAGGAAAAATGGTGGACCTTGTAGCTATGTCTGGCGTCCCTTGACCTGCTTATTATTTTACTTGAAAGCTTTGCCACCTTCCTTTTTTGCACCAGTTCAACTTCAATGTGGTCAGTGTGGAATTGATGTTTATCTTCTTGGCTAAACTTAGCAATGCTGAGGAATTTCTGATTAATCTACTCCGTTTTAGGTTGATGATTTTATGCTTTTTTTGCATCAACAAATAAAGGAACTTTTAGGATCAGGAGTTTGCTTGAAAGCCTCTTTTGGTTCATGGATGTTCGTTCCTTTATCAACAATTCCAGGCTTCGAGGATGAGATCAAGCTAGATCAAGGACCTATTAGAAGTATGGAGGTTATTTTCCCTAGTCTCCAATATCCTATATATGTGTATTTTTTATGTTTCCTAATTCCAATTGAAGATCCGCAGGGTATCGACTTAATTAATGGGCATCATGCAGATGCTTGTGGTGAAAATTTTGAATCCTCAATCCTTTCTGGTCCTGAACTCAGAGTGATGAAGCCTCACCTTGGAAAGTCGGAATAAATTAAGGGTGCTACTGGTGTGAATTTCAAGCCCAAATTTGATGGCAAGTTTCAAACTTATGTGATTCTAAATATTACTAGTACTTATGTCAATGCATGGCACAAAAATGGCACATCCAATAATTCAATTAAACCGACACATTCAATAATTCAATAAAATATAATCGTTAGTAGCCTGTTGGCTTACATGGTTGAATTTCATGGCTTTTTCCAATGGGACAAAATACACTTTGAGTTAACCCTGATGTGACATTTTTCAGGTCCAGCAGAGATGGTTGGTCCCCCTCTTTTGCCACAAAGTTCATTTCAACCAAACAATATAATGGAAAATGAAACAGAAGAATATTCAGGAGCAAATGTTAGCTTAGCTTATCTCTATGTTTGAAAATTATCTAGAAACATGAGGGCAGGGGGAACTGAAAGACACTCATCTGCTAACTAACTTCGCTGTGTGGCTAATTAGCCTTCAAGCATTGATCCTCATGTGTTGTGCCTGAAAAACCTAATGCTTAGTTTATTTGTGCCGTGACAACAGATTGTTGGACCATATAGATGATCTTTATGATGATGAAATATAATGCTCTCGAAGCATAAGCACTAAAGTCAATAGTTGGTTGTCTGAGATTGAACAGGTGAGTGCCTTCTAAACTGCAGCCTTCATTTGAAACCTTTTCAAGCAATATCACTTGAAACAATGATGATTTTATGGCTAGGAGGCCGGGAGGTGGATCCCTTGGCAGGGAGGAGCTCGGTGGACCCATGACTCCATGCCCTTTGCTCGGCCTTCGTCTTCTGTCGTAGTTGTATTAGCCCATCGTTCCAACGGTAAAGCTCTATTTTTTGAGGAAATGCTTTTCCCACTCTTATAATAAAAAGTGTTTTGTACGCTCTACAACACCTATGAAGCCATCTTAAAAATAGATGCCTCAAGAATGCACATGTCGAACGACCGCACATTACTCATTACCCAAGTAAAAAAAGGCGTGTATACATTACCCAGCTTCATTGGAGTTTTCAAGCAATGAGTATAATTCGGCGTAAGAAATGTTGCAAAGAAAAGTCTGCAAACTTGGGCTGAGACATTCTTCAGGCAATGGACATATAACAACATATATGTACATACATACCATGTACCTGATATATCCCATTTAGTCTCCTTATCCTATCAAGCACTTATGTCCTCAAACAAACATAAGATCAGGTGCTGAGGTTTATAATTGGTTTGGGGGATTCATTTAAATATCATCGTCAGTAGCATGTTGGCTTAGATGGTTGAACTGCATGGCTTTTTCCAATGGGACTAAATACACTGTGAGTTAACCCTGATGGGACATTTTTCAGGTCCAGCAGAGATGGCTATTCCCACTTTTTTTTGCCTCGAAGTACATTTCAACCAGACAATATATTGGAAAATGAACTAGAAGAATATCCATGAGCAAAGGTTACCTTAGTTTCTTATCTCTATGTTTGAAAATTATCTAGAAACATGAGGGCAGGGGGAACTGAAAGGCACTCGTCTGCTAACTAACTTCGCTTTCTGAGTGACTAGCCTTCAAGCATTAATCCTCATGTCTTGTGCCTGAAAAACCTAATGATTAGTTTATTTGTGCCATGACAACGGATTGTTGGACCATATAGATGATATTTATGATGATGAAATGAGATGCTCTTGAAGCATAAGCACTGAAGTCAATAGTTGGTTGTCTGAGTTTGAGCGGGCCAGTGCCTTCCAAACTGCAGTCTGCAGTTGAAACCTTTTCAAGCTATATCACTTGAAAAGATATGACGATTCAGCGTTGGGGAGGCCGGGAGGCGGATCCATTGGTGGGGAGGAGCTCGGTGGACCCAGCTCGGCCTTTGTCTTCTATCGTAGTTGTACTAGCCCATCACTCTAATGGTAAATCTCTATTTTTTGTGAGGAAATGCTTTCCCCACTCTAATACTAAAAAGTGTTTTGTACACTCTACAATGCCTATGAAGCCGACTTAAAAATAGATGCCTCAAGAATGCACATGCCGGACGCGCGCACATTACTCATTACCCACCTGAAAAAAGGTGTGATATCAATTACCCAACTTCATTGGAGTTTTCTAGCAATCAGTCTAATTCAGCATAAGAAATGTTGCAAAGAAAAGTCTGCAAATATGGGATGAAATAATCTTCAGGTAATGGACATATAGCAACATATACATACAGAACATGCATACCATGTACGTGATATATCCCATTTAGTCTCGTTGTCCTATCAAGCACTTATCTCCTCGAACAAAGAAAAGATCATGTGCTGGGGTTTATATTTGGTTTGAGGGGTGGGGGCTTCATTTGGATATGTAAACATGATTTTTGGGAGGAAGAATACATAGTGAGGCACTTTTTTAGGGATACACAACAAGGCAGCTGGTTGGTGACGAAGGGATTACTCGTAGAGGCAGACACGCGTAACTTTTTTGTCTATCTAATAAAGTATGTTCTTCATTCCTCGGATAACAGAGGGCACATGGGTAGTCAGGAATGAGAAAAAGAAACACATCCGCGGAAATGTGAATAAAATTTTCCAAACGGTGTACAAAGCTTCTCACACGTCCATTTGTTCAGTGTCATTTTTTCGTGGTTATTTTAAAGTACTCTCGCATCCCTGTTTTAATTTGAATAATCCATGTCTTGTAGTCAAAGGGTTCAGGTTTGACATTAAAACTAATAATGAGGTGTTCATTTGGGAATTTAGACTAAAAGGGAATAATATTTTTGAAGACCTTAGATATCAAACAATTTCCAAGTGCATTTCTACAACTATACTGTATATGTTCTCTAGAAAATTGAAATGCTTTTCTTCCTTACCATGTAGAAGTTTGTTACTGGACATGCTATTAGCGCGTTACAAGAAAATTAAATAATATATTTTTTCTAAGAAAGAATACATCAACAGGATATGCGTATTGCCATCCACTTCGTTTATGTGAGCAATTGTGTACACATTTTCAATTTACGAACCATACTCTGGAATTTAAAGTCCTAATCTATTTACATTTTTTTCTAGAACATGCAAGAGGATTGCGTGTCTTATATATTAAGAAAGGAGGAGAAATGATTCAGTTGCATGATGGCAAATCATAGACGCCGCCCAACACCACCAACAGAAGAACACAAGGAACCTATCCTCCACAACCCCACCAGCACCAGACCCAATCCTAGCTCGCTTCCAAAGCAGCAAGTCGGGCATGAGTTTTCGCCACCACCCTCGGGGTCATGACGGCAACACGATCGAAAACTCTACTGTTTCGCTCAAGCCAAATGTTACATTTGGAGTATGGTATCACAGCAACTTATGCCTCTGGAAGGTCCACATATTGAAATTACTATAGAGTTTAGTTGTAAAATATTTAAATTAATCCTTCAATTTATGTTGAAGTATATGTGCATTGTCCAAATTTCTCCATATGTTTTGTCTTTTGATTAAACTAGTTGGCGCATCCAATTGTACGTGGTATGGGTCAAAGAGGTCTTGACCGACTTGTGCAATTTAAGGTAAAACTGTGCAGCCCATATTTGGGCCATATTTACATATGAGGGAGCCACACGTGGGGCGGGAAGTTGAAGAAATGGGTGCATACATGTAGAGGCTAACCATGTTTAATAGACTCTCTCACAAAAAATGGAAAGCTCACTAACTCTTGATTGGTCTGAAAATACTACTAAAGTAAATTATACCATAATTTGAGCATCCCTGCGGCTGTTCTTGATTGGTCTGAAAATACATATGAGGAATTTATGCTGAGGAATTTATGATTAATCTACTCCGTTTTTAGGTTGATGATTTTATGCTTTTTTGCATCAACAAATAAAGGAACTTTTAGGATCAACAGTTTGCTTAAAAGCCTCTTTTGGTTCATTGATGTTCGTTCCTTTATCAACAATTCCAGTCTTCAAGGATGGGATCAAGCTAGATCAGGGACCTATTAGAAGTATGGAGGTTATTTTCCCTAGTCCCCGGTATCCTATATATGTCAATTTTTTATGTTTCCTAATTCCAATTGAAGATCCGCAGGGCATCAACTTAATTAATGGGCATCATGCAGATGCTTGTGGTGAAAATTTTGAATCCGCAATCCTTTCTGGTCCTGAACTCAGAGTGATGAAGCCTCACCTTGGAAAGTCGGAACAAAGTAAGGGTACTACTGGTGTGAATTTCAAGCCCAAATTTGATGGGAAGTTTCAAACTGATGTGATTCTAAATATTACTAGTACTTATGTCAATGCCTGGCACAAAAATGACACATCTAATAATTCAATTAAACCGACACATTCAATAATTCAATAAAATATAATCGTCAGTAGCCTGTTGGCTTACATGGTTGAATTTCATGGCTTTTTCCAATGGGACTAAATACACTGTGAGTTAACACTGATGTGACATTTTTCAGGTCCAGCAGAGATGGTTGTTCCCCCTCTTTTGCCACAAAGTTCATTTCAACCAAACAATATAATGGAAAATGAAGCAGAAGAATATTCAGGAGCATATGTTTGCTTAGCTTATCTCTATGTTTGAAAATTATCTAGAAACATGAGTGCGGGGGGAACTGAAAGACACTCATCTGCTAACTAACTTCGATGTCTGGCTAATTAGCCTTGAAGCATTGATCCTCATGTCTTGTGCCTGAAAAACCTAATGCTTAGTTTATTTGTGCCATGACAATAGATTGCTGGACCATATAGATGATCTTTATGATGATGAAATGAAATGCTCTCGAAGCATAAGCACTAAAGTCAATAGTTGGTTGTCTGAGATTGAACAGGCGAGTGCCTTCTAAACTGCAGTCTGCATTTGAAACCTTTTCAAGCTATATCACTTGAAACAATGACGATTTTACGGCTGGGAGGTGGATCCGTTGGCAGGGAGGAGCTCGGCGGACCCATGACTCTATGCCCTTTGCTCGACTTTCGTCCTCGATCGTAGTTGTATTAGCCCATCATTCCAACGGTAAAGCTTTATTTTTTGAGGAAATGCTTTTGCCACTCTTATAATAAAAAGTGTTTTGTACACTCTACAACGCCTATGAAGCCATCTAAAAAATAGATGCCTCAAGAATGCACATGTCGAACGACCGCACATTACTCATTACCCAAGTGAAAAAAGGCATGATATACAATACCCAGCTTCATTGGAGTTTTCAAGCAATCAGTCCAATTCGGTGTAAGAAATGTTGCAAAGAAAAGTCTGCAAACTTGGGCTGAAACATTCTTCAGGCAATGGACATATAACAACATATATGTACATACATACCATGTACCTGATATATCCCATTTAGTCTCCTTGTCCTATCAAGCACTTATGTCCTCAAACAAAGAAAAGAGCAGGTGCTGAGGTTTATAATTGGGTTGGGGGCTTCATTTGGATATGCAAACATGATTTTTGGGAGGAAGAATACAAAGTGAGGCATTTTTTAGGGATACACAACAAGGCAGCTGGTTGGTGACACAGGGATTACTCGTAGAGGAAGACACCGAAAACTTTTTTAGTCTTTGTAATAGAGTATGTTCTTCATTCCTCAAATAACATAGGGCATAGGACTAGTCAGGAATGAGAAAAGAACACATCCGATTAAATGTGATTTTTTTGCAAATGGTGTACTAAGCTTCTCACATGTCCATTTGTTCAACGTGAATTTTTCGTGGTTATTTTTAAGTACTCTAGTCGCATCCCTGTTTTAATTTGAATCATCTGTGTCTTGTAGTGAAAGGGATCAGGTTTGTCATTAAACTTATAATGAGGTGTTAATTTGGGCATTTATACTGAAATGGAATAATATTTTTGAAGACCTTAGATATCGAACAATTTCTGAGTGCACTTCTGTAATTATACCGTATATGTTCTCTAGAAAATTGAAATGCTTTTCTTCCTTACCATGCGCAAGAAGTTTGTTACTGGACATGCTATTAGAGTGTTAAATGAAAGTTAAATAATATAAATTATTCTACGAAAGAATACATCAACATGATATGCATATTGCTATCCACTTCATTTATGTAAGCAATTGTGTACACATTTTTAATTTGCAAACCATACTGGAATTTGAAGTCCTGATCTACTTACATTTTTTTATAGAAGACACGAGAGGAGCGTGTCTTATATATTAAGAAAACAGGAGAAATGATTCAGTTACATGATGGCACAACATAGACGTCGACCAACACCACCAGCACCAGACCTAATCCTAGCTTCCTTCCAAAGCAGACAGTCAGGCCTGAATTTTCGCCAGCCCCCTCGGGGTCATGATGGCAACACGATCAAAAACCCTACTGTTTCGCTCAATCCAAATGTTACATTTGGAGTATGGTATCACACCAGTGTATGCCTCTGGAAGGTTCGCATATTGAAATTACTATAGAGTTTAGTTGTAAAATGTTTAAATTAATCCTTCAATTTATGTTGAAGTATATGTGCATTGTCCATCTTTCTCCACCAGTTCTGTCTTTTGATTAAACTGGTTGGTGCATCCGGTTCTACGTGGTATGGGTCAAGAGGTCTTGACCGACTTGTGCAATTTAAGGTAAAAATGTGTAGCCACACGTGGGGCGGGAAGTTGAAGTATGGGTGCATACATGTAGAGGCTAACCGTGTTTAGTAGACTCTCTCTCATAAAAAATGGGAAAGCTCTCTAACTCTTGATTGGTAAGAAAAATACCAGTAAAGTAATGTATGCCATAATTTTAGCATTCAAATTCACTATATATTTTCTACTTTGGGCATACACGTTGGCCATATCAGATTATTTGTGTGGTATACCATACTTAGGTCTCAACAGTCAAGGGTCAAGATTTATACTTCTAGGTAAGTCTATAGGAAAAATGGTCGACCGTGTAACTATGTTTGGCGTCCCTTGATCTTCTTATTATTTTACTTGAAAGCTTTGCCATCTTCCTTTTTTGCATCATTTTAAATTCAGTGTGGTAAGTGTGGAATTCATGTTTTTTTCTTTCTGGCTAAACAAAACAACGTTGAGGAATTTATGATTAATTTACTCATGTTTTAGGTTGATGATTTTAAGCTTTTTTTGCATCGACAAATAAAGGAAATTTAAGGATCCGCAGTTTGCTCGAAAGCCTCTCTTAATTCATTGATGTTTGTTCCTTTGTCAACAATTCCAGGCTTCAAGGATGAGATCGAGCTAGATAATGGACCTATAAGAAGTATGGAGGTCATTTTCCCTAGTCCCTAATATCCTATATATATATGTGTGTGTGTGTGTGTGTGTGTGTGTGTGTATTTGTGATGTTTCCTAGTTCCAATTGAACAGCCGCAGGGCAGCGTCTTCATTAATGAGCATGATGGAGATGCTTGTGGTGAAAATTTTCAGGCCTCAATCCTTTCTAGTCCTGAACTCAGAGCCATGAAGCCTCGCCTTGGAAAGTCAAAACAAATTGATAGCGCTACTGGTGTGAATTGTAGGCCCAAATTTGACAGCAAGTTTCAAACTGATTTGATTCTAAATATTACTAGTACTTATGTCAATGCATGGCATAAAAATGACACATCCAATAATTCAATAAAATATCATTTTCAGTAGCCTGTTGGCTTACATGGTTGAATTGCATGGCTTTGTCCAGACGAAATACAATGTGAGTTAACCCTGATGGGATATTTTTCAGGTCCAGCAGAGATGGTTGTTCCCCCTCTTTTGCCTCGAAGTACATTTAAACCAAACAAAGAATATATTGGAAAATGAACTAGAAGAATATACAGGAGCAAAGGTTAGCTTAGTTCTTATATCCGCGTTTGAAAATTATCTGGAAACATGAGGGCAGGGGGAACTGAAAGACACTCATCTACTCACTAACTTTGCTTTCTGAGTGATTATCCTTCAAGCATTGACCCTCATGTCTTGTGCCTGAAAAACCTAATGCTTAGTTTATTTGTGCCATGACAACGGATTGTTGGACCATATAGATGATCTTTATGATGATGAAATGAGATGCTCTCGAAGCATAAGCATTGAAGTCAATGGTTGGTTGTCTGAGTTTGAACAGGCCAGTTCCTTCTAAACTGCAGGTCTGCAGTTGAAACCTTTTCAAGCTATATCACTTGAAACAATGACGGTTCGACGACGGGGAGGCCGGAAGGCAGATCCTCTGTCAGGGAGGAACCCGGTGGACCCATTATTCCGTGCCCTTCGCTCGGCCTTCATCTTCTATCGTAGTTTTATTAGCCCATCATTCTAACGGTAAAGCCCCATTTTTTGAGGAAATGATTTCCCCACTCTTATAATAAAAAGTGTTTTGTACACCCTACAATGCCTATGAAACCGACCAAAAAATAGATGCCTCAAGAATGCACATGTCAGATGCGCGCACATTACTCATTACCCACGTGAAAAAAAGTGTGAGATCAATTACCGAACTTCAATGGAGTTTTCAAGAAATCGGTCTAATTCTGCGTAAGAAATGTTAGAAAGAAAATTCTAAAACATGGGATGAAACAATCTTCAGGTAATGGACATATAACAACATATACATAGATACATACCATGTACGTGATATATCCCATTTAGTCTCCTTGTCCTAGCAAGCACTTATCTCCTCAAACGAAGAAAAGGTCATGTGCTGGGGTTTATCATTGGGTTAGGGGCTTCATTTGGATATGCAAACATGATTTTTGGGAGGAAGAATACATAGTGAGGCATTTTTTTAGAGATACACAACAAGGCAGCTGGTCGGTGACACATGGATTACACGTAGAGGCAGACACGAGTAACTTTTTTGTCTACCAAATAAAGTATGTTCTTCATTCCATAGATAATAGAGGGCATAGGGCTAGTCAGGAATGAGAAAGAAAAAGACATTCGAGGAAATGTGAATAATTTTTTTCGAAATGGTGTACTAAGCTTCTGACATGTCCATTTGTTCAATGTCATTTTTTGGGGGTTATTTTAAAGTACTCTCGCGTCCCTTTTTTAATTTGAATCATCCACGTCTTGTAGTCAATGGGACCAGAATTGACATTAAAACTGATAATGAGGTGTTAATTTGGGCATTTAGATTGAAAGGGAATAATATTTTTGAAGACCTTAGATATCAAACAATTTCCAATTGCACTTATGTAATTATACTGTATATGCCCTCTATAAAATTGAAATGCTTTTCTTCCTTACCATGTGCAAGAAGCTAGTTACTGGGCATGCTATTAGCGCGTTACAAGAAAACTAAATAATATAATTTTTTTCAAAGAAAGAGTACATCAACAAGATATGCGTATTGCCATCCACTTCGTTTATGTAAGCAATTGTATACACATTTTTAATTTGCAAACCATACTCTGGAATTTGAAGTCCTGATTTATTTACATTTTTTTCTAGAACCACGCTAGAGGATTGCATGTCTTATATATTAAGAAAGGAGGAAAAATGATTCAGTTACATGATGGCAAAGCATAGACGCCACCCAACACCACCAACAGTAAAACACAAGGAACCTATCCTCCACAACCCCACCAACACCAGACCTAATCCTAGCTCGCTTCCAAAGCAGCAAGTCGGGCATGAATTTTCGCCACCACCCTCGGGGTCATGACGGCAACATGATCGAAAAGCCTACTGTTTCCCTCAAATCAAATGTTACATTTTGAGTATGGTATCACACCAGCTTATGCGTCTGGAAGGTCCGCATATTGAAATTACTATAGAGTTTAGTTGTAAAATGTTTAAATTAATAATTCAATTTATGTTGAAGTATATGTGCATGGTCCATCTTTCTCCATCTCTTCTATCTTTTGATTAAACTAGTTGGCACATCCAACTCTACGTGGTATGGGTCAAGAGATATTGAACAACTTCTGTAATTTAAGGTAAAAATGTGTAGCCCACTTTTGGGCCATCTTTAGATATGAGGGAGCCACACGTGGGGGGCGAAACTGAAGAATGGGTGCATACATGTAGAGGCTAACCATGTTTAATAGAGTCTCTCTCTCCAAAAAATGGAAGCTCAGTAACTCTTGATTGGTATGAAAAGACTAGTAAAGTAAATTATGTCATAATTTGAGCATCCAAATTCACACTATATTTTCTACTTTGCGCATATACGTTGGCTACATCTGATTATTTGTGTTGTAGACCATGCTTAGATCTCAACAGTCAAGGGTCAAGACTTATACGTCTCGGTAAGTCTTTACGAAAAATTGTGGACTTTGTAACTATGTGTGGTGTCCCTTGACATGCTTATTATTTTACTTGAAAGCTTTGCCTTTTTTGCACCATTTTAACTTCAATGTGGTCAGTGTAGAATATATGTTTTTTTTCTTTTTGGCTAAACTCAACAATGCTAAGGAACTTATGATTAATCTACTCATGTTTTAGGTTGATGATTTTATGCTTTTTTTGCATCAACAAAAAATAAAATTTGAGGATCAACAGTTTGCTTGAAAGCCTCTTTTGATTCATTGATGTTCGTTCCTTTATCAACAATTCCAGGCTTCAAGGATGAGATCAAGCTAGATCAGGGACCTATTAGAAGTATGGAGGTTATTTTCCCTAGTCCCCAATATCCTATGTATTTGTAGTTTTTACATTTCCTAATTCCAATCAAACATCTGCAAGGCAGCGACTTCGATAATGGGCATCATGGAAATGCTTATGGTGAAATTTTTCAATCCTCAATACTTTCTGGTCCTGAACTCAAAGTGATGAAGCCTCACCTTGGAAAGTCGGAACAAATTAAGGGTGCTACTGGTGTGAATTTCAAGTCCAAATTTGACGTCAAGTTTCAAATTGATGTGATTCTAAATATTACTAGTACTTATGTCAATGCATGGCATAAAAATGACACACACAATAATTCAATTAAACCGGCATATTCAATAATTCAATAAAATATAATCGTCAGTAGCCTGTTGGCTTACATGGTTGAATTGCATGTCTTTTTCCAATGGGATTAAATACACTATGAGTTGACCCTGATGTAACATTTTTCAGGTCTAGCAGAGATGGTTGCTTTTGCCACAAAGTTCATTTCAACCAAACAACATAATGGAAAATGAAACAGAAGAATATTCAGGAGCAAATGTTAGCTTAGCTTCTTATCTCTATGTTTGAAAATTATCTAGAAACATGAAGGCAGGAGGAACTGAAAGACACTCATCTGCTAATTAACTTCACTTTTTGAGTGATTAGCCTTCAAGCATACATCCTCATGTCTTGTGTCTGAAAACTCTAATGCTTAGTTTATTTGTGCCATGATAAAATATTGTTGGACCATATAGATGATCTTTATGATGATGAAATTAGATGCTCTCGAAACATAAGCACTGAAGTCAATAGTTGGTTGTTGGAGTTTGAACATGCCAGTGCCTTCTAAACTGCAGTATGTAGTTGAAACCTTTTCAAGCTTATATCACTTGAAACAATGCCAATTTGACAGCTGGGAGGTCGGGAGGCGGATCCGTTGACTAGGAAGAGTTCAGTGGACCCATGACTCCGTGCCCTCTGCTCAGCCTTCGTCTTCTATCATAGTTGTATTAGCCCATCATTCTAACGGTAAAGCTCTATTTTTTGAGAAAATGCTTTTCCCACTCTTATAATAAAAAGTGTTTTGTACACTCTACAATGCCTATGAAGCCGACTTAGAAATAGATGCCTCAAGAATGCACATGTCAGACGACCGCACATTACTCATTACCCAAGTGAAAAAGTGTTATATACATTACCCAACTTCATGGACTCAACTCCCCTGACGTACTGCAGGGTGCAGTTGGGTCACTGATAGGTGGGCCAACTTGCTTTCTGGCCCACATGTCAGTAGCCCAACTGCGCCCTACAGTACGTCTGAGGAGCCTCGTCCCAACTTCATTGGAGTTTTCAAGCAATTGGTCTAATTCTGCGTAAGAAATGTTGCAAAGAAAAGTCTGCAAACTTGGGCTGAAACACTCTTCAGGTAATGGACATATAAGAACATATACGTACATATGTACCATGTACGTGATATATCACATTTAGTCTGGTTGTCCTATCAAGCACTTATGTACTCAAATGAAGAAAAGATCATGTGCTAACTATGTCTGGTGTCCCTTGACCTGCTTATTAGTTTACTTGAAAGCTTTGCCATCCTCCTCTTTTTTGCATCATTTTAACTTTAGTGTGGTCAGTGTGGAATTTATGTTTTTTCCCTTCTGGCCAAACAAAGCAACGCTAAGGAATTTATGATTAATCTACTCCTGTTTTAAATTAATGATTTTAAGCTTCTTTTTGCATCGACAGATAAAGGAAATTTTAGGATCCATAGTTTGCTTGAAAGCCTCTGTTGATGCAGTGATGTTCGTTTATTTATCAATAATTCCAGGCTTCAAGGATGAGATCAAGCTAGATCATGGACCTATAAGAAGTATGGAGGTTATTTTTCCTTGTCCCTAATATCCTATATAACTGTATTTGTGATGTTTCCTAATTCCAATTGAACATCCACATGGCAGCGACTTCATTAATGGGCATCATGCAGATGCTTGTGGTGAAAATTTTCAAGCCTCAATCCTTTCTGGTCCTGAACTCAGAGTAATGAAGCCTCACCTTGGCAAGTCAGAACAAATTGATAGTGCTACTGGTGTGAATTGCAAGCCCAAATTTGATGGCAAGTTTCAAACTGATTTGATTCTATATACTACTACTACTTATGTCAATGCATGGCATAAAAATGACACATCCAATAATTCAATTAAACTGCCACATGCAATAATTCAATTAAATACCATCGTCAGTAGCCTGTTGGCTTACATGGTTGAATTGCATGGCTTTTTCCAATGGGACTAAATACACTGTGAGTTAACCATGTTTGGACACTTTTCATGTCCAGCAGAGATGGTTGTTCCCCCTATTTTGCCTCGAAGTTCATTTCAACCAAACAATATATTGGAAAATGAACCAGAAGAATATTCAGGAGCAAAGGTTAGCTTAGTTTCTTAGCTCCGTGTTAGAAAATTATATGGAAACATGAGGGCAGGGGGAACTGAAAAACACTCGTCTGCTAATTATCTTTCCTTTCTGAGTGATTATCCTTCAAGCATTGATCCTCATGTCGTGTGCCTGAAAAACCTAATGCTTAGTTTATTTGTGCCATGATAACGGATTGTTGGACCATATAGATGATCTTTATGATGATGAAATGAGATGCTCTCGAAGCATAAGCACCGAAGTCAATAGTTGGTTGTCTGAATTTGAACAGGCGAGTGCCTTCTAAACTGCAGTCTTTTGTTGAAAACTTTCAAGCTATATCACTTGAAACAATGATGATTCAGCGGTGGGGAGGCCGGGAGGCGGATCCGTTGGTGGGGAGGAGCTTGTTGGACCCATGACTCCATGCCCTCTGCTCGACCTTATCTTCTATCGTAGTTGTCGTAGCCCATCATTCTAACGGTAAATCTCTATTTTTGGAGGAATTGCTTTCTTCACTCTAATAATAAAAAGTGTTTTGTACACTCTACAACGCCTATGAAGCCGACTTAAAAATAGGTGCCTCAAGAATGCACATGCCGGACGCGCGCACATTACTCGTTACCCACCTGAAAAAGGTGTGATATCAATTACCCAACTTCATTGGAGTTTTCTAGCAACCAGTATAATTCAGCATAAGAAATGTTGTAAAGAAAAGTCTGCAAACATGGGATGAAATAATCTTCAGGTAATGGGCATATAGCAACATATACATACAGAACATGCATACCATGTACGTGATATATCCCATTTAGTCTCGTTGTCCTATCAAGCACTTATCTCCTCAAACAAAGAAAAGATCTGTGCTGGGGTTTATATTTGGGTTGGGGGTGGGGGCTTCATTTGGATATGTAAACATGATTTTTGGGAGGAAGAATACATAGTGAGGCACTTTTTTAGGGATACACAACAAGGCAGCTGGTTGGTGACGGAGGGATTACTCGTAGAGGCAGACACGCGTAACTTTTTTTCTATCTAATAAAGTATGTTCTTCATTCCTCGGATAACAGAGGGCACATGGGTAGTCAGGAATGAGAAAAAAAACACATCCAAGGAAATGTGAATAATTTTTTCCAAATGGTGTACAAAGCTTCTCACATGTCCATTTGTTCAGTGTCATTTTTTCGTGGTTATTTTAAAGTACTCTCGCATCCCTGTTTTAATTCGAATAATCCATGTCTTGTAGTCAAAGGGTTCAGGTTTGACATTAAAACTGATAATGAGGTGTTCATTTGGGCATTTAGACTAAAAGGGAATAATAGTTTTGAAGACCTTAGATATCAAACAATTTCCAAGTGCATTTCTACAACTATACTGTATATGTTCTCTAGAAAATTGAAATGCTTTTCTTCCTTACCATGTAGAAGTTTGTTACTGGACATGCTATTAGCGCGTTACAAGAAAATTAAATAATATATTTTTTTTCTAAGAAAGAATACATCAACAGGATATGCGTATTGCCATCCACTTCGTTTATGTGAGCAATTGTGTACACATTTTTAATTTGCGAACCATACTCTGGAATTTAAAGTCCTAATCTATTTACATTTTTTTCTAGAACACGCAAGAGGATTGCGTGTCTTATATATTAAGAAAGGAGGAGAAATGATTCAGTTGCATGATGGCAAATCATAGACGCCGCCCAACACCACCAACAGAAGAACACAAGGAACCTATCCGCCGCACGAAGCTCGTGCGCGCTCGCCGTGTCCACACCGCAGACCGCCGCCCCGCAACACCGCAGACCGCCACCCCGCAGCTCGCTGCGCCCCACGGCTCTCCTGTGCCGCCGCCTGCCCCATGGCTCGCCGCGCCCACAGCTCGTTGCCCCGCCGCTCTCCCTATGCAGCAGCTCGCCGCGCCTGCCTGCGGCTCTCCCCCTGTTGCCGCTCGCCGTGCTGGTGCTGCCCCGTGCCGCCACGAGCTCACACCCCGCCCCCGCAGCAGCTTGCCAGGGTTGCAGCAGCTCTCACCCCGGCCGCGACACGCCCCTCGTGTTGCGCCCCCGCAGCAGCTCCCCCCCCCCCCCGCCCCACACACACACAGATCAGGGACCTATAAGAAGTATGTAGGTTATTTTCCCTAGTCCTCATTATCCTATACATGTGTATTTGTGATGTTTCCTAATTCCAATTGAACATCCGTAGGGCAGCGACTTCATTAATGGGCATCATAGAGACGCTTGTGGTGAAAATTTTAAATCCTCGATCCTTTCTGATCCCGAACTCAGAGTGATGAAGCCTCACCTTAGAAAGTGGGCACAAATTGATAGTGCTCCTGGTGTGAATTGGAAG
This sequence comes from Triticum urartu, assembly GCF_056163025.1. NCBI lineage: Eukaryota > Viridiplantae > Streptophyta > Magnoliopsida > Poales > Poaceae > Triticum > Triticum urartu. Next base: position 67,210,456 of record NC_141874.1, read on the forward strand.
GCCAAATTTGATGGCAAGTTTCAATCTGATCTGATTCTAAATATTACTAGTACTTATGTCAATGCATGGCATAAAAATGACACATCCAATAATTCAATTAAACTGCCACATGCAATAATTCAATTAAATACCATCGTCAGTAGCCTGTTGGCTTACATGGTTGAATTGCATGGCTTTTTCCAATGGGACTAAATACACTGTGAGTTAACCATGTTTGGACACTTTTCATGTCCAGCAGAGATGGTTGTTCCCCCTCTTTTGCCCCGAAGTTCATTTCAACCAAACAATATATTGGAAAATGAACCAGAAGAATATTCAGGAGCAAAGGTTAGCTTAGTTTCTTATCTCCGTGTTAGAAAATTATATGGAAACATGAGGGCAGGGGGAACTGAAAAACACTCGTCTGCTAATTATCTTTGCTTTCTGAGTGATTATCCTTCAAGCATTGATCCTCATGTCTTGTGCCTGAAAAACCTAATGCTTAGTTTATTTGTGCCATGATAACGGATTGTTGGACCATATAGATGATCTTTATGATGATGAAATGAGATGCTCTCGAAGCATAAGCACCGAAGTCAATAGTTGGTTGTCTGAGTTTGAACAGGCCAGTGCCTTCTAAACTGCAGTCTTTTGTTGAAAACTTTTCAAGCTATATCACTTGAAACAATGACGATTCAGTGGTGGGGAGGCCGGGAGGCGGATCCGTTGGTGGGGAGGAGCTTGTTGGACCCATGACTCCATGCCCTCTGCTCGACCTTTGTCTTCTATCGTAGTTGTCGTAGCCCATCATTCTAACGGTAAATCTCTATTTTTTTGAGGAATTCCTTTCCCCACTCTAATAATAAAAAGTGTTTTGTACACTCTACAACGCCTATGAAGCCGACTTAAAAATAGACGCCTCAAGAATGCACATGCCGGACGCGCGCACATTACTCGTTACCCACCTGAAAAAGGTGTGATATCAATTACCCAACTTCATTGGAGTTTTCTAGCAACCAGTCTAATTCAGCATAAGAAATGTTGTAAAGAAAAGTCTGCAAACATGGGATGAAATAATCTTCAGGTAATGGACATATAGCAACATATACATACAGAACATGCATACCATGTACGTGATATATCCCATTTAGTCTCGTTGTCCTATCAAGCACTTATCTCCTCAAACAAAGAAAAGATTTGTGCTGGGGTTTATATTTGGATTGGGGGTGGGGGCTTCATTTGGATATGTAAACATGATTTTTGGGAGGAAGAATACATAGTGAGGCACTTTTTTAGGGATACACAACAAGGCAGCTGGTTGGTGACGGAGGGATTACTCGTAGAGGCAGACACGCGTAACTTTTTTTCCATCTAATAAAGTATGGTCTTCATTCCTCGGACAACAGAGGGCACATGGGTAGTCAGGAATGAGAAAAAAACACATCCAAGGAAATGTGAATAATTTTTTCCAAATGGTGTACAAAGCTTCTCACATGTCCATTTGTTCAGTGTCATTTTTTCGTGGTTATTTTAAAGTACTCTCGCATCCCTGTTTTAATTCGAATAATCCATGTCTTGTAGTCAAAGGGTTCAGGTTTGACATTAAAACTGATAATGAGGTGTTCATTTGGGCATTTAGACTAAAAGGGAATAATAGTTTTGAAGACCTTAGATATCAAACAATTTCCAAGTGCATTTCTACAACTATACTGTATATGTTCTCTAGAAAATTGAAATGCTTTTCTTCCTTACCATGTAGAAGTTTGTTACTGTACATGCTATTAGCGTGTTACAAGAAAATTAAATAATATATTTTTTCTAAGAAAGAATACATCAACAGGATATGCGTATTGCCATCCACTTCGTTTATGTGAGCAATTGTGTACACATTTTCAATTTGCGAACCATACTCTGGAATTTAAAGTCCTAATCTATTTACATTTTTTTCTAGAACACGCAAGAGGATTGCGTGTCTTATATATTAAGAAAGGAGGAGAAATGATTCAGTTGCATGATGGCAAATCATAGACGCCGCCCAACACCACCAACAGAAGAACACAAGGAACCTATCCTCCACAACCCCACCAGCACTAGACCCAATCCTAGCTCGCTTCCAAAGCAGCAAGTCGGGCATGAGTTTTTGCCACCACCCTCGGGGTCATGACGGCAACACGATTGAAAACCCTACTGTTTCGCTCAAGCCAAATGTTACATTTGGAGTATGGTATCACAGCAACTTATGCCTCTGGAAGGTCCACATATTGAAATTACTATAGAGTTTAGTTGTAAAATATTTAAATTAATCCTTCAATTTATGTTGAAGTATATGTGCATTGTCCAACTTTCTCCACATGTTCTGTCTTTTGATTAAACTAGTTGGCGAATCCAATTGTAGGTGGTATGGGTCAAGAGGTCTTGACCGACTTGTGCAATTTAAGGTAAAAATGTGTAGCCCATATTTGTACCATATTTAGATATGAGGGAGCCACACATGGGGCGGGAAGTTGAAGAAATGGGTGCATACATGTAGAGGCTAACCATGTTTAATAGACTCTCTCACAAAAAATGGAAAGCTCACTAACTCTTGATTGGTCCGAAAATACTACTAAAGTAAATTATACCATAATTTGAGCATTGAAATTCACTCTACATTTTCTACTTTGCGTATATACGTTGGCTATATCTGATTATTTGTGTTGTGGGCCATACTTAGATCACAACAGTCAAGGGTCAAGACTAATACTTCTCGGTAAGTCTTCAGGAAAAATGGTGGACCTTGTAGCTATGTCTGGCGTCCCTTGACCTGCTTATTATTTTACTTGAAAGCTTTGCCACCTTCCTTTTTTGCACCAGTTCAACTTCAATGTGGTCAGTGTGGAATTGATGTTTATCTTTTTGGCTAAACTTAGCAATGTGATCAGGAGTTTGCTTGAAAGCCTCTTTTGGTTCATTGATGTTCTTTCCTTTATCAACAATTCCAGGCTTCAAGGATGAGATCAAGCTAGATCAAGGACCTATTAGAAGTATGGAGGTTATTTTCGCTAGTCTCCAATATCCTATATATGTGTATTTTTTATGTTTCCTAATTCCAATTGAAGATCCGCAGGGTATCGACTTAATTAATGGGCATCATGCAGATGCCTGTGGTGAAAATTTTGAATCCTCAATCCTTTCTGGTCCTGAACTCAGAGTGATGAAGCCTCACCTTGGAAAGTCGGAACAAATTAAGGGTGCTACTGGTGTGAATTTCAAGCCCCAATTTGATGGCAAGTTTCAAACTGATGTGATTCTAAATATTACTAGTACTTATGTCAATGTATGGCACAAAAATGACACATCCAATAATTCAATTAAACCCACACATTCAATAATTCAATAAAATATAATCGTTAGTAGCCTGTTGGCTTACATGGTTGAATTTCATGACTTTTTCCAATGGGACAAAATACACTGTGAGTTAACCCTGATGTGACATTTTTCAGGTCCAGCAGAGATGGTTGGTCCCCCTCTTTTGCCACAAAGTTCATTTCAACCAAACAATATAATGGAAAATGAAACAGAAGAATATTCAGGAGCAAATGTTAGCTTAGCTTATCTCTATGTTTGAAAATTATCTAGAAACATGAGGGCAGGGGGAACTGAAAGACATTCATCTGCTAACTAACTTCGCTGTGTGGCTAATTAGCCTTCAAGCATCGATCCTCATGTGTTGTGCCTGAAAAACCTAATGCTTAGTTTATTTGTGCCGTGACAATAGATTGTTGGACCATATAGATGATCTTTATGATGATGAAATATAATGCTCTCGAAGCATAAGCACTGAAGTCAATAGTTGGTTGTCTGAGATTGAACAGGTGAGTGCCTTCTAAACTGCAGTCTGCATTTGAAACCTTTTCAAGCAATATCACTTGAAACAATGATGATTTTATGGCTAGGAGGCCGGGAGGTGGATCCCTTGGCAGGGAGGAGCTCGGTGGACCCATGACTCCATGCCCTTTGCTCGGCCTTCGTCTTCTGTCATAGTTGTATTAGCCCATCGTTCCAACGGTAAAGCTCTATTTTTGGAGGAAATGCTTTTCCCACTCTTATAATAAAAAGTGTTTTGTACACTCTACAACGCCTATGAAGCCATCTTAAAAATAGATGCCTCAAGAATGCACATGTCGAACGACCGCACATTACTCATTACCCAAGTAAAAAAAGGCGTGTATACATTACCCAGCTTCATTGGAGTTTTCAAGCAATGAGTATAATTCGGCGTAAGAAATGTTGCAAAGAAAAGTCTGCAAACTTGGGCTGAGACATTCTTCAGGCAATGGACATATAACAACATATATGTACATACATACCATGTACCTGATATATCCCATTTAGTCTCCTTATCCTATCAAGCACTTATGTCATCAAACAAACATAAGATCAGGTGCTGAGTTAAATAATATAAATTATTCTACGAAAGAATACATCAACATGATATGCATATTGCTATCCACTTCATTTATGTAAGCAATTGTGTACACATTTTTAATTTGCGAACCATACTCTGGAATTTGAAGTCGTGATCTATTTACATTATTTATAGAACACACAAGAGGAGCGTGTCTTATATATTAAGAAAACGGGAGAAATGATTCAGTTACATGATGGCACAACATAGACGTCGACCAACACCACCAGCACCAGACCTAATCCTAGCTTCCTTCCAAAGCAGACAGTCGGGCAGGAATTTTCGCCAGCACCCTCGAGGTCATGACAGCAACACGATCGAAAACCCTACTGTTTCGCTCAAGCCAAATGTTACATTTGGAGTATGGTATCACACTAGCTTATGCGCCGGGAAGGTCCGCATATTGAAATTACTACAGAGTTTAGTTGTAAAATGTTTAAATCAATCCTTCAATTTATGTTGAAGTATATGTGCATTGTCCATCTTTCTCCATGAAACGTCTCCAACGTATCTACTTTTCCAAACACTTTTTCCCTTATTTTGGACTCTAAATTGCATGATTTGAATGGAACTAACCCGGACTGACGTTGTTTCAGCAGAATTACCATGGTGTTATTTATGTGCAGGACCAAACGTTCTCGGAATGAGCTGAAACTTCACGGAGACACTTTTCAGAAAATAAGAAAAATACCTGCCAAATATGAAGGCCAGGGGGCCCACCACCTTGACACGAGGGTGGGGCGCGCCCCCTACCTTGTGGGCCCCCTGTTGCCTCTCCGACTCCAACTCCACCTCCATATATTGAGTTTCGATGAGAAAAAAATCAGAGAGAAGAAATCATCACGTTTTACGATACGGAGCCGCCGCCAAGCCCTAAAACCTCTCGGGAGGGCTGATCTGGAGTCCGTTCGGGGCTCCGGAGAGGGGAATCCGTCGCCATCGTCATCATCAACCATCCTCCATCACCAATTTCATGATGCTCACCGCCGTGCGTGAGTAATTCCATCGTAGGCTTGCTGGACGGTGATGGGTTGGATGGGATCTATCATGTAATCGATTTAGTTTTGTTAGGGTTTGATCCCTAGTGTCCACTATGTTCTGAGACTGATGTTGCTATGACTTTGCTATGCTTAATGCTTGTCACTAGGGCCCGAGTGCCATGATTTCAGATCTAAACCTATTATGTTTTCATCAATATATGAGTGTTCTTGATCCTATCTTGCAAGTCTATAGTCACGTATTATGTGTTATGATCCGTTAACCCCGAAGTGACAATAATCGGGATACTTACCGGTGATGACCATAGTTTGAGGAGTTCATGTATTCACTATGTGTTAATGCTTTGTTCTGGTTCTCTATTAAAAGGAGGCCTTAATATCCCTTAGTTTCCGTAAGGACCCCGCTGCCACGGGAGGGTAGGACAAAAGATGTCATGCAAGTTATTTTCCATAAGCATGTATGACTATGTTCGGAATACATGCCTACCTCATATCAATGAACTAGAGCTAGTTCTGTGTCACCCTAGGTTATGACTGTTACATGATGAACCGCATCCGACATAATTCTCCATCACCGATCCATTGCCTACGAGCTTTCCATATATTGTGCTTCGCTTATTTACTTTTCCGTTGCTATTGCTATCATCACTACAAAATATCAAAAAAATTGCTTTTACTACCGTTACCTTTTGTTACCGTTACCACTACTATCATATTACTTTGCTACTAAATACTTTGCTGCAGATATTAAGTTTCCAGGTGTGGTTGAATTGACAACTCAGCTGCTAATACTTGAGAATATTCTTTGCCTCCCCTTGTGTCGAATCAATAAATTTGGGTTGAATACTCTACCCTTGAAAACTGTTGCGATCCCCTATACTTGTGGGCTATCAAGACCATTTTCTGGCGCCGTTGCCGGGGAGCATAGCTCTATTCTTTGAGTCACTTGGGATATATATCTGCTTATCATTATGAAGAACTTGAGAGATCCAAAAACCAAGATCTATCCCTCAACTACGAGGGGAGGTAAGGAACTGCCATCTAGCTCTGCACTTGATTCACCTTCTATTTTGAGTAAGCTTGCGACACCTACACCTGCTTCTGCTATTCGTTCTGATATGTCGCATGTTATTGATGATGCCACTTCTGCTATGCATGATACTTATGATGAAACTACCTCTATGCCTGATACTACTATGCCACTTAGTGATTTTCTTGATAAACAACTTGCTAGGGCTAGAGAAATTGAAAACATTGAATCTGATGATACTGATGAAAGTGATGATGAAGAACCACTTGCTATTCCTAAGGGTTATGTATTTGATCAAGATGCTTCTTTAGCCATTTTAGCTTGCAGAAATAGAACTGAACTTAAAAGATTATTAGCTAAATGGAGTAAGCAATCCCTAAATGATAGAATGAAAGCTGACCCTGCTTTTGCTACTTCACCTACCTTTGTTACTGATAAGGATTATGAATTCTCTATTGATCATGATATAATTACTTTGGTTGAGTCTGATCCTTTTCATGGTTATGAATCTGAAACTGTTGTGGCACATCTTACTAAACTGAATGATATAGCTACCCTGTTCACTAAAGATGAGAAAACTCGCTACTTTTACATTCTTAAAATATTTCCGTTCTCATTAAAGGGTGATGCTAAGATATGGTTTAATTCTCTTGATCCTGGTTGTGTGCGTAGTCCCAGGATATGATTTATTACTTCTCTGCTAAATATTTCCCTGCTCATAAGAAACAAGCTGCTTTAAGGGATATATATATAATTTTGTGCAAATTGAAGAAGAGAGTCTCCCACAAGCTTGAGGGAGGCTTCTCCAATCACTTAATGCTTTGCCTGATCATCCTCTTAAGAAAAATGAAATACTTGATATCTTTTATAATGGACTAACCGATGCCTCCAGAGATTACCTGGATAGTTGTGCTGGTTCTGTTTTGAGGGAAAGAACACCGGATGAAGCTGAAACTCTATTGAATAATATGTTGATAAATGAAAATAATTGGACACCTCCGGAGCCAATTCCCGAGCCTATTCCTAAACCAACTCCGAAGAAGAGAGGTATTTTATTTCTCAGTCCTGAAGATATGCAAGAGGCAAAGAAATCTATGAAAGAAAAGGGTATTAAAGCTGAAGATGTTAAGAATTTACCTCCTATTGAAGAAATACATGGTCTTAATTTACTGCCTGTTGAAGAAACATATAATATTAATCCTTTACCTATTGAAGAAACTCATGGTCTTGATAACCCGACACAGGTAGTAAAGGTAAATTCTCTCTATAAATATGATAAATTTGTAATCCCATTCACTAAAATTGCTAGCCAATGCTTAGATGAGTTTGATAAATTTATGGCTAAGCAAGAAAATTTTAATGCTTATTTTGGTAGACAATTAAAATACAATCAAATATGCTTGGACACTTGGGTGATTATATGGCTAATGTCAAAGGTGAACTTAAACTTATTAGTAAACATGCTTCTATGGTTACCACTCAAGTAGAACAAGTACTTAAAGCTCAAAATGATTTGCTCAGTGAATTGAATAATAAGAATAATGATAATGCTGTTAGAGTTATGACTAGAGGTGGTAGAATGACTCAGGAACCTTTGTATCCTGAAGGCCACCCTAAGAGAATTGAGCAAGATTCTTAGAGAAATAATATAGACGCACCTAGCTCTTCTAAAAAGAAGAAAAAGAAAAATGATAGGACTTTGCATGCTTCTAGTGATCCTATTGTTGAAACACCTGAGAATCCAAATGATATTTCTATTTCTGATGCTGAAACACAATCTGGTAATGAACCTGAAACTAGTAATAATGTTACTGATAATGTTCATGATGCTCAACCTAGTAATGATAATGATATAGAAATTGAACCTACTGTTGATCTTGATAACCCACAATCAACGAATCAACGTTATGATAAGAAAGATTTTGTTGCTAGGAAACATGGTAAAGAAAGAGAACCATGGGTTCATAAACCCATGCCTTTTCCTCCCAAACCATCCAAGAAAAAGGATGATGAGGATTTTGAGCGCTTTGCTGAAATGATTAGACCTATCTTTTTGCGTATGCGATTAACTGATATGCTCAAAATGAATCCTTATGCTAAGTATATGAAAGAAATTTTTACAAATAAAAGAAAGATAACGGAAGCTGAAATTTCCACCATGCTTGCTAATTATACTTTTAAGGGTGTAATACCAAAGAAACTTGGAGATCCCGGTGTACCCACTATACCATGCTCCATTAAAAGAAACTATGTTAAAACTGCTTTATGTGATCTTGGAGCCGGTGTTAGTGTTATGCCTCTCTCTTTATATCGTAGACTTTATTTGAATAAGTTGAAACCTACTGAAATATCTTTGCAAATGGCTGATAAATCAACTGCTATACCTATCGGTATTTGTGAGGATGTGCCCGTTGTAGTTGCAAACGTTACTATTTTAACGGACTTTGTTATTCTTGATATTCCCGAGGACGATAGTATGTCTATTATTCTTGGAAGACCCTTTTTGAATACTGCATGGGCTGTTATTGATTGCACTAAAGGCAATGTCACTTTTCATGTTAATGGTAATGAGCACACGGTACACTTTCCGAGGAAACAACCTCAAGTTCATAGTATCAACTCTATTGGAAAAATTCCATCGATTATATTTGGAGGTTTTGAATTTCCTCTTCCTACTGTCAAGAAGAAATATGATATTCTTATTATTAGGGATGTGCATATCCCCGTTGAGGTAACATAGTGCTATTCGAAATTTCTCCGGTTCCATGTTATTCGGAATGAGTTCGTTAACAAGACTTGATCAACCTTGTTAGTGGATTCCTTTTGATGATCATGAGATGGATGAAACTAGAAGGCACAACCTTCTGTACCCCATTTTTACTTTCTGTTATTCATATTAAATAAAAATAAAAATAAATAATTTTTTGTCTGTTATCTGATTATCCGTGCAATATAAAAATACCTCAAAAATAAAAGTTCTCCAAATGCCCTGAAAATTAAATATGATTTTTTCTAGAATATTTGAGGATTTATGGAACAAAGAACACACCAGGGGGACAACCACCTTGCCACGAGGGTGGAGGGCGCGCCCCCTGCCTCGTGGGCCCACGGTGGCCTTCCTCCACTTATTCCTGCACCCACACACTTCATCTTCCTCCCACAAACACGAATAACCAGCTCAAGCACGAGTTCTAGCTCATCTTGCTGCCATTTTCGATCTCCTTGCTCAAAGCACCTCTCACAAAACTGCTTGGGGAGATTGTTCCTTGGTATGTGACTCCTCCATTGGTCCAATTGGTTTTCGTTCTAGTGCTTTATTCATTGCAAATTTTTGCTGCTTAGGTGACCCTGTTCTTGAGCTTGCATGTCAAATTTATATGGTCAAAAGTAGTTTTGATGCATGATATAGGCCCTAGGCACTTGTAGGAGTAGTTGCTATCAATATTATTGAGTTTGGTTTACTTTTACTTTGAAGTTACTAAAAATTTCAGAATTTTTTAGAAAATGATGAGGAGACTTTTGAGGGGCTCATCGAGCCAAAGCTCGAAGGAGAAGGCACCGAAGCCTAAGTATAATTTGCCTCGCACCGCGGAGATTTGGGCATGTGAATGGCCTTACGAGGATTTCTTGAGAGCGGCCGGGATTTATGAAGATTTTCATGAATTGGCTCAGACTGCAGGACTTACCGCTTTCCTCCACGACCAATGCGATCAGTATCTCTTGCTCACAAATACCTTTGTGCAAAACTTTCATTTCCATTCTAGGAGCTCACCACCTACGGTGGAGTTTTATTTATATGATGAGCATAAGGAGATGTCACTTTATGATTTTTGTCGAATCTGTTTAGTCCCTTTTGGGGGCAAGACAGAAGAACCACATCGTGATGATGTGGAGGGATTTATTGACACTATCACTGTAGGGGAAACAAGGAAGGTTTCCGATGCACGAATCACTAGCATACATTTTCCTATTTTACGCTACTTTGCATTATTTGCTAGTCGTTGCTTAATTGGTCGCGGAAACTGTGGAAACCTGAGTATCCCTGATATTATTATTTTGCACCACGGTTTATATGGTGATAACTCTTTTAGTATGGGCGGCATTATTGCCAAACGGTTAAGTCTGAACCGTACCAAGGGCCCCATCTTTGGAGGCATCTATGCTACACACCTAGCTGCACATTTTAACATACCTATTAGGCATGCTGGGAAGGAATAAAAAGTGCTGCCTCGTGTTTATCTAGATTATAAAAGTATGGTAGCGCATGATTTTATTGTTAAGAATAGGAAAGGAGAGCTTAAATATCAATTGTTCTTTAATAAACATCATCCTGAGACTATTACCTTGCCTGCTCCTTCTTTGTTTGATTTGACTGTAGGCACGTACCTTGTTCCATTGACAGCTATCCACGCCTACCGGAACCCTGCACCAGCCGAGGAGCCAGAGCCGGAACCACAATTTGATCCTTCACGGCAGTCTAATTATTAGTAGGATCCGGAGATGATTGTCAGCCAGTGGCAATCTGAGCCTTCTTCTTCCTCATCATAGTACGACCCCAACAACTATTATTATGGATATCCGCTAGGCCAGTGGTGGCCATAGACCAACTTAGGCCAAAAGCCTAAGCTTGGGGGAGTACGTTTTTCTCACCGACATTACATTTATGCTCACACACTCATTGCTAGATGTCGGTGCTCATACTTTTTAATTGTATCATCCATGCTAGTTTATTTTCCTTTTTATGCTTTCTTCTTGTGTGTTTAATAAACCTTAAGAAAAACCAAAAAAAATTAGTTGTAGCTTCTAATCAGTTTAATTCCCATGCTTGTAGTAGTAATTAAAAAGAAAACCCAAAAATATTTCATGTTCTTCTTTTGCTTGTTGGGAGCTTTCCCGTGTAAATAGTTTTATTTCTTTTCTTTTCTTTGGGGGTCGATAGAAGAAGGCCATAATTAAATGGTTGAGGTGGCTCTTATATGCATTATTGTTGATCTGACAAAAGAGCCCATATTGCCTTGTCTTCTCCTGTTTATTGAATGCTTGCAGATTCCAGCTTAGTCCAATGCACGTGCACTATTATTATTATTCACATCGTTCGGTCGTGCAAGTGAAGGGCAATTATGATGATATATGATGGACTGGCTGAGATGAGAAAAGCTGGTATGAACTCGGCCTCTTTTGTTTTTGTAAATATGATTAGTTCATCGTTCCTGATTCAGCCTATTATGAATAAACATGTTTGCAATGACAACTAGAGATCATAGTTTCTTGTGCCATGCTTGATTAGCTATGAGTTATAATGGTTTACCTTGCGTGCCAACATGCTATTGAGATGGTTATGATGTGGTATGATAGGGTGGTATCCTGCTCTGAATGATTTAAGTGACTTGACTTGGCACATGTTCACGCATGTAGTTGAAACAAAATCAACATAGCCTTCACGATATTTATGTTCATGGTGGATTATATCCTACTCATGCTTGCATTCAAATTTGATTAATTTTAATGCATGTTCATGACTGTTGTCGCTCTCTAGCTGGTCGCTTCCCAGTCTTTTGCTAGCCTTCACCTGTACTAAGCGGGAATACTGCTTGTGCATCCAAACTCCTTAAACCCCAAAGTTATTCCACATGAGTCCACTATACCTACCTATATACGGTATCTACCTGCCGTTCCAAGTAAATTTGTATGTGCCAAACTCTAAACCCTCAAATAAATATCCTGTTTTGAATGCTTGAATAGCTCATATATCAACTAGGGTTGTCTATACCTTCCATGTTAGGCGGGTTATTCTCAAGAGGAGTGGACTCCGCTCCTCACACACAAGATAAATGGCTGGTCACTGGGATGCCCAGTCCCATGCTTTATGCAAACTAATTCAAAATAATTGCAAACAAAACTCCCCCTGGGACTCTTGTTAGTTGGAGGCACTCGTTGTTTCGAGCAAGCCATGGATTGATGCTTGTGGTGGAAGGGGGAGCATAAACTTTACCATTCTGTTTGGGAACCGCCTATAATGTGTGTAGCATGGAAGATATCACCATCTCTTGGTTGTTATGTTGACAATGAAAGTATACCGCTCAAAATATTATTCACCTCTATTTCAAAACCGAGCTCTGGCACCTCTATAAATCCCGGCTTCCCTCTGTGAAGGGCCTATCTATTTACTTTTATGCTGAGTCATCATCCTCTTATTAAAAAGCACCAGTTGGAGAGCACTGCTGTCATTTGCATTCATTATTGTTAGTTTACATTGAGTATGACTTGACTGGATCTCTTTTACCATGAATTACAATGTCTAGTCAGTCCTTGGTCTTTAAAGGTGCTTTGCATTTATGTTTTGCGGTCTTAGAAAGGGCTAGCGAGATACCACCTTGTTATATCATATTATGATTGTTTTGAGAAAGTGTTGTCATCCAAGTTTTATTATTATGGCTCGCTAGTTGATTATGCTATTGATATGAGTAACTTGAGACCTATGCATTATTGCGAATGTGGTTAGTTATAATCTTTGCTAAAAACTTGAATGCTGGCTTTACATATTTACAACAACAAGAGCAAACAGAGTTTGTAAAAGTTTTTCTTTATCACTTTCAGTTTGTCAACTGAATTGCTTGAGGACAAGCAAAGGTTTAAGCTTGGGGGAGTTGATACGTCTCCAACGTATCTACTTTTCCAAACACTTTTGCCCTTGTTTTCGACTCTAACTTGCATGATTTGAATGGAACTAACCCGGACTAACGCTATTTTCAGCAGAATTACCATGATGTTATTTATGTGCAGGATCAAACGTTCTCGGAATGACCTGAAACTTCACGGAGATACTTTTCAGAAAATAAGAAAAATACCTGCCAAAGATGAAGGCCAGGGGGCCCACCACCTTGCCACGAGGATGGGGGCACGCCTGCCCCCCAAGGGCGCGCCCCTACCTCGTGGGCCCCATATTGCCTCTCCGACTCCAACTCCACCTCCATATATTGAGTTTCGATGAGAAAAAATCAGAGAGAAGAAATCATCGCGTTTTACGATATGGAGCCGCCGCCAGGCCCTAAAACCTCTCGAGAGGGCTGATCTGGAGTCCGTTCGGGGCTCCGGAGAGGGGAATCCGTCGCCATCATCATCATCAACCATCCTCCATCACCAATTTCATGATGCTCACCGCCGTGCGTGAGTAATTCCATCGTAGGCTTGCTGGACGGTGATGGGTTGGATGGGATCTATCATGTAATCGAGTTAGTTTTGTTAGGGTTTGATCCCTAGTGTCCACTATATTCTGAGACTGATGTTGCTATGACTTTGCTATGCTTAATGCTTGTCAGTAGGGCCCGAGTGCCATGATTTCAGATCTGAACCTATTATGTTTTCATCAATATATGCGTGTTCTTGATCCTATCTTGCAAGTCTATAGTCATGTATTATGTGTTATGATCCGTTAACCCCGAAGTGACAATAATCGGGATACTTACCGGTGATGACCGTAGTTTGAGGAGTTCATGTATTCACTATGTGTTAATGCTTTGTTCCGGTTCTCTATTAAAAGGAGGCCTTAATATCCCTTAGTTTCCGTAAGGACCCCGCTGCCACGGGAGGGTAGGACACAGGATGTCATGCAAGTTCTTTTCCATAAGCACGTATGACTATGTTCGGAATACATGCCTACATTATATCAATGAACTGGAGCTAGTTCTGTGTCACCCTAGGTTATGACTGTTACATGATGAACCGCATCCGGCATAATTCTCCATCACCAATCCATTGCCTAAGAGCTTTCCATATATTGTGCTTCGCTTATTTACTTTTCCGTTGCTATTGCTATCATCACTACAAAATATCAAAAACATTGCTTTTACTACCATTACCTTTTGTTATCGTTACCACTACTATCATATTACTTTGCTACTAAATACTTTGCTGCAGATATTAAGTTTCCAGGTGTGGTTGAATTGACAACTCAGCTGCTAATACTTGAGAATATTCTTTGCCTCCCCTTGTGTCGAATCAATAAATTTGGGTTGAATACTCTACCCTCGAAAACTATTGTGATCCCCTATACTTGTGGGTTATCACTCCACCAGTTCTGTCTTTTGATTAATCTAGTTGGTGCATCGGGTTCTACGTTGTATGGGTCAAGAGGTCTTGACCGACTTGTGCAATTTAAGGTAAAAATGTGTAGCCACACGTGGGGCGGGAAGTTGAAGTATGGGTGCATACATGTAGAGGCTAACCCTGTTTAGTAGACTCTCTCTCATAAAAATGGGAAAGCTCGCTAACTCTTGATTGGTATGAAAATGCCAGTAAAGTAATGTATGCCGTAATTTTAGCATTCAAATTCACTGTATATTTTTCTACTTTGTGCATACACGTTGGCTATATCAGATTATTTGTGTGGTAGACCATACTTAGGTCTCAACAGTCAAGGGTCAAGACTTATACTTCTCGGTAAGTCTTTAGGAAAAATGGTGGACTTTGTAACTATGTCTATGTCCCTTGACATGCTTATTATTTTACTTGAAAGCTTTACCTTTTTTGCACCATTTTAACTTCAATGTGGTCAGTGTAGAATATATGTTTTTTCATTTTTGCTAAACTCAACAATGCTAAGGAATTTATGATTAATCTACTCATGTTTTAGGTTGATGATTTTATGCTTTTTTGCATCAACAAAAAAGAAAATTTGAGGATCAACAGTTTGCTTGAAAGCCTCTTTTGATTCATTGATGTTCGTTCCTTTATCAACAATTCCAGTCTTCAAGGATGAGATCAAGCTAGATCAGGGACCTATTAAAAGTATGGAGGTTATTTTCCCTAGTCCCCAACATCCTATGTATTTGTATTTTTTACATTTCCTAATTCCAATGGAACATCTGCAAGGCAGCGACTTCGATTATGGGAATCATGGAAATGATTATGGTGAAAATTTTCAATCCTCCATCCTTTCTGGTCCTGAACTCAGAGTGTTGAAGCCTCACCTTGGAAAGTTGGAACAGAAAAAGGGTGCTAGTGGTGTGAATTTCAAGCCCAAATTTGACGTCAAGTTTCAAATTGATGTGATTCTAAATATTACTAGTACTTATGTCAATGCATGGCATAAAAATGACACATCCAATAATTCAATTAAACTGACACATTCAATAATTCAATAAAATATAATCATCAGTAGCCTGTTGGCTTACATGGTTGAATTGCATGTCCTTTTCCAATGGGACTAAATACACCGTGAGTTAACCCTGATGTGACATTTTTCAAGTCTAGCAGAGATGGTTTCTTTTGCCAGAAAGTTCATTTCAACCAAACAACATAATGGAAAATGAAACTGAAGAATATTCAGGAGCAAATGTTAGCTTAGCTTCTTATCTCCATGTTTGAAAATTATCTAGAAACATGAAGGCAGGAGGAACTGAAAGACACTCATTTGCTAATTAACTTCGCTTTCTGAGTGATTATCCTTCAAGCATACATCCTCATGTCTTGTGCCTGAAAAACCTAATGCTTAGTTTATTTGTGCCATGATAAAATATTGTTGGACCATATAGATGATCTTTATGATGATGAAATGAGATGCTCTCGAAGCATAAGCACTGAAGTCAATAGTTGGTTGTCTTAGTTTGAACATGCCAGTGCCTTCTAAACTGCAGTATGTAGTTGAAACCTTTTCAAGCTATATCACTGGAAACAATGCCGATTTGACGGCGGGGAGGTAGGGTGATGTAGCTATGTACCTAGGGTAGGGTCATGGACCTGTCCAGCATACCCTCCCCGAGGACATCTTTACAAAGAATCAGAAGCAGTCGAAGAGAAAATATCATCTACTCGACCATGAAGATGTGCTCACTCGACTTTCTTGAAGACACTCGACTACCAGAAGACGAGAAGCCCTCCACTCTGCAATGGTCGCGACTTAAACCATAGCATTATGGGCATTTATAACACTTTATTGTAGACGTTACCAGTAACGCCCCACCTTTATGAACATTGAACCATGTGTAACGGAGGGGAGCTGGGGTCCTGGCGCACTCTATATAAGCCACCCCCCTCCTCTGGGATAGGGGTTCGCACTTTTGTAAACACATACACACGTATAATCCAGTCAACCGCCTCAGGGCACCGAGACGTAGGGCTGTTACTTCCTCCGAGAAGGGCCTAAACTCATAAAACTCGTGTGTACAACTACTCCATAGCTAGGATCTTGCCTCCTCATACCTACCCCCATTCTACTGTCAGTCTTAGATCCACGATAGTTGGCGCCCACCGTGGGGTAGGTGTCTTAGCGACTTATTGGAGAAGTTGCAATTTTTCTGATCCCCATCATCATGGTTCCAGGCGGAGGTTTGGCTGAGGGCCGCGAGATCCGTCTCGGCGCGCTCGTGTTTGTCGCCGACGACTCCGCTTGGCTTCAGGAGGCACCACTCGACGTCGGTGCGCTACCCGCCCGCGGGGCGACGCACTTTCACGCTTGCGTCCGCGGTGTCCTCCTGCGGCAACCGTCGACCCAGTACCAGTCGACTCCTACGGCTTTCCCCCTCCCTGCGACCCGCCGGAACAAGCGCACCGGCCGGTCGAGGGTTCAACGGTGGGTGAAGCATGCGGTGGCCCGCCAGTCGGCCACCCCTCATGTCGCGGCGCTCGAGCCCGACGAGTCTCTCTATGGCCTGTTCGATCTGTCGACTGGCTCCGTAGAGACTGCATCCGAGTGTGGCAGCAATGACTCGGCAGCGGAAGTCCTGATGGTCAATGGACCACGCGGTCCTCCTGGCTTCGATCGTGAAGACGGAGGTGACGGGAACGGCGATCCGTCACGCGTTCATGAGGAGTACCGCCCCGAGCCTCTCTCCTCGCAGCAAAGAGAAGAACTTCGTCGCCGAAATATGGATGCCCTGCATACTCCTATAGTTGGAGAAACGCCCGAGGCCCAGGCCTTGGAACAGGCTCGCTTGGCCAATCTGGCTGAGCGCACTCGGCTGGAGAACCTACAGCGCGCACTCGACGATTGCGCTCGTCAATGTGCTCCTGAGTCCAGTCGACGCCAACCTTTTCCACCTCCGGCTCAGGTATACCGAACACCAATCCAAAACCTAGCATCTACGGCCCGGATAGCAGAGTCGATTCAACCTTCCCAGTCAGAAGCTGGCCAAGGTGTGGCGCAGATCAGGGCCTTGCTCCGGGCAGCAGGAGAGCAGAATACGGCCGTGTCTCAGTCGCGGGATAGGATACATAGTAGATCCGTGGTCGCAGATACGGTCCAGTCGGCCCATAACCCGAGATCGCCCCCGAGGCGTGAGGGACGTGGAGAGCAGCGTGATCAGTACAGAAACCAGGAGCAGTATGATCGTCGAGCCGATCGCGATGGTCGCCGTTGAGTGCCCACGCCTCCTCCAAGGAGTGGGTCGTACGTGCCGCGGCCACATGAAGACAGGCACCCTAACAGCGTCGGAAGAGGTATTCCAGTTGACCCCAGGGAGCCAGGCTTTGATGCGAGATCTATTCTCGTACAAGGCTTGGTCGACGGAAACAGAGCTCGTCGAGATGGCCATGACAGAGGCCCGCAAACCAGCAACAGGGTGCATGTCTCTGGCCCAGAGTGCTTCAGCAGAGCTATCAGAGCTGCAGTGATTCCCCCCAACTTCAGGTTGGTGACTGGAGTCAGTAAGTTCACCGGAGAGTCCAAGCCTGACACCTGGCTCGAAGACTACCGAGTGGCTTTCCAGATTGGTGGCGGCAATGATGAGGTGGCCATGAAACACCTTCCTCTGATGTTGGAGGGCTCTACTAGGGCGTGGCTGAATCAGTTGGCGCCTGGCAGCATCTATACTTGGGAAGATCTCGCCCGAGTATTTGTCAGAACGTTTGAGGGTACTTCCAAGCGGCCAGCAGGTTTGACAGAATTACAGTGTTGCATCCAGAAACCGAATGAAACTTTGAGAGATTATATCTAGAGGTGGATCACCCTGCACCACACGGTGGAAGATGTGTCTGATCATCAGGCAATTTGTGCTTTCAAGGAAGGCGTTAGGTACCGAGAGTTGAATCTGAAATTCGGTCAGACAGGAAACATGACTTTGACTCGGATGATGGAAATTGCCACCAAGTATGCCAATGGTGAAGAGGAGGAGCGACTGCGGAGCGGCAAGCACAAAGTAGTCGCCCACGAAGCCGGAGGAGGAAACTCCAGTCGGAAACAAAAACGCAAGGCCGAACCAGCTGCTCCGGGTGAGGCCTTGGCTGTGGTTCAAGGAAAGTTCAAGGGGAAGCCCAAAGGGCCGTGGAACCCCAAGAAAGTAAAAGATCAAGATGGAAATGACGTGTTGGATCTGCCGTGCCATATCCACACCAAAAAAGAAGAACAAGGTAATTTCATTTACCCGAAGCATACCACTCGACAGTGTCGGCTCCTGATCCAGCAGTTCCGAGAGAAACAGCCCAAGGAAAAGGAGAAGGAGGCAGGCAAGGCTGAGAGTGAAGGGGAAGATGATGATGGTTATCCTCACATGAATTCCACTCTGATGATTTTTGCTGATGTTGAAAACAAGAGTCGATTGAAAGTCATCAACAGAGAAGTGAACATGGTCGCTCCGGCGACACCCAATTACTTGAAATGGTCGCAGACTGCCATTACGTTCGACCAGTCTGATCACCCAGCGCACATCGCCACCCCTGGGAGGCAAGCGCTGGTGGTCGACCCGGTGGTCGAAGGCACTCGACTGACAAAGGTCCTGATGGACGGTGGCAGTGGCCTGAACATTCTGTATGCAGAAACGTTGAAAGGAATGGGCATTCCGATGTCCAGACTCAGTGAAAGCCACATGAGTTTCCATGGGGTCATCCCAGGCAAGAAGGCTGCGTCCCTCGGTCAGATTACACTCGACGTGGTTTTCGGCGATGCCAAAAATTACCGCAAAGAAAAGTTGACGTTTGAAGTCGTGGATTTTCAGAGTGCATATCATGCGATTCTGGGCAGGCCAGCTTATGCATGGTTCATGGCTCGACCTTGTTACGTGTACCTCAAACTGAAGATGCCTGGTGCCAGAGGAGTGATCACTATCTCTAGTAATCAGAAAAAGGCGGAAGAGTGTTTTCAGAAGGGCTCAAAGATCGCCGATGCCCAGATAGCCATGGCAGAATTGCAAGAATACCAGAAAAATGCAGACCCAAGTGACTTGTTGCGAGCCAATAAGCCAGCTATGGATTCAGCGTTCCAGTCGTCTGGCGAGACGAAGTCTGTTCACATTCACGCAACAGACCCCAATGCAGCTCCGACCCACATTTTGACCACACTCGACTCCAAATAGGAAGAAGCGCTCATCCAGTTCCTCTGTGAGAACTGGGACATCTTTGCATGGAAGCCTTCTGACATGCCAGGTGTTCCCAGGGGACTGGCTGAGCATCGTTTGCGAGTCGACCCAAAAGTGAAACCAGTCAAAGAGCATCTTTGACGGTCCGCCGTCCAGAAAAGAAAAGCAATCGGTGAAGAGGTGGCTCGGCTTTTGGCAGCTGAGTTTATCCGAGAGATTTACCACTCTGAGTGGTTAGCCAATGTTGTCATGGTCCCAAAGAAAGATGACTCACTCTGCATGTGCATCGATTTCAAGCATATCAATCAGGCCTGCCCAAAAGATCACTTCCCTCTCCCTCGCATCGATCAGATAGTCGACTCGACTGCTGGGTGCGAGCGTTTGTCCTTTTTGGATGCCTACTCCGGGTACCACCAGATCCGCCTATACGGACCCGATGAAATAAAGACAGCTTTTATCACCCCGTTCGGGTGCTTCTATTATGTCACAATGCCATTCGGCTTGAAGAACGCCGGAGCCACATTTATGCGAATGATTCAGAAGTGCCTGCTCACTCAGATCAGTCGGAATGTGGAAGCATACATGGATGACATTGTGGCCAAGTCACGTAAAGGTTCTGACCTGCTGACCGACCTCGCCGAAACCTTTGCCACCCTCAGAAGGTATGATATCAAGCTCAATCCATCAAAGTGCACGTTTGGAGTTCCAAGCGGAAAGTTACTCGGTTTTCTTGTTTCCGAACAAGGAATCGATGCTAAACCAGAGAAATTAGGCGCTATACTTCGGATGAAACGCCCTGTGCGTGTGCATGATGTCCAGAAGGTTACTGGTTGCTTGGCCGCCCTAAGTCGATTCATTTCTCGCTTCGGTGAAAAGGCCCTGCCTCTTTACCCACTGATGAAGAAATCAGATGCGTTCAAGTGGACTCCAGAAGCTTATACAGCATTTGCAGAGCTAAAAGCCCTGCTTTCCACCCAGCCGGTGCTTGCTTGCTGCTCCAATCAGCAAAGAGCCTCTTTTGCTTTATATAGCAGCCACTGGACCAGTCATCAGTATAGTACTTACGGTCGAGCGGGAAGAAGAAGGAAAAGCGTACAAAGTTCAACGCCCAGTTTATTATATTTCTGAAGTCCTGACCCCGTCAAAGCAGAGATATCCTCACTATCAGAAGCTTGTCTATGGAATTTACATGACCACGAAGAAGGTTGCACACTACTTCTCAGATCACTCTGTTACAGTCGTCAGCGATGCTCCATTGTCAGAGATTTTGCACAACAGGGATGCAACTGGTCGAGTGGCAAAATGGGCGATTGAACTCCTTCCCTTGGATATCAAGTTTGAGGCAAAGAAAGCTATCAAGTCCCAAGCAATAGTAGATTTCCTCGCCGAGTGGATCGAACAGCAACCGCCGACTCAAGTTCACTCGGAGCACTGGACCATGTTCTTTGACGGATCCAAGATGTTGAACGGTTCTGGTGCTGGAGTAGTTCTGGTATCCCCCCGAGGAGACAAGCTCAGATATGTCCTCCAGATTCACTTTGATTCCTCCAACAATGAAGCAGAGTATGAAGCACTCCTGTATGGGTTGCGCATGGCCATCTCACTCGGCGTCCATCGCCTCATGGTCTATGGCGACTCAGATTTGGTAGTTAATCAAGTGATGAAGGAGTGGGACGTCAGAAGCCCAGCCATGACTGGTTACTGCAACGCGGTGAGAAAGCTTGAGAAGAAGTTCGAGGGGTTAGAACTCCACCACATCCCCCGATTGAAAAATCAAGCAGCCGATGAATTGGCAAAGATAGGTTCCAAGAGAGAGGCCATTCCCAGCAATGTGTTCTTGGAGCATATTCACACGCCGACAGTTCAGGAAGACCCTTTCATTGAAGAGCCCCCACAACCCAAGAGCGCCACGGATCTGACTGAAGTCGAGGTCCCAGCTGTGGTCGACCTAATCATGGAGGTTCTGGACATTACTCCCGACTGGACGGTGCCCTACATTGCGTACATCCTCAGGAAAGAGCTCCCAGAGGATGAAGAAGAAGCTCGACAGATCATCCGCCGATCTAAAGCTTTTACTGTGATAAGAGGGCAGCTGTTCAGAGAAAGTGTGACTGGAGTCGGTCAGAAGTGCATAACACCAGAAGAAGGTCGAATGATCCTCAATGACATCCACTCGGGGACCTATGGTCACCATGCGTCCTCTCAGCCCATCGTGGCTAAAGCATAACGAGCTGGATTCTATTGGCCACGAGCAAATGAGATGGCGAAAGATATAGTCGACAAATGTGAAGGCTGTCAATTTTACTCTGATATGTCTCACAAGCCAGCGTCAGCCCTGAAGACCATCCCCCTCGTCTGGCCCTTCGCTGTTTGGGGACTAGATATGGTTGGACCGCTGAGGACCGGCAGAAGCAGCTTCACTCACGTGCTCGTTGCAGTCGACAAGTTTACCAAATGGATCGAAGCCAAACCCATCAAGAACCTTGACGCTAGCACCGCTGTCAGTTTTATCAGAGAATTGACGTTCCGATATGGAGTCCCACACAGCATCATCACAGACAACGGATCGAACTTCGATTCCGATGAGTTCAGAATTTTCTGCGCCTCTCAGGGCACTCGAGTCGACTATGCTTCTGTTGCTCACCCGCAATCGAACGGACAAGCAGAAAGAGCCAATGGCCTAATTCTCAAAGGACTGAAGCCCCGACTGATGCGTGATCTCAAACACGCAGCAGGTGCTTGGGTTGATGAACTTCCGTCGGTTCTGTGGGGTTTAAGGACAAATCCTAATCGGTTGACTGGAAGAACTCCTTTCTTCTTAGTCTATGGAGACGAAGCTATTCTGCCAAGTGACTTGCTCCACAACGCACCCCGAGTTGAACTCTTCTCTAAAGCAGAAGCAGAGCAGGCCCGGCAAGATTCAGTCGATCTCTTAGAGGAGGAAAGAGAGATGGCCTTGATCCGCTCGACCATTTATCAGCAAGATTTGCGTCGATTCCACGCCAGGAATGTGAGGGGTCGGGCCTTTCAAGAAGGAGACTTGGTTCTTCGAGTGGATCAACAGAAACCACACAAGCTCACTCCAACTTGGGAAGGCCCCTTCATCGTCACCAAAGTTCTCCACAACGGAGCATACCATCTTTACAGTATCGAGCATCAGAAAGACGAGCCACGGGCTTGGAACGCGGAGCTGCTCCGCCCCTTTTATACTTAAACACTCATTCAAATAAAATGTAATAAGCGACACCTTTTGTAATTCGTTTATCAAAGACAAGAGCTTATGGTTCTCTCATTCGATTGTGTTGTTCTTATTTACTCCTGAAATGCCCCAGTGGGTGGGCTTAGTCGCGAATCCATTCCGCGTAAGTTCGAAAAAATCCTACCGAGTGAAGAGCAATCCTTCCACTCAGGGGCTTAGCTGCAGTCGAGCACTCGCCTAAGTTCTCTGACTAAGAGGCTTAACGGCAGTCCAGCACTCGCCTAAGTTTGGAAAAATCCTACCGAGTGGAGAGCAATCCTCCCACTCGGGGGCTTAGCTGCAGTCGAGCACTCGCCTAAGTTCTCTCACTAAGAGGCTTAACGGCAGTCCAGCACTCGCCTAAGTTTGATAAAATCCTACCGAATGGAGAGCAGTCCTCCCACTCGGGGGCTTAGCTGCAGTCGAGCACTCGCCTAAGTTCTCTCAATAAGAGGCTTAATGGCAGTCCAGCACTCGCCTAAGTTTGGAAAAATCCTACCGAGTGAAGAGCAATCCTTCCACTCGGGGGCTTAGCTGCAGTCAAGCACTCGCCTAAGTTCCCTCACTAAGAGGCTTAACAGCAGTCCAGCACTCTCCTAAGTTTGAAAAAATCCTACCGAGTGGAGAGCAGTCCTCCCACTCGGGGGGCTTAGCTGCAGTCGAGCACTCGCCTAAGTTCTCTCACTAAGAGGCTTAACGGCAGTCCAACACTCGCCTAAGTTTGAAAAAATCCTACCGAGTGAAGAGCAATCCTTCCACTCGGGGGCTTAGCTGCAGTCGAGCACTCGCCTAAGTTCTCTCACTAAGAGGCTTAACGGCAGTCCAGCACTCGCCTAAGTTTGAAAAAATCCTACCAAGTGGAGAGCAGTCCTCCCACTCGGGGGCTTAGCTGCGGCCGAGCACTCGCCTAAGTTCTCTCAATAAGAGGCTTAACGGCAGTCCAGCACTCGCCTAAGTTTGGAAAAATCCTACCGAGCGGAGAGCAGTCCTCCCACTCGGGGGCTTAGCTGCAGTCGAGCACTCGCCTAAGTTCTCTCACTAAGAGGCTTAACAACAGTCCAGCACTCGCCTAAGTTTGAAAAAATCCTACCGAGTGGAGAGCAGTCCGCCCACTTGGGGGCTTAGCTGCAGTCGAGCACTCGCCTAAGTTCTCTCACTAAGAGGCTTAACGGCAGTCCAGCACTCGCCTAAGTTTGGAAAAATCCTACCGAGTGGAGAGCAATCCTCCCACTCGGGGGCTTAGCTGTAGTCCAGTACTCGCCTAAGTTTGAGACCCATCCCTATCCGCAAGGATGATGAGGTGCAGGTCGACTACAACCTTCTTCTTCGGAGCTGCGGCACTAATACAATGTCCGCTCCATCCCTATTCGCAAGGACGACCAGGTGCAGGTCGACTGCCACCTTCTCCTTCGGAGCTGCGGCACAAATACAACGTCCGCTCCATCCCTATCCGCAAGGACGAAGAGGTGGAGCAAGCAAAGTCCATCCGAAGGCAAACACAAGCACATTCGGAGATAAACCAAATTCAGATAAATACTAAAAGGTTCCAAGCAGCGAATCAAAAGTACTCGGGCACCAAGCCCGAAGGAGTTTAACGGTTACAGAAACCACTCGGCATTCTGAAGCAAATTTAAAGTGTATCCAAGTTTCATAAGATTGTTCACTCAGCCGGAGGAGGACTGGCAGGCTCCACGAATGAGTCTAGATCAATCCCATCAGCGATCCGAGTGGCGGCAGCAATGAAAGTCTCCATGAAGGACTGGAAGTCGTGCTTTTTGGTGTTAGCGACTTTGATCGCAGCCAGCTTGTCTTCACGAACCTCCTTGCAATGGACTCGCACCAGGGACAACGCCACGTCAGCACCACACCGAGCGGAGGATTTCTTCCATTCTTGCACTCGGTCAGGGATCTCGTTCAGTCGAGTCATCAGAGATTCCAGATCATTCTGAAGCATCGCCTCCGGCCAAAGCGTTGAGTCGATTCGAGAGACAACCTCCTTCAGGCGTGCGAGGTAGCTTGTGGCGCTGGCGATACGGGACTCCAGTCGGAGCACGTTCATCGCAGTTTTGTCGCAGACCGGGGAAGCGATAGGGTCCAGACCCGTCTCGACCCTCCTAATTTCTTCGTCAAAGTCTTGACAAAGTTCTGCAGCCAAAAGTCAGTTCAATCAACCGAGCAAAATCCGATGGCAAACATCAACACACTCGGATTAAAAGAAATACCTCCCAGCACGAGATAAAGCTTCTTGGCGAGGGTCCTCAGATAAGCTTCTATGTCGTTCTTCTTGCGGATCGCAGACTCCAACTTTTCGTTCAGGGTGACCTTATCCTTCTTCAGGCTGGTCACTTCGCGGTTAGCTTCATTAAGACAAGATGTCAGTCTAGTCCCCTCTCCTTCAAGCGTTCCGACTGAAGCAAGCTTCTTCTCTGCGAGAGCGGTTTTGTCTTGGGCTGCTTTTTGCACGGCGGCGAGGTCCAAGTCCTTCTTGTCCAGAGCCAACTTCATTTTCTCTGCAAAAGAAATAATCGAATCAAAAAAGAGATCAAAGAGATATATTTAAATTCAGTCAGCAATCAGTTACCTTCCATACCAGCGGCCTCGTCTTGAGCTTTTTTCAGATTTTGCTGAGCCAATTCCAAGTCTAAGTTGAGTTGCCTCTGCTTCTCTTCGAGTTCGGCAAACTTGCAGATCAGAGTACAAGACTTCTGCAGGAGGCAAGAGACAGGTCAATCGATAGGTTCGAAAGCAGTTCATTTTCGAATGAATAAAATCTAAAGAAGTGGACAACAAGCTGTTCAGACCCCAGTCGACTGCCAGCAGTCGACCGCGGTCTCGGGGACTACACCCAGTGGGTGCACTTGGCGTGCCCCCACCGGTTCTGATCCCACTCGCTCGGCCCGCCGGAGTCGAGTGCAAGGAGTAAAAAAAAGAGAGAGAGAAAGAACAATTGCGCCGTCAAGAAAAGAAGAACTCAAACCACAGTCGACTGCCAGCAGTCGACCGCGGTCTCGGGGACTAAACCCAGTGGGTGCACTTGGCGTTCCCCCACTGGTTCTGATCCCACTCACCCAGACCGAGTGGAAGAGCGAAACTACCAAAAATGACAGCAACACCCAGTGGGTGCTCTAATTCAACGCGAACAACAGGAGATTGTGCAGAAGAAGATTTTTCGAGAACAAAAACAGTCGGAAAGTCTACTCACCTCGACGTTGGCCCGAAGAGCGGCACTAGCGTCGTAGGCAGCCTGACTGCTCTCGTGCACTATCTTCACCCACTCCATCATCATATCATCCTGTTGGATGGCTTCCGCAGCTGCTTCCGACTGGTTGTCTGGGACGGGGTAGCTGGTGAAAACATGTGCAGACGACCCAGGTGCAGCTGCTTGAGGCTCCGTGGTATGGAGTTGGATAGTTGAAGGAACCACAGGCGTGGTCGACCGCGTGGGGTGCCCACTCGGCAAGGGTGTAGCGAACGTCACAGCGGCCCTGCCCGCATCTTCAGCTTGACAGACTGGAGGCGTTGCAGTTGGTTCCTGCCGAGCCACCCTGCCAGCTGTTACCTTCTTGCTCTTCCTAGGCTTAGGAGCCACATCTTCGTCGTCGTCCGGAAGGTCAATGATGTTGGGTGGAGCTGCAAGACAGAACATTCGACCCCAAGTGAACCACTCGACCCTAAAAGGATCAAGAATCGAAATCGCAAGAGTTCATACCTGGGTTAGAGGTCACCGCATCCTCCATTTCCTCGTCCCGATACTGGTATGAAGAGGTCCCTGACGTAGCAGCACTGCAAAGGCCCGCATTCAATCGGTTACACCCAGTTAATTGAATCCACATAAAGGACAAGTCAGATGGTTACCCGGAGATAGTAGGAACGGTCACTTTGATCCGAGGCAAAGCTTTGGGCGGTTTGGAAGAGATGGCTTTCGGCACTTTTGGCGCTGGAAGCAGCGCGACCTTGGATTGCTTTGGAGGATTCTCAGTCGGCGTCGGGGAAGACGTCTTGGGGCGCTTCGAGGATTGCCCGATCGGTGCAGCCACCAAGTCCGGAGCGCGTGCCGGGTCATGAGTGTGCTTGGACCTCCTCTCCCTGCGAGGAGGCGAGTTGACTTCTTCCTCATCGGTCGATTCATCGCTCTCCTCGTCCTCCTCGACTTCCGAATGCTCCTCGCCGCTCTCGCCCCCGCTCCCTTCTTCTTCAGCGCCGGGGTCCTGCACTCCGTTGGACATCGAGTACATTTCAACGAGGGCCTGAAAAGATAACAATCAAAAGACATTCAGTCGACCACAAACGGGACATCATGTGGTGAATCGGAAAGATACTTGATAAAACATAAATATACCTGCTCTGGCTGGCGCGAGTTGTCGAATGGAATCACCCTCCTGGATCCCCGAGGGTTGTCTTTGTTGCCAGTGATTCCCCTCAACCAGTTCTCCAAGATATCCTCGCTGACCTCCTCCAGGTGGATCCGAGTGGTATCTTCGAGCCCAGAGTACATCCACATCAGATGATCGCGCGCGTGAAGAGGTTGGACGCGTCGACCGAGAAAGACCTCCAGCAGATCCATCCCGGTCACTCCGTCGCGGACAAGCTGGACGACCCGTTCGACCAGCTCCTTGACCTGCGCCTTCTCTTCTAGAACTACCTTCAGGGGAGCATGCTTCTCCACTCGAGCCAAGGAGAAAGGACACTAGTGCAGAACCGGGCAATAGCACCGGTTCGCAAGGGGCTTTAGTGCCGGTTCGGTAACCGGCACTAAATTGTAGGCACTAAAGCCCCCCCCCCTTTAGTACCGGTTCAGCACGAACCAGTGCTAAAGGGAAAACACGTGGCACGAGCCAGCTCCGTGGGCGCGTAGGACATTAGTACCGGTTGGTAACACCAACCGGTACTAAATGTTTTGGTGTGTTTTGGTTTTATTTTTTATTTTTACTTTAATTTTGTGTTTTCAATTTAATTTAGTGATTGTTTTACATTATAATGAGTTGCTAAATCATTAGGTGATTAGTTTGACTGGATGCATGTGGATCCTAGCTAAGTCATCAAGTATATGTCATATCCATATTATATATACTTGATCACCTACTTAAGTGATCGAGGTAATATGGATATGGCATATATATAATTGATCACTTAGCTAGAATCCATCCAGTTGAAACTAATATGCAATTTCTTTCATAAATGATATAATAACTCATCATCATCATCACCATATTAATTAATATAAAAACTCTTGCATCATATATATCATCACCAACGGTTTTCATAGCAAAGATATCATCGAGTTCAACATGGTAATGATATTATAAGCGTTCATAACACCACAAAAGCAAATCACTCTTTGAGATTAAGTTCAGGACGAAGAACACGGACATGAGAGGACAAGTACTAAGAGCATGAACTAGCTAATTAATCACTCCTGCTGCTCTCTCTCAGGTAAAATAGCATAGAACATGTATAGCTTTGCTGATTCATCATATTGGAGCATGCAGATGAACCTGTCTCCTAATCGTGGGTTGCGCTTCTGATTGCTGCCCCCTAGTACTTCTCTGTGATCGTTCACAATTTTGCTCCAGTCTTTTACTATTAAGCATTCCTCGCTATTAGAAATCCTGAATGCACTAAAGTGCATTGTAGGATATCTTGGCCGTAAGCTAACAATATTCATGGTACCTTTAGTCTCGATCCAATCAGGCACAACATTCATCGGGAGTCCCTGTTGAAGAACATCGTATAGTAACATACTTAGCAATGAAGTTTAGCTTAAAAAATAATGTGTGCAAAAGATGCACTGAGAAGAAATAGTAGAAATCTTACCATCTTTCCTAAATATATGTGACCGTAGTTCAGTATGAACACTATTGGTCGCAAGTTTTGAGTACTAAAATTTCTAAGTGCAGGAAAGAAATTTGTCTTGACAGCATCAAGATCCTCAAGCCATGAAACATAATGACTTGTCTCCTCGCAGTTTAGTTCAGCCCCGTGACAGTGGATGGTCCTGTCTACCAAGCGCCGGACATGTTTGCTTGATTGGAAGTAAGCTGTCAATATTAATTGAGATCTATTAATTATTCAACTGGTTCAAATAATCTCATATCGAAAACATAAATATGGTTGATAAACTCACATAATGGTAGAACTGGAGGCGTCTGCACATCGACCCAGATGTCTCTGTTACCTTCAATATCACCTTCCGGACGAATATCAAAGGTGATAACCATATCAGGCTCAAATGCATAAGCCTTGCATAGTGCTTGCCAAGTTTTGCATTCAAAATAGGTGTATGTGTCTGCATTGTATAATTTGACGTTGAAGGTATAACCATGCTTGGTCTTCAAGTAAACTCTTTTTACCTCCATAGTTTCGTTAAGACTGAAACCTATCTTATCGAAGACAAAAATTCTTGCTTGGCAGGGGATACACTAGTAGAATAGTGAAAAATTAAAATTAAAAGGTGAAGCAAAATGAAGCATAAGTCATGCTTAATTACGAAAAAAGACTTGTCGTTGTGACTTACTGTATCCACTTCAAAGTTCTCATCCAGCTTGATGCTGAAGCGTCTATCATCAACTAGAAAAATTTGGCCGCACAGGCCGCGCTGGTCTTCGCAGTATTCGCACATAATGAAATCGTGTTCGTCGTCAGACAACATTCCTATATTCATAGGTGAAACATTAAACACTTATTAGTTCTATTAATTCAACTAATTCTGTTAATTCAACTAGTTCAACTAAGCACTTACGAAGAATATACCTAATTAATTGAACTAATTCAACTAACTAGTTCAACTAATTAATTAGATAATGAAATCTCATATAACTAAATTAAATATATATCTAACATATAATTTATATCTAATATCTAACATATATGTTCATATATAGGTGAAACATTAAACACTTACTAGTTCTATTAATTCAACTAAATAAACTAGTTCTATTAATTCAATTAAGCATTTACTAAAAATAAACTAGTTCTATTAATTTCTTACTAAAATAAAGTAGGTAGTTCTATATAGTAATATTTTGATTAGATCATCAAATCTCATATACCTAAATTTTCTTACTAAAAATAAACTTGTTCTATTAATTTTCATACTGAAAATAAACTAGTTATATTAATTCAACTAGTTCAAATAATCTCATATATGTACCTAATTAATATCTAGCTATACTAATTCAACTAGTTCAACTTGTTCTAATTCATGTAAAATATATTTGACATTAATATTTAACATCTTTTCCATATAATTCATCTAACCATTAACATTCTAACATTATTATCTACGTAATTTATCTAACATTAATCTAAACAACAGAAAAATAGAAAATAAGTAAAAATTAACAATGTGTGTGTGTATGTGTGGTGTGTGTGTGTGTGTGTCTCTGTGTGTGTGTGTGTGGTGTGTGTCTCTGTGTGTGTGTGTGTGTGTGTGTGTGTGTGTACGTACGACCGGGGGGCGGCGGCGTACGGGCGGCGGCGGGCGACGAT
Organism: Triticum urartu; assembly: GCF_056163025.1. Taxonomy (NCBI): domain Eukaryota; kingdom Viridiplantae; phylum Streptophyta; class Magnoliopsida; order Poales; family Poaceae; genus Triticum; species Triticum urartu. The sequence continues at coordinate 67,240,925 of NC_141874.1, forward strand.
GGGGGGACGGGCGTGGCAGACGAGAGGCGGCGGCGACGTACGGGCGCGGCGGGGGCGACGGGCCGGGCGGTGACGGCGACGGGCGGCGGGGGCGGCGAGGGCGGCGCGCGATGTGGCGACGGGCGCGGCGAAGAAGTTTGGATCAAGAAGAACTACTGGTGGTCGATGAACTGATTTTTTCGTAGGTTCCATATATATAGGAGGGGTCTTTAGTGCCGGTTGGAGCCACCAACAGGTACTAAAGGCCAATTTTCGCCAGGCCAAGGGGCGGGAAACGGCCTCTTTAGTACCGGTTCGTGCCACGAACCGGTACTAAAGACCCCACCCCCTTTAGTACCGGTTGGAGCCACCAACCGGTACTAAAGGTTGTGCGCTGCCACCGGCGGTGCACAATGTTTAGTCCCTCATCGCCGAGCGAAGGGCAGCCGCACTGGTTTATAAACCTAGCCGCGGCTGCTCCTTCAAGCTTCTCTATATAGCAGGCTTCGGGGCCTAATTAACTAGGACGCGCTGTCCTGTGAGTCTGCTGGCCCTTCTGGGCCTGCATTTGCACACCCTAGGTCTGGCAGGCCCACTGGGCAGCGCGCCAACAAATTTTTTATATAGCGGGAAACAGCCCCTTTAGTACCGGTCCGTTCCACCAACCGGTACTAATGGTTGTGCGCTGCCACCGGCGGTGCACAATGTTATGCGGGTGAAATGATGATACCATGCCAAGTTTCAACATTTTCATAATTCATTTTGTAGTGATTTTCAATTTCACGGTCATTTAGCTCTCTAAACAATTAGGTAAATGACCGAAAAACAACAAATGATGTTAGAACATGTTGGAAATTGATGACGTCGCTTTGAATGCTGCATACTGAACACAAAAGAAGTCCGGAGTTCAAATAAGTTTAAAAAACATTGAAGTGGCCGTGTAACAGATGAGTTCTCGTCCGAAACCCTGATACTCCGAAAGAGTTTGTCCAGTTTGTACACGAAGTGCGTCCAGTTTTTGCCGTGACCCTCTCTACTCTTTCGCGCATGCTATGCGGGTGATATGATGATACCATGCCAAGTTTTAACATTTTCAGGATTCATTTTGTAGTGATTTTCAATTTCACGGTCATTTAGCTCTCTAAACAATTAGGTAAATGACCAAAAAACAACAAATGATGTCAGAACATGTTGGAAATTGATGATGTCGCTTTGAATGCTGCATACTGAACACAAAAGAAGTCCAGAGTTCAAATAAGTTTAAGAAACATTGAAGTGGCTGTGTAACAGATGAGTTCTCGTCCGAAACCTTGATACTCCGAAAGAGTTTGTCCAGTTTGTACACAAAGTGCGTCCAGTTTTTGCCGTGACCCTCTCTACTCTTTCGCGCATGCTATGCGGGTGATATGATGATACCATGCCAAGTTTCAACATTTTCAGGATTCATTTTGTAGTGATTTTCAATTTCACGGTCATTTAGCTCTCTAAACAATTAGGTAAATGACCGAAAAACAACAAATGATGTCAGAACATTTTGGAAATTGATGACGTTGCTTTGAATGCTGCATACTGAACACAAAAGAAGTCCGGAGTTCAAATAAGTTATTAAAAATAAAAAAGAGGTGCAATGCTGGTTAATTTGCTTCAAGCCATTCGGAATTGTGTAGACTGCACTGCACATCAGTGCAATCTATGCTATTCCGCAAGGCTTGAAGCTAATCAACATGCAGGTGAGCATTGCAACTCTTCGTCATTGTCTGTGCACTCACGGCTTATAAACCGCCCATACTGCCTCTCTCTTGGCGAGGTGGGACTAAAAATCAGCTTACAAAGAAACTCTGGTACTAGTTCATGGCATGAACCGGTACTAAAGGTCTTCGTGGGGGCCCCAGCCTGACCATAGCCTGACACAGCCTCATTAGTACCGGTTCGTGGCATGAACCGGTACTAAAGGTTACCCACGAACCGGTACTAATGATGCCCGCCCGCCTAGTCGTTGGAACCGGCACTAATGGTCACATTAGTGCCGGCTCAAATTCAAACCGACACTAATGTGCTTCACATTTGACCCTTTTTCTACTAGTGGGAGGAAGTCCAGTCGACTGGCCAGGGGTTGGCTGATCCTTGCAGTAAAACCAAGTCGACTGCCAGCCCCGGACCGAGTCAGGAAGGATCATCGCTGGGAAAGTACTCTTGCTCCTCATCTGGATCCCCAGACCACCGCACATCTGGATCACCCGCGTCCTCTCGTCACTCGACTTGGCCTTTTTGACCGACTGGGAACGGCAAGTGAAGATGTGTTTGAAAAGCCCCCAGTGCGGTCGACAGCCCAAGAAGTTTTCGCACATAGACACGAAAGCGGCCAGATAGACTATGGTGTTCGGAGTGAAATGGTGGAGCTGAGCCCCAAAGAAGTTCAAAAAACCCCGGAAGAAAGGGTGGGGAGGCAGCGAGAATCCGCGATCTACGTGGGTTGCTAGGAGGACACACTCACCCTCTCTAGGCTGCGGCTCAGTTTCGTCCCTCGGGAGCCAAGCCGACTTGTGGGGGATCAATCCCCCCTCCACCAGGTCGTCGAGGTCGTCCTGCGTGATTGCCGAGCGGATCCAGTCGCCCTGGATCCAGCCCACCGGCAGGCCAGACCTCGACGAGGATCCGCCCCGGCTAGTCCGCTTGCCCTTCGCCTTCGCGGTCGCCTTCTTCGTGCGTTCCAGCGCCGCCGTCTTATCCTTCCCCATGGTGGCAGATCGAGCTCGAGCGGAGGTCCGGCGACGAGGCGGAAGCGAGAGTGGCGGAGAGATCGGGAGAAAGAGAAGAGGGAATGGTGGCGTGCGGAGCAGAGGCCTGGCCCGAGACCTTTTATAAGACCTTCCGCCGAGTGGCTGACTAGTGGACCCAAGCGATCTAAACAAATCCCACAACAGTCGCGCGTGCAGTATGTGGCGAAAAAGGTGGCGCGGGGATCGAGGAGACTTACCTAATCCGCCCCGATGACCTCGTTTCCTCCCATGTGGCGCGCTTCCCAAAATTCAAATCCCGCGAGATCCGCGGAGAGCGGAACAACCTGTCAGACTGAAGACAAACACCCTCTACATCATCATTCGGAATTCAACCATGAAAGTTCACTCGACAACAACCAAGAATGGACCAAGGCGACTGAGAAAGGAGTCGACGTCGTCTCCTCAACTCATTGTTTCAGGACAAGGCATATTCATAGCACAAAGAGTGGGTCGGAAGTGTTCTCAACCCCTTCCTCATTCGAACCCTGATCCATTCGGGGGCTAATGATGAAGCTATGTACCTAGGGTAGGGTCATGGACCTGTCCAGCATACCCTCCCCGAGGACATCTTTACAAAGAATCAGAAGCAGTCGAAGAGAAAATATCATCCACTCGACCATGAAGATGTGCTCACTCGACTTCCTTGAAGACACTCGACCACCAGAAGACGAGAAGCCCTCCACTCTGCAACGGTCGCGACTTAAACCATAGCATTATGGGCATTTATAACACTTTATTGTAGACGTTACCAGTAACGCCCCACCTTTATGAACATTGAACCCTGTGTAACGGAGGGGAGCTGGGGTCCTGGCGCACTCTATATAAGCCACCCCCCTCCTCTGGGAAAGGGGTTCGCACTTTTGTAAACACACACACACACACACGTATAATCCAGTCGACCGCCTCAGGGCACCGAGACGTAGGGCTGTTACTTCCTCCGAGAAGGGCATGAACTCGTAAAACTCATGTGTACAACTACTCCATAGCTAGGATCTTGCCTCCTCATACCTACCCCCATTCTACTGTCAGTCTTAGATCCACGACATCGGGAGGTGGATCCGTTGACTGGGAAGACTTTGGTGGACCCATGACTCCGTTCCCTCTGCTCGGCCTTCGTCTTCTATCATAGTTGTATTAGCCCATCATTCTAACGATACAACTCTATTTTTTGAGAAAATTCTTTTCCCACTCTTATAATAGAAAGTGCTTTGTACACTCTACAATGCCTATGAAGCTGACTTAGAAATAGATGCCTCAAGAATGCACATGTCTGATGACCGCACATTACTCATTACCCAAGTGAAAAAGTGTTATATACATTACCCAACTTCATGGAGTCAACTCCCCTGATGTACTCCAGGGTGCGGTTGGGTCACTGGCAGGTGGGCCAACTTGGTTTCTGGCCCACATGTCAGTGGCCCAACTGCGCCCTGCAGTATGTCAGAGGTGCCTCGTCCCAACTTCGTTGGAGTTTTCAAGCAATCGGTCTAATTCTGCGTAAGAATTGTTGCAAAGAAAAGTCTGCAAACTTGGGCTGAAACTTTCTGAAAGATCGTGGATGTCGCCTAGAGGGGGGGTGAATAGGCGTTTTAAAATAATTACGGTTTAGGCTTGAACAAATGCGGAATAAACCTAGCGGTTAATTTGTCAAGCACAAAACCTAAAACAACTAGGCTCACCTATGTGCACCAACAACTTATGCTAAGCAAGATAAGCAACTATGTGATAGCAAGATATATGACAAGAAACAATGTGGCTATCACAAAGTAAAGTGCATAAGTAAAGGGCTCGGATAAGAGATAACCGAGGCACGCGGAGATGATGATTTATCCCCAAGTTCACACCCTTGCGGATGCTAATCTCCGTTTGGAGCGGTGTGGAGGCACAATGCTCCCCAAGAAGCCACTAGGGCCACCGTAATCTCCTCACGCCCTCGCACAATGCAAGATGCCGTGATTCCACTAAGGGACCCTTGAGGGCGGTCACCGAACCCGTACAAATGGCAACCCTTGGGGGCGGTCACCGAACCCGTACACTTTGGCAACCCTTGGGGGCGGTCACCGGTACCAGTCAAATTGCTCGGGGCGATCTCCACAACCTAATTGGAGACCCCGACGCTTGCCCAGAGCTTTACACCACAATGATTGACCTCCGAACACCACCAACCGTCTAGGGCGCCAAGGCACCCAAGAGGAACAAGCTCTAGGGTGCCCAAACACCCAAGAGTAATAAGCTTCTCAAACTTCACTTCCACGTATCACCATGGAGAACTCAAACCGATGCACCAAATGCAATGGCAAGGGCACACGGAGTGCCCAAGTCCTTCTCTCCCAATCCCACCAAAGCAACTAATGCTAGGGAAGAAAATGAGAGGAAGAACGAAAGAAGAACACGAAGAACTCCAAGATCTAGATCCAAGGGGTTCCCCTCACTTAGAGGAGAAAGTGATTGGTAGAAACGTGGATCTAGATCTCCTCTCTCTTTTCCCTCAAGAACTAACAAGAATCATTGGAGGGATTGAGAGTTAGCAAGCTCGAAGAAGGTCAACAATGGGGGAAGAACACGAGCTAAAAGGATAAAGTTCATTGGGGAAGAAGACCCCCTTTTATAGGTGGGGAAAAATCCAACCGTTGCCCACCAACCAGCCCGCGGCCAGCGGTACTACCGCGCCTGGCCAGCGGTACTACCACAAGGCCGCGCGGTACTACTGCTTGCATCCAAGCGGTACTACCACACGGCTGTGCGGTACTACCGTACCAACCCACGGTACTGCTGTAACCCCAGCACAGAACCGATAAACAGACGCACAGGAGCTGGGGGCGGAACTTCCGCACGCGCGGTACTACCGCGCCCCCCATGCGGTACTACCGCGAGGCAAAAGTCCCAGCCAGGGGAAAAGGGAAACTTCCGTGCCTACTTCCGCAAAGAAACGGAAGTAGCAAAAACCCAACACAGTAGTACTGCCGAGGGGCGGTACTACTGCCTGACCGCATAGCGCGGTACTACCGCACGGCGAAAGCGGTACTACCGCGGTAGGTGCGGATGTAAAAAATTACATCCGCTCCTACTACCGCAAAGGGGCGGCACTAGCCTGGTGGGCAGCGGTAGTGCGGCTCCAGGGGAGCGGTACTACCGTGGGCACCTGCGGTACTACCGTGCCACTGCACGGTACTACCGCTGATGCCTACGGTACTACCGCTTTCCTGGGAGCAGTACTACCGCAACCAACAACGGCAGCCACACAAGGGAGGCAAGAAAACGGAGGAAGCTCCAAAGAAGAAGGAGGGGAAAAGAAGGAGACGTGTACGTGATGAATCCACCCAAACCTTTCCAACGCGGACCCTGACAAAACCACACTCAAGAGAACAAGAACTGCCATAACTTCTGCATATGAGCTCCGAATTGAGCAAACTCAAGCTTGTTGGAAACAAGACGATGAGTAGCATCAAAACAACGACTGGTTATAGTAAGAAGAGGCAGGGGAGGTATGCCAACAAATAGATGAGTGAAACCTCCAACCGAGAAGAACCGGCAAAACCTCCAACAACGAAAACATCATAGAGTATGCAAGCGAACTCCGTTTTCGATGAACTCAAGCTTGTCATCAAGATGACCAAAAGCTCTAAGACTCTCAAAGAGAACCAAACAAGAACCAAGAAATATGATGCAAGGATGCAATGGTTTGAGCTCTCAGTGAACGATACGATCAAGCTACTCATCGAGAGCCCCCCTTGATAGTACGGCAATCGATCTATAACCCAGTCTCCCAACTACCATCATGAGACCGGTAAAATAGAAAACCTATCAAGGGAAAACCTTTGCCTTGCACATGGTCCACTTGAGCTAGATGAAGACGATCTTGACTCCCTCAAGTTGGACCACCTTTCTTGATTGGGTTGACTTGATGAAGACTAGTTGATTGCTCCCCCATACTCCACTATGGGTGAGCCACTCTTCCGCACATATTCACAAGTCCATTGTCACCACAAAGGACGGCAAGCTTCAAGCATTTGATCTCTTCGTGATGCTCCACTTGAACTTGCACACCGCAACCTAACCCCACAAAGAACCCTCACGAAGACCATGGGTTAGTACACGAAGCGTAATTGACAATGCTTACCATACCATGGGATCACTTGATCCCTCTCGGTACATCTTCTACGCTTTGTGGGTTGGTCAACTTGATTCACTCTTTGACTTAGTCTTGATCAACCTCTCACAAGACCAATCTTTAGGTAATTCCTTGAATAGCACCTTGGTCGACACAAACTCTCCTTGAAACCAACACATGTACTCCAAGAAAAGCCTATGGACAAAAACCTTCAAATACAACTCAAGGCAACCATTAGTCCATAGAGATTGTCATCAATTACCAAAACCAAACATGGGGGCACCGCATGTTCTTTCACTTTCTTCAGGTAATGGACATATAACAACATATACGTACATATGTACCATGTACGTGATATATCCATTTAGTCTGGTTGTCCTATCAAGCACTTATGTACTTGAATGAAGAAAAGATCATGTGATGGGGTTTATAATTTGGTTGGGAGTTTCATTTGGATATTCAAACATGATTTTGGGGAGAAAGAATACACAGTGAGGCATTTTTTGGGGATACACAGCAAGTCAGTTGGTTGGTGACGGAGGGATTACACATAGAGGCAGACACCGGTAAGTTCTTTTGTCTTTCTAATAGAGTATGTTCATCATTCCACAGATAATAGAGGGCATTGGACTAGTCAGGAATGAGAAAAAAAACACATCCAAGGATATCTGAATAAAATTTTGCAAATCGTGTACTAAGCTTCTTACATGTCCATTTGTTCAGTGTCAATTTTTTGTGGTTATTTTAAATTACTCTCGCATCCCTGTTTTAATTTGAATCATCTGTGTCTTGCAGTGAAAGGGTTCAGGTTTGACATTAAACTAATAATGAGGTGTTAATTTGGGCATTTAGACTGAAAGGGAATAATATTTTTGAAGACCTTAGATATCAAATATTTGCAAGTGCACTTCTGTAATTATACTATACATGTTCTCTAGAAAATTGAAAAGCTTTTCTTCCTTACCATGTGCAAGATTTTTTTTACTGGACATGCTATTAGAGTGTTACTAGAAAATCAAATAATATAAAATTTTCTAAGAAAGAATACATCAACATGATATGCGTGTTGCCATCCACTTCGTTTATGTAAGCAATTGTGCACACATTTTTAATTTGCAAACAATACTCTGGAATTTAAAGTCCTGATCTGTTTACACTTTTTTCTAGAACACACAAGAGGATTGTGTGTCTTATATATTAATAAAAACAAGAGAAATGATTCAGTTACGTGATGGCACAACATAGACGTTGATCAACACCATCAACACAAAAACACAAGGAACCTATCCTCCACAACCCCACGAGCACCAGACCTAATCCTAGCTTGCTTCCAAAGCAACAAGTCAGGCATGAATTTTCGCCACCACCCTTGGGGTCATGACGGCAACACAATCGAAAACCCTACTATTTCGCTCAAGCCAAATGTTACATTTGGAGTATGGTATCACACCAACTTATCCCTCTGGAAGGTCCGCATATTGAAATTACTATATAGTTTAGTTGTAAAAGGTTTAAATTAATCCTTCAATTCATGGTGAAGTATATGTGCATTGTCCATGTTTCTCCATTAGTTCAGTCTTTTGATAAAACTAGTTGGCGCATCCAATTCTACATGGTATGGGTCAAGAGGTCTTGAACGAATTGTGCACTTTAAGTTAAAAATTTGTAACCCACTTTTGTGCCATATTTTGATATGTGGGAACCACATGTGGGGCGGGAAGTTGAAGTATGGGTGCATACATGTAGAGGTTAACCATGTTTAATAGACCCTCTCTAATTTTTTTGGAAAGCTCGCTAACTTTTGGTTGGTATGAAAATACTACTAAAGTAAATTATGCCATAATTTGAGCATTCAAATTCACTGTATATTTTCTACTTTGGGCATATACAATGGCTATATCAGTTATTTGGGTGATAGACCATACTTAGATATAAACAGTCAAGGGTCAAGATTTATACTTCTAGGTAAGTCTGTAGTTAAAATTTTGGACCTTGTAACTATGTCTGGTGTCCCTTAACCTGCTTATTATTTTACTTGAAAGCTTTGCCATCTCCTCTTTTTTGTGCATCATTTTAACTTTAGTGTGGTTAGTGTGGAATTTGAGTTTTTTTTACCTTCTGGCTAAACAAAGCAACGCTGAGGAATTTATGATTAATCTACTCCCGTTTTAAGTTGATGATTTTAAGCTTCTTTTTGCATCGACGGATTAAGGAAATTTTAGGATCCGTAGTTTGCTTGAAAGCCTCTGTTGATTCATTGATGTTCGTTTATTTATCAATAATTCCAGGCTTCAAGGATGAGATCAAGCTAGATCATGGACCTATAAGAAGTATGGAGGTTATTTTTCCTAGTCCCTAATATCCTATATAACTGTATTTGTGATGTTTCCTAATTCCAATTGAACATCCGCAGGGCAGAGACTTCATTAATGGGCATCATGCAGATGCTCGTGGTGAAAATTTTCAAGCCTCAATCCTTTCTAGTCCTGAACTCAGAGTGATGAAGCCTCACCTTGGAAAGTCAAACCAAATTGATAGCGCTACTGGTGTGAATTGCAAGCCCAAATTTGATGGCAAGTTTCAAACTGATTTGATTCTATATACTACTACTACTTATGTCAATGCATGGCATAAAAATGACACATCCAATAATTCAATTAAACTGACACATCCAATAATTCAGTTAAATATCATCGTCAGTAGCCTGTTGGCTTACATGGTTGAATTGCATGGCTTTTTCCAATGGGACTAAATACATTGTGAGTTAACCCTATTTGGACATTTTTAATGTCCAGCAGAGATGGTTGTTCCCCCTCTTTTGCCTCGAAGTTCATTTCAACCAAACAATATATTGGAAAATGAACCAGAAGAATATTCAGGAGCAAAGGTTAGCTTAGTTTCTTATCTCCGTAACATGGGGGCAGGGGGAATTGAAAAACACTTGTCTGCTAATTATCTTTGCTTCCTGAGTGATTATCCTTCAAGCATTGATCCTCATGTCTTGTGCCTGAAAAACCTAATGCCTAGTTTATTTGTGCCATGATAATGGATTGTTGGACCATATAGATGATATTTATGATGATGAAATGAGATGCTCTCAAAGCATATGCACCGAAGTCAGTAGTTGGTTGTCTGAGTTTGAACAGGCCAGTGCCTTCTAAACACTTGAAACAATGACGATTCGATGGCGGGAAGACCAGGAGGCGGATCCGTTGGCAGGAAGGAGCTCGGTGGACCCATGACTCCATGCCCTCTGCTGGGTCTTCATCTTCTATCGTAGTTGTATTAGTCCATCATTCGAACGGTAAAGCTCTATTTTTTGAGGAAATGCTTTTCCCACTCGTACAATAAAAATGTTTTGTACACTTTACAATGCCTATGAAGCCGACTTAAAAATAGATGCCTCAAGAATGCACATGTCGGACGACCGCACATTTCTCATTACCCAAGTGAAAAAGGTGTGATGTGCATTACGCAACTTCATTGGAGTGTTCAAGCAATCAGTGTAATTCAGCGTAAGAAATGTAGCAAAGAAAAGTCTGCAAACATGGGATGAAACAATCTTCAGCTAATGGACATATAACAATATATATGTACGACATGTTGTACACCATACATACCATGTACGTGATATATCCCATTTAGCCTCATTGTCCTATCAATCACTTATATCCTCGAACGAAGAAAAGAGATCAGAATGATATATTGAATCTAAGTAGTGCTTCAATGTTGTTGTTTCTGCTTCTTCTGGTTCCTTTTACAGTTGCTACATAAATGGTTGTCTTTTGCTTAGGATTTAGCTGACCTCTTATAATGGTTGTCTCTGAGACTTTAGCTCAAGGAGAATAGGGTGAGAACTTTGTCTTCCGAGTTTAATCTCGCCTCCTCCAATCAGATCTAGAGTTGTGCTAGCAACTCGAACTGGTCGAATAGATCATTGTTTTCATCGAGCTACCGGTTCTATATCTTTGATACCTTTTACTGTTGGAAATATGCCCTAGAGGAAATAATAAAATGGTTACTATTATATTTCTTTGTTCATGATAATTGTCTATTGTTCATGCTATAATTGTGTTATCCGGAAATCGTAATACATGTGTGAATACATAGACCACAACACGTCCCTAGTGAGCCTCTAGTTGACTAGCTCGTTAATCAAAAGATAGTCATGGTTTCCTGACTATGGACATTGGATGTCATTAATAACGGGATCACATCATTAGGAGAATGATGTGATGGACAAGACCCAATCCTAAGCATAGCTTAAAGATCGTGTAGTTCGTTTGCTAGAGCTTTTCCGAATGTCAAGTATCATTTCCTTAGACCATGAGATTGTGCAACTCCCGGATGCCGTAGGAGTGCTTTGGGTGTGCCAAACGTCACAATGTAACTGGGTGACTATAAGGGTACACTACGGGTATCTCCGAAAGTGTCTGTTGGGTTGGCACGAATCGAGACTGGGATTTGTCACTCCGTATGACGGAGAGGTATCTCTGGGCCCACTCGGTAATGCATCATCATAATGAGCTCAATGTGATCAAGTGGTCGATCACGGGATCATGCATTACGGTACGAGTAAAGTGACTTGCCGGTAACGAGATTGAACGAGGTATTGGGATACCGACGATCGAGTCTCGGGCAAGTAACATACCGATTGACAAAGGGAATTGTATGCGGGATTGATTGAATCCTCGACATCGTGGTTCATCCGATGAGATCATCGAGGAGCATGTGGGAGACAATATGGGTATCCAGATCCCGCTGTTGGTTATTGACCGGAGAGTCGTCTCGGTCATGGCTGCGTGTCTCCCGAACCCGTAGGGTCTACACACTTAAGATTCGATGACGCTAGGGTTGTTGAGATATTAGTATACGGTAACCCGAAAGTTGTTCGGAGTCCCGGATGAGATCCCGGACGTCACGAGGAGTTCCGGAATGGTCCGGAGGTGAAGATTTATATATAGGAAGTCAAGTTTCGGCCATCGGAAAGTTTCGGGGGTAATCGGTATTGTACCGGGACCACCGGAAGGGTCCCGGGGGTCCACCGGGTGGGGCCACCTATCCCGGAGGTCCCCATGGGCTGAAGTGGGAGGGGAACCAGCCCCTAGTGGGCTGGTGCGCCCCCCCATGGGCCTTCCCTGCGCCTAGGGTTGGAAACCCTAGGGATGGGGGCGCCCCACTTGGCTTGGGGGGCACTCCATCCCCCTTGGCCGCCGCCCCCCTTGGAGATTGCATCTCCTAGGGCCGGCGCCCCCCCCCTTAGGGGTCCTATATATAGTGGGGGGAGGGCAGCCGCACCCTAGCCCTTGGCGCCTCCCTCTCCCTCCCGTGACACTCCTCCCTCTCCTTGAGCTTGGCGAAGCCCTGCCGAGATCTCCGTTACTTCCACCACCACGCCGTCGTGCTGCTGGATCTCCATCAACCTCTCCTTCCCCCTTGCTGGATCAAGTTGGAGGAGACGTCTTCCCAACCGTACGTGTGTTGAACGCGGAGGTGCCGTCCGTTCGGCGCTAGGTCATCGGTGATTTGGATCACGACGAGTACGACTCCATCAACCCCGTTCTCTCGAACGCTTCCGCTCGCGATTTACAAGGGTATGTAGATGCACTCTCCTCTCCCTCGTTGCTAGATGACTCCATAGATTGATCTTGGTGATGCGTAGAAAATTTTAAAATTCTGCTACGTTTCTCAACATTTACCTCTCCATTGTTTACAAGTCGCTCGAGGTCAAACTGCTAAATCTGCATCCTTTGAAATTCTTCGGAAGGACGGTATGCATGAGATCATCTTGACACGCAAGGGATATGTAAAACCGGTCACCGTCGTCATGGTGGTAGGAGAAGAACAAGTGCTCCAGAGGGACACGATCGGGGGCCTTCAGAGTAGGTAGGAAGGACAGATCTTCAGACCCGTCGAAGAAACCAAGGGGCATAAGGTTGTGGCGGTGGCAAAGGTGAAAGCGGCTTCGGAATCGTTGGTCGGTGACGAGGTGATGCCAGTGTGTGCATGCGAAGGATGCACGTAGAGGGAGGAGGGCTTCCGGGGAAGGTGGAGCAGGAGAACACAGAGCATGTCGCTGCTTGTTTTTGTCTGACGGGAGCATATATTTGCAAGGTTACTAACCAAAACCCTGTGACTACAACACTAAATAACTATAACTATACAATCTCCACTTGACAGAAAAAACTGCAAATTAACAGTGCACGACATTCCTCCAGATCTCGTATATGTTGCCCTCGCCAAAGACCAGGTTCATGGCGCTAGTATAACCATACACTGTCGTATCGCGGGCTTAAACTCATGGCATGGTCGTAACTAAGGTTGCCCTCGGACAACAAGGTCTCACAATGACCGGCGGCGCATTTATGCCCTGTCCGGTTTAGCGTTCCTGCTAGCGGAGCACGTGGACATGTCCACACTCAGTGAGGCAGTAGACGATACCTTTTCCGTGGTTGCACCTAGAGAAAGAGTCTGGTGTTACGTTTACTACGGTGTTCTAGCGGGCATAGCATGCGAGGTCTCCACACTCAGTGAGGCAGTAGACAATACATTTCCATGGTAGACGATGTCGGTGACGTGATCCTAGAGTGTGAAGCCGGAGGTGATCCACTCCCTGTCCCCTCTAACGACGTAGGCGAGCTTGTTGACCCTACAAATAGTGACGGTGGAATGCCTCTGGCCTGAACGCACACATAGATCCCAGGTGCCAATTCCGGCAGTAAAAATACGTTCGCCCGATGGAACCTTCGCCCTCGCCTCCCTGGATCCTGATACTCATATGTTGAGTATATGTGTTATATGCATATTGTATATTGAGCCCGTCTTCAAGCCTTCTTATTCCTTATATAGTTGAGGTCCGTGGTCCATCTTTATATATCATAAGTACGTGTCTATACACTAGAGCAATATATCATGCAATTCTTATAACATACATGGTATCATTTTTCTAGGTTTCTTTTTCGCTTCCACCGCCGCCGCCGTCGCCGCCGCGCGTCTCCTCCGCGCCCTCCACGCCAGCAGCCGCCCGCGCGCTCGCTATCCCCAGCCAGCCACGATCCATCCATCCTCGCGCGCGCCTGCCAAAACACATGGTGCAAGCTAGCTAGACAAGCAAGCAGGCACTTTAATGGATTCTGGATGTACGTACGAGCACGCACGTGTGTAGCCGGTGATTATCTTGATCGATCCGGCCCGCTAGCCGCTGCGTGCTCGCATCACTGCTGCCGCCGAGTGTATAGCAAAAAACTACCACATTACAGGTTATCGTTACAAAAGACTACCCATTTTTTAATTTTTCAAAATGCTACCATAATTTGGTTGGCTGTTCCAAAAAACACTAATGATCCAATGGTTAAGTTTTGATCAGGTTTATGACAGGGAGGGTCCACGTGTCAGGAGAAAAATCATTTGACCGTTTGTTGACTGTTAAGTTTACTGTTGAGCCCACAAGTCAGGGTCAACCTCTCCTCCCACCTCCAGCCACCAGAGGGAAGAGAGTACCCCGATAGAGCGGGTTGACCTCTGCCTCACTGTGCGTGCTCGCCGGTGAACGCCGCCGCCATCCCGAGAGGCGCCCCACACCTCCAGCCATCCTTTTCTCGTCCTCCCTGCTCCATGGACGAGCCGCCGCCGCCATCCACATTGGCATGCAGCAAAGCCACCGCCGCGCCATCCCCGCTGGCATGCAGCAACGCCGCCGATGACGACATCCCCGCCGGCATGCAGCAACGACCATGTGCGCTGCAGGAACGGGCGTGCTACAGGTGCGCGCGGTGCCGCTCGAAGTGTCCGGCTCCGTGCAGACTCGCCAGCGCGCCGTCATGCAGCTTGTGGTGGCCGCCTGTGGTCCTCTTCAACGGGCGGGCACGCGGCGGCGGTGTGGAGCAGCAGCCGCGAGCGGCACGCAGCGGCGGCCGGGAGCAGCGCCGGCGAGCGGCAGCAGCACACAGCAACTTCCGGCCATGGCGAAGGCGGACGGGAGCACAGGGATCGGATTGCTTTTTTCTGAAACTAACAGGGACCCGATTGCTTTTTAAAAAAACTTACAGGGGCTGGTTTGCTTTTTATTTTTTGGAGGGACCGACATGTGGATTCCACATGTCATAACGGTCAACTAACGGTCCAATATAACGGTGACCTGACGAGTGGACCCTCTCTATCATAAACGCGGTTAGAACTTAACGCTTCAGCAATTTGGGTTTTTTGGAACAGCCAGCCAAATTTGTGGTAGCTTTTTGAAAAATAAAAAAAAGCGGTAGTTTTTTATAGCGATAGCCTGTATTGTGGTAGTTTTTTGCTATATACTTGCTGCCGCCCGCTTGCATCGTTGTTGCCCGCCCGTCCGCATCGCATCACAAGCCGCTGCTGCCGCACGCCTCGTTTGCCCAGCCGCCACGCATCGCCAGGTCGCTGCTGCCGCCGCGTATCGCCCGCAGCCGCGCGCCTGCTACCCGCTAGCCGCCGCCGCTCTATTTTTTGGCCTCTCCGCCGCTGCTTTCCCTGGACGGCGCCTCCATGGCTGCCATTGCTCCGGTCTCCGCTGCGTCACCGTCGCCGGTCTTCGACGACTCCGCCGCTCAGCCGCTGGTGGGCTCCTACGGCGCCGTCGTCCCGTCTACGTCATACGGCGCCGCCGTCCCGTCTACGTCATACGGCGCCACTCCAGCCACCAGTCATCCGGGCGATGCCCCGTTTCCGTATGGAGTCCCGTCTGCAGGCTTCTATGGTGCCGCTCCGTATACGCATCACTAGGGTGTTGTCCCGTATCTTCATCAGCAATCAGGCTCGGGTGGCGTCCCGCCTCTGCCCTACGGCGCGGCCCGCTAGCCCGTCCCGACTTGTCGCATGGCTCGACTCCGTTGCCCTCACTGGCGTACGTCGCCGCCCCACCGCCGGCGCTCTTCGACCAGTCCGTCATCGCCCCGCCGTCGGCGCCGACCCTGTCCGTTGACCCCTTGCTGTTGCGCGGGGCGTTCGACGCGCCCGTGTACGGGGCTCCGCATCTGTCAGCGGGCCAGCAGGTTTTTCCGGCAGGCCATCCGGCTTCCCTGGCACCGCAGTCGCAGCCAGGGCTGCTTCTCATACCGTCTGGAGAGTACCCACCACCGCTGCCGAGCGGTGGCTACGGCCTCCCCATGGCGTCTCCGTCCCCCTCGCCGGCCCTGCAGCCGGCGCCCTGGGACCCGGTGCTCCTTCCTACACCGCATGCCGCTCCTACGCCGAACAACTTCACCGGAGGTGATGATTGGTACATGGACACCGGGGCTACGGCTCATATGTTTGCTCATCCTGATAATCTTGCCTCCTTCACTCCCGTCACCACCGACCGCCGCATCATTGTCGGCGACGGTTCCACTCTCCCTATCATACATGTCGGGCACACTTCTTTTCCTTCCAGTTCCATGCCTATTACTTTGTCTAACATACTGTGTCACCTCATCTTATTAAGAACCTTGTTTCCGTTCGTCGTTTAATTCGTGAAAATCCTGTTACTGTTGAATTTGACGAGCTTGGGTTTTGTGTTAAGGACGCTCGAACCAGGATGGTACTTCACCAATGTGACAGCTTCGACGAGCTCTATCCGGTGCATTCGATGTCCACCTCCACCACCGCACCGGTTGCTCTCTCCACCGGCATCGATCTCTGGCACGCTCGTTTGGGTCATCCCAACCCCGTCACACTTCGTCATATTCTTAGGAGTTTCAGTTTCAGTTGTCATAAGATAGAGGATCACACCTGTCATGCCTGTCGTCTCGGCAAACATATTCGCCTCCCGTTTAATAATTCCACCACCATCGCTTCTTTTCCTTTTCAGTTGATTCATAGCGACGTGTGGACCTCTCCGGTTCCTAGTAATTCGGGCTATTTATACTATTTGGTTATACTTGATGATTATTCTCATTATGTGTGGACTTTTCCTTTGCGCAGAAAGTCGGATGCACTCTCCACTTTGACGGCTTTTTACTCCTATGTCAGCACGCAGTTTGGGCGTCCCATCCTTGCTCTTCAGACTGACAATGGAAAAGAGTTTGACAACCTTGCTTTCCGCACTTTTCTGTCGCATCACGGCACAGTTTTTCCACCAGCTTGGGTTCCGCTCTACCCGCTCGGACGCCTCGCTCTTCGTCTATCATCAGGGCTCTGACACGGCCTACTTGCTGCTCTATGTCCACTACATCATCCTGACGGCATGCACGGCTGGTCTCCTCAGTCAGATCATGGCTCGTCTTTGCGCTGAATTCGCCATGAAGGACTTGGGTCCTTTGCACTACTTCCTCGGTGTCGAGGTGGTGCGCCGTCCGGATGGCTTCTTCCTTCATCAGCGGAAGTACGCTCACGAGCTCCTGGAGCACGCTGGCATGCTTAACTGCAAGCCCGCCGCTACGCCTGTTGATACGAAGGCCAAGCTTTCTGCCATGGACGGTTCTCCTGCTTCGGATGTTGCTTTCTATCGGTCTATCATTGGTGCTCTCCAGTACCTCACTCTGACTCGACCGGAGATCCAGTATGCCGTGCAGCAGGTGTGTCTTCATATGCATGCTTCTCGAGACGTTCACTGGGCTGCCGCCAAGCGGATTCTCCGCTATATATGTGGCACTATGGATCTTGGCGTCACGCTTCACGCCTCCGCCGACACCGCCCTCACCTCCTACTCTGATGCAGACTGGGCGGGCTGCCTTGACACTCGTCGCTCCACTTCGGGCTATTGTGTCTACCTTGGACCATCACTTATCTCGTGGTCGTCCAAGCGGCAGCCTACGGTCTCTCGTTTCAGTGCTGAGGCTGAGTATCGTGCGGTGGCCAACGCCGTCGCCAAGTGTTCGTGCCTTCGCCAGCTACTTCAGGAGCTCTCTTGTCCTGTTGACCGTGCCACGATGGTCTACTGCAACAACGTCTCAGCGGTCTACCTCTCCGCCAACCCGGTGCATCATCGACGGACCAATCATATTGAGTTGGATATTCATTTTGTTCGGGAACAGGCGGCCCTTGTCCATATTCGTGTTTTACACGTCCCTACTTCCCAGCAATTTGCCGATATCATGACCAAGGGCTTGCCTACGGCGTCATTTGAGGAGTTTCGGTCTTTGCGTCAGTCGCGGTGCCGCTTCGACTGCGGGGGGTGTTGAGTATATGTGTTATGTGCATATTGTGTATTGGGCCCGCCTCCTAGTTCCTTGTATAGTTGAGGTTCGTGGCCCACCTTTGTACATCATATATACGTGCCTATGCACAAGAGCAATATATCGTGCAATTCCCACAACATACACCATCAACTCACCACTCCCATATAAATTTGGTAGGAATCTAGCAAAAAAATCATTTGTATTTTTTCCATTTTTTGTTGATATGCTGTGCTTCCCTGGAATCTAGAAGTATTGTATCACTATAGAACCGTGTTGTTTCTTTTCTTTCTTTTTTTTGATAGAACCGTGTTGTTTCAAACATGCGATTTTTTTTTAATTTTCCATAAGAAAATTTTAAAAATGTCTTACCCACTTTTTTATATAAAGATCATTTACACACATCTACTACTATTTGGGTGAAGTTTAAAGTTGACTACAGAATAAGCCTCATAAGTGCGCCACGTGGTCGTTGTTTACAAGCGGCACAATGTCAAAATGTACTAAAGTGGTATGCCCACTTTTCATAGTCTTCTATGGATCCGGCTTGCTTGCTCCCTTTCCATGCTCTTATCTGTGCTCCCCCTTCATTTTACGGTTGTTTTTTTTTTCTTTTTCCTTTCTAATCTAATCATCTCCCCCCTGATTTTAAAGGGGTGGGGTCGGACTTTATTTTGCTTCAATCAAATCAAGCCACGTACGCAGAAACACGGATGAGCACACGCGCGGGGAGCAGACAAGTCTCGTCCGTCTTCTATCACATCTAAGCCACCGTATGACCCACCGGATCTGGTAGACGAGCGCAGGTGCAAAGGCTGGCTACTAAATCTTGATTACCTGGAAGTTCATCGTACCTGGAAGTTCATCGTGCCCCCTTTGGTAATGGTCAAATAAGGCTCCCTGGCCAGGGTGTTAGGTGGCCTTTCGTGCGTAAATGTTCACCACCGGCATGCAGGGGCCAGACGACCAGTGATCTAGGAAAAAAAATGTGTCATTACAACTCGGGAACTGCACTCAACTGCCGACGTTATTCCATTTCCCCCTAGAAAGGTAATCTTGGTAAAACTACTGTTGCGTCCACCGAAGCTGGGGTCAATAACCCATTTCTCCTTGAGAAGATGAGAACGCTTGCACACTATACCCCCCCTCTTCCAGCTCACCTCCCCAACCACACCCACATAGATCAAGACTATAATTTGTTCCATCAACAAAAAATTATTTGTCGATTTTTTCTCAACCCAGAGGGTCTCGAAGCCAAAATCGCCACCCCTCCGAGCCCACCGCCACCACCATCCGCAATGTATTCCTCTGCGCCCCATTTCAAAACTAACACCCCAAGCTCAAACCCCATGGCACGCCAGCTGCGGGGGCACCCTTGTCATCGGTGTCGGCACCACCGACCCTCCACCGGCCCATCCCACGCCATCCTTTGCGCGCGTGACGTCATCGGCAAGCTGCGCGCTCGTGGGCGCACCTCTCCGAGCTAGAGATCTTGGAGCTGAGCTCACTGAAGAGGGCGCAAATTAATCATATGTCTCACATTCCTTTAGATATTTTACGGATCGCCCTCGCAGAAGACGAGCTTCTCGGCGCTGGTATAACCAGACACTATGTCACATGAGGGGGTTGAAAATAAGGTTGCCTTTAGACAACAAGAACCCGACCATGACTGGCAGTGCATTTGCGTCTGGTCTGGTTCAGTGTTTCGGCTAGCGCAACACACGGACATCTCCACAATCAGTGAGGCATTAGACCGTACTTTTTTCTGGTTGCCCCTAGAGAAGGGTCAGTGTTACGTTCGGTCCGGTCCAACGGGTAGATCACGTGGACGTCTCCACACTCGTTGAGGCATTCGACCATAAAATCTCGTTGGTAGACAATGTCGACGTGCTGATCTCGGGTGTGTAGGCGGAGGAGGTCCATGATGGTCCCTCCTTGTCCCTTTGACGATGTTCGATGTAGGCGAGCCCGTTGACCCAAAAGATAGTGGCGGTGGAGTACTCGATCCGAGTGGTGGCGCTTGGCACGAGCTGGTGCTTTGCATTGGACCGGCACTGACCACATGGTGTTTGAGGTAATGTTGCACTAAGGTTATTCTTATGAATGCAACGATTCGCAAGCAAGAGCTTCAAAAAAGTGACCACTTAATAGCACTCGAGAAGAAGTGTGATCAGACTACTCATTTCGGGAGAGTTGTGTGACTAATGGTGCGTTCATCTCCATTAATATTATTAACCTTATAAACATAACAAATGGTTTGTTCCTTTCTAAAATGAATATTTATGTCAATCAGTCTGTAGATTGGTGTTTTACGATCAATTAGCACATAACCAGTTTCTCGGGGCTTCAGGGACATTGCAGACAACTTCTATCAAAAGCATAGTTTCACGGTTGCTCTAACCAAACAACTTTCAGCTTTTTCACAATTCTTAACTCACAACTGATTTCCCACAGCTAAGATCTCACAACAACTTTTTTGGAATCCACATCTCAAACGAAGACCACCTTAGAAAATGGTATATGATACGTCTCCAACGTATCTATAATTTTTGATTGCTCCATGCTATATTATCTATTGTTTTGGACATTATTAGGCTTTATTATCCATTTTTATATTATTTTTAGGACTAACCTATTAACCGGAGGCCCAGCCCAGAATTGCTGTTTTTTTGCCTGTTTTAGGGTTTCAAAGAAAAGAAATATCAAACGAAGTCTAAACGGATGAAACCTTCGGAAATGTGATTTTCTCAACGAATAAGACCAGAGAGACTTGGACCCTACGTCAAGAAAAGAAACAGGAGGCCACGAGGTAGGGGGCGCGCCTGCCTACCCCAGGCGCGCCCTCCACCCTCGTGGGCCCCCTGTTGCTCCACCGACGTACTCCTTCCTCCTATATATACCTACGTACCCCCAAACGATCAGATACGGAGCCAAAACCCTAATTTCACCGCCGCAACTTTCTGTATCCATGAGCTCTCATCTTGGGGCCTGTTCCAGAGCTCCGCCGGAGGGGGCATCGATCACGGAGGGCTTCTACATCATCATCATAGCCCTTCTGATGAAGTGTGAGTAGTTCACCTCAGACCTACGGGTCCATAGTTATTAGCTAGATGGCTTCTTCTCTCTTTTTGGATCTCAATACAATGTTCTCCCCCTCTCTTCTGGAGATCTATTCGATGTAATCTTCTTCTTGCGGTGTGTTTGTTGAGACCGATGAATTGTGGGTTTATGATCAAGTTTATCTATGAATAATATTTGAATCTTCTCTGAATTTTTTTTATGTATAATTGGTTATCTTTACAAGTCTCTTCGAATTATCAGTTTGGTTTGGCCTACTAGATTGATCTTTCTTGCAATGGGAGAAGTGCTTAGCTTTGGGTTCAATCTTGCGGTGTCCTTTCCCGGTGACAATAGGGGCAGCAAGGCACGTATTGTATTGTTGCCATCGAGGATAACAAGATGGGGTTTTCATCCTATTGCATGAGTTTATCCCTCTACATCATGTCATCTTGCTTAAGGCGTTACTCTGTTTTCATTAACTTAATACTCTAGATGCATGTTGGATAGCGGTCGATGAGTGTAGTAATAATAGTAGATGCAGGCAGGAGTCGGTCTACTTGTCTCGGACGTGATGCCTATATACATGATCATACCTAGATATTCTCATAACTATGCTCAATTCTGTCAATTGCTCAACAGTACTTTGCTGCATCATCCCTTTCTCTTCGGGGAAAACCAACGCAGTGCTCAAGAGGTAGCAGTATACACACTTTTGATATAAAAACAATTTACACACGACTACAACTATCTTTTAGCGGCCTAAGTACGAGTTGCTCATGGTTGATTAGTCTTATGATGCTTATTCTGAGAAAAAGAAGTCCTGTCCTACGATGTAATGTGTACTTAGAAATACTCGAAGAGGTGAAAGCCTTGTTGATCTGCTGCTATTGATGTCCGCCCTTGCATGATCACCACATATAGTTGCACACACGCACTATATCCGTTCCTGTTTTAGTACTACTAGAATCCTCAAAGCATAGTGCATGGTACGACTTCAGAGCCAACATTCAGGTAGTGGCCTGTGTCTGTCTAGGCTAGCCTTTCCTTCCTACATGTGTGTGGGCTCACCGTGTTCCAGAGTAACCGTTCCACTACAAGCTTGCAATTGTAGGCACTAAAGCCCCCCCCCCTTTAGTACCGGTTCAGCACGAACCGGTGCTAAAGGGCAACCACGTGGCACGAGCCAGCTCCGTGGGCGCGTAGGACATTAGTACCGGTTGGTAACACCAATCGGTACTAAATGTTTGGGTGTGTTTTGGTTTTATTTTTTATTTTTACTTTAATTTTGTGTTTTCAATTTAATTTAGTGATTGTTTTATATTATAATGAGTTGTTAAATCATTAGGTGATTAGTTTGACTGGATGCGTGGATCCTAGCTAAGTCATCAAGTATATGTCATATCCATATTATATATACTTGATCACCTATACTTAAGTGATCGAGGTAATATGGATATGGCATATACTTGATCACTTAGCTACAATCCATCCAGTTGAAACTAATATGCAATTTCTTTCATAAATGATATAATAACTCATCATCATCATATTAATTAATATAAAAACTCTTGCATCATATATATCATCACCAACGGTTTTCATAGCAAAGATATCATCAAGTTCAACATGGTAATGATATTATAAGCGTTCATAACACCACAAAAGTAAATCACTCTTTGAGATTAAGTTCAGGACGAAGAACACGGACATGAGAGGACAAGTACTAAGAGCAGGAACTAGCTAATTAATCACTACTGCTGCTCTCTCTCAGGTAAAATAGCATAGAACATGTATAGCTTTGCTGATTCATCATATTGGAGCATGCAGATGAACATGTCTCCTAATCGTGGGTTGCGCTTCTGATTGCTGCCCCCTAGTACTTCTCTGTGATCGTTCACAATTTTGCTCCAGTCTTTTACTATTAAGCATTCCTCGCTATTAGAAATCCTGAATGCACTAAAGTGCATTGTAGGATATCTTGGCCGTAAGCTAACAATATTCATGGTACCTTTAGTCTTGATCCAATCAGGCACAACATTCATCGGGAGTCCCTGTTGAAGAACATAGTAACATACTTAGCAATGAAGTTTAGCTTAAAAAATAATGTATGCAAAAGATGCACTGAGGAGAAGTAGTAGAAATCTTACCATCTTTCCTAAATATATGTGACCGTAGTTCAGTACGAACACTATTGGTCGCACGTTTTGAGTACTAACATTTCTAAGTGCAGGAAAGAAATTTGTCTTGACAGCATCAAGATCCTCAAGCCATGAAACATAATGACTTGTCTCCTTGCAGTTTAGTTCAGCCCCGGGACAGTGGACGGTCCTGTCTACCAAGCGCCGGACATGTTTGCTTGATTGGAAGTAAACTGTCAATATTAATTGAGATCTATTAATTATTCAACTGGTTCAAATAATCTCATATCGAAGACATAAATATGGTTGATAAACTCACATAATGGTAGAACTGGAGGCGTCTGCACATCGACCCAGATGTCTCTATTACCTTCAATATCATCTTCCGGACGAATATCAAATGTGATAACCATATCAGGTTCAAATGCATAAGCCTTGCATAGTGCTTGCCAAGTTTTGCATTCAAAATAGATGTATGTGTCTGCATTGTATAATTTGACGTTGAAGGTATAACCATCCTCGGTCTTCAAGTAAACTCTTTTTACCTCCATAGTTTCATTAGGACTGAAACCTATCTTATTCAAGACAAAAATTCTTGCATGGCAAGGGATACGCTAGTAGAATAGTGAAAAATTAAAATTAAAAGTTGAAGCAAATGAAGCATAAGTCATGCTTAATTACGAAAAAAGACTTGTCGTTGTGACTTACTGTATCCACTTCGAAGTTCTCATCCAGCTTGATGCTGAAGCGTCTATCATCAACTAGAAAATTTCTGCCGCACATGCCGCGCTGGTCTTCGCAGTATTCGCACATAATGAAATCGTGTTCGTCGTCAGACGACATTCCTATGTTCATAGGTGAAACATTAAACACTTATTAGTTCTATTAATTCAACTAATTCTGTTAATTCAACTAGTTCAACTAATTAATTGAACTAATTCAACTAAGCACTTACGAAGAATATACCTAATTAATTGAACTAATTCAACTAACTAGTTCAACTAATTAATTCAACTAAACTAGTTCTATTAATTTTCTTACTAAAAATAAGGTAGCTAGTTCTATATAATAAAATGTTAATTAGATAATGAAATCTCATATAACTAAATTAAATATATATCTAACATATAATTTATATCTAATTCATCTAACATTTGACATTAATATCTAACATATGTTCATATATAGGTGAAACATTAAACACTTACTAGTTCTATTAATTCAAAAATAAACTAGTTCTATTAATTCAACTAAGCATTTACTAAAAATAAACTAGTTCTATTAATTTCTTACTAAAATAAAGTAGGTAGTTCTATATAGTAATATTTTGATTAGATCATCAAATCTCATATACCTAATTTTTCTTACTAAAAATAAACTTGTTCTATTAATTTTTATACTAAAAATAAACTAGTTATATTAATTCAACTAGTTCAAATCTCATATATATACCTAATTAATATCTAGCTATACTAATTCAACTAGTTTAACTTGTTCTAATTCATGTAAAATATATTTGACATTAATATTTAACATCTTTTCCATATAATTCATCTAACATTAACATTCTAACATTATTATCTACGTAATTTATCTAACATTAATCTAAACAACAGAAAATAGAAAATAAGTAAAAACGATGTGTGTGTGTGTATGCGTGTGCGTGTGGTGTGGTGTGTGTGTGTGTGTACGAGCGGGGGGTGGCGGCGTACGGGCGGCGGCGGGCGATGACAGGGACGGGCGCGGCAGGCGAGAGGCGGCGGCGACGGGCGCGGCGCGCGGGGGCGACGGCGGTGACGACGACGGGTGGCGGGGGCGACGGCGGTGACGGCGACGACGGGTGGCATGGGCAACGGCGGTGACGGCGACGACGGGCGGCGGGGGCGGAGAGGGCGGCGCGCGATGGGCGACGGGCGCGGCGAAGAAGTTGGATCGAGAAGAAGTACTGGTGGTCGATGAAACTGATTTTTTTATAAGTGCCATATATATAGGAGGGGTCTTTAGTACCGGTTGGAGCCACCAACCGGTACTAAAGGCCAATTTTCGCCAGGCCAAGGGGCGGGAAACGACCCCTTTAGTACCGGTTCGTGCCACGAACCGGTACTAAAGACCCCCCCCTTTAGTACCGGTTGGAGCCACCAACCGGTACTAATGGTTGTGCGCTGCCACCGGCGATGCACAATGTTTAGTCCCACCTCGCCGAGCGAAGGGCAGCCACACTGGTTTATAAACCCAACCGCGGCTGCTCCTTCGAGCTTCTCTATATAGCAGGCTTCGGGGCCTAACTAGGGCACGCTGCCCTGTGAGTCTGCTGGCTCTTCTGGGCCTGCATTTGCACACCCTAGGTCTGGCAGGCCCACTGGGCAGCGCGCCAATAAATTTTTTATATAGTTTTTTCTTTTCTGCATTATTTATTTTCTTCTATTTATTTTTGAGTAATTTTTATATAGTTTTTTCTATTTTGCATTATTTATTTTCTTCTATTTATTTTTGAGTAATTTTTTTGTATAGTTTTTTTCTTTTCTGCATTATTTCTTTTCTTCTATTTCCAGTTTGTACACGAAGTGCGTACAGTTTTTGCCGTGACCCTATCTACTCTTTCGCACATGCTATGCGGGTGAAATGATGATACCATGCCAAGTTTCAACATTTTCAGAATTCATTTTGTAGTGATTTTCAATTTCACGGTCATTTAGCTCTCTCTAAACAATTAGGTAAATGACCGAAAAACAACAAATGATGTCAGAACATGTTGGAAATTGATGACGTCGCTTTGAATGCTGCATACTGAACACAAAAGAAGTCCGGAGTTCAAATAAGTTTAAAAAACATTGAAGTGCCCGTGTAACAGATGAGTTCTCGTCCGAAACCCTGATACTCCGAAAGAGTTTGTCCAGTTTGTACACGAAGTGCGTCCAGTTTTTACCGTGACCCTCTCTACTCTTTCGCACATGCTATGCGGGTGAAATGATGATACCATGCCAAGTTTCAACATTTTCATAATTCATTTTATAGTGATTTTCAATTTCACGGTCATTTAACTCTCTAAACAATTAGATAAATGACCGAAAAACAACAGATGATGTCAGAACATGTTGGAAATTGATGATGTCGCTTTGAATGCTGCATACTGAACACAAAAGAAGTCCAGAGTTCAAATAAGTTTAAAAAACATTGAAGTGCCCGTGTAACAGATGAGTTCTCGTCCGAAACCCTTATACTCCGAAAGAGTTTGTCCAGTTTGTACACGAAGTGCGTCCAATTTTTGCCGTGACCCTCTCTACTCTTTCGCACATGCTATGCGGGTGAAATGATGATACCATGCCAAGTTTCAACATTTTCAGAATTCATTTTGTAGTGATTTTCAATTTCACGGTCATTTAGCTCTCCAAACAATTAGGTAAATGACCAAAAAACAACAAATGATGTCAGAACATGTTGAAATTGATGACGTCGCTTTGAATGCTGCATACTGAACACAAAAGAAGTCCAGAGTTCAAATAAGTTTAAAAAACATTGAAGTGCCCGTGTAACAGATGAGTTCTCGTCCGAAACCCTTATACTCCGAAAAAGTTTGTCCAGTTTGTACACGAAGTGCGTCCAGTTTTTGCCGTGACCCTCTCTACTCTTTCGCACATGCTATGCAGGTGAAATGATGATACCATGCCAAGTTTCAACATTTTCAAAATTTATTTTGTAGTGATTTTCAATTTCACGGTCATTTAGCTCTCCAAACAATTAGGTAAATGACCGAAAAACAACAAATGATGTCAGAACATGTTGGAAATTGATGACGTCGCTTTGAATGCTGCATACTGAACACAAAAGAAGTCCGGAGTTCAAATAAGTTATTAAAAATAAAAAAGAGGTGCAATGCTGGTTAATTTGCTTCAAGCCTTTCGGAATAGTGTAGACTGCACTGCACATAGCTCAGTGCAATCTATGCTATTTCGAAAGGCTTGAAGCTAATCAACATGCGGGTGAGCATTGCGCCTCTTCGTCATTGTCTGTGCACTCACGGCTTATAAACCGCTCATACTGCCTCTCTCTTGGCGAGGTGGGACTAAAAATCAGCTTACTAAGAAACTCTAGTACCGGTTCATGGCATGAACCGGTACTAAAGGTCTTCCTGGGGGCCCCAGCCTGACCATAGCCTGACACAGCCTCATTAGTACCAGTTCGTGGCATGAACCGGTACTAAAGGTTGCCCACGAACCGGTACTAATGATGCCCGCCCGCCTAGCCGTTGGAACCGGCACTAATGGTCACATTAGTGCCAGCTCAAATTCAAACCGGCACTAATGTGCTTCACATTTGACCCTTTTCTACTAGTGTATGTAACAAGATTCCACAATCTTGCATTCATATGTGATACATTGACCTTTGAATATCATTAACATGTGTTGCATTCACCTTCTAATAATATTATAAGAGAACTTCAGGATATCTGTATTTAGCATGAACCGGGGATTACCATTATTGGTGTTTCCTTGAATAGACTGTACACACTACACATCCACACTAGATATCACGTCAGCTCTATGATCATGCAAATCAATATGACAATGAATATGTATGTCATGAAAAAGAAACGGTGGAAGTTGCATGGCAATATATCTCAGAATGGCTATAGAAATGTCATAGTAGGTAGGTATGGTGGCTGTATTGAGGAAGATATAAGGAGGTTTATGTGTGAAAGAGCGTATCATGTCACGGGGTTTGGATGCACTGGTGAAGTTTGCACCAATGCTCGAGGTGAGAAAGGGCATTGCACGGTATAGAAGAGGCTAGCAAATTGCGAAAAGATAGGAGTGCGTATAATCCATGAACTCACATTAGTCATAAAGAACTCAAATACTTATTGTGAAAGCCTATTAGCCCTCGAAGCAAAGTACTACTCGCAATGCCCCTAGGGAGGAGGTCTATAGGAGTTGACCATTGTACGCCCCCGATTATAGCAGCACAAAGGATTCCAATCAGACCTAAGAATACTTGGACTTCCCCATCATGCCATAACAAACACTTAGATGAGCAATAAATAACAAGATTTAATACCTATATTTCTACTAACCAATGATCATGAACCTATACCCTTTCATATTACGACATCAATATTGTTAAATCATACATTTCATATTTAGTGATCTACATGAAAGTTTTTATTATATCCACCTTCAATACCTTATCATATCAGGACTAATTTCATAACATGTACCTATTTCCATTACTATATTTTAGACTCTCAAAAAAGATTTAAGTGAAGCATAAGAGTGCAACTATTTATTTAAAATATAACCACCGTCATGCTCTAAAAGATATAAGTGAAGCACTAGAGAAATTTCCTACCTCAAAAGATATAAGTGAAGCACATGAGTATTCTAACAAATCACGAATAAATGTGTGTCCCTCTCAAAAGGTGTGTGCAAAATGATGATTATGGCAAACTAAAAAGCAAACAAAGCAAAATCTAATATGGCACAAGACGCTTGAAGCAAAACTCATATCATGTGATGAATAAAAATATAGCTTCAAATAGTATACCGATGAATTGTAGACAAAAGAGAGGATGCCAGCTGGGGCATCCCAAGCTTAGATGCTTGGGTCTTCCTTGAATATTACCTGGGGGTGCCTTGGGCATCCACAAGCTTAGGGTCTTGCCGCTCCTTATTCCTTCATCTATCGTGATCTCATCCAAAACTTGAAAACTTCAGCACACAAAACTCAACAAAAACCTAAGTATAAAGAACCAAATCACGAGTTTATATTGAAAAGCCAAAACAAGCAAAAACATGAACTGGCACCAGGTAGTGGGTTAATAGGTTAGTCCCAAAAATGATATAAAATAGCATATAAAGCATCCAAGATTGATAATATAATAAATACATTGGAGATGTATCATCCTAAGTATAAAGAACCAAATCACGGACTGGCCAGACACAGAGGCAATCGCCGCTTTTAAGAACAACATCCATGGCAAAAAGCTCGCTTGAGAGCTCGGGCAAGAGAGACCCCGAACAATGGCGGCCTTCACCCAGTTAATGACTAGATTCTGGGGGGGGGGGGGGGGGTAACTGGATTACCCGCAACAATCGACTTCGGCCCATCACTCGCCCTATCACACCCAACACAAGTAACGCCGACGATGAGGCAGTAAATGTCGCAGCTGCAAATCAACGCAAAAGCAATAAACGAAAGCCTACTCAAATGGACAGAGAGGGTCCCTCCATGTTGGATCGGATATTGGATAGGCCATGCGCCATCCATGGTACCCCTAACAAGCCGACTACTCATTCTAATAGAAATTGCTAGGTGATCAAGCAGGCCGGCACGATAGTTGCCGAGCATCCGGACGGAGACTAAGGCCGTAATAACAATAGTGGTCACTCCAGAGCAAGCATCATTGGCCAAAAAGGTTTCCTTCCGAGGTGAAGGATGTCAACATGTTATATCCTACTCACACTCAAAGGGGGCAAGTGCGGGTCACCCGCGGCCGCGTACCCAATATGCCTCGTCAGAGCAAAATGTCAGATTTTCCGATCACACGCGAACTATAAAATGCCCAGAACAACCTCGTTACGCGGAGCAGGCCACATTAATACTTGATGCCATTGTGGACGGTTTCCACTTAAACCGTTTGTTGATGGACTGCTGAAGCAGTTTTAACCTACTCTATGCAGACACCGTTAGAGAAATGCATATCAACCCTACAAGGATAAGACCAAGTAAAGTGGTGATAAAAGGCTTCAAGCCAGGGGTTTGGAACCGAAGGATCGGAAACATCACACTCGAGGCGGTATTTGGCATTCCTGAAAACTTTTGTAGGGAAGGCTTAATCTTGGAGATAACGCCCTTTCACAGCCATTACCAAACATTCCTCGGGCAGCCTGCTTTTGGTTGTTTCCACGCCCCCCCCCCCCCCCGCAATATGGTAATCTAAAACTTCAGATGGATGGACCTAATGGTATAATCACATTACATGGAAACAAGTCATTTTCACCTTTAAAGGAACAACAATCCATGACCTTAGTGACCGAGGTACAGGAAGCCGAGGAACAAGTAACCAAAGACGCGACAGGTAACAGGGCCATGTCAGGCAACCCTAGGAGCGCAATGCGCCCTGTCAACTCGGAGAACACCTCGGCGCACACCAGCGGCACCCCTCAATAGGGGTATGCGCTCCGTTGTCCCCACAGCATGACCTAGTACTATGTTCCTCGGATGCACAACTTCGTGTTGAAAATACCATGGGGGATCACGGAGCACGTGCAAGACTAGAGAACGGGAGTGGTTCAGATCAACCGACGACTCATTCATAAATACATTGCCTTAGAAAATAACCCGGTTCAACCGGGGGCTGGACAAGCAGTCTCTAGCTGCCTTGGGATACATCTCACTAAAGAACGTCCTTTTGAGACAGTTGCCGACCACATGCTTTCGAGCAAAAACGGCACAATCGATCGAATAAAGATGAATCCCTCTTCTGGCTTAGACGGAATAATAGGGAGGGGCATACATAAAGAGGCATAAAAAAGAACGGTGATAAACGCCGACTTTGTTGTCTGGACCTCGCCCCTACCTTCTCATTGCTCATTTGTTATGTTTATTGTGGCTGAATCTCTTTCACTCGGATTATATGGTTCGATCATCATTATGCATAAAAATGGGAGGGGGGGGGGGGAGGGAGGGATTCGAGCCTCTCTTTTTTCCTCTTTCTTTCAGTCTGGGCATAGCTACTAACATATTACAATCTTTTTTCTATATTAACAGAAATTAAAAAGGAGGTCCTACTTCGAATTCGACCCCTCATATATATCCGAGGTTTCTTAGGATGCTCTTGGACGCCAAGTCATCTGTATTTTTGCATTATATGCATTGATTTCGAGTTGTGTCTTTGGTCAAATGGGCCCTAGCGACACATGCGGAGCCCCCCTCCACGTCCCAGGATGCCAAAGTCCCTGCTCCATGTCGGATCCATGCGGGCTTTGCTTGGCGAAGGCCATGTGACAACTCAGAGGGAATGGAAACACAGGGGAGGGAGGCCTAGCGCACGGGCTAGGATGGGTCGCCTCCTGAATCGCCCTGGGAGGTCAACGCTGGGGCTCGGGAAAAAGGTCTTCACTTCTCTTATGTTGCAATTTTGATGTTGAATTTGACCACCTCGACTAGGTTGCAAACATAATTTTCATTAGCTAGTTAATATTATTTCCGTAGGTCCACTAATCCCATCGCCTAATAACAAATTGTTATCAGAGCAATCTTTGAATTCTAATCTCTTCTCATTCTTTTAACCAAACTCGGTCTCCAAATCAGACGTGATATAGTGTCATTGTTCAAGAATTCTCCCGATTAATCAGTTAACGGGCCAATTAATCTTTTTTTAGACAATAATAGGCCAGTTACTCGCTACTCACAGAGTGGCCGAATCGAATAACACATATTCGTTGCTTTAACTCGCCAGGCCGATAATTGGCCAGTTACATCGATTAATCTGTTGTCAGGCCAATTAATCCCTGGTGGTCCATGAATGGATGGGCAAACAAAGCCCACATTTTTGGCCCGTAACCACTTCCAGCCCCACCCCGCTCCTTAATAGCTAGGATTAATAATTTTCTCTCCTCTCTATGCTTTATATATGTGTATAACAACATGTTTGGGTATATAACATAGCTGGGAGCATGAGAGTATGGTATAATACATAAAAAAACTACTCCATCTGTTCCGAATTACTTGTCGCAGGTATGGATGTATCTAAATGTATTTTAGTTCTAGATACATCTATTTCTGCGACGAGTAATTTAAAACGGAGGGAGTAAATATATATTGGCAAGTTCCTATTTAAACTACCGATTAATGATCGATCAATTAATTCAGTTAACATGCTGATTCACCGATTAATCGCTACTCCTACAATGACCGAGCAGCTACCGGTCAAGGATCTTGAACATTGCATAGTGCATCGGATAATTTGGTTTGTCACTCGTTTGACTTTGTGCCACCCTTGGCATCGTGCCTTTGCACCCACTACGAGTGTGAGCGTGTGACGACTTTTCATAGCGGTGCACCGAGTGTAGGCCACGCTTCCGCCGACCCACACGCGGGGCAGAGTGTCCGGAGACAGGAACACGCGCGCCTGCGCTGCCAGCCACGGCAATGGCGATGCCGCCGAAGCCCGGCGAGCCGCCCAAGCCCTCGCCGGGGCGCAGCCCCAGCCTCAACCCCAACCCCTGCCCGCTCCCGCCCATTCCCGGCGGCCCGCAGCCTGGCCAGCCCCCCGCGGCGGCGGCGCCGCCGCGGTCCCACCACCGCCGCGCCAGATCTGAGGTGCCCTTCCGCTTCCCGGACGCCGACGGCGGGGGCTTCGACGAGATCGGCTCCGAGGACGACCTCTTCTCCACGTTCATGGACATGGACAAGATCGCCGGCTCCGGCCGCGACCGCGCCGCGGAGACGTCCTCCTCGCCGCCGCGCCCCACCAAGCACCGCCACAGCGCGTCCTTCGACGGGTTCGCCATGGGCTGCGGCGGGCCCGGGAGGCAGGACGGCGGCGGCGGGGGCGGAGGGGTGTTCGCCGACGTGCTGGAGGCTAAGAAGGCCATGTCCTCCGAGCAGCTGTCTGAGCTCGCCTCCGTCGACCCCAAGCGTGCCAAGAGGTGACCCGTCGCATCCTGAGGCTCCCTTGGATTTTGAGTTGGTGGTTGGTCGGTAGGATGCTAGGGTTAGTAAACAATTGAGGGAGCGCCGGGAAGGACTAGCAAGAATTGTGGTCTAGGTAGGCGTGACTAGGAGTGATTCTGCAAGCAAAGATATGTGCCAGAAAAAGGGCACGTCCTAGTAGATTATTACGCAATCAAATCACGGCATATCTTTGGTGTTAGTGGTCTTGAATCCGGATAGTGACAGGCAGATCCTAGGATAGGACTTGCTGGCCAGCTTAATTTGGTATCACAAGGCTTCCTTCTGACGTTTCTTGCTTACGCGGGTTTCCTTTTGGAATACAAGCACCCATAGAAGTGGTTCAAATGCTAATTTTATTGTTCTCTAAGTTGCTGTCATTGTTCGAAAAGCGGCTCGTGGCATTTAGTTCCTAAATAAGCGAAGGGCATGGGACGAAAGGGGTGGGAGATGGCAACGAATGCCGCATGCCGCCTTCTTATGGTATTTTCTCTCCATTGGCTATGGCTTATTTGTTATCATTTTCTATGGGTCGCCAACCTATTCAATGAAGCTTGTGTGGCATATCTTTGAATTTATAGTTCTTCTGTTTCAGATTAACCATTTCCTATTTTCGCTTACAAGTTATACATTAGTTAGTTTTCTCTCTCAATTTTTTTACCGTGATCTATCTATGCAATACCTGGTTACATTGTTTCCATGTCTCCTTGTAAACATTCTATTTTTAAAACAAGTTTCTGTTATATAGGGTGATATTTGATGTAATGGTGTTATATAATTATTTAATGTGTTTTATTTCGTATGTTATTATCTTAGCCCAAAATAGTTATTTAATAAGCTCTTAAATACGCATGTGGAGTGAAAGAGTTGGGAGATGGCGATTTGTTGCATGTTGCTTAGGTCTGCACTGTTTTACGGTGTCGCCCCATTTTCAAGGCCTTTTTTATTTCATCCGCTAATGACCTGCAAGATGTTCAATGAAGTTACTGTGGTTAACTTTTTAATTTGTTCTTTATTTTGGAATAACTAGGTGAAATCTAAATATATTCCTGTTTCGTGTACGTTAAACAGCATTGCATGTGATTGTTTTCAAGCAAATGTTTGTACTGCAATCAAGTTATATAAATACCTATATTTCTCGTGTAGGTTTCATTCACACAGCTTTCTAGTATCACGCAATCCTTATTGCAATAGATAATACTGGTTATGAACTACTCCCTCCGTCCCATAATATAAGAGCGTTTTAGACACTACACTAGTGTCTAAAACGCTCTTATAGTCTTTTCTTTTGCTTAGCCAATCAAATTTGTCCCAGCTGTGAAAAGCGGATGTATCAGAACTTCACATAGGATACGATTCCATATCAAAGAGAATTTGTTTTTCTTTTAAAGCTATACTGTATTTACAATCAGTCTGCTCATGTGAACGTTTTTAGCCAGCATACTGCGTTATCTGGCTGCATTGAATGATGGCCAATTTTATTCCTGTGCTTTCTTTGTTTCAGAATTCTAGCGAACAGACAATCTGCAGCTCGGTCAAAGGAAAGAAAGGCTAGATATATAACAGAATTAGAGCGGAAGGTTCATACTCTTCAGACCGAGGCTACTACTCTTTCGGCACAACTGACGCTATTTCAGGTAAACTTTCATCCATCTGTTTGCCTCATGGATTGCAGTATTACCATTACTATGTTCGTTAATGTGTTCTCAGCAGGGCCATCTACAGAAATTTGGGCCTCAGTGCGACATGCAATGGTTCCTATGTTTTTTTTGGTATAATTAAACTAATGCAACTAAGTGTACTCTCATTTAATTATATAACTTAATTATGCATTATTTCGTATAATATTTTAAATTAGAAATTATTTTACAGGTAGTGTGCGGTGTGCCACATTAATCCTATAGTCAACTACATACCTAACTGAGTAGTACTACTGTACTAGTAGGGATTGCATTCAATAGAACCAGGAAGAGAAATATTATATAAAAAGAAAAAACCTAATCTAGTGCTTTTGTTATCTATTTTAATTACGGGCTTATGGCTTACCTTGGCGCAGTGGTAAAGCTGCTGCCTTGTGACCATGAGGTCACGGGTTCAAGTCCTGGAAACAGCCTCTTACAGAAATGTAGGGAAAGGCTGCGTACAATAGACCCAAAGTGGTCGGACCCTTCCCCGGACCCCGCGCAAGCGGGAGCTACATGCACCGGGCTGCCCCCTTTGCTTATGGCTTACCTTGGAATGTATCCTGGGGTGACTGTATGGCTGCTGTAGTTGTGAATCTGGTGGGCGATGGCCGGGCACATGGTGGACTCGTGGTGGGCGACTGCAATCTATTGCCGTCTCACTGAAGCAGGCAAGGCGGTGCCTCACTATTCTCGCTCGTGAAGTTGTAGAGGAACGCACGCTCGACTAGTCGGCTGTAGCGAGTAGGCCCAGTAGCGCCCGCCTTATTTTCCTATTTGGTCTTTTACCAACAGACCCGAAAGAGGAGTGGGGCACCATACTGGGCCGACTGGGGGCCTGCTGGCTGGGTATCGTACATGTCAGTGCCTCACTATAACATGTGTCCGCATCTGACGCGTCCTGCTACAGTTTTCTCTCGTATCGGACAAGCTAGGCAAGAAAAAAAAGCCAGCCAGCCAGCACAGGAACTGGATGTTTTTTCATAGTCTTTTCCTCTGGTTCGGGCTATATGATTTTGGGGGCCTGTGCGATCACACAGGTCGCACACCCTCGTCGTCGGGCCTGGTTCTCAGTGCACAAAAGAAAACACATTAATCGTTAACTCATGACACCATGCATAGTAATTCTGCCTTTTAAACCATACTGAGAAGCCAGGTGCATCCAATACATGGAAGTCGGTGTCAACCAAACTGCATATGCTCTAGACTTAGTGAATCACCAGTCGCCATGATATTTTATTTGAACTGATGCACATGCCATCGAAGCTATAGCACATATAAATTCTCTTGTTTTTTGTTGACTAATAAAGCATATGAAATGTTAGTGCCAAACCACCTGAAGTGATTTTTGTATGTGGTTATATTAACAATATGGAGGGCTGATGGGTGATACCCTGCACCATGAGGCAATAAGATGCTCTAACTCTGTTTACCAGAAATCCAGAACTGTTTAGTTCTGGTGTCCGTGATGTTTATGTTGTAGTATTAAGTTCTGACCAGGACTGGGTTTTACATTTTAGCATGTTCTTTTGTATAGAAAATGTTGTTTGCATAAATTTGCTGGATATCCTTTAAGGAATAATATCTTGGTGGCAGAGAGATACAACAGGCCTTTCCGCTGAAAATACAGAGCTCAAGATTAGGTTGCAGGCCATGGAACAGCAAGCTCAACTGCGTGATGGTGAGATTTTTATTACCTGAACTAGTATAATCATGTCAACTCTTGATTATCATTGTTTCGGACAATTTTGTACAGGAAGGTGCCTCATTGTTGCTCTGTAGATTGGCATAGAATAAATAACTTCGTACCCAAACAGATAACTTGTGTTGTCTAATAGAGATAATATTCAAAAAAAAAAAATTCTTAACAGAAGTAACATACTTTTGCAGCTCTGAATAATACACTCAAGCAGGAACTGGAGAGGCTTAAGATCGCTACAGGTGAGATGACAAAGCCTGATGAAGCATATAATACGGGAATGCATCATGTTCCATACAACCCGTCTTTCTTCCAGCTTTCCGAGCAACACACACCTCAGCACCATTCAAGTGTTCATCAGCTGCCATCCCAATTCCAACCACCTCATCCCAATGTCCCAAGCCACCAGATGCTATCCCACCCAAACACGTTCCCAGATATGATGCAGCAAGACTCTCTTGGGCGGTTCCAGGGGCTGGACATTGGCAAAGGTTCAGTGGCTGTGAAGTTGGAGGCAGATGCTGCTGCGAAGTCAGAGGGTAGCTCCATATCTGCAGGTGAAAGTAATAGCACCTTCTAATTATGGACCTACCTGCAAACAAGCACTCCTGTCATTTAGATTTATATGTTCATAGTCTTACATCCTCAAACTGCTTTCGTCGCCCTGCTAGGCATATTTTTTTTATCCAATTCTTTCTATTTATCTGGTGTTGTTTGATTGTAGGGACCTAGGTAGTTTGTTTGGGTTCATTTCCCATGTGTTGTGTGTTGTTTCAAAGTTAGGGCGACTGGGTGATCGGCCTATCTTCTTTGTTTACCATGTAGACAATTAATCATGAGTTTTCCATTTGGAATTTACATTTTTCTGTTGATATGCTTTGCATCCTGGGAATCTACAAGCATCAAATTGTTGTAAAACTGTGGTGTTTCAGACATCCGATCTTCTTAGAAAATGGTATGCATACTTTTGATATAAAGACGATTTACACTTGTCTACAACTATCTTTTACCAACACAAGTACGGGTTGCTCATGGTTGATTAGTCCTACGGCGTTCATTCGCAGAAAAAGAAGTCCTATCCTATGACGTTATGTGTACTTAGAAACACTTGAAAAGGTGGAAGCCTTTCTGATCTGCTGCTGTCGCATGTGTCTATATCCAGTTGTGTTGTAGTACTACCCGAGGCATCCTGAAGGTATAGTGCATGGTACGGCTTCAGGGCCAACATTCATGTAGGACGTGTTTGATTGTTTGGGTGAGCCGAGCCCGGCTGAGAGGAGGAAAATGAGCTAGGCTGAGTAGAGGCAGGTTGAGCGAATACAGGGTAAAAAAACGAAGTTTGCGTGCTGTTTGGTTGCCTGTATGAGGGGTTCTGTCACCGGAAACCAATTTCGACCCGGTGTTTGGTTGTCTGGCTCGCATGATGATTAGAAGTTAACAACTACATTTAAACTAGAGCATCTCGGCCAACACCACGACCTCCTTGGTGAGGGACACGACCACCTCTCGCACGCGTCGGAGGATCTCCAGCTTCACCGCTCACTTCTTCTGCAGCACCACCGCGCTCGCCGTCATCGGCTTCTCATCCGCAGCCGTAATGCCCCAAGCGCTAGCTAGCAGCCTAGCAAGCACATCGCCGCTGGTGGCTAGCTGGCTAGCAAGCACACCGCGGTTGTTGGCTGGCTAGCTAGCAAGCACACAGTAGTAGCTTGCCCACGACTGTCGCAGCCACGCGCTTGCCCGCCGTCGTGCCTCGTAGCAGCTTGCCCCACGCCGGCGCCACCGTGCCTTGCTGTAGCGCCCGCGCACTTGCCCGTCGCAGCAGATCGCCCCACGAGAAGGAGGGGGAGGGGATCCATGGCTCGTCGTCCGATTGTGAGGTAGCCGACAGCGCAACCGGGCTGGCGAGCGGAGGATGCGAAGGAGGGGTGGACGCCGGCGCCACCGGGGTGGTGAGCGGAGGAGGCGAAGCGAGGGTGTGCCTTTGGCTGGATTGGGAGACCAGGAAGATAAGGTGCTTGAAGGGGAGGGAGAGATTTAGAGGTGATTATGTGTAAACACGTACAACCAGAGCCACCCATGTTTTTACAACACAGTACAAACGCAATCACTCATACATACGCACATACATTCATCCATATGAACGCACACCCTATCCTTATAAGCACCTTCGAGAGATTGAGCTCGCATATCATCTTGAGATTTACGAAGTCACCGTAGGAGCCTCCTCATCGACAGGAACGTCTCCTCCCACTGAAAGAGTAACACGGAAAATCCTGAAATAAATCCAGAATAATGCAAGCACTAGGACTTCAACTCTGATGGGTTGCGGATACCACTGTCCCTCTAACCATCCAACCATATGTTGGTTCGTGCCGGAGCCACCCATGTGCATTGCAGAGCATCGCTCCGCTTCGGCCGTTTCTAGTGAGTGAGGCTCAGGGGTGCTTTAAGAACCGTGCCGTGCAGGTCTAATAGTGTTTGTGGGCAACCAAGCAGCTCGACACCGAAAAGATCATGCATAAGCTGGGTCTGGTTGAACTTTTGTGGGCAACCAAACGCGCCTGTTGTGGTCTGTGTCTGTCTTGGCTGGCCTGTCCGTCCTGCATGCGTATGGGCTCACCGTGTTCCACGATGACTTCTCCACCGCGTGCTTGCAATCTCCCTGCATGCTGCGGCTATAGTGCCTGTCTAAGTGGTTTTATATGGAACAATATTCCACATTCTTGCATTCATATGTGGTGCATTTACCTTTGAATATCATTCAAAGCTGTACACACCACATGATTTGGAGCGCATCTACCTAGTTACTAATGCCTTTGCTTCCTTGCACTTGTCAACAACTGTTCCTGGTTCTTTTTATGTGTTGTAAGTGTGTATGTTGGTATTGTTATACCTTATTGAATTGCTGATATTATTATATATGCTTGTCCTTTTGGGAGGATAAACATACTCGGTTAGATATGTGTATATAGGGCTTTAAACACCATGGCTAGGTTACATACTCAGTTTGTGTCATCTAGTTTATCTCACCACCTTAGAAGAAAGATATCTCAATCCATCTCCTCTGGCAACCTTCTCTTCAAATCAGACATGATATATTACACAAGATGTTTTTGTCACCTGCTTGACTTCATACTATCCTCGTCACCATTCCTTTTTTATTGTGACTACTTTTCTTAGCCTTGCACCGAGTGTTAGGATGCATTGTAGATCAGCAGAGTATTCCTCTAGAAGCCTACCCTGACCCACACGTGGTCAGAGTCTCGGAGACAAGAACACGCGCCTGCGCTGCCACCGCAATGCCGATGCCATCGAAGCCCTCGCCGGGGGCAGTCCCAACCCGAAGCGCAACCCCAACCCAGGCCCGCTCCCACCCATCCCCGGCCCCAGCGAGTCCAGCCCCTGCGGCGGTGCTACCGAGGTCTCACCATTGCGACACCAAATCTAAGGTGGACTTTCACTTCCCAGACGCCGACGGCGGGGGCCTCGATGTGATCGGCTCTGATGATGACCTCTTCTCCACGTTCATGGTCATGGAGAAGATCAGCCCGCGCCGCAGAGACACCCCCCTTAATACAGAAATACCATATGTTTGCAGCTCCAAATGACGCACTCAAACAGGAAGCCAAGAGGCTTAATATCGCTACAGGTGAGATGACAAACCCAAGCAATACGGGAATGCATCTTGTCCCATACAACCCGTGTTTCTTCCAGCTATCTGAGCAACTCACACGTCAGCACTATTCAAGTGTTCATCAGCTGCCATCTCAGTTCCAACCACTTCATCCCAATGTCCCTAGCTACCAGATGCTATCCACCCCAATGCGTTCCCAGATATGGTGCAGCAAGACATCCGCTTGTGCTGTTCCAAGTGCTGGACATTGGCAAAGGATCAACAGTTGTGAAGTTGGAGGCAGAGGCTGCCATGAAGTCAGAGGGTAGCTCCATATCTGCAGGTGAAAATAATAGTACCTTCTAATGGACCTACCAGCAAACAAGTATTTCCATTTCGATTTATTTGTTCATAGTCGTACTGCTTCCATCGCCCCTTCTAGGCATAACTTTTATCCAATTCTTTCTATCTATGTGGCATTGTTTGGTTGTAGAGACCTAGATAGTTTTGTTGTGTGTTGTTTCGAAGTTAGGTTGGACTGGGTGATTGACGCGTGTTCTTTCTGGTTACTTTGTACAGTATCGTGGTCGTGGGTTTTCCATCTGGAATTTTGTACATTTTTCTGTTGATATGCTTTGCATCCTGGGAGAAGTATCAGATTGTTGTAGAATTGTTGGCGCGTTTCACGGGTGCTACGTGGCCTTGGGCTAGGAGCGGAGTCTGTGTTCTCTATCAGCAGCTGGGAAGCTGTAAGCTATAGGCCTACGGTCGAGGCAATGGGGAAATTGAGCGCGGAGAGGGGGGAGGAGCACCGGACATTAAGGGAAGGAAGCCATTGTTGGGGCTCCCCATGCTAGCCAGGTGTTTTGGGCCAGTTGCGTCTGCTCCGCGTGTGACATGTGAGGGGGAAGAGTTGACGTGCGGCACCACATGACGGGGTCAGTTTCCACCCCACACTTCATACCTTACTCATGGTCTACGGATGGCCAGGTGCTGCCAGCAGGATTCAACTCAGTTT
Source organism: Triticum urartu (assembly GCF_056163025.1). Classification (NCBI taxonomy): domain Eukaryota; kingdom Viridiplantae; phylum Streptophyta; class Magnoliopsida; order Poales; family Poaceae; genus Triticum; species Triticum urartu. The sequence goes on from NC_141874.1 coordinate 67,281,800, forward strand.
CTTCTAGCATTACACTATTTTGTCAGCATGAAAATCAAATAGCGAAAGATGTTTTATATCTCAAGAAGAATAAAGATGCAACTTTAGGTGTAACCGTGTATGTGTGATCTCTCTCCCGCTCGAGCTTCAGGTCGACAAAGGTCATGGCAATGTTGTTTCAACATCTGAACTTCTTAGAAAATGGTCTACACACTTTTGATATAAAGATGGTTTACACACATCACATCCTTTTGGGAGCAAGTATTACTCTATTGGCAAAATAACTTATCCTGTTGAACTGGAGATTGATTTTCCTGTGACATAAGGCCAACTTATCTAACATAACATCCCAACACAAATAAGGAGCAAGCACAAAGAAAAGTGACAAAAAAATATCACAACGCAAATCAATGGTGAAATAAGTTACCTAGCAGACCAACTAGATAAATTATATTGGACAACTTGATAACAAATCAAGAATGAAGGGCACATAAAGAATTCATTTCTTTCATTTAATCCATGGAAAAAAAGGTGACAAGTAGACCTAGCAAGACTGACCAAGTTCCAGTGAACTCGGTTTCTTCTAGCATTACACTATTTTGTCAGCATGCAAATCAAATAGTGGAAGATGCTCTCTCTCTCAAGAAGAATAAAGATGCAACTTTAGGTGTAACCGTGTATGTGTGATCTCTCTCCCGCTCGAGCTTCAGGTCGACAGAGGTCATGGCCTGTTGTTTCAAAATCTTAACATCTTAGAAAATGGTGTACACACTTTTGATATAAAAATGGTTTACACACATCACATCCTTTTGGGAGCAAGTATTACTCGGTTGGCAAAATAACTTATCTTGTTGAACTGGAGAGTGATTTTCCCGCGACATAAGGCCAACTTATCTAACATAACATCCCAACACAAAAAAGGAGCGAGCACAAAGAAAAGTGACAACAAAAAATATCACAACGCAAATCAAGGGTGAAATAACTTACCTAGCAGACCAACTAGATAAGTTATATTGTACAACTTGACAACAAATCAAGAATGAAGGGCACATAAATAAATCATTTTTTCATTTAATCCATGGAAACATTGGTGACAAGTAGACCTAGCAAGATTGACCAAATTCCAGTGAATCCGGTTTCTTCTAGCATTACACTATTTTGTCAACATGCGAATCAAATGGCGGAATGCTCTCTCTCTCTCTCTCTCTCTCTCTAGAAGAATAAAAATGCAACTTTAGGTGTAACCGTGTATGTGTGATCTCTCTCCCGCTTGAGCTTCAGGATGACAGAGGTTATGGCCCGTTGTTTCAACATCTGAACTTCTTAGAAAATGGTGTACACACTTTTGATATAAAAATGGTTTACACACATCACATCCTTTTGGGAGCAAGTATTACTCGGTTGGCAAAATAACTTATCCTATTGAACTGGAGAGTGATTTTCTTGCGACATAAGGCCAACTTATCTAACATAACAACCCAACACAAATAAGGAGTGAGCACAAACAAAAGTGACAACAAAAAAATATCACAACGCAAAATCAATGGTGAAATAACTTACCTAGCAGACCAACTAGATAAGTTATATTGCACAACTTGACAGCAAATCAAGAATGAAGGGCACATAAAGAAATTATTTTTTCATTTAATCCATGGAAACATAGGTGACAAGTAGATCTAGCAAGACTGACCAAGTTCCAGTGAATGATTTAGTAAAAAGATGCTCGTACAAAAGTAAATGTTTGTACAGGAGGTAATGAACCAAGCTTGCAAACTTCACAACTACTATCACACCACGTAGGGGAAAATAATGTATATCACAAATATAACTACACGCCTAACATCTCTTAGGCATCAACAATATTAATAGCATGGAAGAACTCATGATAACAGAGTCTACTTCTTTGGCAAACATAAAATGGTTTGAAGGAGCCGAACCGCTGAACTAATCTGCTGCACACGAACAAGTGAAATAAGGCATCATCAATATTAATAGCATGGGAGAACTCATGATAGAAGAGTCTACTTTGGCAAACCGAAAATAGTCTGAAGGAGCCGAACCGCTGAACTGATTTGCCGCACACGAACAAGTGAAATAAGTCATCTTATAATGATAAAGTATAGAAATACTGGAAAGATTGGCACACCAAGTAGATAAGTTATATTGCATAACTTAACACCGAATCAAGAATGAAGGGCACATAAAGATATCATTTTTTCATTTAATCCATGAGAACAGAGGTGACAGGTAGACCTAGCAAGACTGATCAAGCATGCAAAAGTAAATGTTTCAGTGAGTGATTTGGTACAAAGATGCTCGTACGAAAGTACTCCCCCCGTTTCTAAATATAAGCCTTTTTAGAGATTTCAATACGGACTACATATAGATGTATATAAATGTATTTTAGAGTGTAGATTCACTCATTTTGCTTCATATGTAGTTCACATTGGAATCTCTAAAGGCTTATATTTAGGAATGGAGGGAGTAAATGTTTATACATGAGGTAATGAACCAAGCTTGCAAACTTCACAACTACTATCACACCACGTAGGGGAAAATAATGTATATCACAAACATAACTTCATGCCTAACAACTCTCAGGCATCAGCAATATTAACAACATGGGAGAACTCATGATAACAGAGTCTACTTACTTTGGCAAACAGAAAATGGTCTGGAGGAGCCAAACCATTGAACTAATTTGCTGCACACGAACAAGTGATAAGTCATCTAGCAATGATAAAGTATAGGAATACATGAAAGATTGGCACACCAAGTAGATAAGTTATATTGCACAACTTAACAACAAATCAAGCATGAAGGGCACATAAGAAATTATATTTTTCATTTAATCCATGGAAACAATGGTGACAAGTAGACCTAGTAAGACTAACCTGGTATGCAAAAGTAAATATTCCAGTGAGTGATTCGGTAAAAAGATGCTCGTACAAAAGTAAATGTTTATGCAGAAGGTAAGAACCAATCATGCAAACTTCACGACTATTATCACATCACGTAGGGGAAAATAATGTATATCACAAATGTAACTACACACCAAACATCTCTGATGCATCAACAATATTAATAACACGGGAGAACCTCATGATAACATAGTCTATTTACTTTGGCAGACAGAAAATGGTCCGAAGGAGGCGAACTGCTGAACTAATCTACTGCACACCAACAAGTGAAATAAGTCGTCTACCAATGATAAAGTGTAGGAATTCAGGAAGGATTATCACACCAAGTAGATAAGTTATATTGCACAACTTAACAGGAAACCAAGAATGAAGGGCACATAAAGAAATTATTTTTTCTTTGTTTCTTGTAGTAGACTAACATCACTGCTAGCAAGCAGGATATCATCCACATACAAGATTAGGAAAATATATTTCCCATTTTTAAACTTTGCATAAATGCAATTATCCTCAATATTTTCTTTAAATCCAAATTTTTTAATCATTTGATTAAACTTTAGATACCACTGCCGAGAGGCTTGTCTTAATCCATAAATGGATTTCTTCAGGCGGCATCCCATATTTTCCTTGCCTTCCATGATAAAACCCTTGGGTTGTTTCATGTAGACCTTTTCTTTTAAATCACCATTCAGAAATGCCGTCTTAACATCCATTTGATGTAACTCTAAATCCAAATGAGCAACTAATGCCATTATGATTCTGAAGGAATCCTTACATGAGACTGGAGAAAATGTCTCATTGTAATCTATCCCTTCTCTTTGTGTAAATCATTTTGCCACGAGTCGTGCTTTATACTTTTCTATATTCCCTTTAGAGTCATACTTAATTTTGTAGACCCATTTACAGCCTACTGTTTTGGCTCCTTTAGGAATTTCCTCTAAGTCCCAAACATCTTTGGAACTCATCGATTTCATCTCGTCTTCCATTGCCTTCATCCATATCGATGAATGAGGGCTTCTTATGGCTTCTTCATATGAGGTGGGATCTTTTTCCATATGAACCATTTCTATGTTATAAACTTTAAAGTCAGTAGAAATAGCTGACTTTCTTGGTCTTGTAGACCTTCTAAGGGCCTCAGTTTCTGGCACATTCTGTGCCTCAACTTGTGGCACTTCTTCTAAAATTTGCTGTTGCACCTCCCTTTCATGCTCAACAACGGGTTCAGTCGGCTCCTGACGGACAGGTTCCGGGTCTACCCCCATAGTTGTCATGGGTGGCGTTGCAACTAGTAGTGAGAAAAATGGCTCCTGAATCATTGGATTAGGTGCATGCACCCTCTTCTCCTCAAGATCAATTTTCTGAGCTACCAAGCTCCCCCTCATCATTTCGTCCTCTAAGAAGACTACATGTCTCGTTTCTACAAACTTTGTATATCTGTCTGGGCAGTAGAAACGAAAACCCTTTGATCTGTCTGGATAGCCAATGGAGTGACAACTCACTGTTTTGGGATCTAACTTTGCAATGTTTGGATTAAACATTTTTGCCTCAGCAGGGCACCCCCACACCCTGAAGTGTTGTAGGGAGGGCACCCTTCATGTCCATAGTTCGTACAATGTTTTGGGCACCGACTTGCTTGGTACTCTATTGAGAATGTGAATGGCGGTTTCAAGCGCCTCCATCCATAATCCCAATGGCAAGTTGGAATAACTCATCATGCTGTGCACCATATCCATAAGTGTACGGTTGCACCTTTCAGCTACTCCATTCTTTTCTCCCAGAGTGGGATACATTAAAAGCACATGAGTTACCATATCTTTCTCTTGCCAGAATTTCTCCCGCCATACAGGATTTATGACATAATATTATGTCAGCTTTACCCGTTACGTAGGTATTTTTCCAGAATTTTCCCGCCATGCAGGTTTTATCATAATCATCTTTTCCCGGCATGTGGGTAATTCCATGTAAGGGAACATAAATGCCAGAATTGGCTCTTTTGACTGCATATTCAATCATCAAATTTAGGAATATATCCGAATGCTCTTTGACACACATGCTTGATCCGACGTTGGTCAAATTAAACACGCATGTTGCTTGTTTCATCTCAAATCATGTTGAGTGAAAAATCTTCTTCATAGAGAGTACATGTAAGACATTCATCAACCAAGACTCTCAATGATCTATCTCTTTTCTTTTGATACCATTCTTTAGAGAGAACATACTCCCTCATGTTATGACCTTTCTTGGTCATCTTTCGGGTGATTGGTACCCAGCCATTCGCTTTCATGAATGAAAGCATGGAAAACTTTTAGTCTGAGAAAACTTAGCCAATAATCAACAATAATGGGCATAAAAATAACCCTACGTTCGTCTGGTTAAAAAATGCACATTAAGCTTTTGAAGCTTTCTTTTATATTCTAAATCACTCTTGTGGCAGAATTAGAATAAACATCATCCTTCTACATTAATTCCATATCACCGTTGGGCAGAAATGAAAATAATGCATATAACTCATAAACAATGTGATGATAGTATTTCTATTAAACAACTTTGCTAAGAAATAATAATCATCATCAACTTTATTGCAGCGGGAACAAGAAATACACTTTTCTCTAGTTCAAGAGCAATTTTTTTGATCTTTATCTTTTCTCCAAAAAATTGATCACTTTGATACAAAATTTATCAGAGATTTAAACTCATAGAATTATATCACTGTTATCATCAACGTTGGTCAGAAAATAACAATACCATATTTTAACTTTAAAACAAATATCTTCCTTTTGTCATAGTGGAAACTATCTGCATCTTATTTCACCCATATGGGAAAAACATTGCTAAGAACATTTCTTCCAATTAAATTTTCCCGTTGGTTCCAATTTAATTGAAGGATAAAACTTTTACTTTGCAGTAGAAACTTTATAATATTCTATTAAAAAACAATTATGTGCTCTTTTACTCTCTAAGCAATTTTAACCGGTTGGCTCAAAAATGCATTAGAGAAGCAACAATTTAATCTTTTACTTTAGTTCTATTCACTTTTAAAAGAGCACCTTTAAATTTCAATAATAAAACATGATCATGTTATTAATAACGTTGGTTATAAAAATAACATAATCATATTCATTCTAATAATCACTTTAACATGCTCTTAAAAACATAATTCTATCTAAACTTTTATTTTCTTTGTAAAATAGCACTATTAATTATTTACGCAGCGGAAAAACATGAATAAAAATTCATGAACTTTTTATTCTTTACAGAAACTTTTCTTTGATCATTCATGAACTTTATTATTTTCTTTGTAAAAATCCATGAACATTTCTTTTTCTGAAAATTTTCTATTTTCTATTTTCAGAACTTTTTCTGTTTACTTTTCTATTTTGTAAAACAAAATTTTCGTTGCGAAAAATGCATAGAAAAACTATTTGCAATCTACCCAAAGTCTGGACAGAAAACAGATAAACAAAAAGAACCATCCGCGCTCTTTGGGCTGAAAGCCAGCCCAACCGCGCTCCAGCCGGCCTGCGGCCTGGCCGTTTCGGCCCGAGGCCCTCGAAGCGCTGGGGGAGCTAGGGTTAACCGCGCCAGCCCATCCTGGCCGTCCATCAGATCGGACGGCGGCCCGGGAGCTTCGCTGGAACAAAACCCTCGGTCATTCCTCCCCCCGCGCGCCGCTCTCGTCCCTTTCGCTACGCCGCTCGACTCTCTCTCGACGGCGGAGCCTGGGCTGTGCCCCGGCCGCCCTCCCTGGCCGCCGGCGACGGCTGGGGATCTACCGCGCCATGACAGAGCCTCCTTTCTCTCTCTCCCTTTCCTCATCCGTGGTAGATCGAGCAGAAAACACAGCCGCGCCTCCTCTGCACCACTACGCGTTGCTTTTCTCTGGCCGACTAGCCACCGCTCCGTGCTCCTGCCGCCGGCGACGGCCACCGCAGCGCACACTTTCTGTTTCTCCTTCTCCCTTCTATTCTCCCCATCCACCGTGAGCCAGTGGCAGAGAGAGACGGGAGGTCTTGCCCTTTCCTCTGAATACGACGACGGTGGACCACCCTACGGCGGCGCCGTGGTCAGCCCCTTCGCCGGTAGCGTGTTTTCCCTTGTGGGAAGCGCGCTGCCGTCGAATGGCTTGGCCGCGTTGCCCTTTGCCCCGATGGGGTCTGTTCTTTTGGTAGTGGCGAAGACGTGGTGCCCCCACTGCCTATGTTCTTCTTCCGAATGGCTCGGCATGCCGATGCCCATCCGGATCGAGAGGAACGGCACGACCGGTGCGGCGGCGCAACTTTTCTTTAAGATTTCTTTGCCCATCTAGGGTTCTTTGGGGAGGGATTTACTTTTCTTTGTTGTACCGAAAATCTAGACCCAATCTGGCTGATACCATTGATAGTACCTCTGGATCGCTAGGCTAGATGATATCTGGCAAACCTACCTTCTCCAGCAGTTGATCAATTCGAGCCGGAGGCCATCGTGGTGCTGTGGCGAACGGCGATGGCAGAGAGTGGGTGAAGTGGTGGTGGCGGTGATGTGTGGGCAGTGGCGGCGGCAGAGCTTCCCATCATTGTTTTTTTTAGAACGAAGGCTCAAGTCGAGCCCGGCTTTGAATTAACAAAGCCATCAACCGGCCAGGATTACAGCAACCGCCAACTTCCAAATAAGAACAAAGAAACAGCTAAAAGGATACATAGTGCTGTGCAAGCAGCTAATAGGCTTCCTACCATCTACAAGCGAAGATGAAGAAACTAAAGAACAAGACCAGCTTGAAGACAAAGAAGCCCTCCACCGAGTTCAATCCATCCCGTACACCAGCAAGCCTAGCGGAGATCCAACTAGCATGTAAGGGAACGCTGACAGCTCCATTGACTCCGACCGCACCGTTGACAACATCCTGCAACTCCGAAGGGGCTCCCTAGCCCCTCGCCTGGCACGAGGCGCCGATCCGTCGGATGATGCAAACGCTCTCCCTAGAGCAAAGATGTACAACCGACGCCGTTGCCGCCCGGAGAGCCTGACCAGGGCACCACTAACTCGCGTCGCCGAGCTCCACAAAGGCAAACAAAATTTCCCGTCACTGTCAGCGCTAGACCTAGATCGGGTCGGGGTTTTCAGTGGAGAGCCTGGCAACTCGGTGAACCTCGTACTGCGTGCCGCCGGCCCCCACCTCTTTATGTAGCGCTGCGTGACAGGGGCCCGTCAACCATATTGCGGTTGGGCGCCCCCGATCAGGGCGTGGATCACCTAACAGAACAATCTTCAGGTAATGCATATATAATCACACGTAGGTACTAAACATCACAATCTTGTGTTGTGGTACATACTACTACATACTACCAGTTACATGATATATCCATGTTGTCCTATCTAGCACTCATTTCCTCGAATGGAGAAAGGAAACAAAAAAATTACACCGCAAAGGAACACTAGCTGCATTTGAGGGCCAATCTAGAAGTTCAGATGTCTAAGGAGCCAAAATTACTTTCAACCTTCCTTTCAAAAGCAATAAGGTTCTGACCTTTGATATTAAAAAACCACTAGTGGACAGGTACTGACCACCTCTAATTGTATGTCCCTTGTAAACCAGCTGGTTGTGGGATAGGTCAAGGTCTTAGGTGTCGTTGACTCGACGGACGTGCCCATTTTGGATGGGACAAGCCAGTCTCTTCCAATCTTGGCAATGAGCGATGGGAGATAGTCAATGAGTGAAGGCTCTCTGGCCGGGGCAAGGATACACGTCAGGTGGTGTTTCCTGTGTAAACCACAAAGGAGACGCTATCTCTGCATGAGAAGAGACGAGCTCGTGTCTTGTCATACCAATTAACTCATTGCTCCCATGTAACTTTGGTTTGAATATTTCAAGGTTACAACCCGATAGCTGGAAATACAAATACCATCGGCAAAGAGAAAGGGGGACACACACACACATGTGTGTGTGTGTGTGTTCAAATTCACTATTAATTTATTAAAGGTAGGTTATGGACACAAGTATATATCAACCCTTGGATTGTCACATATTCTATGCATTATCTCCCAAGGTGCCACTTCTTATCCCAAGGTGGAACATGGAGATAATGCATATTATATCCATGTTCCACATCTGTGCCATATCCCAGGGTGGAAACGCCTCTGGCATGAATCCACCCGCTCAACCTTGATGACCATGACCTCCAGAAAAGGGCATAGGGAGACAACCTAGTCGACCTCATCTTGACATCGTCAAGGCTCCACGCCAGGTGCACGCTCGTCGTCTTTCTCAGCATGTTATGTCGCCACTCCGGCGACTGAGACCGCCACCACATCTTCAACAAATGGTTCTGATCCAAGGTTCTCGATCACCTCAAGGAGTTCGATTTCAGCTACCTGCAGGTGAACAACACCTAACCACTTTAGGATGGCGAGTCGATGCCCTCGCAGTACGTAGCCTTCCACGTTGAAGTTCTCCTCGTCACATGCTTTGGCTGCTGCCATTTCCCCGAGGATCACTTGGGCGGCCACACTTTTCCATATCTCATCGAGCTAACTCTCTGCCGGATCACAAACTCTGAGAACACACTCCATGCCATGATCGCCACATCTCCTAATCTTAGGAACCTGGCGTGGAGCTCCCATTTTTTCAGAAAATGGCTTTCCCACTTTTGCAATAAAAAGTGTTTTGTGAACTCTACAACGTCTAAAAGAACCCTCAAGAACGCACATGTGGGACGTGAGCACATTACTCATTACCCAAGTGAATGAAGTGTGATATACGTACATTACCCTAGTGAAAAAAGTGATATACATTACCCATTTCATTGGAGTTTTAACGTAATCATTTTAGGGGTCAAATTCAGTGTAAGAAATGTAGCAAGGAAAAGTCTGCAAATTTAGTTGAATCAGTCTTTCAGGCAATGCACATATAACAACCCATACGTACGCAGCGTCATACAACTTACATAATACAATGCACATGACATATATCCCACTGAGTCCCTTTGTCTTGTTGAGCATATATATCATCAAAGAAAGAAAACAAAATGGAACAATTTATTTAATCTGAGTTTATTGCTTCAATGTGGTTGTTTTCATACCTTCTTCCTTGTTTCTTGGACGCTTGCTGCATAAATGTTGTCATTCAATGCTTGGGATTTACACGACCTCTTACAACGTACATTTTTTAAGGACTTCATTAAGCAAATTATAACTTAATGTTAAACTCAAATTTCTACTGTCCATAAGCTTGCTGCATAAACTCTTGATGGTAGAGAGGACAACATAGTAAGGGCTTCTCCCATGAAGAAAATTGACTGGTAGAGAAGACAACATGGTAAGGGCTTCTTCCATGAAGAACATTGAACGTGGTTGCTTAAATGAAGAAAGTACGGTAGCTGGAGTAAATCTAGCAGTTAAAATAAACAAGTCAGTTGCTGCTAAGGCTGAATTTTGCGAGGAAAGCTGTCATAAAGAATTGAGAATTTAGACGATGAAAGAAGGGAGATGGCCACTCGTCGCTGACCTTTGCTCCTTAGGTCGCCCTTCTTCCTCTCCTCAGCTCTTCCCATGGCTGCCGTCGTCCATTGCTGCTCCGACCATGGCACTTGCGCGCGTCTCCTCCCAACCCCGTAAGGATCAGCGGAACGGGGCAAGCGCGGCTTTCGGCATCGACTCGAGGCAGGGCTCGGCCAGAGAGGACATGGACGGGCGAATCCGGACATGGCGGCATGATCCGGTCTGGTTCTGGCCGGATCCGGAGTCCGACGGTAGCGGGAAGACAACATCGCGTCTGGGAAGCTTTGTGGCACCATGGCGTCGATGGAGCTCCAGGAATGAGGCGCGGTCAATGGGGCGGCGACCATGGCTGCTTCGGCGTACCTGTGGGACGAGAGAGAGACAATGTATTGAGAGGGAGTAGGGAGAGGAGAGGGAGAAGGGAGACGCACTGGAGTCCTGCTGGTGACCCAACACGCCCCCCCGACGCCGGTGAACTGAACCTCCCTGACGTGGCTTTGTTTTTATTTTTATATTTATTATCAACCTCTTTGCCGCAAGTCTAAAAAAGTAGTAGGCAGAGAGTTGTCGTTAAACCTCTGTGGCAAAGTCTTTAACGACAACTCTCTGGCAAAGAATAAAGAATTTGCCTTCTGCCCGACTAAAAGCTGATGACAAATGATCTCTTTGCCGGTTTATTCTTTGTCGTCATTGTTTGCCGTCAGCAAGCTGACAACAAAGTCTTTGCCGTCTGTTTTCAAGCCTTTGTCGTCTGTCCTTGGCCGACGGCAAATTTCCTGATTCCTGTAGTGTCTTTTTCCATGAAGAACATTGAACGCTTAAATAAAGAAAGTACGGTGACTGAAGTGGAGCTAGCAAAACAAACAATTCAGAAGCAGCTAAGGCTGAATTTTCCGAGTAAAGCTTTGTCATAAAGAATTTAGATGATGACATCAGGGAGATGGCTTTTGAGAAGGCATCAGATACCATAGAGGCTTCTCAACATGATAGCAACAAGTTTAGATTTCCTTGGGATACATAAACTTTTGAGTTATTTGATAAAGTTTGTGAAGTCAAGGGCGCCATCTGTTAGTGAAAATGACTCTCGGTCTTAGATTTCATCAGACAAGGGTGCTTTTGTTAGTGAAAATGGCTCTCAGTCTCATATTCAGTAGGAAACTCTTGTTACCGAGCTAACATGTGTGATGGGTTGGGATCTCAACTGGAGAATTCAAGTAAAGAAGCTCCTTGTATAAACAATCTTAAAAACTCAAGAAGTTTTCCATGCATGTCAAATCTCGCACCTGAGCAACATCATGCAGATGTTTGCGATAGTCATAGGGTTGAAGAGGTTGAACATGCAGAGGCCGGGGAAGAGCCATCAGTTTGAGAGGTACGATAAGCCACCCGTCATTGAAGCCAAAGCATCGCCCACCCAAGGGCATGTCTTGAAGACCGAAGGATATACACATGGGGAGCGAGGCGGCAACAGCTGTGAAGTGCTACCGACCGAGGGAGCAACAACGCGATAATGACATGAGCACCCAAAGCCATCCATGCAGACGCCCATCATGCCGGTGTAGAACTTGAACTCGTCGGCCCTCTTGCTGACAAAATGAACAAGGTCATTCTGTAGATCCACCCAGACATGGCAACCGCCTTGGTTGGATTCATTCTAGAAACGGTGGCCAGACCTAGGATTTCAGCAAGGATGGAGGCGATCACACATCAGGGGAATTATCCATTTTCGAACAAGTCGTTCTTACCGAGTGAGCTTCATCCCCTCACATGGAACAAGGGGAGTGTGTCCTAGCACTGCGATCCGCATTCCACTTGTCGATTCTAGTCAAGGCGGGGACTCAAGTCTGGATTTGTGATTGGATTGGTAGGGCTTGGACATGGTGGAACATCTTCCATGTGTTGTGCGCTATTTCGAAGATAGGTTGGACTTGGTGATCAACCTGCGTTCTTTTTGGCTGCCTTGTAGACTAGATGGTTTTTCCATTAGGAAATTCCATACAATTTTCAGTTGATATGCTTTGCATACTTAAAATCTTAGAAGTATCGGATCGTTGTAGTACTGTGTTGTTTCATACATCTGAACTTTTTAGGAAATGGTTTATGGTTCTACACACTTCTAATATAAAGATGGTTTACACACATCTACAACTATCTGGGTAGAAAATGTAAAGATGTCTTCAAAATAACCCTCATGAGTGTGCCACTTGGTTTGTAGGTCAAAATGTACTGAAGTGATGTGCCCACTTCTCATAATCATCTATCACATCTAAGCCACCATGTGGCCGTCGGATCCGACAATTCCCAACATATCCTTGCCCTCATAAAAGAGCGCTATCGCAACGGCTAGCTACTACTGAATCTTGACTACCTAGAAGTTCATTGGGCTTCCTTTGGTCGTTCTTTGGCGTGTGGAGATGCTATCAGTTCCATTGCCAGTAGGCAGGGGCCCAACGATCTTGGTAAAAAGAAATAAAGCTCCCGAGGTAACTACACTCAACTACCGATGTTACATCAATTTCCCTTGAAGATGATATGGGTAAAACTGTTGTTGAGCCCAAAGAAGCAGCTGGGCTCAACTGCCACTGTCTGATTGCACTCGTTAGCCGATAGTCCTTTTCTCCTTGAGATTATGAGACACTTTTGCTTCGCTACCCTCCCCCTAAACACATTGACGGCTGAGATCTCTCTATACCCCATTCATAATAAAGGGTAGAATAGTCTTTTCACCCGCTCCGATACGTGGCCTGCGTACATATACGCGGCACCCTTTTTCCTCATGGCATGTTCTTTTCTCTCGTCGCACTAAGCCGTTTTTCACTTTCTTTCTAAAAGATCAAAAGAGTGCAGGTAACATGAATCAAACTCAAGACGGTCTAGGGATGACCAAACTAACCAACTAGAACATCCTAATGGTTGTGCATATTTGCTTCTTCCTTTTCTTTTATTCCACTTCAGTTAGCCAATGGGCTGGCCCATTGTTGAATCGGTCATTTTATCACTATTTCTTTTCCAAAAAATGCTAACACTTATAAAATTTGGTTCAAAATTAAAAAAATGTTTGGTTTTTAATTTTTTTCATAAAGTACAAATATTCACATTTTTAAAAAATTGTACAGATATGTCAAAACTTGTTCATGCCTTTCAAAATTGCTCAGAATGTCATAACACAAACATATTTTAAAAAGAGCGAACACAATTTTGAACACAAACATTTTTGGAAAAACAATACGAAAATTTACATTTCAAGTAAAAATCAGAAAATATGAACAAAAATTTGAAACCAATTTATCTTGAATTTCCACGAACATCTTTTTGTATTTGTGTAGAAAAAAGTTGAATACAAGATTCTAAATTCCAAATAAATTTTGAAAGCACAAACATTATTTGAAAATGCAGAATTCTCGAAATCACAATAACTTGGAATGGTGGTACAAGGCCCTATAAAAAAATTGGTCCATTTGAACGATGTCGAAAAAAGGAACTCTGAGACGGAACCTTCCGCCCAACCCGAACACCCTATCTGTACTTTATTCCTTTTAAATTCATAAACTTTGTTTTCAAATTCATAAACATTTTCCTATATCCAGGAACTCTTTTCAACTTTTACAAACTTTTGCAGAAGCCTGTAATTTTTTCAAATTCATAAACATTCTTTTTCAAAATTGATGAACTATTTTCAAATCGGCAAATGTTTGGGCCGGCCTAACAGGCACCCGACAGAAACGATGACGTTGCCCGGTTCTGCAAGGCTTGAGCGTATTGTTTTTTCTACTCTATTTTTACGTTTTTTTATTTTTATGTTAATTATATTTTTTCCTTTTTGAAGTTTATTATTCATTTTAAAAACAGTTCTGAAATTTGAAATATCTTCGGAACACTAAAAGATGTTGTTTTCAAATATTAAAAATTATAAAATGTTCTAGAATATAAAAAATGTTCCCATTTTAGATTTTTTGTTCATAAATTTAATATTTTTATTTTTCAAAAATGTCGATAAATTTTATAAAAAGTATATGGTTTGCAATTTGTGTACAACATCAATATTTGGAATTTATTAACAATTTTGGAAAACGTGTTCATGCTTATAAAATTTTCATACACAATTTGAAATTCCAAAATTGTTGACAAATTTCAAGAAATAATTGGGATATAAGAAAATGTTCATGTTGATCGATAATGACAGAAATTGCAAATAACAAAAGCCTTGCCATATAGGCCTACCTGAATTTTCATTGTTTTCTTCCTTTTTTCTATTTTTTCTCATGCATGAAATTTTTTAAATAAAAATATCATGAATATATTTTTACAAATTTTTTGAATTGTTTTTCACAATTTCTTTACAAGATCTGTGAAATTTTTGTATAGGTCGAAATGTTTTTGCAAAAAGATTCACGAATTTGAGAAAGTTTTACGAATAGGTTGATATTTTCTTACAGAATACACAAAAAAAGTCAACACTCTGAACGCTTGTGCCTACCCAAGAGCCTAGGCATTCGGTATAAACTGACAATTCAGTTTTTAGCATTCATTTATTTCTTTGTAAAATCAGCTAGAATAGCTGAAAACCATAAAAAACAATACAAAATAGATAACAAAAAACAATACAGGTGGCCGCAGCATCGAAAACCACTCCAGGTAGAGTCCGAAGACCGCACCGACCTACATGTGGCCCGGATATATGTAGCAAAGGCCAGTGTGATGTTAAAATACCCAACGGACAACCTTGATGTGGCCCCACAAGATTGGCGAGCTTGTGGTCTTCACGAGCCTCAGTTTGACCTAATTCCAAGCCTATATATTCTGCCTTCGTGAGAAAATAGAAGAGAGAAAGATTTATTGCGTTTTACGAACGAAGCCGCCGCCACCTTCTGTTCTTCATCTAGAACCCTAATATAGTCCTTCGAGTCTTCGGAGAGAGGGATTTATCATCGTCGTCATCACCAACCCTTCTTCATCAACAATTCCATGATGCTCACCATCGAGAGTGAGTAATTCCTTTTGTAGGCTTGCTAGACGGTGACGGAGATGGATGAAACTTCTTATGTAGTCGAGCTTATTAGGGCTTGATCCCGAGTGTCCACTGTGTTCTGAGGTAAAGGTTTCTGTGACGTTGCTATGCTTAATGCTTGTCACTAGGGCCCGAGTGTCATGATTTCAGATCGGGACACATATGCTTTTCATAATTATGTATTTGAGATGTCAATCTTACCTACAAGTTGTATGCACATGTCATCGTTCGAGACCCCCAAGGTGACAATAATTGGGACATCGACGGGGATGACTTTGACTTGAAAAGTTCATGTATTCACTATGTGTTAATGCTTTGTTCCGGTTCTCTATTAAAAAGAGTGTCTTAATTACCTTAGTTTTCATTAGGACCCCTCTGCCACGGGAGGGTAGGACAAAATATGGTATGCAAGTTTTTATCATAAGCACGTATAACGATATACGGAATACATGTCTACATATAATTGATGGATTGAAACTATTGTGTGTCGCTCTAGGTTGTGAGTGTTACGTATTGAATTTCATCCAAATATCCATTGTTGATCCATTACCTACACTTTACTACTATTGTTGTTGCTCAAGTTACTATTACTAATGTCGCTCTGCTTGTGACAAAACTGCTATTTCTGTTACTGTTAACGTTACTTTTATTATCACTACTATCATATTATTGTGCTACTAATAAATTGCTGTAAGGAAGTGATTTTTAGGTGGTGGTTGAATTGACAACTCAACTGTTAAGGCTTGTAAATATTCTTTCGCTCCCCTTGTGTCGATTCAATAAATTTGGCTGAAATACTACCTTCGAAGACTTTTACAATCTCATATACTTGTGGTTCATCATTCATCACCACTCCGGGGATTGACGAGTATGTCCACAGTAGAACTGCGGTGATCTTAACATTTCGAAATGAGCAAGTGAGAAACATGCCTGGATGCCCACCCACAGGAAATGCAACACGGTCGTTCCACCCGCAACATCTGGTCAATACGGGAATCACCGTGGGGAGGCGTCGCGGGACTATGTAATCAGCATCAACATCGCCATCAATCATCGAGGGCTGACGGCCTGCAACCGTACCACGGATGTCTATCGCCTCTTGCCATGCCATCGGCATAGTAGCCTCTCCACTAGGAGGAACAACAGTGAATATATCCCCCGATTTCCACTAGCGCATGTAAAAGCCACCGCCATTCCTCACCGGGCCCATATATTCTATTGGGCCTCTTACGGCGACACCGATCAGTTCCACCGGCACAACCATCGGCCATGTCGGTGCCAGAAGGTCGGATCCCTACCACAATCGACTACTCACAGCACGCGATGAATCCTCATGCAGCTAAGCCGAATCCAAGACCAAACATAAACCCACTGCGAAGAATTGAGACGAATGAGCAACACACCGCGCCAGGAACAACTGTGGCAGGAAAGAACAAAAGAAAAATACGCAAAAAGCTACAAATACAAAGAAGAAAGACGAGGTACGGCCAGCGACAACAATATATATCAAGAAAAAGCAAGAGCGAAGCCAGGTATGACCATCGGTTAGCTAGAGAAATCAACATCATGGACACCAGTGAAGCAAACAAGAGCAAACGACAGGTAGCAAAAATTAAGCAAGAGGAAGCCCGCATAATAAACAGGCGCAAGAAGCCCACGACACGTAAGTCGTTTGGGCGCAATGCGAGACGGCGGATGCAAACAGAATGCATCGGTGATAAGAAGACGAAGAAGCCCGGTGGACAGCACCCCACGCACACAACAAACCGACATAAAGAGACAACAACAAAAAACACTCAGAACAACACAAACGAGAAGACACTGACCGACCAAACCAAAAACAAGGACAGCCACAAGACCAAAGAGAGACGCCACGACGAGCAAACCAATGTACAGTTTGAGCAGACAAAGTTCATCAGTCTGGGCATACACAAACAAACCCAGCCCACCAAGCCCCTGACAACCCTAGGCGTCAACACCGAACATGGTACACCCCATGTTGGGCGCTCTTGTGTGCCTGGCACGCTTGAGAGAAAGAGATAGTCATGGAGCAAATGACAGTAGCCGCCAACCGGCTAGCCCTAGCAACGTACAATACCCGAGCACAAGAAAACACACTAGCTAGCCGACTAGGAAACATGAAGGCAAAAGTCCGGGCATTCAAAGCCCGGGTGAAGGTCGACGTGCGTGCACATCCTGTCTTGCCTCGCACGAGAGAGTAAGCATCGCCGGGGCAATGCGATGCTAACATGGTGACCTGGCCTCCCCATTACAAGAAGGGAACCACACATGGCGGCACATTCGGGCACGGCCGAAATCACCACATGATGGTGGCATCAGCGGCACCCTCGTCCATCCATCAAGGACCCCTAAGGCAGACCACTCAGGAGCACACCGTCCGTGTAGATCGAACGACACGGAGAGCCCCAGGGACGCAACCGCGAGAGGCCAGCGTGAAACAGATGGCACGGAGGGCCTCCTTGAAGAACCGGTCTTTGCCACCAGTCGGATGGTGCGACGCACGTCCTGCTTGTCGCGACCGAACCAGCCCACCTCGGGCGCGACTATGCCAACATGTGGGTCCGGCAGGGCCATCATGCGCGGGTCAGCGCACAAGCCATCGCACGCGAGTGCGCCAAAAACACCACATGGCAGTGGCCTCGCATGCGCCTATAGTCCACCCGTCATGGACTTTCGAGGCAGGTCGCCCGGGTGCGTGCCGTCCGGGTAGATCAAATGACGCGGAGAGCCCCACGAGAGGCCCCCATGGCATGCCACCTAAAAACAGACGGCTTGGGGGACACTCTTGCTGCCGAAGCCCCCGAGGAGGCGGGTACTCCGGCATCCTTTATAGGCATAATGGGCTTGGGCCTCCTTGATTCTTTATTGGGTTTTGTCTCCATGGCCTACCCGATGGGTGATAACCGCGTCACACCGTGCTGCTGCTGCCGACATCCATCATGGGGCTGTGAATCCCTATTCGACATGTAGGACACTGGTTAGCAACCTGGCGCGTACCCCCTCCCCCCCCCCCCCCCCCCGGCTCCCGCTACATACACATTTTGGGTCGGCCCAACTGGCTCCTCTCCGGTTTCCCTTTTTTTCCTTTCATTTTTTTCCTGCTTTTTCATTTTTTTCATTTCCTCTTTTTTCATGTTCCCCTTTTCAATTTTCTTTCTTGTTTCCCATTTTTCATTTTGTGAATATCTTTTCGAATTCATGAACTTATTTTTGAACGTTAACATTTTTCAATCATGCAAACATTGTTTTGTGAAATTTTGAACATTTTTCAAATTTGGGAACATTTGTTTGCCCACGAACATTTTTTATATCTGGAAACATTTTTTTAAAATTGTGAACATATTTATGAACCGGGGAACATTTTTGAATCAACTAATATGTTTTTAAAATATGGGAAAATTATTTGAAATTCATAAACATTTTTGTTTGACGAACCTGTTTTTCAAAATGCATGGGAAATTTTCTAAATTAATGCTTTTGTAATTTAAAATCATTTCTTATTTTTGTAAACATGTTTAAAAAATTCATGAACATTTTGAATTTCTGTACATTTTTCAAATTCGCTAACATTTTTGACTTCGTGAACATTTTTTCAGAATAACGAACACTTTTTGAATCCACGAAACATTTATCATTTCTTGAATGTTTTTTCAAAATTCATTGTTTTTTAATTTGGAACTTTTAAAAAATCCCGAATTACTTTAAGGAAGATAAAAGCAAAAACATAATAGGAAAAACAAAAAATGTAAAAAATCGAAATGGATTTTATTTTGCAATGAGAGCTTTGTTACTTAGGTATTTCTTTTACAAGGAACTGAACTGCTGAATTTTCTGTGCGCAGTGGATGCATGGCTTTATACCACCTCAATTGCTGGAGAGTCCTTAACCTTTTTGCGAGATTTATGGTACGTTTCATGGATGGGATCGGTTGCAATGACGAAAAGCATTGGAAAATGTGGGTCTCCCTGGCCCGTAGATTCCCGCCCATGCTTGTTAATTGGGTTGCCGGTCGCCGGTGCAATTACAGCTACGCAGTGTTTTTTGGTTACATTCGTGCATGTAAACATGAAGCAGCTTCAAAGCAAAGAAACAAAAAGTTAGAATTGAAAACAAACAAAATTTGATCAATCAACATAGTGAAGCAAGCCAGCTGCATCTGCATCGTCTCCTCCGCTTTGTGCCGTTGAGCATTCTTAGAGTCTTCCTAGATTGGGACTTCGGCTGGCTTGCTACACCAAGAGCAACTTTTTTTTTGACAGGGATACACCAAAAACGACTTACATACCACCTGTCCACCTGATGGTCCTGATCGGAACTTGTTCTGAAATAAAAACTGATCAGAACTGTCACTGGCGGCACTGGGTGAGGCATGAAACTGAAAGCGACAGCCAGCAACGTATTGCGCCTTCTTCCCAGCGAAAGCGACACAGTGAAAAGGTAGTAACAACTCATCTTTTCAGGGGTAACGCCGGCAGTTGATTTCGGTTTCCATGAGACCCGGGTGCAACGGCGTTTTTACCCGGATCAATGGGTACAAATATTTTGCTATTATGTTGCATGATGTATAAAGTTATTCTTTTCAGGGGTAACGCCGGCCGTCAGTTAATTTAAATTTGCCTGAGACCCTGCTGCAACGGCGTTTCTACCCGGTTCAACGTGTACAAATCCTATTCTTTTTTTTCGGGGGAAATCCTATTCTTATTCGAAAACACTAACGCTCATATGTGTGGGTGTTATCCAACTCGCCCACACGTCTGGATCGTCGTTCACTGTCCTTTGCACGATTCTTGACATGAAAAGGTGGATTTGGTGTGCCACGTAGGACGGGGCTGTTGTGTGGGCGTTGGAGAGTTTGCCCACACGCCCGCACCACGCTGTTTGCCAGCTACATTGTGTGGGCGAACTGCTTTTCGCCCACACAGCCACCAACTAGATCATGCGCGTGTGGGCGAATTGCTTTTCGCCCACACGACACTACTACCTTATAGATGGCAACTGCAGTTACGCGAACATGGCAACTCGGTACACACATAGCAACTGTGATTCTTTGCTACATGGCAACTGCAGTTACGCGAACGTGGCAACTCGGTACACATACATGGCAACTGTGATTTTTTGCTACACGGCAACTGCAGTTGCCCGTACGTGGCAACTAGATAAACATACATGACAACTGTGATTAACAATACATGTCAATTATGGTTGGACCACACGTCGCAACTAGGTAAACACACATGGCAACTACTGTTTTGACCATATGTGGCAAGTAGTTAATCACACACGGCAACCACGGTTTGATTACACGTGGCAACTACCATAAATTAGACATGGCAACTATAGTTAACCAAAACAGATAGAGTTGCCATGCTTTTACAACTACACTTGCCATCCCGGATAACTACATCTGCCAACCAGGATGACAACTAAATCGTCATCCCACGGGATACCTAACGTAGCTGCGTCAGGACGTGTGGGCATTTTTGCTTCGTGCCACACGCACGGGGTGAAGATGAGTAGTACTTGTTGGGCGTGTGGCACGAAGTAGCCGCGCCCACACGTGTGGGCAATTCTAATATTCGCCCACACACAGCCCGTGTGGGCTGCCTCCTGCTCACACCACACACGGTGTGTGGGCGCATATCGTATATGCCATACGTGTGGCAGTTATCGGCGTCTTTCTTATTTGCGTTTTAAGCTGTATAAAGTGTTTCTTTTCAGGGTAACGCCGGCAGTTGATTTCGGTTCCCTTGAGACCCGGCTACAACGGTGTTTTTACCCGGATCAACGGGTACAAATCCTTTTCTTATTTGTGTCCCATGCTGTATTAAGTTTGTCTTTCAGGCGTAACGCCGGGCAGTTGATTTCGGTTCCCTTGAGACCCGGGTCCAACAACGGTTTTACCCGGATCAACCGGTACAAATGCTCTGTCATTGCATTGCATACTTTATAAAAAAATCTGTCATTTGTGCATTTTTGTGGTACACGCAAAAAAAAAAACTTAGAGAAAACTGTGCGTGCTTACTATATAATAATAATTTATTTTGACAAACTGGACTGCACCGTCTTTTGTTTGTACATGCAAATTGTATTTCTTTTCTCGAGCAAAAAAGAAACTGGACTGCCCTGATTTTTGGTTGTACCTGCATTTTTTTTTGTTTTGTGATTATCCTTGGGATGGATTAAGGGCAGGCTCTCTGACTTTTTAGTGTGGTCCTATCAAAGCATCCCTTGAAATGTTTATTTTTGGACACAATGCCAAAAATACTAAACTATGAAATTTTATTGGATATATGGAAGAGTACTGTCACTCTCCAGGTGATATTGATCGGTGCTTCAATCTCAAGAGGCATTCAAGTGATCATGAAAAAAAAAACGAGAAAAATATTATATGGGACATAGTACAACCAAGCAACGTGAAAAAATTCAACTAAAACAGAGAAACTATGCAAAAACATGGTTAAAGTGGGAATCCCCTCCTTTAATAGTGTGTTATTTAGGTACAAATGTGGTTATGGGATCGTGTTGCATACTGTAAAGTTTGTCATACGTGCACACTTTGTTTTACATGAAAAAAAAGAGAATTGTGTGTGCATATTATAGAGTAATTTGTTTAGAAAATGGGATTGCACAGGCTTTTGTTTGTACATGTGCATTGTTCTTCTTTTAACAAAACCCGGACGGCTCGGATTTTTGGTTGTACAACCATTTTTATTGTTTTGCAGACTATCCTTTGGATGAAGAAAGATCAGTCTCTCTCAACTTTTAGTGTGGTCCGATCTAAGCATCCCTTGAAATTTTACTTTCAAATGCAATGCCAAAAATACTACTATGAAGTTATTTTGGATAATGGAAGACATGCATATCGTCACTCTCCGGGTGCTATCGGTGTTTCAATCTCAAGAGACATTGCAAATGATAATGAAAATTGTCTGAGAAAAAAATGGTTATATGGGACATAGTATAACCAAGCAACATGAAAAAATACAACTATGAAGTTGACTTAGAAAATGGTTATATGGGACATAGTATAACCAAGCTCTCATTTTTCAAGAAAATGTTTTTCCCACTTTTGTAATAAAAAGTGTTTTGTACACTCTACAACGTGAAGCTAGCTGACTTGGGAAAAGAACTCTCAAGAGTGCATATGTGCATTATGGCTTTCCTAAAAAAGAAGAAGAGCAGTTCTCATTTCTGTGGAGTATAATTGTGCGGAATTAATACAGCACGCAATTGATGCTTTACTAAAAAGAAGAAGATCAGTTCTCATTTGGGAAAACAGGGAACCTCCTTCTGATCTGGTTTAGGCTTCTTCCGATGCATTAATGCTAAGGTGAGGTGCTAAATGCATTAAAAGCCTTAGCACTACTCTCTTCAATGCATTGGTGCTTAGCTTTTGTAGCTAAGCCTTCCTCATTTAATGTTTTAACACCAAAACACCTTCATGCACTGGTTGATAGTCATTTTGCCTAGGTCCACACGCTTAGCATTGTTTCTTCCTGAGGTTGCCATAATGCCCTCTCCCCTCTTTAATTGCTTTGCCACATCATTTTTTTTGCCTATGTGACACTCTTAGCATCTGTATAACATGGAGCACTGGGAAGGACCTTAGCTGATCGAATCAAGCAGTCTTCCCTAGCCACCTCGGCGCCACTCTCACTGGACAAGCGGGCGGTGTTCCTGGAAGACCCTGTCCCGGAGATCCTCACCCGCACCCCTCCGGACGACCCATCGTGCCTCATTCGGGCCTCACTCAACTCCAAGCCCTGGAGCCACGCCGCCTCCAGCCGGCCATGCTCCACCGGCTCCACGAGGTCCACGGGGTACCCTCCGTGCTGGGCTTCCTCCACAACTCGAACGGTCACCGCCTCCCCTGCTTGGTCCCCGCCACCGTGACACCCTTCTCCTTACCCGTCCCAGACCGCCGCTTCCGGCGGATCCTCGACTGCCGCCACAGATGCACCCTCTTCATCTCCGCGTCAGGGGAGGGAGCCCGGGACCTCCTTCTCTAGGAGCCAATCACGGGATACCGGCGGTTGTCGGCGCCCTCGGCATACAGGGTCCACTTCGTGAACGCGGCCGTGCTCTGCGCGGCTAACGGGTGCGCCCACCGCGCCTGCCATGGAAAGCCATTCCGAGTGCATGTACTCGTCGCAGACTGGTACTTGGGCGATCCGAATCCGACCACCATGGAATTCTCCCCTGATGTTGAGGATCCTGCGGTGCTCGTAGGGAGCTCCCACTTGTACTTCGCGAACAGTCGACTGGGGTTTATCTTTATCCTCGAGTATGACTTGGCCAAGCACCGCCTCAAAATCTTCCTATCACCGCGGTTGCCGGAGTGGTCGTTCGACATGAGAATTGTCCTCATGCCGGCGGGGAACAGTGGGCTGGGAGCTGTCATGTCCTTCGAGTCGTGTTTCTACCTATGGAAGCTGGAGGATGCCGGTCGCGCGCAATGGGTACAGACCCGGGTCATCGAAATGGCCAATTTGCTCCCCATTGGTGGTATTGAATCTTTGCAAAAATCACCAAATGTCATGGGGTTTCGCCAATGAAGCAAACACCATTTTCGTGAGCACGGTTGCTGGCATCTTCACAATTGAGCTCCCTTCGGAGCGGGTGAGGAAGGTGTGCGACAATTGTCTTTTCGGCCCTTTGATTCCAGTTGTTAGCTTCTATACTCCAGGTTGTAAGCTCCAGACACAAGTTGGTGTGGGAGTTGGGAAGGAGGAGAAAGCCGTCGTTGATGCTGTCAGACTGCCTCAGCCATGCCCTCAAAATCACGTTAGGCTTCTTCTTCCAAACTACCATGGGACTCCCGGTTGCACTGATTTTTTTATTACAATCAGTTCAGTACTCCCTTTAATTTGCTGTTACTGTCATGTGTCTTAGTTCATTTGAGCATTGGATAGTAGGCTTGGAGATGAACTAAATTATTACTACTAAACTTTAAGATGGTGTACGGTAATGTGTGGTCGTCAGTGAACCGTGTGCTGCAGTTTAGGCTTCTCTTGTGTTTGGTGGGGTGAGACCAACCTATATGGTGTTTGTCAATGTTTGAGAGTGCAAATAGGCGTGCACTACTCTCTGTCCCCTTTTACATGGCATCTCCTCATTTTGCGTGATATAATTCTGAAAATATCTTTTATTAATAATATTATGTCCTATGTCATAAAATTCATGCCATTGGAAACTTTGTTGAAATATGAATCTGACGATATAATTTTGTGAAATATATCACACGTTTAGTTAGTCAAATTAATCGTGAAATTTCTTTTTCTTTTCTTTAGCGTGTTAGTCATGAAATGGGGGACAGAGAGGAAGTATTACTATGTAGACGTACGTGGGAGATAGAACCTAGCTACCATCTATTTTATTGCAATGGAGATCAAACAAAGTGCAACCAGGGAAAGTTGTTATCCTATTTTGGAAATCCTATTGCCATATGCCTCTCCTCTAGTTGCTAGCTGCAAGTATTTCATAGCTGTAAAGTTTATTATATGTGTTAGAACTGTAGTCTGCGCAAGCATTAGTAGTGCAATGATGTCCACATAGCCTAGTTTGCACATGATCGTATGAGTGTATTACAAGAAGAGAATCCCACAAGTAATCAAAATGGGGTCTTGATTAAAACGTTTCGTTATTTTAAACCTAATGCGTGCATTTTATTACCCGAGTGAAAAATATTTGTGTGATGTACATTGTCCTAGGCTTCAATAAATTTGTGTGATATCCATTGTTCTATGCTTTGGTGTGTAGTCCATGTGGAGATCGAATATCATCCTAATCCGCATTAGAAATGCAGCGGAGAAAAATAATACCCACATTTGCAAATTTGGCTGAACAATCTTCACGTAATGCATATATAATGACAAGTAGGTACAAAAAACATCACAATTTTGTGTCGTGGTACATACTACTAAATACTACCGGTTACATGATATATCCAGTGTTGTCCTATCTAGCACACATCTCCTTGAATGGAGAAAAAAGAAACAAAACAATTTCACCGCAAGGGAACACTAGCTGCATTTGAGGGCCAAACTAGAAGTTCACATGTCTGAGGATACAATTCAGATGTCTAAGGAGCCAAAAGTACTTTCAACCTTCCTTTCAAATTTCAAAGGCAATAACGTTCTGACCTCTGATATTAGCAATCCACTAGTGGACAGATACTGACCACCTCTAGTTGTCTGTGTCTTGTAAACCAGCTGGTTATAGGATAGGTCAAGGTCTTAGGTGTCGGTGACTTGACGGCCGTGCCCATTTTGGGTGGGACAACAAGCTAGTCTCCTACAATCTTTGCAATGAGCGATGGGAGATAGTCAATGAGTGAAGGCTCTCTGGGCGGGGCAAGGATGCATGCCAGGCGGTGTTTCTTGTGTAAACCACAAAGGAGACGCTATCTCTGCATGAGAAGAGACGAGCTCGTGTCTTGTCATACCAATCAACTCACTGCTCCCATGTAACTTTGGTTTGAATCTTTCGAGGTTACATCCCGATAGCTGGAAATACAAATACCATTGACAAAGAGAAAGGGGGACACACACATGGCTCTCTCTCCCCCTCTGTGTGTGTGTGTTCAAATTCTCTATTAATTTATATTAAAGGTCAGTTATGGACACAAGTATATATCAACCCTTGGATTGTCACATATTCTATGCATACAATACCCTAGGGGAGTTTATTACATCATGCATCATCTTAAGTGGGTTATAAAACGATTTTTTTCTCAAAAAGAAAAAAAGAAGTTTCGGCCACAAATGACTGTTTGACTGTTATAAGAATCTCTGCATGAGAAGAGACGAGCTTGTGTCTTGTCCTGCCAATCAACTCACAGCTCCCATGTAACTTTTGTTTGAATCTTTCGAGGTTACAACCCGATAGCTGGAAATACAAATACCATCGGCAAAGAGAAAGAGGGACACACACACACACACAGGTGTGTGTGTGTGTGTGTGTGTGTGTGTGTGTGTGTGTGTGTGTTCAAATTCACTATTAATTTATTAAAGAGCGGTTAGTGAGACAAGTATATATCGACCCTTGGATTGTCACATATTATATGCATACAATATCCTGGAGGAGTTTATTATGTCATGCATCTTCTTAAGTGGGTTATAAAACAAATTTTTTCTCACAAAGAAAAAGGAAGAAGTTTCGGCCACAAATGGCTGTTTGGCTCTATTATAAGAATCTTGCATATCCATTCCAATTTAGAAGTAATCAAAATGTGATCTTGCGTAACATGTTTGATATGAGATCTCTTTGGATATTGTAAACCGGAGGTGTGTGCATTTTATTCTTGCATTTCGAAAACAAAAACTAACTGGTCATTCACCGAACTGCTGGAGAACCTACTACTATTAGTATCCATTGGATTTGCATCAGAATTATTATTGCCTTCTTGCCCCCTTTATACGCGTCCTCCCTCTTTTTTTGAGAATCACACTTCTTTCCTATGCTTCACTACTCCAGCAAGATGTAATGACAGCCAAGCGAGGTAACATTGGCGTGCTTCTTTCCTTTTCTAATTAGTTTACCGTTGGAGGTTTTTCATTTGCGGTGGAGTAGTGCTCGCCTAGTCTACATGGAGTTGTGCATTGTTAAGCCGGACACATACAAATGATTGAAACCCAAGGAAATTAGTTACACTTCTTCTTCGGTACAACCCCCTAAACACAACAACGGCTGAGATCGCACCGTATCCCTTCATTAAAAAGGGTAGGATCGTTCCAGCACATAAAAAGCCGCCGCCCGCGCGACGGGGCTGTACCCGCGCGACGAGGCTCTACGCCGACTACCCGTACACGCGTCCGTCCGCGTACATACGAGGACGACCAAAGAAAAAAATGACGTGACCTATCGAGCGACGTACTCGTGGCGACGTGGAGAAAAAAAAATTCAACACGACCTATCGAGCGACGTACTCGTGGCGACGTGGCGTCGGCTGGACGACAAAAACAAAAATAACACGGCGCGACGTGTGTGGACGTGCGGTTGCGTGCCTTCTAAGCGACGGTCAAGGGCGGTTCCCGACGCGGCCGCCGGCCCGATGCGCCATTAATGCCGGCGTTAAGCCGGGCGTCGGTCACCTACCGAACGGCCTCCCCCACCCACCGACGCCTGCCTTTAAAACGCCGCTCGTCGCCCCGTCTGCCTCCCCCACTTCAGTCGGCGCTCCTCGACCCGCTCACCCCACCCACCATTTCGCTCCACCGCCGACGAACTCCCTTTCCCGGCGGCCTCCATGGCGTCCGACGGCGGCGGTAGCTCGTGGCCGACGAGCCTGGGCACGCTGGAGACAGACGAGCTCATCCATCTCGGGATGATGGTGCCCCCGGGCTGCCGTCTGCCTCGCGCGTTCCACATCACCGCCGATGGGTACCCGACGAGGGGGCCCGGCGCGACGCCGGACGAGCTCTGCCAACACGAGGGCAGCCGGTGGAACATCATTGGCCGCGCGAGATTTTGGAAGGGCAAGAACTTCTGGGCCGTCGTCGCGTAGGCTCGTCGGGAGTTGCGGACGGGCGGCTCGTCGTCGGGCCCGGGCGGTTCATCGTCTGCCGCGCGCGACTCGTCTTCCGCCCCGCGCCGGCCCCGCCGTCCCCCTCCAGCGGCCGCACCGTCTTCGAGCTCGTCCCGCCGTCCGGTTCCCGCCATCGCCCGGCCCGCCTCCCCTCCCGTCGTCGACATCCCGCCGGAGCAGTTGGCACTGCGAGGACGGCGACCCCGACGATTGCCCTGGCTATCTCATTGCACTGCGGGCGTCGCAGGCAGAAGCGGCGGCCGCGGAGGCGAGAGAGGCCGCCGAGCTGCAGGCCGCACTCGACGCGGCGGCGGCAGCAGAGGCCGCCGATCTGCAGGCCGCTGAGGCGAGAGAGGCCGCCGAGCTGCAGGCCGCACTGGATGCGGCGGCGGCCATCGAAGCGGTGCAACCGCAGGTGGCTCCGGAGGAGGGCGACGGTGGCTACTGGGACGACGGCGGCAAGAGCAGCGACAACGGCGACGGCGACGACGACGGGTTGGGGGGGGGGGGGAGATCGTGGACCTCGGCGACTCCGACGAGTAGATTAGAATTTAGTCGTTATGTTTAATTAAGTTTACTTGAGTCCTGTTTAATTAAGTTTTTTATGTTTTAATGTAAAATGAACTGTCGTTATGTTGAATGAACTATCGTTTATCGTTATGTTGGAATGAAAACTAGTATGAAATATTATGGACAAAAAGTGAATCATTTTATAAAATAAAAGTGACCCAAAAAAATTAAAATTAAATAGTTTACCGGTATAATTGAAAGAATAGTAAAAATTATATAAAAAAAGATGAAGAGAGGAAGAAAGGAAAAAGTAAAAAACGAAATTAGAAGAAGGAATTTGTAATTTTTTTAAAAAAAATTAGTATGAAATAATTTTGAATTAAAAACAGTGTTTTAGAACTATCGAAGCCAAAAACCGTAGAAAATGCAAACAGACCCAAAATGCACATAAAATTGGCACGCATGATTCTCATGTAGATAGAATGCGATAAAAATTTTTGGGCATGTTTGTAAGTTACAGAAAGAAAGGTGTTCGGTACACACATTTTCGCACCGAAACCACCGGGTTGCACAGCGAGTGCCAGTGCGGTTTGCCGAAATGCACCCAACTTTTGGCAGCGTGTGTGGGGACCCGGCCGGGGACCGCACACCAGAGATGAACGAAATCAGACTACGAACGCACGTTGCGTCACGTCCGTGCAGTGTTTTTGGGGTTTTCGGTGGGGAAAATTATAGAAAATCCATACAGCGTCGGAACGCGACAAATTTTGGTGTGCGTACCCTCAATGGTCACTGTGGCCCGTGCAAAAAAAATGAGCGACTTTGGCGGATGCGACGGAGAGACGTACGACCGAGCGTCCCCTCCACCCATACCGAAACCACCGGATTGCACAGCAAGTGCTAGTGCGGTTTGCCGGAATGCACCCAACTTTTGGCAGCGTGTGTGGGGACCCGCCTGGGACCGCACGCTAGAGATGAACGAAATCGGACTACGAATGCACGTTGCGTCACGTCCGGGCAGTGTTTTTGGGGTTTTCGGTGGGGAAAATCATAGAAAATCCGTACAGCGTCGGAACGCGACAAATTTTGGCGTGCGTGCCCTCAATGGTCACTGTGGCCCGTGGAAAAAAAATGAGCGACTTTGGCGGATGCGACGGAGAGACGTACGACCGAGGGTCCCCTCCACCCATACCGAAACCATCGAGTTGCACGGCAAGTGCCAGTACGGTTTGCCGGAATGCACCCAACTTCTGGCAGCGTGTGTGGGGACCCGCCCGGGGACCGCACGCCAGAGATGAACGAAATCGGACTACGAACGCACGTTGCGTCACGTCCGAGCAGTGTTTTTGGGGTTTTCGGTGGGGAAAATCATAGAAAATCCATACAGCGTCGGAACGCGACAAATTTTGGCGTGCGTGCCCTCAATGGTCACTGTGGCCCATGGAAAAAAAATGAGCGACTTTGGCGGATGGGACGGAGAGACGTACGACCGAGGGTCCCCTCCACCCATACCGAAACCACCAGGTTGCACAGCAAGTGCCAGTGCGGTTTGCCGGAGTGCACCCAACTTTTGGCAGCGTGTGTGGGGACCCGCCCGGGGACCGCACGCCAGAGATGAACGAAACCAGACTACGAACGCACGTTGCGTCACGTCCGGGCAGTGTTTTTGGGGTTTTCTGTGGGGAAAATCATAGAAAATCCGTACAGCGTCGGAACGCGACAAATTTTGGCGTGCGTGCCCTCAATGGTCACTATGGCCCGTGGAAAAAAAATGAGCGACTTTGGCGGATGCGACGGAGAGACGTACGACCGAGGGTCCCCTCCACCCATACCGAAACCACCGGGTTGCACAGCAAGTGCCAGTGCGGTTTGCCGGAATGCACCCAACTTTTGGCAGCGTGTGTGGGGACCCGCCCAGGGACCGCACGCCAGAGATGAACGAAATCGGACTATGAACGCACATTGCGTCACGTCCGGGCAGTGTTTTTGGGGTTTTCGGTGGGGAAAATCATAAAAAATCCGTACAGCGTCGGAACGCGACAAATTTTGGCGTGCGTGCCCTCAATGGCACTGTGGCCCGTGGAAAAAAAAATGAGCGACTTTGGCGGATGCGACAGAGAGACGTACGACCGAGGGTCCCCTCCACCCATACCGAAACCACCGGGTTGCACAGCAAGTGGCAGTGCGGTTTTCCGGAATGCACCCAACTTTTGGCAGCATGTGTGGGGACCTGCCCAGGGACCGCACGCCAGAGATGAAAGAAATTAGACTATGAACGCACGTTGCGTCACGTCCGGGCAGTGTTTTTGGGGTTCTCGATGCAGAAAATCTTAAAAAATCCGTACAGCGTCGGAACGCGACAAAATATCTGCACGAGCCATCGCTATCTGAGGGAATATTCCCGACAAACGCGCACGTCGCCCAATCACATCGCGCATGTCGCCCGATCTGATCCCCGTCGCCCGCCGCCGTCTACACTGTCATTCCCCGCCCGACAGCGTCGCGCCGCCGTCAACGCCCGTCGTCACCCCGCACTAGTCGACGTCACCACCCGCCGTCAGCGCCGGTCATCAACACCCGTCGTCACCCCGCACTAGTTGACGTCACCAGCCGCCGTCAGCGCCGGTCGTCAACGCCCGACGTCACCACCCGCCGTCAGCGCCGGTTGTGAACGCCCGCCGTTAGACGCCGCCGTCAGCCGC
Source organism: Triticum urartu (assembly GCF_056163025.1). Lineage (NCBI taxonomy): Eukaryota > Viridiplantae > Streptophyta > Magnoliopsida > Poales > Poaceae > Triticum > Triticum urartu. The sequence goes on from NC_141874.1 coordinate 67,312,937, forward strand.
TGTGATCGCCGTCGCCCGTTGTAGTTGCTGTCAGGCAGGTATTTCTTTTAATATTTTCAACATTATATAACACATTAGCTGCATGCAACGTCACATAGATATTATTATATGCAGTATGGACATCGATGGTGTGATTGCATGTTCCGTAGAAAAATGGTTAGTCTTATTAATAAGTTAACATCAAGTCAGCGATTTATGTTTTACGAAACGGAGATGGAGGGCATGTTACGCATACCTTCGGTCAAGATGCGTGATAATTTGCTTGCGCTTACGATTCAAGGTTACAATCCTAATAGTAAAAAATTCATGGTGCAAGAGGCAGCCGGAAAAAAAGGGTTGATTTCACTGAGGCCTGATGATGTGTTCGCTATATTTGGTTTCAAGAATGAAGGAGTTGATGTTTCTAGTTTTTTGAGTATGGACCAAGGCAAAGCAATAAAAAAAATTCCAGCTAGTTTTGTTAACAAGAAGAATGGTAAAATATTGATTGATGATTTTATTGACAAGATTGTGAGAAATAAAAACGCGGACGATGAATTTGTTCGGATGGCGTTTCTCGTCCTATTAGGGACTATAATTGCACCAGTGTCTGCTGAGTACATTACGAAGAATTATTATGCACTAGTGCAAGATGTCAGACAGATAAAAAAGTTCAACTGGAACGCATTCACTTTGCAGTTTTGTTTGTCGGAGATTGGTATGGTCTTGCAGCCCGGTCGTGTTAGGGAATGGCCACGTGGGAACCTAGCACTTCTCCAGGTATGATTTATTTTTTAAATTGAATAGTTGTATTATGTAATAATAGTGTAACACATGCTAAATGGTTGTTTGTTTGTTTTGCAGTATCTATATTGGGAGAAGGTGCAGCCAAGCACCAGCCCACAGTACGATCCTTTAGCGCTGTTGAGCCCCTTGATAAGGAATTGGAAAAAAGCGGCAGCGGAGAAAAGAGACAAGTACGACTTTCAATATGGTCGTGGTGTTGGAATGGTAATACGTTAAATATATATTTTTCCATTTAAACTCTGCAATTAATTATTAATTAAATATGAATCTATGATTCTTTATGTTGTAGATCGATGACACCATTACTGAAGAGTACCGCTTAAACAAAATTAGAATGTAACAGGCTGAAAAGAACAAGAAATCCAGTACGAGAAAGTCTAACATTCCTGGAAGGAGAACATGTGTGAGTACATCTGAGGCTTCAGCTACCCAGAACCCTATTATGGATCGGATTTTGACTGAGCTGAAGCACATTCGTAAGGATATGCTTCGTATGTCGGAGCTATGCGCACAAGTACAAGTTTTCTGATTTTGCCGTTCACTATGTTTTTTGATGTGTCACATAACTAATTATAACTAATTTTTAATCACAGAGGGTCATAGAGAAATTGAACAAAAGCGCTGTATTCTACAAAGCCGGTGATATTGAAAAAGAAGAAGAGAATGACTATGGTGAAAATAGTGAAATTAGAAACTATGGTGGGAAACCTCGTAAAGAATTTGTATATAATCCTGACGTGGACAATTTCACCACACCGGGAAAAAAGAATGTGCAAGAGGATGATGAAGATGATATTAATGATTCTGAAGAGAAGACACCTTATTATTGCACACCTGAATATTGGGATAGTTTCAAGGGTGATAAAGAAGATCCTATCGAAGTTCCTGAGGTATCTGATGAGAAATCTGTTACATCTTTAGGAACGGATGAAATCGCATCACGTGGATCCATAAATTGTATTGGAGAAGATGAGGTACAGGAGGAGAGTGTAGGGAAACGGAAGCGGAAGGTATCAAACCTTATAAAGTCTCCTTATGTTCGAGTTATACCTACAAAGCGTGCAAAACGTTCAGCAAAAGCAAGTGAGTTTAATCATATTGTTTTTGAGCTGAACTTACTACTTATCATTGACTTATTAACATATTACCGTCATGTATTGCAGAACTATTCGAGAAAGAAGTCTTTCAAGATGAATACGATGTGATTAAAGCTAGTGTTAAGTTTGTTCGTGCTTATGAGCGGTCAGCAAAACATAGAAAGAAGGAAATATTCAATGATGGCATGCGCGAAGGTCTCAGTGCAGAGAGGGCTTGTAAGATTCTTGACCATGAATGGATAACCGGTGATGTAAGTTATTGTTGTGTTTTCTATTAGCATTCAATGCAAATTGAAATTGTTATACACCATTTAAATTATTTTTAGGTTATCAATGCTTATTCGTCGTATCTATTGGGAGTTGTTGGTGACGATCGTCATATAATGCCGACCTGGCTGGTCAATTGGTTACTTGAATTTAGACCGGACACCGAGCCAGGAAAAAATGACAACGAAGTTATGGCGAAGAAGAATGGACCCGTGAATAGATGCACCGATGAGTATTTTAAAAAAGATAAGGTAAGTTCAACTGCCTTAATGTATGCATATATGGGATATAAGTAATAAGAGCGTATGTGTTGATTGCATCATATTTTCGTTGTGATGCAGATTTATATTCCTCTTAATAAGGGAAATACCCACTGGGTTTCGGTTGTCATGCATCGCCCGAAGGAAGAGTTCCAGGTTCTTGATTCTTTGATGGGACCCGAACTTGACAGTGAAATTACAGAAAAAGTTGAGGAGCTGGTACGGCATAAATTTACATGAGCATATTGAAACTATCATTTAGTAACTGAACTATGTTAAATTCTTTTCGTGCTATCATGTATATGAACAGAGAAAACAACTTTTGGATATGACATACATGATGCGAATGCGAGCGGTGCTGTGAATTATCCGGATGTGTCTACCTGGCCTATCAAAACATATAATATGCCACAACAAGAAGACGGGTGAGTAAATACTTTCATATTGTTTTAATATCTATCCTCAAATGCGAACTTATGAAACGTTCTTTGTACGGACCAGCAATTCATGTGGAATATTTGTTCTTCGATGCTTTCAATATTGGAACGGTGAAAAATGGACAGGTCTGGTTTTATTTCAAATGCTTATATTCAATTAAATTCATTATGTAATACTATTTGAATTGTACTAATATGAAGTTCTAACAGGGGTCAATTGACAAATTGAGGGACTTAATGATTGCACAGCTTATTTCTTCGGAGATAAATACGCTCAACGATGTGAAGGACAAAGTTACCCGGCTTGCAAAGAAGAAATAAATGTGGCAAAAATTTTGTACTAGAAAATTTTATAGGCCCAAATAATGTTTACTTTTATTTTGAATTTGATATCTTGTGACGAACAAGACACTACTATTTTTAATATTTAAGTCGAGAATGACATTTGGATTATTATGTTGTCTTCATGCCGTTGTCTTTAAATTTGAAATCTTCATATTCATAGTTCTGCCGTCGTCAAATTGTTTGGATAATCAGAGGAGTCGCTTAGAACCCCGTCGTTTTTATTATTTTTTTAATTATTTAAAAAACCTGACAAGTGCGCCGGCGGCACTGTCCCACAGGGCAGCGTCGGCCGGCGGCATCAGTACGAGGTAATCAGAGGAGTTCAACAGCCTATGTGCCGTCGGGTATATAAGCCGGTCGTCGCGCGCTCCGTCGGGCGAGGTGGGACTAAAACTTTGCTATCGCAGCCGTCGTGCCTGCAGCGACGCGCGTGACCGCGTGGGCCGGCCCAATAACACTGTTTCGCCCGCGGCACGAAGACGGCCCAAGTAGCACGCGGCGCGACGACGGCCCAAGTTCCACGCGGGGCGACGAGAAATGTTTAGTCCCACCTCGCCCGACGGAGCGCGCGACGACCGGCTTATATACCCGGCGGCACATAGGCTGTCGAACTCCTCTGATTACCTCGTACTGCTGCCGCCGGCCGACGCTCCCTATGGGAAAGTGCCGCCGGCCAACGCTGCCCTGTGGGACAGTGCCGCCGGCGCACTTGTCGGGTTTTTTAAAAAAAAAATAATAAAAACGACGGGGTTCTAAGCGACGGCGACCGTACCGTGCAGTTAAAATTAACGACGGGGTTCTAAGCGACGGCGACCGTACTATGCAGTTAAAATTAACAGTAAACAACGATGGCACAGAAAATTAACAGTAAACAACGACGTCACTACTGTGCAAAATGAGCACATCAAAATAAACAAAGTAAAACTCCTTGCATTACATAGTCTGTCATCAAAACAAATACTTATGTCGGTATCGTAGCAAATAGTCTGACATCAACAAAGTAAAATAAGTTCATATAACATACTTTAAGGCCTCTTTTGGTTCATAGGATAGGATTATCATTGGAATATGAATCTTGTAGGAAATGAGATGACATGTATCTCAAATCCTATGAGTAGGAATAGGAAACAAGATGTCATTTGGTTAACACCAAAGGAATTTTTCCATTGAGTCTAGGCTCTTTTTTATTTTTTTACGAAATGTGGAGGATAGGAACCAATCCTATGTAGGAATAGAAATCCATTCCTATGAACCAAATGGCTCTAAAGGAAAAAATCCTATAAGAATCATATCCTCTAAAATTCCTATGAAATTTCTCTAAACCAAAGAAGGCCTAACAATTATTAAAGATCACGTATATAGAATATTAAAAAACTGTCTCCAATGAAAGGGTGGAGCAATCTTCCATAGCAATCCATAATAAAACTATCTTCAATCAAAGGGTGAACCAATCTTCCATACTCCACAATTCAAGCAAAGTTCCTACATAACAGTAAGATATGTGTTAATTCACAATAAATAAATAAATTTGGTTTGAACAATAAGATTTATAATAACATAAGAAAATCATACTTAGGATTTTGAGGGCACGTGGACTTATAATGACCCGGAAGACCGCACTGTCCACATTGATGTTTGCTTTTCTCATCAAAAGCTTTAGGTCGCCCATTTTTAGTGACATCAGGACCATCCTTACCGCGGCCTTTAACATTCTGTTTTGGTGCGCCTTTGGTGTTAACTTTTGCGGGATCACGAACAAGACCATGATCTTGATTAGGCTCAAATGCATCGTCGTTCACAAACTGTACCTCCGCACCAGGCTCATCCTCCTCAGTGTAATCATTATCTATTATGTCCCTCAAAGCCGCCTTCATCTTGTCGAATAAAAATGGTTTACTACATGCTTTATGAGTTGCTTCAGCAGATAAGGTAGTCAACTCGCTGTACCTAGCTCTGTCCCCTGCACCTGCCCATCCCCACGCAAACAGATCGCTAGTGCACTTCATGGGAAGTCCACCCCTTGCAACTTTGCTCAACCTCCGCAGTACTAAACACTTAGGTATCTCACGTAAGCGTAGCTGAATCAGAACGTGAAGAATATGTTTGCAAGGAAGTCCTTTGCGATACATGCTTCTGCAACTGCACTTCACAGTTTCTTCGGAGTTACCTGGGGTGTACTCCACAGTGAATCTGATATCCCTATTTTCCTTCCATGTCAGTATGAATCTGTGAGTGTCTGCTCCTCTCAGTCTCTCAAGGACCTCAAGCTCCCGTGCCTTCTTCATATCTTCCTGCAAGATATAAAAGTTTGCCGCAGTGAACTCACGGGCAGCTGATTTCTCAATATCTTTACACTCGTCCAATACTGGCACTGGAACTGTCTGTGAGTTTGTGTAATCGTCATGCATCTCGTTCTCACGGAGACGAACTATGAAGTTCTTATAGTGCACAATCATATCAACAATAGTCATACCGGAGTCTAGATGCAAGTGAAGGCATGAATTCAGACTCTCACTTCGCTGGTTACTTCGCATACCTAAGAAAAACCCATCTGACAGATATGATGCATCCCAAAGCCTTTTCTTCTTGTACATCCTATGTAACCATGTCTTTGTTTTCTCCGATTGCCATTTGGCGGTAAACGATGCCCATCTCTCCTCAAATACCTTTTTTGAAGTGGCATAATAAAGTAGAGACCTGGACTCCTTTAGAGACTTATGATGAAGGTGTTTCTACATGTTCTTCTCAATATGCCACGAGCAAAGACGATGCCAAACCTCCGAAAGTACCTTTCTTATGGCCTTAATCATAGCTGCATCTCCATCAGTAATTACTGACCTGGGCCTCTTCTGACAGTGAGCCCTCAAAAACGTCTGAAGCAGCCAGTCATATGTATCTTCCGTCTCGTCAGACACAAGAGCACAACCGAATACCGTGGTGCAACGGTGGTTGTTCAGACCGACAAAAGGTATAAATGGCATGCCATACCTATTCATCCTGTATGTGCTGTCGAAGACTGTCACATCACCGTAGTCAACATAGTCTCGACGTGATTGAGAATCACACCAGAACATGTTTTTCAGCCTTCCTTCATCATCGACGGTGTGCTCAAAGAAGAAATCTGGATCTCTCTTTTCTGGTCATCATGATCCCAATGGCAGTGTCTGCATCACCTTGTGCAAGCAACTTCATTTTTTCTCTATAACACATGTTATAAAGCTTCTTCCTCCCAAAACCAGCCTTTGCATATAAATCATATGTTTCCTGATTCCAGCACCTACCATGGTTAAGATCTCAGCTTTCTGATATTCTTTTATCTGATTATGAGACCGAAGAAACATGACTTCATCCGGTCTAGCTAGAACGTGACTGTGATCATCATTGAAACTGCTGACATACCAAACATCACGCTCTTTATCAAGTTTCAAAGTTATATGCGCATCGCAGAAGCAACGAGTCTCCCCTCTCAGCCTGCGGGTCCTGCCTTCCATTGTACAAAGTTTTGCCTGTCGTTTCCCAGCTCTCGCACACAGATACTTCCTCAAGCGCTTAGTTCCCTCAGGACCTTTCGAATATTTCAGTGAGTCCTTTCTTACGCTGAAACTACGCTCGTAAGCATACTGGTTATAGAAAATGTAAGCCTCTCCTAGTGACTTGAACGTCTTCCTCATGACCTTCCAATGCATGTCCAATGATTCTTGTTGATATTCATCAAATCCGATGTCAAAATTAAACGGATCATCACCAACATGCTCATCATTCCCGCTTGTACCATCTACATCTTCCTGTAAATTAATGCATTAAACCATTTATGTCAGTCAGTTATTATTTTAATATGTAATGTAGTCATGTAAGTTCCAAAACTTACTTTGCTGGAGCTGTCATCATGAGATGCATCAACGTTCGATTTGTCACTTTCATCGTCCACAATATTCCTCACAAAGTCCCCGTCCTCGTCCATCTGCGCGCATTGCAAAAAAAACATATAAGTGCTCATATGGTTATTATGTCATTTCTTTTCTGATTTTATTAATAACATACCCGGAGTGCACTTTCCAGCAAATGAATCATCTATATCCATATCATCATCATCATCGCCATGTCGCTGCATGATGCAAAAAATATGAAATTGTCCGTGCGGTCTATCATATTTATTGTTTTTATCAACATTGATCACACTTACATTGCCACTATAAGATTCATCCAAACTCATGTAGTTCTCCCAGGTTCATCCATATTCAGTGATGAGGTTTCGTTGTCCTCGCCGTAATCATCGCCATCATAATCGCCCTCCTCCTCTAACTATAGATAGTTAAAAAAAATTGTACGATCAATCAAACGCCGTGTAACATCATCCCTAAAACAATTATCTCATCAAGCACAACGATGTCTCAAACCAACCTCTTGCACGGCGGCGAGGATTTCAGCCGGATCCATTTCCTCAGATGACGAACGTGATGACGGCGTGACGTTGCTGGCTGGCGGAGGCGGGTGTCGACGGCGTGAGGACGATGGCTGGTCGTAGCAGGCGTAGTGCGCGGAGGGAGGCGGCGACATAGATCGCGGGTGGGCGGCCATCTGGGACGCGGCGGCAGCGGTAACGGCGCAGGGGCACGCGCGGCGACAGCGGTAACGGCGCTGGGCACGCGCAGCGGCCTGTTTGGGCGGCGACCCGGGCGATGGCGACTTCGTGCAGACGGGGGCCGACGTGGAGACAGCGTGTATGCGTTAGGGTTCAGGGTTTCGACAGCGGGCGTCGGCGGCTACCGTGTCTTTTTTTCCCTCCAACAACTGTCGACGGCAACGTGGAGTCGTGCGAGCGTACAACGGCGACGGGTGCGGGTACGCGGGCAGGCGTACGTACAACGACCGGTGCGGCATACGCGGACGGGCGTATGACGTCGCGCGCGGACGTACGGCGTCGGGTGGGTATTCCTATACCTAATGTGAAATTACCATACTATCCACTATACGTTTTAGGGGGGGAGGGGGGGGGGGGTGGTGTTTGTGCCGAGAAACAGCCGCGTGAGTCATCCTCAATAAAAAAAGTTTTCATGCAAGAATCACATGCATTTTTTTGTCGGAGTTTACAGGCATCTGATACAAATAATACCTTTTTCTATATGGCATGGGCTGCATTTGTTTGTCATATTGTTAACGAGTAAGCAAAAGAAGGGATCTTTGTTAATAAGGATGACCTTTTGGACATTTCTTTGTTTAGGAAAACACACTATACTTGAAGTTTTTACATTGGCTAACACACCCTCTATCGATGGATCACTAATATTGGATGCTGGTCGTACCTCCTTTGAGGTAATTAAGTTGGAGCATCTTAAAAGAGGTCCAATATATATCTTTGGACTAACAATGTAATGTATTCTATGAATAAAATCTTGTACAGGAGCCTATTATTTAATGCATCTGCTTAAGTGTGATTATAAACTGAAGTTTAGTTCACACATGATCGTATGAGTGTATTACAAGAAGAGAATCCTCACCTCTCCAAATCTCATCGAGCTCACTCTATGCCGGATCACAAACTCTGAGAACAAACTCCACGCTATGGTCACCACATCTCCTAATCTTAGGAACCTGGTCCTCAACAGAAAGTATCACTTCCGTCGCGTCCACATTATCCTAACCTCTTTTAAGATTCGACATGTTGGTTGACCCTGACATGTCAGTGGTGTTCAAGGTTTTGGATTCCAAGGGGACATTTTTTCTCGAGGGGCACCGGAATTTGCGGTTACCATGATAACCGCGAAATACCGGAAAAAATTCGGACGAAATTTGAAATTAAATTTTGAATTCAAATTTTTTGAAATCGATGTAGATAGTACTTTAACTTCCAAAGTTATCACGTATCTGTTCCTGGCGTAGTGGCTGTTCGAGCAGAACTGCCCTTTGGTAAAAGGTCGCGAGTTTGACCCCTGGCCACTCCAACAAACTAATCTCTTTTTTACTTGTGTTTAACGCATATCAAAAAGAAATTAAAAAGCGTGTGTCAAGATTCGAACCCGCGACGCGCTATCGAGGAAAGGCTGGCGTTGCCACTAGGCCACGACCACTAACATTGAAATAGAAGTGATGGCCTATATTTAACTATACTCTGAGCGTTTGAATTCAAAATTTTCAAAACTTTCGAGATTTTTTGCCCGGCATGAGTGTTTCTCGACGGGGGGGCGATAAACGTGGTAACCGGGCGAGATAGCGAAATTTCGTTCGGTTACCAAAACAGTGGTGATGTTTCCTGTGTAAACCACATAGGAGATGACCTAACGTACCACAATGGTGGTTCTGCACGGTGACCTCAGATGGAGAGGAGCTCTTGTACGAGTAGATCTTCTGGTACAAGCAGGAAATAGGCGATGGAGAAAGCACATTTACTATACAGATACTTGTCTCCATTTCTATGATCACATGATGACCCGATCAACACCCGGGGAGATCGTCTCCCGCTACCTCTTGCTATCAGCCTCCGGCGTGGATCTGCTAATAGTGAAGAGAGGTTCGTCCACGAGATGTGTATACGTACAACTATGTGTAGGAGCCAAACATAGCAGTTCACGTTGGCTGAGGGCAGCCCATGGCTGTATTTTGTTTTCCATTTTAGGTAGACCTGTGTAATTTTTTTTAATCCTAGTGAAGATTTAAATTGAGGTTCTGACCGCCCATGATGCTCGGCCAACGGCCATTGCCTTCTTCTAGCATAGTTTATATTAGCCCATCATTCTAAGGGTAAAGCTCTGATTTTTCAAGAGAATGATTTTCCCACTTTTGTAGTAAAAAGTGTTTTGTACACTTTACAACGTCTATGAAGCTATTGTATGATAGTATCTTCATAGTGCATAGTATCATAAAGTAGTATCATAGATGATCATATTTATTGTCATGCATGACACAAACTAGCGTAGCATTTAACATGATATGTTATCTACCTATGTTACTCTAACTCCCTCTTTTTTTTTAATTCTCTGCCACATCAGCATACTTGCTATTCTCGAGTGCATGATACCGGCTAAGATACCATCACTATGGTAAAAAAAACCCTCAAGAGTGCATATGTGCATTATGGCTTTCCTAAAAAAGAAGAAGAGCGGTTCTCATTTCTCTGGAGTATAATTTTGTGGAATTAATACAACACGCAATTACGGATTTACTAAAAAGAAGAAGAGCGATTCTCATTTGGGGAAACGGGGAACCTTCTTTTGATCTGGTTTAGCCGATCGAACCGGCGGACTAATCAGTCTCCCCTCAAGCACAGACAGACCCATTTCTATCGATAGCCACCTCGAGCGAGCAACATCAGCATGGCGGTGCCACTCCCCCGGCCCTAGAGCCACGCCGCCTCTGGCCCGGCCATCCTCGGCCAGCTCCACTAGCTGAACGGGGCACCTTCCGTGCTGGGCTTCGTCCACAACTCGAACGGTCACCGCCTCCCCCGCATCATTCCCGCCACCGCGATGCCCTTCTCCTTCCCCGTCCCGGATCGCCGCTTCTGGCGGATCCTCGACTGCCGCCACGGACGCGCCCTCTTCATCTCCGCGTCAGGGGAAGGAGCTCGGGACCTCCTTTTCTGGGAGCAAATCACGGGATACCAACGGGGCGCCCTCGGCATACATGGTCCACTTCGTGAACGCGGCCGTGCTTTGCACGGCTGACGGGTGCGACCACCACGCTTGCCATGGAGGGCTCTTCCGCGTGCTCTTCACCTGCATAAACGAGGAGAACCAAACGTCGACCTGCGTGTACTCGTCGCAGACTGATACTTGGGGCGATCCGACCACCATGTAATTCTCCCACTTGTACTTCACGAACAGCCAAGCACCGACTCAAAATCTTCCTATCACCGCGGTTGCCGGAGTGGTCGTTGGACAGCAGAATTGTCCTCATGCCGACGGGGAATGGTGGTCTGGGAGCTGCCATGTCCTTCAAGTCGCGTCTCTACCCGTCGGAGCTGCAGGATACCGGTCGCGCGCGAGAGTGATTTTTTGTAGCTTGAGCTCCATGGCACCCCTTATCTCAGACCATCCACATGTTCCGAGATCTGTGCTTGGTGCAGGCTTTTTTGGAGGCATGCAACTTCATTAGCAGGCGATGCAGCGTTTTATCTTGGTATGGCAGTGTAGTGGGGCAGTAGGGTATAGGTCCTAGGTTCCTATGACGTAGGCTACATGGCGCACAGTGCTAGCCTGCTCGCATGCACCGCTGCCAGCGGTTTTGTCCAGAGAATCTGGCATTTTTCTTAAACGCATATTTTATATGCATGGCGGCAAGCATGGTATGTTGTCTGACGCCACTGGTTTTAATGTCACATGGGCTAATATTTTTACATTTCTTTTTTTAGTTCTGATTGGGACTGAAAGATGTCGGCTGGCCAGAGGAAGTTTTTTTACTGAGAGTTAAGAGAGAGGTGAAGATGGAATTAGCATGCGAGAAAGCTTGTGTCTGCACTTTAGATTGTTGTTAAAAAGGAGAAAACATGAGAAGATAGTGGGCTTTGTGCATGCATGTTAGGAAACATTTAATGAGAGAGAGAGGAGTGCGAAGGAAGAAAGATGTGCAGCGAGGGAGTTCTTGTCTCGTAGTGGTTCACATGCACATAGAATAAAATAGAGCCTACTACATGCGCAGGCTGCCCAGGACCTACTACTACAGCTAATCACCATGCATGGCTCAAAAAAGTCTGTCACAAGCACGAATCTCAATGGCGTTGAACGGGGTGGATAAAGAGTACCGTGTAGCCCGAGTTACAGTAGAACTTTGCGCGCGCAATGGGTACAGACCAGGGTTATCTTTTTTTGTGAACACACAGACCAGGGTCATCGACCTGGCCAATTTGCTTCCCATTGGTGGTAGTGAATCTTTGTAAACATCACCAAATTTAGTGTGTTTCGCCGATGGACCAAACACCATTTTGGTCAGCACGGTTGCTGGCATCTTCGCAATTGAGCTCCATTCGGAGCGGGTGAGGAAGGTGTGCACAATTGTCTTTTCGGCCTTTGATTCCAGTTGTTAGCTTCTATACTTCAGGTTGTAAGCTCCAGACACAAGTTGGTTTGGGAGTTGGGAAGGAGGAGAAAACCCTCGTTGATGCTGTCGACTGCCTCAGCCATACCCTCAAAATCACGTTAGCCTTCTTCTTCCAAACTCCCATGGGAATCCCAGTTGCATTGATTTTTTTTACAATCAGTTCAGTACCCTCTTTAATTTGGAGATGAGCTTAATTATTAGAACTAAACTTTAAGATGGTGTACGGTAATGTGGTCGTGAACCGTGTGCTGCAGTTTAGGTTTCTCTTGTGTTTGGTGCTGAGCCCAAGCTATATGGTGTTTGTCAATGTTTGAGAGGTCAGTGAGTGCGAATAGACCTGCACTATTCTATGTCCCCCTTTTACATGGCATCTCCTCATTTTGCATGATATAATTTTGAAAATATTTTTTTATTAACAATATATGTCCTGTGTCATAAAATTCATGCCACTAGAAACTTTGTTGAAATACGAATCTGATGATGTATTTTTTGTGAAATATATCACAAGTTTAGTTAGATTAATCGTCTAATTTCATTTTTAAAAGTGTGTTAACCATGAAATGAGGGACAAAGGGAGTATTACTATGTAGACATACGTGGGAGATAGAACCTAGCTAGCATCTATTTTATTGCAATGGAGATCAATCAAAGTGCAACCAGGGATAGTTGTTATCCTATTTTGGAAATCCTATTGCTATATGCCTCTGCTCTACTTGCTAGCTGCAAGTATTTCATAGCTGTAAAGTTTATTATATGTTACTTCAGAACTGTAGTCTGCGCAAGCATTAGTAGTGCAATGATGTCAACATAGCCTAGTTTGTACATGATCGTATGAGTGTATTACAAGAAGAGAATCCTACAAGTAATCAAAATGGGGTCTTGATTAAAATGTTTCATTACTATAAACCTATGGTGTGCCTTTTACATTGTCCTATGCCTCAATAAATTTGTGTAATATCCATTGTTCTATGCTTTGGTGTGTAGTCCATGTGGAGATCTAAAATCATCCTAATCCACATAAGAAATGCAGCGGACAAAAATAATACCCACATTTGCAAATTTGGCTGAACAATCTTCAGGTAATGCATATATAATCACACGGAGGTAGTAAACATCACAATTTTGTATCGTGGTACATACTACTACATACTAGCTACCGATTACATGGTATATCCAGTTGAGTCATGTTGTCCTGTCTAGCACACATATGCTCGAATGGAGAAAAGAAACAAAACAATTACACCGCAAAGGAACACTAGCTGCATTTGAGGGCCAATCTAGGAGTTTAGATGTCTGAGGATACAATTCAAATGTCTAAGGAACCAAAATTACTTTCAACCTTCCTTTCAAAAGCAATAAGGTTCTGACCTCTGATATTAGCAATCCACTAGTGGACAGATACTGACCATCTCTAGTAGTTTGTTCCTTGTAAACCAGCTGGTTATGGGATAGGTCAAGCTCTTAGGTGTCGGTGACTCGGCGGCCGTACCCATATTGGGTGGGTCAACAAGCTAGTCTCTTCCAATCTTGGCAATGAGCGCTGGGAGATAGTCAGCGAGTGAAGGCTCTTTGGTCGGGGGAAGGATACACGTCAGGTGGTGTTTCCTGTGTAAACCACAAAGGAGACGCTATCTCAGCATTAGAAGAGACGAGCTTGTATCTTGTCATACCAATCAACTAACTGCTCGCATGTAACTTTAGTTTGAATCTTTTGAGGTTACAACCCGATAGCTGGAAATACAAATACCATCGGCAAAGAGAAAGGGGGACACACAGGTGTGTGTGTGTGTGTGTGTGTGCGCGCGCGTTCAAATTCACTATTAATTTATTAAAGGTCGGTTATGGACACAAGTATATACCAATCAACATAGAGATTGACAAAACTTCATTGAAATACGCTCAGGGCTAAGCCATCAGCTACAACGTGTGACATCATTCATATTTTGTCGATGCTGATATTGGGAGCCATGGTCACCCTCGAGCATTGGAGCGTCCACACCCTGCTTAACATTCACTCGGGCATGTGCATCCCGCTCTCGGACCGTGTGCACGTTAAAGAAAGTGTCTTCGTGCTAAACAACATCGGTGGGACGTACATCCTAATGATCCACGTCGTCACCATGCTGCCGCACCGCTAGCTTGTTGTCGCACCTGCGTCGTTTGCTATAGCGTGTGGCCAAACCAATATGGTGATCTAGCGCCTGGGGATGGAGAGTCGTACCCGTTGAAGACGATTCGGCCGTATGAGCACTAAGACTTGGCGTACCACAACGAGTGGTTCTGCATAGCCACCTCAATAGAGGAGCTATTGTACAAGTACCTCTTCCGATACAAAACCCAAACCACGTCAGCTACCGTAAGGTCCTGACGACGCAAAGGAAATGCGCTCGATACTATTGTGGCCGTTGTGGCTTCCCAAAGAAGGGACATATCTGCTCCTTTGCTGGTGGATCGTCTTCAGCGCGGGTGGTGATGGCGGAGAAGAAGTGCCACCACCGATGGACCCTACTGGCGCGAAGGAGGACGGCATCACTGCCCTACCGAATGACATCCGCAGCACCATCATCTCCATGTTCCACACCTATGACGCCACCACCATACAAGCCATATCCCAGGGTGGAAACGCCTCTGGCACGTATCCACCCCGCTCAGCCTTGATGACCATGACCTCCAGAAAAGGGCATGGGGACACGAGAACGTATCCTGTGCACCGGCCAAATCTGTGCACCAGGTGCACCAATTGGTTTTGGGCCATTAGATAAAAATGCAACGTGCCAGATTTTGCCATACGTTGGATTATACCATATTTACAGAAGCAACATTATGGTCTATTATATTTGACCCACACTGCACGCCACATTCTTCCATCAATAAATTTATGTGTTTAATTTTTTGGCCCATACACAAAAATGGTTATATACTTTGAACCAAATGCCCAAATTTTGAATCTGTTTTGATTGTCAACTTTGTCTTCACGGCTCATGAGATCTTTGAAACAAGATCAATGTTGAATATGTCGTTCAATTATTAGTTTTGTACATTCTAAAACTTAAACTTTACTTGAAATTTAATTTAAGCATGTGCACATGGGATCAACCTGTGGAGGGAGAGGCATAGTTTGAAAACATATAAAGTACATCTAAGTTTCAATAAAATACATAAACATGTTTTTTTTGTGGGGACTAAAAATATAAATGTTACGGTTACGTTAAAAAATAATAAAATAAAATAAAATATACATTCGACATTGATCTTGTTTAAACATCTTGTCAAAACAAAAAAGGTAGTCAAGGAAAAACCAAATTCGGATGTACGGTCAACATTGAGAAAGAAAGAAATAACATAATGATGGGAGAGGAAAGAGTGGAGTGCGGAATGTTTTTGACATAGTATGAGGTCTTCTCTGCAAATGTCCCACCAATCCATGCTTCAGCCTACTTCCATCCCTCCGATATGTATCCAACGGCTCTGGTGTGAGTGGTGCATCCGTTGCACCAATTGACCTGGTGCACGGGATATGTTCTCATGGGGACACAACCTAGTCGACCTAATCTCGGACATCCTCAAGGCTCCACGCCAGGTGCACACTCTTCGTCTTTCTCAGCACGTTATGTCGCCACTCCGACGACTGAGACCACTACACATCTTCAACAAATGGTTCTGATCCAAGGTTCTTGATCACCTCAAGGAGTTTGATTTCAGCTACCTGCAGGTGAACAACACCTAACCACTTTAGGATGGCGAGTTGATGCCCTTGCTGTATGTAGCCTTCCACATTCCCCGAAGATCTCTTGGGCGGCCATACTTTTCCAAATGTTATTGAGCTCACTCTCCGCTGGATCACAAACTCTGAGAACACACTCCATGCCATGATTGCCACATCTCCTAATCTTAGGAACCTAGTCCTCAACAGAAACTATCACTTCCATCGCGTCTACAGTATCCCACTCATTTGTAAGGTTCCACATGTTGGTTGACCCTGATAGTGATAGGATGAAGGAACTCTTATCAGTTGTTCCAGTAGCTGGTGACACTGGTGAACACAACCTCCAGTTCCAGTAGGGTGAGGAGAGGGAGAAGGGAGGAGAGGGAGAAGGGAGGAGAGGGAGAAGGGAGATGCCCTGGAATCCTGCTGGTGAGGAGAGGGAGAAGGGAGATGCCCTGGAGTCCTGCTGGTGACATCGGTGAACTCAACCTCCCTGACGACGCTTTGTTTTTATTTTTATTTTTAAGAACTTCTTTTTTGCAAATCTTAAAAAATAGTAGGCAAAGAGTAGTCATTAAACGACATTATGTGAAGTTGATTTTCTTCGCCACCAGATTCGTTCTCACCGATGGCAAAGAGGTTTGGCTGACGACAAAAACTTTGCCTTCTGTCCCACTAAAAGCTGACAGCAAATGATCATTTTGTCGACATTGTTTGCCGCCAACAAGCTCACGACAAAGTCTTTGCCGCCTGTTTTCAAGCCTTTGTCGTCTGTCTTTGGCTGACGGCGAATTTCCCGATTCTTGTAGTGGCTTCTTCCATGACGAACATTGAACGCTTAAATGAAGAAAGTACGCTGACTGAAGTGGAGCTAGCAGTTAAAACAAACAAATTCAGTTGCTGCTAAGGCTGCATTTTATGAGGAAAGCTTGTCATAAAGAATATAGATGATGACAGCAGGGAGATGGTTCTCGAGAAGAGAGTTCCTATACTGCTCACATCACAGGTGAGGGAGCGGTATATTAAAATCTGACCGCTCGTTTTCCAAGGGTATGATAGACAGATTTTTTTAGCGACGTCATTGGTTGGCGGATAATATCAACCAGAAATCAAGACGCGGAGCCTCGCCGCAATGTCTCACGACTCCTCCCCAGTCTCCTTCAACTTCCTGTTCCAGTAGCTGGACGGAAGCACCTCCCCGAGCCGTCGTCCTTGACAACGACCTCTGCCTCAAGCTCATCTTCTTCGTCGCAGTCGAGGACCATTGCCGGTATCAGCATGCTCCCTCGCCGTCTCCACTACGTCCCCGACCATCTCATCACGTCCATTGAGCCCGTGGTGAGCTGCCGCTCCTCCGCGCCTCAGTTCCCGTCGTTTTCGTCCAATGTAGCATCGTCTCGCTCAAGCCAGAGCCCTGTACGCCATGCATTAATCCCTGCCTGGAGCTCGTCCCGCACGCACACGGCCCGCCATGTGCACGCTCGTTCGCACTCCACGTCCGTTGCAACAGCCGGAGCGCACGTGTCGCAGGTCCACAATGATCGTTGCCGCCTCCAGTACGCAAGCAGCACCACATCGTCCCCTCGCCTCATCACCGTCCGCGGTCAGCGCGATCCTAGAGGGCAGGCCGGGGCAGCCAGTTGCCATGGTCTCGCCTACCCGACAGGGACCTATGTGGATACGAAGACGAGGAAATACCAGTCATGGGTCAGCGCCGACGTGACGGGGTCCTAGGGGAGCAGTGGTGACGGCAGGATGGCGAGTCCTCGAGTGCCTCACCGCAGGCGGAGGGGGAGGGGGCGGTGGAGAGCAGCAGGGACAACCTCCTGATCCACCATAAATTGCGGCACGCCGGCGGCGGCTGGAACCCGTGGGCGCGGTTGGGAACGAAATGGAAGGGCAGAGGCAGGGTGGGCCAGGTCGACACATGGGTGAGCTCGATCTTTTTTCTTCCCAAAATGACCTCACCACTTGTATAGTAGAGGACAGAAGCGCTGCGGTGCGAGCTATACCGCTCGTGATTGTATTGGCCAACTGGAGTAGTACAGATTGATCGCCACCATAAGATATGACGAATGGACGGCCAGTATTTGCCGCGGGGTACCATAAAAGAGCTCGAGAAGAAGGCATCAGATACCGCAGAGGCTTCTCAACATGATAACAACGAGTTTAGATCTCCTCGGGATACATAAACTTTTGAGCTATTTGGTAAAGTTTGTGAAGTAAAGTGCGCCATCTGTTAGTGAAAATGAATCTCAGTCTTATATTTCATCAGACAAGGGCGCTTTTGTTAGTAAAAATGGCTCTCAGTCTCATATTCAGCACACAACTCTTGTTAACATGTGTGATGGGTTGGGATATCAACTTGAGAATTCAAGTAAAGAAGCTCCTTGTATAAATAACCTTAAAAGCTCAAGAAGTTTTCCATGCATGGCAACTCTCGCACGTGAGCAACATCACACAGATGTTTTCCACAGTCATAGGGATGAAGAGGTTGAAAATGCAGAGACCGGGGAAGAGCCATCAGTTGGACAGGTAGGCAATTAAGCCACCCATCGTTGAAGCCAAAGCAGCGCCCACCCAAGGGCATGCCCTGGAGACCGAAGGAGCGACACGTGGGGAGCGAGGCGGCAACAACCGTGAAGTGCTGCCGGCGAAGGGAGCAACAATGAGATAACTGACACGAGCACCCAAATCCAGCCATGCAGACGTCCATCATGTTGGTGTAGAACTTGAAGTCATCAGCACTCTTGTCGACGCAATGAACGAGGTCATTCTGCAGATCCTCCCAGACATGGCAACCGCCTTGGTTGGATCATTCTAGAAACGGTGGCCAGGCCTAGGATTTCAGCAAGGATGGAGGCGATCACACATCTTGGGGATTATCAATTTTTAAGCAAGCCATTCTTACCAAGTGAGCTTCATCCACTCACATGGAACAAGGGGAGTTGGGCCTAGCACTGCGATCTGCATTCCACTTGTTGATTCTAGTCAAGGCGGGGACTCAAGTCTGGATTTGCGATTGGATTGGTAGGGCTAGGACATGGTGGAATGGCTTCCATGTGTTGTGTGCTATTTCGAAGTTAGGTTGGATTGGGTGATTGACGTGTGTTCTTTCTGGCTACCTTGTAGACTAGATGATTTTTCCATTTGGAAATTCCATACAATTTTCTGTTGATATGCTTTGCATACTACAAATCTTATAAGTACCAGATCGTTGTAGAACTTGTTTCATCCATCTGAACTTCTTAGGAAATGGTTTCTGGTTCTACACACTTCTAATATAAAGATGGTTTACACACATCTACAACTATCTGGGTAGAAAATGTAAAGATGTCTTCAAAATAACCCTCAGGAGTGTGCCACTTGGTCTCTAGGTCAAAATATAATGAAGTGATGTGCCCACTTCTCATAATCATCTATCATATCTAACCCACCATGTGGTCGCCGGATCTGACAGTTCCCAACATATCCTTGCCCTCATAAAAGACCGCTCTGGCTGCTATTGAATCTTGACTACCTAGAAGTTCATTGGGCTCCCTTTGGTCACACTTTGGCGTGTGGAGATGCTATCAGTTCCACTCCCAGTAGGCAGGGGCCCAATGATCTTGATCAAAAGAAATATTGCTACCGAGGTAATTACACTCAACTGTTGGGGAACGTAGTAATTTCAAAAATTTCCTACGCACACGCAAGATCATGGTGACGCATAGCAACGAGAGGGGAGAGTGTTGTCTATGTACCCTCGTAGACCGATAGCGGAAGCGTTATGACAACGCGGTTGATGTAGTCGTACGTCTTCACGGCCCGACCGATCAAGCACCGAAACTACGGCACCTCCGAGTTCTAGCACACGTTCAGCTCGATGACGATCCCCGGACTCCGATCCAGCAAAGTGTCGGGGAAGAGTTCCGTCAGCACGACGGCGTGGTGACGATCTTGATGTTCTACCGTCGCAGGGCTTCGCCTAAGCACCGCTACAATATTATCGAGGATTATGGTGGAGGGGTACACCGCACACGGCTAAGAAAATGATCACGAGGATCAACTTGTGTGTCTATGGGGTGCCCCCTGCCCCCGTAAATAAAGGAGTGGAGGAGGGGAGGGCCGACCCTCTCTATGGCGCGCCCTAGGGGAGTCCTACTCCCACCGGGAGTAGGATTCCCCCTTTCCTAGTCCAACTAGGAATCCTTCCATGTAGTAGGAGTAGGAGACAAGGAAGGGGAAGAGGGAAGAGAAGGAAGGAGGGGGCGCAGCCCCTCCCCCTAGTCCAATGACTAGGCCTTGGGGGGCGCGCGGCCTGCCTCTCCCTCTCCCCTAAAGCCCAATAAGGCCCATATACTTCTTCTCCCGTATTCCCGTAACTCCCCGGTACTCCGGAAAATACCCGAACCACTCGGAACCTTTCCGATGTCCAAAAATAGTCGTCCAATATATCAATCTTTACGTCTCGACCATTTCAAGACTCCTCGTCATGTCCCCGATCTCATCCGAGACTCCGAACTCCTTCGGTACATCAAAACTCATAAACTCATAATATAACTGTCATCGAAACCTTAAGCGTGCGGACCCTACGGGTTCGAGAACAATGTAGACATGACCGAGACACATCTCCAGTCAATAACCAATAGCGGAACCTAGATGCTCATATTGGCTCCCACATATTCTACGAAGATCTTTATCGGTCAGACCGCATAACAACATACGTTGTTCCCTTTGTCATCGGTATGTTACTTGCCCAAGATTCGATCGTCGGTATCTCAATACCTAGTTCAATCTCGTTACCGACAAGTCTCTTTACTCGTTCCGTAATACATCATCTCACAACTAACTCATTAGTTGCAATGCTTGCAAGGCTTATGTGATGTGTATTACCGAGAGGGCCCAGAGATACCTCTCTGACAATCGGAGTGACAAATCCTAATCTTGAAATACGCCAACCCAACATGTACCTTTGGAGACACTTGTAGAGCTCCTTTATAATCACCCAGTTACGTTGTGACGTTTGGTAGCATACAAAGTGTTCCTCCGGCAAATGGGAGTTGCATAATCTCATAGTCATAGGAACATGTATAAGTCATGAAGAAAGCAATAGCAACATACTAAATGACCGGGAGCTAAGCTAATGGAATGGGTCATGTCAATCACATCATTCTTCTAATGATGTGATCCCGTTAATCAAATAACAACTCTTTTGTTCATGGTTAGGAAACATAACCATCTTCGATTAACGAGCTAGTGAAGTAGAGGCATACTAGTGACACTCTGTTTGTCTATGTATTCACACATGTATTATGTTTCCGGTTAATACAATTCTAGCATGAATGATAAACATTTATCATGATATAAGGAAATAAATAATAACTTTATTATTGCCTCTAGGGCATATTTCCTTCAGTCTCCCACTTGCACTAGAGTCAATAATCTAGTTCACATCGCCATGTGATTCAACACTAATAGTTCACATCACCATGTGATTAACACCCATAGTTGACATTGTCATGTGACCTATACCCAAAGGGTTTACTAGAGTCAGTAATCTAGTTCACATCGTTTATGTGATTAACACTCAAAGAATACTAAGGTGTGATCATGTTTTTCTTGTGAGATAATTTTAGTCAACGTGTCTGTCACATACAGATCCCTAAGTATTTTGCGAATTCTATGTCTACAATGCTCTGCACGGAGTTACTCTAGCTAATTGCTCCCGCTTTCAATATGTATCTAGATCGAGACTTAGAGTCATCCAGATATATGTTAAAACTTGCATCGACGTAACTTTTTACGACGAACCTTTTTGTCACCTCCATAATTGAGAAATATTTCCTTATTCCACTAAGGATAATTTTGACCGCTGTCCAATGATCTACTCTTAGATCACTATTGTACTCCCTTGCTTAACACAGTGTAGGGTATACAATAGATCTGGTACACAACATGGCATACTTTATAGAACCTATGGCTGAGGCATAGGGAATGACTTTCATTCTCTTTCTATCTTCTGCCGTGGTCGGGCTTTGAGTCTTACTCAATTTCACACCTTGTAACACAGCAGAGAACTCTTTCTTTGACTGTTCCAATTTTTAAACTACTTCAAAATATTGTCAAGGTATGTACTCATTGAAAAAAAACTTATCAAGCGTCTTGATCTATCTCTATAGATCTTGATGCTTAATATGTAAGCAGCTTCACCGAGGTCTTTCTTTGAAAAACTCCTTTCAGACACTTCTTTATGCTTTACAGAATAATTCTACATTATTTCTGATCAATAATATGTCATTCACATATACTTGTCATAAATGTTGTAGTGCTCCCACTCACTTTCTTGTAAATACAGGCTTCACCGCAAGTCTGTATAAAACTATATGCTTTGATCAACTTATCAAAGCGTATATTCCAACTCCGAGATGCTTGCACCAGTCCATAGATGGATCGCTGGAGCTTGCATATTTAGTTAACACCTTTAGGATCGACAAAACCTTCTAGTTGCATCGTATACAACTCTTCTTTAATAAATCCATTAAGGAATGCAGTTTTGTTTATCCATTTGCCAGATTCATAAAATGCGGCACTTGCTAACATGATTCGGACAGACCTAAGCATAGATACGAGTGAGAAACTCTCACCGTAGTCAACACCTTGAACTTGTTAAAACCTTTTGTGACAATTCTAGCTTTGTAGATAGTAACACTACTATCAGCGTCCGTCTTCCTCTTGAAGATCCATTTATTTTCTATGGCTTGCCGATCATCGGGCAAATCCATCAAAGTCCATACTTTGTTCTCATACATGGATCATATCTCAGATTTCATGGCCTCAAACCATTTCGCGGAATCTGGGCTCATCATCGCTTCCTCATAGTTCGCAAGTTCGTCATGGTCTAGTAACATGACTTCCAGAATAGGATTACCGTACCACTCTGGTGCGGATCTGACTCTGGTTTACCTACGAGATTCGGTAGTAACTTGATCTGAAGTTACATGATCATCATCATTAGCTTCCTCACTAATTGGTGTAGTAGTCACAAGAACAGATTTCTGTGATGAACTACTTTCCAATAAGGGAGAAGGTACAATTACCTTATCAAGTTTTCTACTTTCCTCCCACTCACTTCTTTCGAGAGAAATTCCTTCTCTAGAAAGGATCCATTCAAAGCAACGAATATCTTGCCTTTGGATCTGTGATAGAAGGTGTACCCAATATTTTCTTTTGGGTATCCTATGAAGACGCACTTCTCCGATTTGGGTTTGAGCTTATCAGGTTGAAAGTTTTTCACATAAGCATTGCAACCTCAAACTTTAAGAAACGACAGCTTTAGGTTTCTTGCCAAACCATAGTTTATACGGTGTCGTTTCAACGGATTTAGATGGTGCCCTATTTAACGTGAATGCAACTGTCTCTAATGCATAACCCCAAAACGATAGTGGTAGATCAGTAAGAGACATCATAGATCGCACCATATCTAATAAAGTACGGTTATGATGTTCGGACACACCATTACATTGTGGTGTTCCAGGTGGCGTGAGTAGTGAAACTATTTCACATTGTTTTTAACTGAAGGCCAAACTCGTAACTCAAATACTCTTCTCTACGATCAGATCGTAGAAACTTTATTTTCTTGTTACGATGATTTTTCACTTCACTCTGAAATTCTTTGAACTTTTCAAATGTTTCAGACTTATGTTTCATCAAGTAGATATACTCATATCTGCTCAAATCATCTGTGAAGATCAGAAAATAATGATACCTGTCGCGAGCCTCAATATTCATCGGACCACATACATCAGTATGTATGATTTCCAACAAATCTGTTGCTCGCTCCATTGTTCCGAAGAACAGAGTCTTAGTCATCTTGCCCATGAGGCATGGTTCGCAAGCATCAACTGATTCATAATCAAGTGATTCCAAAAGCCCATCAGCATGGAGTTTCTTCATGCGCTTTACACCAATATGACCTAAACGGCAGTGCCACAAATAAGTTGCACTATCATTATTAACTTTGCATCTTTTGGTTTCAATATTATGATTATGTGTATCACTATGATCGAGATCCAACGAACTATTTTCATTGGGTGTGTAACCATATAAGGGTTTATTCATGTAAACAGAACAACAATTTATTCTCTTACTTAAATGAATAACCGTATTATAATAAAAATGATCAAATCATATTCATGCTCAACGCAAACACCAAATAATACTTATTTAGGTTCAACACTAATCCCAAAATTATAGGGAGTGTGCGATGATAATCATATCAATCTTAGAACCACTTCCAACACACATCGTCACTTCACCCTTAACTAGTCTCTGTTTATTCTACAACTCCCATTTCGAGTTACTAATCTTAGCAACTGAACTAGTATCAAATACTGAGGGGTTTCTATAAACACTAGTAAAGTACACATCAATAACATGTATATCAAATATACTTATGTTCACTTTGCCATCCTTCTTATCCGCCAATCACTTGGGGTAGTTCCGCTTCCAGTGACCAGTCCCTTTGCAGTAGAAGCACTTAGTCTCAGGCTTAGGACCAGACTTGGGCTTCTTCACTTGAGCAGCAACTTGCTTGCTGTTCTTCTTGAAGTTCCCCTTCTTCACTCAGCCCTTTTCTTGAAACTAGTGGTCTTGTCTACCATCAACACTTGATGTTTTTCTCGATTTCTACCTTCGTCAATTTCAGCATTACGAAGAGCTTGGGAATCGTTTCCGTTATCCCTTGCATATTATAGTTCATCACGAAGTTCTACTAACTTGGTGATGGTGACTAGAGAATTCTGTCAATCACTATTTTATCTGGAAGATTAACTCCCACTTGATTCAAGCGATTGTAGTACCCAGACAATCTGAGCAGTACCCAGACAATCTGAGCACATGCTCATTGCTTGAGCGATTCTCCTCCATCTTTTAGCTATAGAACTTGTTGGAGACTTCATATCTCTCAACTCGGGTATTTTCTTGAAATATTAACTTCAACTCCTGGAACATCTCATATGGTCCATGACGTTCAAAACGTCTTTGAAGTCCCGATTCTAAGCCGTTAAGCATGGTGCACTAAACTATCAAGTAGTCATCATATTGAGCTAGCCAAACGTTCATAACGTCTGCATCTGCTCCTGCAATAGGTCTGTCACCTAGCGGTGCATCAAGGACATAATTCTTCTGTGCAGCAATGAGGATAAACCTCAGATCACAGATCCAATCCGCATCATTGCTCCTAACATCTTTCAACACAATTTTCTCTAGGAACATATCAAAATAAACACAGGGAAGCAACAACGCGAGCTATTGATCTACAACATGATCTGCAAAATACTACCAGGACTAAGTTCATGATAAATTTAAGTTTAATTTAATCATATTACTTAAGAACTCCCACTTAGATAGACACCCCTCTAATCCTCTAAGTGATCACGTGATCCAAATCAACTAAACCATGTCCGATCATCAC
The DNA here is from genome assembly GCF_056163025.1 of Triticum urartu. Lineage (NCBI taxonomy): Eukaryota > Viridiplantae > Streptophyta > Magnoliopsida > Poales > Poaceae > Triticum > Triticum urartu. Next base: position 67,338,322 of record NC_141874.1, read on the forward strand.
GTGAGATGGAGTAGTTTCATTGGTGAACATCACTATGTTGATCATATCTACTATATGATTCACGCTCGACCTTTCGGTCTCCGTGTCCCGAGGCCATATCTGTATATGCTTGGCTCGTCAAGTATAACCTGAGTATTCCGCGTGTGCAACTGTTTTGCACCCGTTGTATTTGAACGTAGAGCCTATCACACCCGATCATCATGTGGTGTCTCAGCACGAAGAACTTTTGCAACGGTGCATACTCTGGGAGAACACTTCTTGATAATTAGTGAGAGATCATCTTAAAATGCTACCGTCAAACTAAGCAAAATAAGATGTATAAAAGATAAACATCATATGCAATCAAAATATGTGACATGATATGGCCATCATCATCTTGCGCCTTTGATCTCCATCTCCAAAGTACTGTCATGATCTCTATCGTCACCGGCATGACACCATGATCTCCATCATCTTGATCTATATCAATGTGTCGTCACACGGTCGTCTCGCCAACTATTGCTCTTGCAACTATTGCTATCGCATAGCGATAAAGTAAAGCAATTATTTGGCGCTTGCAACTTATGCAATAAAGAGACAACCATAAGGCTTTTGCCAGTTGCCGATAACTTCAACAAAACATGATCATCTCATACAACCACTTATATCTCATCACGTCTTGACCATATCACATCACAACATGCCCTGCAAAAACAAGTTAGACATCCTCTACTTCGTTGTTGCAAGTTTTACGTGGCTGCTACGGGCTTAGCAAGAACCGTTCTTACCTACGCATCAAAAACCACAACGATAGTTTGTCAAGTTGGTGCTATTTTAACCTTCGCAAGGACCGGGCATAGCCACACTCGGTTCAACTAAAGTTGGAGAAACTGACACCCGCCAGCCACCCGTGTGCAAAGCACGTCGGTAGAACCAGTCTCGCGTAAGCGTACGCGTAATGTCGGTCCGGGCCGCTTCATCCAACAATACCGCTGAACTAAAGTATGACATGCTGGTAAGCAGTATGACTTATATCGCCCACAACTCACTTGTGTTCTACTCGTGCATATAACATCAACACATAAAACCTAGGCTCTGATACCACTGTTGGGGACGTAGTAATTTCAAAAATTTCCTACGCACACGCAAGATCATGGTGATGCATAGCAACGAGAGGGGAGAGTGTTGTCTACGTACCCTCGTAGACCGATAGCGGAAGCGTGATGACAACGCGGTTGATGTAGTCGTACGTCTTCACGGCCCGACCGATCAAGCACCGAAACTACGGCACCTCCAAGTTCTAGCACACGTTCAGCTCGATGACGATCCCCGGACTCCGATCTAGCAAAGTGTCGGGGAAGAGTTCCGTCAGCACGACGGCATGGTGACGATCTTGATGTTCTACCGTCGCAGGGCTTCGCCTAAGCACCGCTACAATATTATCGAGGATTATGGTGGAGGGGGGCACCGCACACGGCTAAGAAAACGATCACGAGGATCAACTTGTGTGTCTATGGGGTACCCCCTGCCCCCGTATATAAAGGAGTGGAGGAGGGGAGGGCCAACCCTCTCTATGGCGCGCCCTAGGGGAGTCCTACTCCCACCGGGAGTAGGATTCCCCCTTTCCTAGTGAAGGAAATATGCCCTAGAGGCAATAATAAAGTTATTATTTATTTCCTTATAATCATGATAAATGTTTATTATTCATGCTAGAATTGTATTAACCGGAAACATAATACATGTGTGAATACATAGACAAACAAAGTGTCACTAGTATGCCTCTACTTGACTAGCTCGTTAATCAAAGATGGTTATGTTTCCTAACCATGAACAATGAGTTGTTATTTGATTAACGGGATCACATCATTAAGAGAATGATCTGATTGACATGACCCATTCCATTAGCTTAGCACCCGATCGTTTAGTATGTTGCTATTGCTTTCTTCATGACTTATACATGTTCCTATAACTATGAGATTATGCAACTCCCGTTTACCGGAGGTACACTTTGGGTACTACCAAATGTCACAACGTAAATGGGTGATTATAAAGGAGTACTACAGGTGTCTCCAAAGGTACATGTTGGGTTGGCGTATTTCGAGATTAGGTTTTGTCACTTCGATTGTCGGAGAGGTATCTCTGGGCCCTCTCGGTAATGCACAGCACATAACCCTTGCAAGCATTGCAACTAATGAGTTAGTTGCGAGATGATGTATTACAGAACGAGTAAAGAGACTTGCCGGTAACGAGATTGAACTAGGTATTGGATACTGACGATCGAATCTCGGGCAAGTAACATACCGATGACAAAGGGAACAACGTATGTTGTTATGCGGTCTGACCGATAAAGATCTTCGTAGAATATGTAGGAGCCAATATGGGCATCCAGGTCCCGCTATTGGTTATTGACCGGAGACGTGTCTCGGTCATGTCTACATTGTTCTCGAACCCGTAGGGTCCGCACGCTTAAGGTTACGATGACAGTTATATTATGAGTTTATGCATTTTGATGTACCGAAGGTTGTTCGGAGTCCCAGATGTGATCACGGACATGACGAGGAGTCTCGAAATGGTCGAGACATAAATATTGATATATTGGAAGCCTATGTTTGGATATCGGAAGTGTTCCGGGTGAAATCGGGATTTTACCGGAGTACCGGGAGGTTACCGGAACCCCCCGGGAACCATATGGGCCTTGATGGGCCTTAGTGGAAAGGAGAAAGGGGCAGCCCAAGGTGGCCGCGCGCCTCCCCCCTTCCCCTAGTCCTATTAGGACTAGGAGAGGTGGCCGGCCCCCCTCTCTCTCTTTTCCCCCCTCAAGGAGTTCTATTCCAACTAGGATTGGGGGGGGGGGGAATCCTACTCCCAGAGGAAGTAGGACTCTCCTGGCGCGCCTCCTATGGCCGGCCAGCCTCCCCCCTCTAGTCCTTTATATACTGAGGCAGAGGCACCCCAGAAACACACAAGTTGATCCACGTGATCTATTCCTTAGCCGTGTGCGGTGCCCCCAGCCACCATATTCCTCGATAATACTGTAGCGGAGTTTAGGTGAAGCCCTGCTGCTGTAGTACATCAAGATCGTCACCACACCGTCGTGCTGACGGAACTCTTCCCTGACACTTTGCTGGATCGGAGTCCGGGGATCGTCATCGAGCTGAATGTGTGCTCGAACTCGGAGGTGCCGTAGTTTCAGTGCTTGATCGGTTGGATCGTGAAGACGTACGACTACTTCCTCTACGTTGTGTCAACGCTTCCGCAGTCGGTCTGCGTGGGTACGTAGACAAAACTCTCCCGTATCGTTGCTATGCATCACCATGATCTTGCGTGTGCGTAGGAATTTTTTTAAAATTACTACGAAACCCAACAGTGGCATCCGAGCCTAGGTTATTTATGTTGATGTTATATGCACGAGTAGAACACAAGAGAGTTGTGGGCGATATAAGTCATACTGCCTACCAGCATGTCATACTTTGGTTCGGCGGTATTGTTGGACGAGACGACCCGGACCAACATTACGTGTATGCTTACGCGAGACCGGTTCCCCCGACGTGCTTTGCACACAGGTGGCTTGCGGGCGACTGTCTCTCCAACTTTAGTTGAACCAAGTGTGGCTACGCCCGGTCCTTGCGAAGGTTAAAACGGAGTCTATTTGACAAACTATCGTTGTGGTTTTGATGCGTAGGTGAGATTGGTTCTTTCTTAAGCCCGTAGCAGCCACGTAAAACTTGCAACAACAAAGTAGAGGACGTCTAACTTGTTTTTGCAGGGCATGTTGTGATGTGATATGGTCAAGACATGATGCTGAATTTTATTGTATGAGATGATCATGTTTTGTAACCGAGTTATCGGCAACTGGCAGGAGCCTTATGGTTGTCATTTTATTGTATGCAATGCAATCGCGATGTAATGCTTTACTTTATTACTAAGCGGTAGTGATAGTCGTGGAAGCATAAGATTGGCGAGACGACAACGATGCTACGATGGAGATCAAGGTGTCGCGCCGGTGACGATGGTGATCACGACGGTGCTTCGAAGATGGAGATCACAAGCACAAGATGATGATGGCCATATCATATCACTTATATTGATTGCATGTGATGTTTATCTTTTATGCATCTTATCTTGCTTTGATTGACGGTAGCATTATAAGATGATCTCTCACTAAATTATCAAGAAGTGTTCTCCCTGAGTATGCACCGTTGCCAAAGTTTGTCGTGCCTAGACACCACGTGATGATCGGGTGTGATATGCTCTACGTCCATCTACAACGGGTGCAAGCCAGTTTTTGCACACGCAGAATACTCAGGTTAAACTTGACGAGCCTAGCATATGCAGATATGGCCTCGGAACACGGAGACCGAAAGGTCGAGCGTGAATCATATAGTAGATATGATCAACATAACGATGTTCACCATTGAAAACTACTCCATCTCACGTGATGATCGGTTATGGTTTAGTTGATTTGGATCACGTGATCACTTAGATGATTAGAGGGATGTCTATCTAAGTGGGAGTTCTTAAGTAATATTATTAATTGAACTTAAATTTATCATGAACTTAGTACCTGATAGTATCTTGCTTGTCTATGTTGATTGTAGATAGATGGCCCGTGTTGTTGTTCCGTTGAATTTTAATGCGTTCCTTGAGAAAACAAAGTTGAAAGATGATGGTAGCAATTACACGGACTGGGTCCATAACTTGAGGATTATCCTCATTGCTGCACAGAAGAATTACGTCCTGGAAGCACCGCTGGGTGCCAGGCCTGCTGCAGGAGCAACGCCGGATGTTATGAACGTCTGGCAGAGCAAAGCTGATGACTACACGATAGTTCAGTGTGCCATGCTTTACGGCTTAGAATCGGGACTTCAACGACGTTTTGAACGTCATGGAGCATATGAGATGTTCCAGGAGTTGAAGTTAATATTTCAAGCAAATGCCCGGATTGAGAGATATGAAGTCTCCAATAAGTTCTATAGCTGCAAGATGGAGGAGAACAGTTCTGTCAGTGAGCATATACTCAAAATGTCTGGGTATAATAATCACTTGATTCAATTGGGAGTTAATCTTCCGGATGATTGCGTCATTGACAGAATTCTCCAATCACTGCCACCAAGCTACAAGAGCTTCGTGATGAACTATAACATGCAAGGGATGAACAAGACTATTCCCGAGCTCTTCGCAATGCTAAAAGCTGCGGAGGTAGAAATCAAGAAGGAGCATCAAGTGTTGTTGGTTAACAAGACCACTAGTTTCAAGAAAAAGGGCAAAGGGAAAAAGAAGGGGAACTTCAAGAAGAACAGCAAGCAAGTTGCTGCTCAGGAGAAGAAACCCAAGTCTGGACCTAAGCCTGAAACTGAGTGCTTCTACTGCAAGCAGACTGGTCTCTGGAAGCGGAACTGCCCCAAGTATTTGGCAGATAAGAAGGATGGCAAGGTGAACAAAGGTATATGTGATATACATGTTATTGATGTGTACCTTACTAGAGCTCGCAGTAGCACCTGAAGGAAATATGCCCCAGAGGAAATAATAAAGTTATTATTTATTTCCTTATAATCATGATAAATGTTTATTATTCATGCTAGAATTGTATTAACCGGAAACATAATACATGTGTGAATACATAGACAAACAAAGTGTCACTAGTATGCCTCTACTTGACTAGCTCGTTAATCAAAGATGGTTATGTTTCCTAACCATGAACAATGAGTTGTTATTTGATTAACGGGATCACATCATTAAGAGAATGATCTGATTGACATGACCCATTCCATTAGCTTAGCACCCGATCGTTTAGTATGTTGCTATTGCTTTCTTCATGACTTATATATGTTCCTGTAACTATGAGATTATGCAACTCCCGTTTACCGGAGGAACACTTTGGGTACTACCAAACGTCACAACGTAACTGGGTGATTATAAAGGAGTACTACAGGTGTCTCCAAAGGTACAAGTTGGGTTGGCGTATTTCGAGATTAGGTTTTGTCACTCCGATTGTCGGAGAGGTATCTCTGGGCCCTCTCGGTAATGCACATCACATAAGCCTTGCAAGCATTGCAACTAATGAGTTAGTTGCGGGATGATGTATTACAGAACGAGTAAAGAGACTTGCCGGTAACGAGATTGAACTAGGTATTGGATACCGACGATCGAATCTCGGGCAAGTAACATACCGATGACAAAGGGAATAACGTATATTGTTATGCGGTCTGACCGATAAAGATCTTCATAGAATATGTAGGAGCCAATATGGGCATCCAGGTCCCGCTATTGGTTATTGACCGGAGACATGTCTCGGTCATGTCTACATTGTTCTCGAACCCGTAGGGTCCGCACGCTTAAGGTTACGATGACAGTTATATTATGAGTTTATGCATTTTGATGTACCGAAGGTTGTTCGGAGTCCCGGATGTGATCATGGACATGACGAGGAGTCTCGAAATGGTCGAGACATAAAGATTGATATATTGGAAGCCTATATTTGGACATCGGAAGTGTTCCGGGTGAAATCGGGATTTTACCAGAGTACCGGGAGGTTACCGGAACCCCCCGGGAGCCATATGGGCCTTAATGGGCTTTAGTGGAAAGGAGAAAGGGGCAGCCCATGGTGGCCGCGCGCCTCCCCCCTCCCCTAGTCCTATTAGGACTAGGAGAGGTGGCCGGCCCGCCTCTCCCTCTTTCCCCCTCGGGGAATCCTAGTCCAACTAGGATTGGGGGGGAGTCCTACTCCCGGGAGGAGTAGGACTCCTCCTGCGCCCTCCTCCTGGCCGGCGGCCCTCTCCCCCTTGGCTCCTTTATATACTGAGGCAGAGGCTCCCCAGAAACACACAAGTTGATCCACGTGATCTATTCCTTAGCCGTGTGCGGTGCCCCCAGCCACCATATTCCTCGATAATACTGTAGCGGAGTTTAGGCGAAGCCCTGCTGCTGTAGTGCATCAAGATCGTCACCACACCGTCGTGCTGACGGAACTCTTCCCCGACACTTTGCTGGATCGGAGTCCGGGGATCGTCATCGAGCTGAACGTGTGCTCGAACTCGGAGGTGCCGTAGTTTCAGTGCTTGATCGGTTGGATCGTGAAGACGTACGACTACTTCCTCTACGTTGTGTCAACGCTTCCGCAGTCGGTCTGTGTGGGTACGTAGACAAAACTCTCCCGTATCGTTGCTATGCATCACCATGATCTTGCGTGTGCGTAGGAAATTTTTTGAAATTACTACGAAACCCAACAGTGGCATCCGAGCCTAGGTTATTTATGTTGATGTTATATGCACGAGTAGAACACAAGTGAGTTGTGGACGATATAAGTCATACTGCCTACCAGCATGTCTTACTTTGGTTCGGTGGCATTGTTGGACGAGACGACCCGGACCAACTTTACGCGTACGCTTACGCGAGACCGGTTCCCCCGACGTGCTTTGCACATAGGTTGCTTGCGGGCGACTGTCTCTCCAACTTTAGTTGAACCAAAGTATGGCTACGCCCGGTCCTTGCGAAGGTTAAAACGGAGTCTATTTGACAAACTATCGTTGTGGTTTTGATGCGTAGGTGAGATTGGTTCTTGCTTAAGCCCGTAGCAGCCACGTAAAACTTGCAACAACAAAGTAGAGGACGTCTAACTTGTTTTTGCAGGGCATGTTGTGATGTGATATGGTCAAGACATGATGCTGAATTTTATTGTATGAGATGATCATGTTTTGTAATCGAGTTATCGGCAACTGGCAGGAGCCTTATGGTTGTCGTTTTATTGTATGCAATGCAATCGCGACGTAATGCTTTACTTTATTACTAAGCGGTAGTGATAGTCGTAGAAGCATAAGCTTGGCGAGACGACAACGATGCTACGATGGAGATCAAGGTGTCATGCCGGTGACGATGGTGATCACGACGGTGCTCCGGAGATGGAGATCACAAGCACAAGATGATGATGGCCATATCATATCCCTTATATTGATTGCATGTGATGTTTATCCTTTTATGCATCTTATCTTGCTTTGATTGACGGTAGCATTATAAGATGATCTCTCACTAAATTATCAAGAAGTGTTCTCCCTGAGTATGCACCGTTGCGAAAGTTCTTCGTGCTGAGACACCACGTGATGATTGGGTGTGATAGGTTCTACGTTCAAATACAACGGGTGCAAAACAGTTGCACACGCGGAATACTCAGGTTATACTTGACGAGCCAAGCATATACAGATATGGCCTCGGAACACGGAGATCGAAAGGTCGAGCGTGAATCATATAGTAGATATGATCAACATGACGATGTTCACCATTGAAAACTACTCCATCTCACGTGATGATTGGTTATGGTTTAGTTGATTTGGATCACGTAATCACTTAGAGGATTAGAGGGATGTCTATCTAAGTGGGAGTTCTTTAATTAATTTGATTAACTAAACTTAAATTTATCATGAAACTTAGTACCTGATTAGTATCTTGCTTGTTTATTTTTGATTGTAGATAGATGGCTCGTGCTGTTGTTCCGTTGAATTTTAATGCGTTCCTTGAGAAAGCAAAGTTGAAAGATGATGGTAGCAATTACACGGACTGGGTCTGTAACTTGAGGATTATCCTCATTGCTGCACAGAAGAATTACGTCCTGGAAGCACCGCTGGGTGCCAGGCCTGCTGCAGGAGCAACGCCGGATGTTATGAACGTCTGGCAGAGCAAAGCTGATGACTACACGATAGTTCAGTGTGCCATGCTTTACGGCTTAGAATCGGGACTTCAACGACGTTTTGAACGTCATGGAGCATATGAGATGTTCCAGGAGTTGAAGTTAATATTTCAAGCAAATGCCCGGATTGAGAGATATGAAGTCTCCAATAAGTTCTATAGCTGCAAGATGGAGGAGAATAGTTCTGTCAGTGAGCATATACTCAAAATGTCTGGGTATAATAATCACTTGATTCAATTGGGAGTTAATCTTCCAGATGATTGCGTCATCGACAGAATTCTTCAATCACTGCCACCAAGCTACAAGAGCTTCGTGATGAACTATAATATGCAAGGGATGAACAAGACTATTCCCGAGCTCTTCGCGATGCTGAAAGCTGCGGAGGTAGAAATCAAGAAGGAGCATCAAGTGTTGATTGTCAACAAGACCACTAGTTTCAAGAAAAAGGGCAAAGGGAAGAAGAAGGGGAACTTCAAAAAGAACGGCAAGCAAGTTGCTACTCAAGAGAAGAAACCCAAACCTGGACCTAAGCCTGAAACTGAGTGCTTCTATTGCAAGCAGACTGGTCACTTGAAGCGGAACTGCCCCAAGTATTTGGCGGATAAGAAGGATGGCAAGGTGAACAAAGGTATATGTGATATACATGTTATTGATGTGTACCTTACTAATGCTCGCAGTAGCACCTGGGTATTTGATACTGGTTCTGTTGCTAATATTTGCAACTCGAAACAGGGACTACGGATTAAGCGAAGATTGGTTAAGGACGAGGTGACGATGCACGTGGGAAACGGTTCCAAAGTCGATGTGATCGCAGTCGGCACGCTACCTCTACATCTACCTTCGGGATAAGTATTAGACCTAAATAATTGTTATTTGGTGCCAGCGTTAAGCATGAACATTATATCTGGATCTTGTTTGATGCGAGACGGTTATTCATTTAAATCAGAGAATAATGGTTGTTCTATTTATATGAGTAATATCTTTTATGGTCATGCACCCTTGAAGAATGGTCTATTCTTATTGAATCTCGATAGTAGTAACACACATATTCATAATGTTGAAGCCAAAAGATGCAGAGTTGATAATGAGAGTGCAACTTATTTGTGGCACTGCCGTTTAGGTCATATCGGTGTAAAGCGCATGAAGAAACTCCATACTGATGGACTTTTGGAACCACTTGATTATGAATCACTTCGTACTTGCGAACCGTGCCTCATGGGCAAGATGACCAAAACACTGTTCTCCGGAACTATGGAGAGAGCAACAGATTTGTTGGAAATCATACATACAAATGTATGTGGTCCGATGAATATTGAGGCTCGTGGCGGATATCGTTATTTTCTCACCTTCACAGATGATTTAAGCAGATATGGGTATATCTACTTAATGAAACATAAGTCTGAAACATTTGAAAAATTCAAGGAATTTCAGAGTGAAGTTGAAAATCATCGTAACAAGAAAATAAAGTTTCTACGATCTGATCGTGGAGGAGAATATTTGAGTTACGAGTTTGGTGTACATTTGAAAAATTGTGGAATAGTTTCGCAACTCACGCCACCCAGAACACCTCAGCGTAATGGTGTGTCCGAACGTCGTCATCATACTTTACTGGATATGGTGCGATCTATGATGTCTCTTACTGATTGACCGCTATCGTTTTGGGGATACGCTCTAGAGACGGCCGCATTCACGTTAAATAGGGCACCATCAAAATCCATTGAGACGACGCTTATGAACTGTTGTTTGGCAAGAAACCAAAGTTGTCGTTTCTGAAAGTTTGGGGCTGCGATGCTTATGTGAAAAAGCTTCAACCTGATAAGCTCGAACCCAAATCGGAGAAATGTGTCTTCATAGGATATCCAAAGGAAACTATTGGATACACCTTCTATCACAGATCCGAAGGCAAGACTTTTGTTGCTAAATTCGGAAACTTTCTGGAGAAGGAGTTTCTCTCGAAAGAAGTGAGTGGGAGGAAAGTAGAACTTGACGAGGTAACTGTACCTGCTCCCTTATTGGAAAGTAGTATATCACAGAAAACTGTTTCTATGACACCTACACCAGTTAGTGAGGAAGCTAATGATAATGATCATGAAACTTCAGAACAAGATACTACTGAACCTCGTAGATCAACCAGAGCAAGATCCGCGCCAGAGTGGTACGGTAATCCCGTTCTGGAAGTCATGCTACTGGATCATGATGAACCTACGAACTATGAAGAAGCGATGGTGAGCCCAGATTCCGCAAAATGGCTTGAAGCCATGAAATCTGAGATGGGATCCATGTATGAGAACAAAGTATGGACTTTGGTTGACTTGCCCAATGATCGGCAAGCAATTGAAAATAAATGGATCTTCAAGAAGAAGACTGACGCTGACGGTAATATTACTATCTACAAAGCTCGACTTGTCGCAAATGGTTTTCGGCAAGTTCAAGGGATTGACTACGATGAGACCTTCTCACCCGTAGCGATGCTTAAGTCTGTCCGAATCATGTTAGCAATTGCCGCATTTTACGATTATGAAATTTGGCAGATGGATGTCAAAACTGCATTCCTGAATGAATTTCTGGAAGAAGAGTTGTATATGATGCAACCAGAAGGTTTTGTCGATCCAAAGGGAGCTAACAAAGTGTGCAAGCTCCAGCGATCCATTTATGGACTGGTGCAAGCCTCTCGGAGTTGGAATAAACGTTTTGATAGTGTGATCAAAGCATTTGGTTTATACAGACTTTTGGAGAAGCCTGTATTTACAAGAAAGTGAGTGGGAGCTCTGTAGCATTTCTGATATTATATGTGGATGACATATTGTTAATTGGAAATGATATAGAATTTCTAGATAGCATAAAGGGATACTTGAATAAGAGTTTTTCAATGAAAGACCTCGGTGAAGCTGCTTACATATTAGGCATTAAGATCTATAGAGATAGATCAAGACGCTTAATTGGACTTTCACAAAGCACATACCTTGACAAAATTTTGAAGAAGTTAAAAATGGATCAAGCAAAGAAAGGATTCTTGCCTGTGTTACAAGGTGTGAAATTGAGTAAGACTCAATGCCCGACCACTGCAGAAGATAGACAGAATATGAAAGATGTTCCCTATGCATCAGCGATAGGATCTATCATGTATGCAATGCTGTGTACCAGACCTGATGTGTGCCTTGCTATAAGTCTAGCGGGGAGGTACCAAAGTAATCTAGGAATGGATCACTGGACAGCGGTCAAGAACATCCTGAAATACCTGAAAAGGACTAAGGATATGCTTCTCGTATATGGAGGTGACAAAGACCTCGTCGTAAAAGGTTACGTTGATGCAAGCTTTGACACTGATCCGGACGATTCTAAATCGCAAACCGGATACGTGTTTACATTAAACGGTGGAGCTGTCAGTTGGTGCAGTTCTAAACAAAGCGTCGTAGCGGGATCTACATGTGAAGCGGAATACATAGCTGCTTCGGAAGCAGCAAACGAAGGAGTCTGGATGAAGGAGTTCATATCCGATCTAGGTGTCATACCTAGTGCACCGGGTCCAATGAAAATCTTTTGTGACAATACTGGTGCAATTGCCTTGGCAAAGGAATCCAGATTTCACAAGAGAACCAAGCACATCAAGAGACGCTTCAATTCCATCTGGGATCTAGTCCAGGTGGGAGACATAGAGATTTGCAAGATACATACGGATCTGAATGTTGCAGACCCGTTGACTAAGCCTCTTCCACGAGCAAAACATGATCAGCACCAAGGCTCCATGGGTGTTAGAATCATCACGGTGTAATCTAGATTATTGACTCTAGTGCAAGTGGGAGATTGAAGGAAATATGCCCTAGAGGCAATAATAAAGTTATTATTTATTTCCTTATAATCATGATAAATGTTTATTATTCATGCTAGAATTGTATTAACCGGAAACATAATACATGTGTGAATACATAGACAAACAAAGTGTCACTAGTATGCCTCTACTTGACTAGCTCGTTAATCAAAGATGGTTATGTTTCCTAACCATGAACAATGAGTTGTTATTTGATTAACGGGATCACATCATTAAGAGAATGATCTGATTGACATGACCCATTCCATTAGCTTAGCACCCGATCGTTTAGTATGTTGCTATTGCTTTCTTCATGACTTATACATGTTCCTATAACTATGAGATTATGCAACTCCCGTTTACCGGAGGTACACTTTGGGTACTACCAAACGTCACAACGTAACTGGGTGATTATAAAGGAGTACTATAGGTGTCTCCAAAGGTACATGTTGGGTTGGCGTATTTCGAGATTAGGTTTTGTCACTCCGATTGTCGGAGAGGTATCTCTGGGCCCTCTCGGTAATGCACATCACATAAGCCTTGCAAGCATTGCAACTAATGAGTTAGTTGCGGGATGATGTATTACAGAACGAGTAAAGAGACTTTCCGGTAACGAGATTGAACTAGGAATTGGATACCGACGATTGAATCTCGGGCAAGTAACATACCGATGACAAAGGGAACAACGTATGTTGTTATGCGGTCTGACCGATAAAGATCTTCGTAGAATATGTAGGAGCCAATATGGGCATCCAGGTCCCGGTATTGGTTATTGACCGGAGACATGTCTCGGTCATGTCTACATTGTTCTCGAACCCGTAGGGTCCGCACGCTTAAGGTTACGATGACAGTTATATTATGAGTTTATGCATTTTGATGTACCGAAGGTTGTTCGGAGTCCCGGATGTGATCACGGACATGACGAGGAGTCTCGAAATGGTCGGGACATAAAGATTGATATATTGGAAGCCTATATTTGGACATCGGAAGTGTTCCGGGTGAAATCGGGATTTTACCGGAGTACCGGGAGGTTACCGGAACCCCCCGGGAGCCATATGGGCCTTAATGGGCTTTAGTGGAAAGGAGAAAGGGGCAGCCCATGGTGGCCGCGTGCCTCCCCCCTCCCCTAGTCCTATTAGGACTAGGAGAGGTGGCCGGCCCCCCTCTCCCTCTTTCCCCCTCGGGGAATCCTAGTCCAACTAGGATTGGGGGGGGGGGGGGGAGTCCTACTCCCGGGAGGAGTAGGAATCCTCCTGCGCCCTCCTCCTGGCCGGCGGCCCCCTCCCCCTTGGCTCCTTTATATACTGAGGCAGAGGCTCCCCAGAAACACACAAGTTGATCCACGTGATCTATTCCTTAGCCGTGTGCGGTGCCCCCAGCCACCATATTCCTCGATAATATTGTAGCGGAGTTTAGGCGAAGCCTTGCTGCTGTAGTGCATCAAGATCGTCACCACGCCGTCGTGCTGACGGAACTCTTCCCCGACACTTTGCTGGATCGGAGTCCGGGGATCGTCATCGAGCTGAACGTGTGCTCGAACTCGGAGGTGTCGTAGTTTCGGTGCTTGATCGGTTGGATCGTGAAGACGTACGACTACTTCCTTTACGTTGTGTCAACGCTTCCGCAGTCGGTCTGCGTGGGTACGTAGACAACACTCTCCCCTCTCGTTGCTATGCATCACCATGATCTTGCGTGTGCGTAGGAAATTTTTTGAAATTACTACGAAACCCAACAGCACCTGGGTATTTGATACTGGTTCTGTTGCTAATATTTGCAACTCGAAACAGGGACTACGGAATAAGCGGGCATTGGCAAAGGACGAGGTGACGATGCGCGTAGGAAACGGTTCCAAAGTCGATGTGATCGCGGTCGGCACGCTACCTCTACATCTACCTTCGGGATTAATATTAGACCTAAATAATTGTTATTTGGTGCCAGCGTTGAGCATGAACATTATATCTGGATCTTGTTTGATGCGAGACGGTTATTCATTTAAATCAGAGAATAATGGTTGTTCTATTTATATGAGTAATATCTTTTATGGTCATGCACCTTTGAAAAGTGGTCTATTTTTGATGAATCTCGATAGTAGTGATACACATATTCATAATGTTGAAGCCAAAAGATGCAGAGTTGATAATGAAAGTGCAACTTATTTGTGGCACTGTCGTTTAGGTCATATCGGTGTAAAGCACATGAAGAAACTCCATACTGATGGACTTTTGGAACCACTTGATTATGAATCACTTGGTACTTGCGAACCGTGCCTCATGGGCAAGATGACTAAAACACCGTTCTCCAGTACTATGGAGAGAGCAACAGATTTGTTGGAGATCATACATACCTATGTATGTGGTCCGATGAATATTGAGGCTCGTGGCGGATATCGTTATTTTCTCACCTTCACAGATGACTTAAGCAGATATGGGTATATCTACTTAATGAAACATAAGTCTGAAACATTTGAAAAGTTCAAAGAATTTCAGAGTGAAGTTGAAAATCATCATAAAAATAAAATAAAGTTTCTACGATCTGATCGTGGAGGAGAATATTTGAGTTACGAGTTTGGTGTACATTTGAAAAATTGTGGAATAGTTTCGCAACTCACGCCACCCGGAACACCACAGCGTAATGGTGTGTCCGAACGTCGTAATCGTACTTTACTAGATATGGTGCGATCTATGATGTCTCTTACTGATTTACCGCTATCGTTTTGGGGATACGCTCTAGAGACGGCCGCATTCACGTTAAATAGGGCACCATCAAAATCCGTTGAGACGACGCCTTATGAACTGTGGTTTGGCAAGAAACCAAAGTTGTCGTTTCTTAAAGTTTGGGGCTGCGATGCTTATGTGAAAAAGCTTCAACCTGATAAGCTCGAACCCAAATCGGAGAAATGTGTCTTCATAGGATACCCAAAGGAGACTGTTGGGTACACCTTCTATCACAGATCCGAAGGCAAAACATTCGTTGCTAAGAATGGATCCTTTCTAGAGAAGGAGTTTCTCTCGAAAGAAGTGAGTGGGAGGAAAGTAGAACTTGACGAGGTAACTGTACCTGCTCCTTTATCGGAAAGTAGTACATCACAGAAAACTGTTTCTGCGACACCTACACCAATAAGTGAGGAAGCTAATGATGATAGTCATGAAACTTCAGATCAAGATACTACTGAACCTCGTAGATCAACCAGAGTAAGATCCGGGCCAGAGTGGTACGGTAATCCTGTTCTGGAAATCATGCTACTAGATCATGATGAACCTACGAACTATGAAGAAGCGATGGTGAGCCCAGATTCCGCAAAGTGGCTTGAAGCCATGAAATCTGAGATGGGATCCGTGTATGAGAACAAAGTATGGACTTTGGTTGAATTGCCCGATGATCGGCAAGCAATTGAGAATAAATGGATCTTTAAGAAGAAGACTGACGCTGATGGTAATGTTACTGTCTACAAAGCTCGACTTGTCGCGAAAGGTTTTCGGCAAGTTCAAGGGATTGACTACGATGAGACCTTCTCACCCGTAGCGATGCTTAAGTCCGTCCGAATCATGTTAGCAATTGCCGCATTTTATGATTATGAAATTTGGCAAATGGATGTCAAAACTGCATTCCTGAATGGATTTCTGGAAGAAGAGTTGTATATGATGCAACCAGAAGGTTTTGTCGATCCAAAAGGAGCTAACAAAGTGTGCAAGCTCCAGCGATCCATTTATGGACTGGTGCAAGCCTCTCGGAGTTGGAATAAACGCTTTGATAGTGTGATCAAAGCATTTGGTTTTATACAAACTTTCTGAGAAGCCTGTATTTACAAGAAAGTGAGTGGGAGCTCTGTAGCATTTCTAATATTATATGTGGATGACATATTACTAATTGGAAATGATATAGAATTTCTGGATAGCATAAAGAGATACTTGAATAAGAGTTTTTCAATGAAAGACCTCGGTGATGCTGCTTACATATTAGGCATAAAGATCTATAGAGATAGATCAAGACGCTTAATTGGACTTTCACAAAGCACATACCTTGACAAGATTTTGAAGAAGTTCAAAATGGATCAAGCAAAGAAATGATTCTTGCCTGTGTTACAAGGTGTGAAGTTGAGTAAGACTCAATGCCCGACCACTGCAGAAGATAGACAGAATATGAAAGATGTTCCCTATGCATCAGCCATAGGATCTATCATGTATGCAATGCTGTGTACCAGACCCGATGTGTGCCTTGCTATAAGTCTAGCAGGGAGGTACCAAAGTAATCCAGGAGTGGATCACTGGACAGCGGTCAAGAACATCCTGAAATACCTGAAAAGGACTAAGGATATGTTTCTCGTATATGGAGGTGACAAAGAGCTCATCGTAAAAGGTTACGTTGATGCAATCTTTGACACTGATCCAGACGATTCTAAATCGCAAACCGGATACGTGTTTACATTAAACGGTGGAGCTTTCAGTTGGTGCAGTTCTAAACAAAGCGTCGTAGTGGGATCTACATGTGAAGCGGAGTACATAGCTGCTTCGGAAGCAGCGAACGAAGGAGTTCATATCCGATCTAGGTGTCATACCTAGTGCATCGGGTCCAATGAAAATCTTTTGTGACAATACTGGTGCAATTGCCTTGGCAAAGGAATCCAGATTTCACAAGAGAACCAAGCACATCAAGAGACGCTTCAATTCCATCCGGGATCTAGTCCAGGTGGGAGACATAGAGATTTGCAAGATACATACGGATCTGAATGTTGCAGACCCGTTGACAAAGCCTCTTCCACGAGCAAAACATGATCATCACCAAGGCTCCTTGGGTGTTAGAATCATTACGGTGTAATCTAGATTATTGACTCTAGTGCAAGTGGGAGACTGAAGGAAATATGCCCTAGAGGCAATAATAAAGTTATTATTTATTTCCTTATAATCATGATAAATGTTTATTATTCATGATAGAATTGTATTAACCGGAAACATAATACATGTGTGAATACATAGACAAACAAAGTGTCACTAGTATGCCTCTACTTGACTAGCTCGTTAATCAAAGATGGTTATGTTTCCTAACCATGAACAATGAGTTGTTATTTGATTAACGGGATCACATCATTAAGAGAATGATCTGATTGACATGACCCATTCCATTAGCTTAGCACCCGATCGTTTAGTATGTTGTTATTGCTTTCTTCATGACTTATACATGTTCCTATAACTATGAGATTATGCAACTCCCGTTTACCGGAGGTACACTTTGGGTACTACCAAACGTCACAACGTAACTGGGTGACTATAAAGGAGTACTACAGGTGTCTCGAAAGGTACATGTTGGGTTGGCGTATTTCGAGATTAGGTTTTGTCACTCCGATTGTCGGAGAGGTATCTCTGGGCCCTCTCGGTAATGCACATCACATAAGCCTTGCAAGCATTGCAACTAATGAGTTAGTTGCGAGATGATGTATTACAGAATGAGTAAAGAGACTTGCCGGTAACGAGATTGAACTAGGTATTGGATACCGACGATCGAATCTCGGGCAAGTAACATACCGATGACAAAGGGAACAACGTATGTTTTTATGCGGTCTGACCGATAAAGATCTTCGTAGAATATGTAGGAGCCAATATGGGCATCCAGGTCCCGCTATTGGTTATTGACCGGAGACGTGTCTCGGTCATGTCTACATTGTTCTCGAACCCGTAGGGTCCGCACGCTTAAGGTTACAATGACAGTTATATTATGAGTTTATGCATTTTGATGTACCGAAGGTTGTTCAGAGTCCCGGATGTGATCACGGACATGACGAGGAGTCTCTAAATGGTCGAGACGTAAAGATTGATATATTGGAAGCCTATGTTTGGATATCGGAAGTGTTCCGGGTGAAATCGGGATTTTACCGGAGTACCGGGAGGTTACCGGAGCCCCCGGGGAACCATATGGGCCTTGATGGGCCTTAGTGGAAAGGAGAAAGGGGCAGCCCAAGGTGGCCGCGCTCCTCCCCTCTTCCCCTAGTCCTATTAGGACTAGGAGAGGTGGCCGACCCCCCTCTCTCTCTTTTCCCCCTCAAGGAGTCCTATTCCAACTAGGATTGGGGGGGGGGGAATCCTACTCCCAGAGGGAGTAGGACTCTCCTGGCGCGCCTCCTATGGCCGGCCAGCCTCCCCCCTCTAGTCCTTTATATACTGAGGCAGAGGCACCCCAGAAACACACAAGTTGATCCACGTGATCTATTCCTTAGCCGTGTGCGGTGCCCCCAGCCACCATATTCCTCGATAATACTGTAGCGGAGTTTAGGCGAAGCCCTGCTGCTGTAGTACATCAAGATCGTCACCATACCGTCGTGCTGACGGAACTCTTCCCCGACACTTTGCTGGATCGGAGTCCGGGGATCGTCATCGAGCTGAACGTGTGCTCGAACTCGGAGGTGCCGTAGTTTCGGTGCTTGATCGGTTGGATCGTGAAGACACACGACTACTTTCTCTACGTTGTGTCAACGCTTCCGCAGTCGGTCTGCGTGGGTACGTAGACAGCACTCTCCCCTCTCGTTGCTATGCATCACCATGATCTTGCGTGTGCGTAGGAAATTTTTTAAAATTACTACGAAACCCAACACCTAGTCCAACTAGGAGTCCTTCCATGTAGTAGGAGTAGGAGACGAGGATGGGGAAGAGGGAAGAGAAGGAAGGAGGGGGCGCAACCCCTCCCCCTAGTCCAATTCGGACTAGGCCTTGGGGGGCGCGCGGCCTGCCTCTCCCTCTCCCCTAAAGCCCAATAAGGCCCATATACTTCTTCTCCCGTATTCCCGTAACTCCCCGGCACTCCGAAAAATACCCGAACCACTCGGAACCTTTCCGATGTCCGAATATAGTCGTACAATATATCGATCTTTACGTCTCGACCATTTCGAGACTCCTCGTCATGTCCCCGATCTCATCCAGGACTCCGAACTCCTTCGGTACATCAAAACTCATAATATAACTGTCATCGAAACCTTAAGCGTGCGGACCCTACGGGTTCGAGAACAATGTAGACATGACCGAGACACGTCTCCAGTCAATAACCAATAGCGGAACCTGGATGCTCATATTGGCTCCCACATATTCTACGAAGATCTTTATCGGTCAGACCGCATAACAACATACGTTGTTCCCTTTGTCATCGGCATGTTACTTGCCCGAGATTCGATCGTCGGTATCTCAATACCTAGTTCAATCTCGTTACCGGCAAGTCTCTTTACTCGTTCCGTAATACATCATCTCACAACTAACTCATTAGTTGCAATGCTTGCAAGGCTTATGTGATGTGTATTACCGAGAGGGCCCAGAGATACCTCTCCGACAATCGGAGTGACAAATCCTAATCTCGAAATACGCCAACCCAACATGTATCTTTGGAGACACATGTAGAGCTCCTTTATAATCACCGAGTTACGTTGTGACGTTTGGTAGCACACAAAGTGTTCCTCCGGCAAACGGAAGTTGCATAATCTCATAGTCATAGGAACATGTATAAGTCATGAAGAAAGCAATAGCAACATACTAAACGATCGGGTGCTAAGCTAATGGAATGTGTCATGTCAATCACATCATTCTTGTAATGATGTGATCCCGTTAATCAAATAACAACTCTTTTGTTCTTGGTTAGGAAACATAACCATCTTCGATTAACGAGCTAGTCAAGTAGAGGCATACTAGTGACACTCTGTTTGTCTATGTATTCACACATGTATTATGTTTCCGGTTAATACAATTTTAGCATGAATAATAAACATTTATCATGATATAAGGAAATAAATAATAACTTTATTATTGCCTCTAGGGCATATTTCCTTCATCAACAACCGATGTTACATCAATTTCCCTTGAAGATGATATGGGTAAAACTATTGTTGAAGAAGCTGGCCTCAACTGCCACTGTCTGATTGTACTCGTTAGCCGATAGTCCTTTTCTCCTCTAGAATATGAGACACTTTTGCTTCAGCACCCCCCGCCCTAAACACATTGACGGCTGAGATCTCTCTATACCCCTTCATAACAAAATGGTAGGATAGTCTTTCCACCCACTCCGATACGTGGCCAGCTAGCGTACATATACACGACACCCTTTTTTTCCTCGCGGCATGTTTTTTTCTCTCTCGGCACCCTCAGCTGTTTTTCACTTTCTTTTTAAAAGATAAAAAGAGTGCAGGTAACATGAATCAAATTCAAGGCCTCTTGGTCTAAGGATGACCACACTAACCAACTAGGACATCCTAAGAGCATCGCCAATAGATGATGTATATTTTGGTGCTTCAAACCGGGGATGATCCAAATTTGGAGCACCAAAAAGTGTTTTTTACATCTCCGAAAAAGGCTCAACTTCAACATATGGTCCAAAACAAAGATGTAAATAAAAGAGCAACTCCAACAGATGGTCCAAAACGAAGATGTAAAACCAGCCGGCAGCCGGGCGGCTACTGTTCAGCCACTGTACAGCCGCGGTTTTGCATTCAAATATCACTTAAAATTTGAAATCAAGTGCATCATCATCATAGTTCAAATCATAACAAAAGTGCATTATCATCATCATCATAGTTTGAAACCCCTCTACCAAAAGGGCAACATCCCAATCAAAGTTTTTTGGCCTACAAATTAAAACGCACATGAATATCATTCATGCGGGTCACCAACACCACCGGCGTTGTGAAACGTGGTACGATCATCATCATCACCGGCTTCTTGGTCGACGTTGTGAAGCGGTGAAGTATCGTTGCCGAGAGCACGGCCAAAAGCACATGTTGGAGGCGGTGGCCGTCGGCGTGGCCACATCTTCCTCCATGGCCGGCGGTGCCGGCGCCGGAGATGGAGGAACGACTCCTTGGCTATTGAAGGACGCCGCCGGTCGTGGCTGCGAGTCGGCGGCCTGAGCCGCCGCGGCTGCATTCAAGATTTTGGTCGCCCGAGCCGCACTTTCGGCCGGGTTCCGGCCGCAACTCGCCGGCCATTTGCCTCCACCTTGTGCCTTCACCGCCTTCAAAGGAATCGTCGGTGTGGTGGCGACCGGCCGGGGTGGCGCGAATCCGGGGTGGCGGGCGGGGGGGGGGGGGGATGGACGTGGTGGCGGAGTGCGAGTTCGCCGTGGCAGCAACAAAGGCCGCGACGTGGGTCAGCCCACCGGCTGCGGCGAAGGCGGCGGGGTCGCCGGCTTCGGCCAGGGCAGCGGCAGAAGGCGGGGGGAAGGGGGGAGGGGAGACGTGCGGGTCGCAAGCGGGAAGACAAATGAACTGGCGGTTGGTCATTTCACGGGCGGCCGCAGTTTTGCATCACTTGTATCTCGTGATGTAAATTTGCATCACGAAGTTTTCAATTTTACATCTCCGGAAGGCGGTGATGTAAATTTTTTTTTGCATATGGACCATCTGTTAGAGCATCGCATTTTGCTCACGAAGCTCCAAAAGTTGGTTATTTTTACATATCAACTGTCTACTGAAGATGCTTTAATGGTTGTCTATATTTACTTCTTCTTTTTCTTTCCTTCTCCTTCAGTTTGCGGGTGGGCCGGCTCATTGTTGAATCGGTCATTTTATCACTATTTCTTTTTCATTTTTTATTCATTTTTTCCTTTTCTTTTCCAAAAAATGCTCACATTTATAAAGTTTGTTCAAAATTTTAAAAAATGTTCGCTTTTTCAAATTTTGTTCATAAAGTGCAAATATTCGCATTTAGAAAAAATTGTACACATATGTCAAAAAATTGTTCATGTATTTCAGAAATGCTCAGAATGTCATAACACAAACATATTTCAAAAAGAGCGAACAAAATTTTGAACACAAACATTTTTTGCAAAACACTCTGAAATTTGACATTTCAAGTAAAAATAAAAAAATATTAAAAAAAATTTGAAACCCATTTATTTTGAGTTTCCACGAACATTTTTTATATTTGTCTAGAGAAAATTGTATACAGGATTCTAAATTTCAAATAAATTTTGAAAGCACGAACATTATTTGAAAATGCAGAATTGTTGAAATCACAAAAACTTGGGATGGTGCATTGGAATGGTGATACAAGGCCCTAGAAAAACTTTGGTCCATGTGAACGATGTCGAAAAAAGGTACACTGGGACAGAACCTTTCGCCCAACACGAAATTTTTTCCTTTTGAATTCATGAACAAAATTTTAAAATTTGTCAACTTTGCTTCAAAAATCTTGAACTTTTTTCAATATCCAGGAACTCTTTTCAACTTTTACTAACGTTTATAAAAGCCCATAATTTTTTTCAAATTCATAATATTTTTCAAAATTGATGAACTTTTTTAAAATTCATAATCTTTTTCAAAATTGATGTACTTTTTTCAAATCGGTGAAAGATGGGGCAGGCATAACAGGCAACCGACGGAAGCGATGCCGTCGCCCAGTTCTGCAAGGCGTGAGCGTATTTTTTTCTATTCTATTTTCTTGTTTTTATGTTTTTTGTTATTTTTTTACTTCTTGAAGTTTGTTATTCATTTTAAAACCAGTTCTCAAATTTAAAATATTTTTGCAATACTAAAAAATGTTATTATTTTCAAATATTAAAAATTATAAAGAATTCTAGAATTTAAAATTTTGTTCCCATTTTGAATTTTTTGTTCACAAATTTAATAAATGTTTGTATATTAAAAATGTCGATAAATTATAGAAAAAGTATGTGGTTTGTAATTTGTGCACAACATCCATATTTGGGAATTTATTAAGAATTTTGGAAAAGATGTTCATGTTTTATTCCAATTTCATACACAAATTTCAAGAAATAATTGGGATATAAGCAAATCTTCATGTTGATTGATAATAACATAAATTGGAAATGACAAAATCCTAGCCCTATCGGCCTACCCAAATTTTCATTTTCTCTTTCCTTTTGTTCTATTTTTTTCTAATGCATGAACTTTTTCAAATTACAAAAACAAATTCAAGAATGTTTTTTACAAAATGTGTGAATCTTTTTTTACAATTTCTTTACAAGTTCTATGAATTTTTTTTATAGGTCAAAATGTTTTTACAAAAATATTCACGAATTTGAGAATTTTTACGAATATGTAGATCTTGTTTTTACAGAATAGACAAGAAAAATCAACTTTGTGAATGCTTTTTTCTTTCGGCGCCCTCAGCTATTTTTCACTTTCTTTTTAAAAGATAAAAAGAGTGCAGGTAAGATGAAGCAAACTCAAGACCTCATGGTCTAAGGATGACCACACTAACCAACTAGAACGTCCTAATGATAATGCATATTTACTTCTTCGTTTTCTTTTCTTCTACTTCAGTTTGTGGGTGGGCCGTCCCATTGTTGAATTGGTCATTCTATCACTATTTCTTTTTCATTTTTCTATTCATTTTTTCATTTTTTTTCTTTTCCAAAAAATGCTCACACTTATAAAACTTTGTTCAAAATTTTAAAATATCTTCCCTTTTTAAAATGTTGTTTATAAAGTACAAATATTCATATTTAAAAAAATTGTACAGATGTGTCAAAAAATTGTTCGTATCGGCCGCACCCTCGTCCACCCATCAAGGACCCCTAAGGCAGGCCACCCAGGTGCGCACCGTCGGTGTAGACCGGATGACAGGGAGAGCCCCAAGGATGCAGCCGCAGGAGACTAGCACAAAACAAATGGCACGGAGGGCCTCCTTGAAGAACCGGTCTCTGCCACCAGTCGGGTGGTGCGATGCACACCCTGCCTGTTGCAACCGAACCAGCCCGCTGAGGGTGCGACAACGCCAACATGCACGTCCGGCTGGGCCATCATGCGCATGTCAGCGCGCGAGCCACCGCACAAGATCACGCCAAAAAACACCACATGATAGTGCCTCGCATGCGCATGTAGTCCACCCGTCATGGACTCCAGAGGCGGGTCACCCGGGTGCACATTGTTCGAGCAGATTGAACAACGAGGAGAGCCCACGAGAGGCCCCCACGGCACACCACCTAAAAACAAACGGCTTGGAGGACACTCTTGCTACTTAAGCCCCCGAGGAGGTGGGTACTTCGGCATCCTTTATAGGTGTAATGGGCTTGGGCCTCCTTCAGTCTTTGTTGGGTTTTGTGTCTCCATGGGCCCACCCGATGGGTGATAACCTCGTTACTTCATGCCGCTGCTGCCCACGTCCGCCATGGGGCGGCCAATCCCTATTCGGCGTGCATGACGCTGGTTAGTGACCTGGCGCGTACCCCCCGCTCCCGGTATGTACACATTTTGGGTTGGCCAACTAGCTCCTTTCTGCTTTCCCCTTTTCCCTTTCGGGTTTTTCCTGCTTTTTTCATTTTTGACATTTCCTTTTTTGGTTTTCCTCTTTTTTCATGTTAGTTTTTGTTTTCTATTTATTTTTCATTTTTCCCTTTTTTAATTTTTTCTTGTTTCCCCCTTTTCATTTTGTGAATATCTTTTCGAATTGGTGAACTACTTTTGTACATTAGCATTCTTCAATTTTTGCGAACATTGTTTTATAAAGTTGTGAACATTTTTCATACTTGGGAACATTCGTTTGATAGCGACATTTTTTGTATTAGCAAACATTTTTTTAAAATTTTGAACATATTTATGAACCGGGGAACTTTTTGAATCAACTAATATTTTTTCAAATTTTGGCACATTGCTTGAAATTTATAAACACTTTTGTTTGACGAACGTGTTTTTTCAAATGCATGAGAATTTTTCTAAATTAATGATTTTTTTGTAATTCACAATCATTTCTTATTTTTGTGAACATCTTAAAAAAATTCATGAACATTTTGAATTTCTCTACATTTTCTTCAAATTCACTAACATTTTTGACTCTCTGAATATTTTTCAGAATGATGAACATTTTTTAAATCCACGAATTTTTATCATTTCTTGAAATTTTTTTCAAAATTCACAATTTTTTTGAAATTTTCAACTTTTTAAAAATCCTGGATTATTTTAAAGAAGAAAAAAGCCAAAACAGAATAGAAAAGAAATGTAAAAAATCGAAATGGATTTTTTTTTGCAGTGAGGACTTTGTTACTTAGGTATTTCTTTTGCAAGGGACTGAACTGATAAATTATCTGTGCACACTAGATGCATGGCTTTATACCACCAGTCGCGCGGTACCCCTCAATTGTGGAGAGTCCTTAACCTTTTTGCGAGATTTAAGATACATTTCATGGATGGGATCGGTTGGAATGACGAAAAACATTGGAAAATGTGGGTCTCCCTGGCCCGTAGTTTCCCGCTCTTAATTGGGTCGCCGGTCTCCGGTGCAATTAGAGCATCTGCAACCGGATTTGACAAATCCGATCTCTCAAATGTCCACGGACGCACGGCATTGATTAGGCACGACTCAAATTTGGTCTTTCACATCCGCGTCCTTCATATCTGAAATCTTAAACCTTGCAATTCATGTAACGCTACGTAAAACACGTGATCAAAGCACAGTTCATCAGATTAGCCAAACAAAAGGAACATCATTCATCGGAGTTCAACGGCGGTCAGTGTAAATCCATACTATAAACTTATGAAACATAGATAAAATATAAACAGAACGAGGAAGGGCGGAGGAAATCATCATTTCCTCGGCGGCCCCTTCCCCTTCGGGCCATCGGCGCAGCTGTGGCCCTCCTTCGTATAGGCGACGGCGTGCGGAGGTGCGTCGTCATCGGAGCTGGAGGTGGAGCCGTCCGTCAGGTCAGAGTCGGAGCTGCACCTCATGCCCGACAGCCTGCGGAGCAGGCGGTCTTGCTCCTTCACATGGCGGGCCGCCTTCGTCTTCGCCGCTGCCGCCTCCTTTGTTGCCTCGCGCTCCGACGACTCGATGACGAGTCGGAACGCCTTGCCATTCTTGCTGCGGACGCGCCGCACATCCGTCTCCGTCGTCGTGAGCGAGTGGCGGAGGACAAACACGAGGAGCGCTGCCTCAGGATCGACCGGCACGCTCACACGTGGATAGCGTGCGGACATCGACTAGGATACCACCGCTCTCTCCCTCGTCCGCTGCCGCTCACGTCAGGATGCTCGTGCCTCCGACTCGGGCGTCCAAGTGCGCGCCGGCCCCGGCTTGGGCACGAGGACCCAGCGGTGGCTGGCCACCACCTCAGGAGCAGAGCATGCTGGTGGTGGGCGGCATACCTGTAGTAGCGAAGCAGAGTGGCCGGAGTTGCGCGCAGGGCGGGAAGGGCCAACGACGTTGCCGGCGCTGCGTCGACAACGCCAGCCGGCAGATGATTTCGGTTTCCCTGAGACCCCGCTGCAACGGTGTTTTTTACTCGGATCAGCGGATACAAATCCATTTCTTATTTGTGTTCCATGATGTATAAAGTTTTTCTTTTCAGGGGTAACACCGACAGTTGATTTCAGTTCCCTTGAGACCCGGGTGCAATGGCGTTTTTACCCGGATCAACTAGTACAAATGCTCTGTCATTGCATTGCATACTTTACAAAAAACAAATTGTCATTTGTGCATATTTGTGGTACACGTGAAAAAAAACTTAGAGAAAACTGTATGTGCTTACTATATATAATAATAACAATTTATTTAGACAAATTGGACTGCACCGTCCTTGTACATGCAAATTGTATTTCTTTTCTGGAGCAAAAAAAACTGGACTGCCCTGATTTTTGGTTGTACATGCATTTTTGTTGCTTTGCGACTATCCTTTGGATGCATTAAGAGCATGTTCTCTGTCTTTTTAGTGTGGTCCTATAGAAACATTCCTTGAATTGTTTTTTACGCAATGCCAAAAATTCTAAACTATGAAATGATATTGGATATATGGAACAGTACTGTCACTCTCCAGGCGCTATGAATCGGTGCTTCAATCACAAGAGGCATTCAAGTCATCATGAAAAAAACTTCTGAGAAAAATGATTATATGAGACATAGTACAACCAAGCAACATGAAAAAATCCAACTAAAACAAAGAAACTATCCAAAAACATGGTTAAAGGGGGGATGTCCCCTCCTTTAATAGTGTGTTATTTAGGTAGAAATGTGGTTAGAGAATTGTGTCGCAAACTGTAAAGCACACTTTGTTCTACATGCAAAAAATGAGAATTGTGTGTGTGCGCGCGCGCGTGTGTGTGTGCGCCTATTATAGAGTAATTTGTTTAGAAAATGGGACTACACCGACTTTTGTTTGTACATGTGTGTGTGTGGGCGCGCGCCTGCCTGCCTATTATAGAGTAATTTGTTTAGAAAATGGGACTACACCGACTTTTGTTTGTACATGTGCATTGTTCTTTTAACAAAACTAGAAGAATGCCTATGCGTTGCAACGGGACCACATTAAGTTTAAGAGTTCAATGTTAATATTCTCATACATATCAAGTAACATTGGCGACCTTTTTTACCATCAAATCCTCACATACACACTCTCTCCCTCCCTCTTCTTCGCTCTCTTTCCCCCTCTCCCTCCCTCTCTCTCTAACACACACACATATCCATCTTATTGGGTACGGGACCATAATCCATCTATTTCACACACACACGCTAGTGCATAACAATATGGATTATGTGTATTATATTTGCCACCACAACTGAGGGAATTAATTTCATGTAAATCGGCCAGCCACAGCTCCAAGAATACGCGGAGGAGGTGGCCCGGGTTGGCGTCGGCGCCGTCCGGCGCGGGCCACAGGCCCGCTTCCAAGTGCGTCTGCGCGCCGGCCACCCACGCCGGGTCCTTCAAGTGCCGCTTCCACCGCACCAACTCCCAGGGCCACAGACACGGCCAGGGCTAGGGAACCCGCCCTTCTTCACCCCCTTCACCGGCCGCGGCCAACGCGGTGCCGCGGCACCCGGCCTCGCCGTCCTCGTCCTCCGGCACCGTTGCGACCCAGTGACGCAGCCAAGCATCGGCCCCGAGAATCAAGAACGCTCGACAACGAAGAGGGAAGGGAAGATCATATACATGTCATAAGAAAGGGAGTTTATTTACTGCTCCCTCGATGTATTGTTTCCTTTGTTTGGAGATTGATTACCATCCATGAGTTAAGATAAGGTTAATTAATTTTTCTGAAAACCAAATATTTTTTTCTAATTAGTGTGATTGAGTGATTTAAGGTAAGGTTAATTAATTTAGATTTGATCTTTAGAGATTGTTCATGATTGATTCTACATTACTAAATAACTTGCGTCAGTATGAAAAGTTCTGATCTGTTCAAATTTCTTTCGTTGTGTGAGAGGGTGACGCGAAAATAAACCGATGAAGTGGGGGGAGGGGACGAAAAAAATCTACGAAAAAACCAGCGAAGGTGGGAAGAGGTACTAAAAAAATCATGAGAGGTGGGACGAAAAAAACCTGAAAGCAAGACTACCAACTGCTTCATTACGAGTAGAGATCGGACGGCTCCGGTTTTTGGTTGTACAACCATTTTTGTTGTTTTGCAGACTATCCTTTGGATGGAGAAAGATCAGGCTCTCTGACTTTTTTAGTGTGGTCCGATCTAAGCATCCCTTGAAATGTTTCTTTTAAATGCAAAGCCAAAAATACTACTATGAAATTATTTTGGGTATATGGAAGACATGCATATTGTCACTCTCCAGGCGCTATGGTGTTTCAATCTCAAGAGAAAATTATCTGAGAAAAAATGGTTATATGGGACTTAGTATAACCAAGCAAATGAAGAAAATGCAACCAAAACCTAGAAACTATATAAAAAACATGGTTAAAGGGGGATGACCCCCTCCTTTAGTTGTGTGTTATTTAGGTAGAACTGTGCTTACAGGTGTGTGTTGCATACTGTAAAGTTTGTCATACGTGCACGCTTTGTTCTACATCCAAAAAATAGAGAATTGTCTGTCTATGTGTGCGCGCGCACACACACATATTATAAATTAGTTTGTTTTGACAAATGGGATCGGGCCGACTTTTGTTTGTACACGTGAATTGTTTTGTTAACAAAATTCGGATTGCTCAGATTTTTTTCTGTACATGCTTTTTTTTTTGCGAAATATGCTTTGGTTGAAGAGCGAATACTTTTTAATGTGGTCTGACTTAAACACTCCTTCAAATGTTTTTTCATACGGAATTACTACGGTGAAGTTATGTTTGATATATGGAACACATGTGTATCGGCACTCCCCAGGTGCTATCGCTGCTTCAATCTTAAGATATAATGCAAAGGACCATGAAAACATATCAGAGATTTTTTTTATATCGGACATAGTATAACCAAGAACAATGCAAAAATTTAACTAGAATAGAGGACTATCAAATAATCTTGGTTGAGGGGGGAATAGCCCACTTGAGTTTTACATTTTTTGGTAGAAATGAGACCTCTCCGCGGATTAAATGCAGATACCACCAAATGGATCGAAGGAAAGTGGGAGAGTGTATGGGTAGCCACCAAGCCAACACTTGGTTCTCTAAAACAATAACCTATCTCATAGACTGCACATTCAATGAGCAAAAACATTTGGGTAAAAGTGTGTAATAAGTTTGTACAAACTCGTGTTAGTGACATGCAAAGCATAGTCTGTTTCAAAAACTATCAGAGATCTAATATGGTTAAAAATGTGCTCACAACATGTTTCTAATAAATCAAATTATCTTCTGAAGTAGTCCCTTCATTCCAAAACACATTCCATACTAGTTTATTTCAAGTCAAACATTGTAAAGTTTGACCAACTTTATACAAAAGAATATGAACATCTACAATACCAAATAAATATAATACAAAAATATATTGATTTGGTATTCTGATTGTTCCTGTGTTTTTTTAACTTAAGACAAAACTAATATAAAACCTATTTTAGAATGAAAGGAGTACATAAATATAGTCCAAAAAGAGAACTATCTACAATAAGTTTCTCATAATAAAATTGATTGTACTACCATACCACTGTACCTTCTGTCCTCATAGTTCATTTTTGCATCAAAGTTGGTTCAAGCAAACTTCTCTTTTTGTCTCTCCCAAATAAAAGAATATTTGAACTCGAAACTTTGCAGATCAACATCACACAAGTACTACCATGTGCAGAAATATTTCTAGATTTTTGGCACAACTTATATTTGTAAAAAGGATACAGCTCTACGAAATTTGAAATTTGAAAAATTTATGTTTCATGAAAAAAAATCAGAATCACTTTATACAAAGAGTGGCACTTGTGTATAGTTCCATACTAGTTTTCACATCTAGATTTGATCAAGATCTACACACACAATGGAATTATTTAATATGAGACCTGATTTTTGAGCGAGGGAGATTTGAAATGTATGGCATAAATGATTGTAGCCTTTGCACGCATATTGTGGTTTCAAAATTTTCTCACTCTCAAGAGTTTTTCTTCTGAGTTCAACCTTTGAATTAGCGAAACAAATTTTGGAACTCCGCTTGGTGGATAATTAACACATTGGGCATAATTTTTGCTCCCGCCGCAGTTGCCCATGTTGGTTAAATTTATGGTCAAACTTAAATCTCAAGAAGCGCGGCGCACTACATTATGGAATGGAGGGAGTATAAAATAGCATAAAAATGTATAGAAAGTATCCAAGATTGAAAATATAGTAGCATGAAACCATAAAAAATATAGATACATTGGAGACGTATTGGCATTCCCAAGCTTAATTCCTGCTCGTCCTCTAGTAGGTAAATGATAAAAATAAAATTTCACATGAGAAATGCTACCTACCATGTGTATCATGTAATCTCTTTACGGTGTAATCAATGTTGGCATGTCATGACTCTGCCTTCGCTGCAGAAATATATATCAGGAGCACCCCGGTGTCAAACCAGGCAATTGGATCGTACTTCTAGTGCGCTTCAGCATTTTCAACCCCATGTAATACATGAGCGTGAGCCATGGATATAACACTATAGGTGGAATAGAATGCGGTGATAGATATCAATAAGGGAAGTAAAAAAGGAAGAAAGTCTTGCATCGACGCGGCTAATCAATGGGATATGGAGATGCCCATCAATTGATATCAATGCAAGGAGTAGGGATTGCCATGCAACGGGTGCACTAAGAGCTATAAGTGTATGAAAGCTCAACGGAAACTAAGTGGATGTGCATCCAACTTGCTTGATCATGAAGACCTCGGGCATTTGAGGGATCCCATCATCGGAATATGCAAGCCAAGTTCTATAACGAAAAATTCCCACTAGTATATGAAAGAGATAGATTAGGAGACTCTCTGTATGAAAAACATGGTGCTACTCTAAAGCATAAGTCTGGAAAAAGGATAGTAACATTGCCCCTTCTCTCTTTTTCTCTCATTTTTTTGTTGGGCACTTTTTGGTCTATTTTTTCTCCATTCTTTATTTTTTGTATGGAGTCTCATCCCGACTTGTGGGGGAATCATAGTCATCATCATCCTTTCCTCACTTGGACAATGCTCTAATGATGATGATCATCAACTTTTATTTACTTACAACTCGATATTATAACTCGATAACTAGAACAATATGACTCTCTATGAATGCCTCTAGCAGTGTACCAGGATGTGCAATGATCTAGCGTAACATTTATAATAATGATGAATAGTGGTTGAGCCACAAATATCATGTCAGCTCTATGATCATGCAAAGCAATATGACAATGAATATGTATGCCATGAAAACGGGACAATGGAGGTTGCATGGCAATATATCTCAGAATGGCTATGTAAATGCCATAATAGGTAGATATGATGAATGTTTTGAGGAAGATATAAGGAGGCTTATGTGTGATAGAGCATAGCATACCACGGGGTTTGGATGCACTGGCGAAGTTTACACCAACTCTTGAGGTGAGAAAGGGCAATGCACGGTACCGAAGAGGCTAGCAAATTGCGGAAAGGTAGGAGTGCGTATAATCCATGCACTCACATTGGTCATAAAGAACTCACATACTTATTGTCAAAGCCTATTAGCCCTCGAAGCAAAGTACTACTCGCATGCCCCTAGGGAATTGGTTGGTAGGAGTTAACCATTGCGTGCATCCGATTATAAAAGCACTCAAGGATTTCAATCAGAAATACAAATGCTCAAACCTCCCCACCATGCCATGTCCAACACTTAGATAAGAAGTTAATAACAAGCTTTAATACCGATATTTCTACTATCCAATGATCATGAAC
Source organism: Triticum urartu (assembly GCF_056163025.1). Lineage (NCBI taxonomy): Eukaryota > Viridiplantae > Streptophyta > Magnoliopsida > Poales > Poaceae > Triticum > Triticum urartu. The sequence continues at coordinate 67,370,793 of NC_141874.1, forward strand.
CTATATCCTTTGATATTACAATATCATTATCATTAAACCATACATTTCATATTTAGTGATCTACATGAAAGTTCTTATTATATCCCCCTTGAATACCTATTCTTATTATTGGACTAGTCTTATAACCCCTACATATTGCCATTAATATTTATTAAACTATCAGAAAGATTTAAGTGAAGCATGAGGGTGGAACAATTTCTATAAAATGTAACCACCACCATGCTAAGATATAAGTGAAGCACTAGAGCAACTACATATCTTAAAAGATATAAGTGAAGCACATAGAGTATTCTAAGAAAGCACGGTAAGTGTGTGTCCCTATCAAAAGGTGTGTCCAACAAACAATGATTGTGGGAAACTAAAAAGCAAACAAAGAAAAACTATGGTACATGACGCTCCAAGCAAAACTCATATCATGTGATGAATAAAAATGTAGCTCCAAGTAACATACTGATAGATTGTAGACGAAAGAGGGGATGCCATCTGGGGCATCCCCAAGCTTAGACACTTGGGTCTTCCTTGAATATTACATTGGGTATGCCTTGCACATCCCTAAGCTTAGGGTCTTGCCGCTCCTTATTCCTTCATCCATCGTTATCTCACCCAAAACTTGAAAATTTTAGTACACAAAACTCAACAAAAACCTCAAGAGATCTGTTAGTATAATAAATAAATCATAAACTTTAGGTACTGTTGTAAACCCATTAATATTTTATTCTTGCATAATACCTAATGTATTCCAACTTCTCCATGACTTATACCCACTGATATAATCCATAGCATCATAAAAATAAGCAACTATGCAATAGAAAACAAAATCTGTCTAAAACAGAACAGTCTGTAATGATTTGAATAAAAACATACTTCTCTAAATCCAAAAAATGAAAAATTAGGACAACGTGGGGAATTTGTATATCCATCATGTGTAAACAACTCTGATAAAAATCACTTTCCAGGGACTTTTAGAAATTCCTGGACCAAGAGCAAAAGTTTCTAATTTTTCACAGAATCAAGTCAACTATCGACCAAATCATCTCAAAGGCTTTACTTGGCATAAAAACTAATTAAAAGATAAAAACACAATCATAAAAGTAGCAATAATTGTGTCAACACACCAAAATAGAAAGTAAAAGCAAAAAAATTAAGAGAACTATTGAGTTGCCTCCCAAGAAGCACTATTGTTTTACGCCCCTAGTAGGCGTAAGGCAAAGTTTCAAGTGATGCAAGAGTCAAAAAAAATGAAACAAGACACTGAGGTAACCATGAAGGAATTGGAGATTTTGCAGACTGAAATTTGTGCTATCTGAATCCGGCCAATCCTATTTTCTGAAGAGATTATAGTTCAAATGGTAAGTTATGTTGATCAGTGTCCATGATGTATGAGCTTTATTTGTCCAGTGTATGTAATTTGCTGTTTGTGCATGCTTTATTATCACTTGTGCCGAACTATAATGCCCAGTGGGTATATTCGGCTGTAATTTCTTTATTGTATAGTGTAGGATTATTCTACGTTTCTATGCCTTAGTGTTTTTATTGTATAGTGTGTGTTTTTTAGAGGCGATAGTATGTCCAACACGCCCAAACATTTCCTGGACGCCATACAAATGAACAAACATGTGTAGTCAAAGCGGGCCTTGACTGGGTTGGTCAAAATAATATTAAGTGGAACCCAAATGATGTGGCCCACCGAAACAACGGCTCTTAGCAGGCTTTTAACAGGCCAAAAGCTCGATAGGGCCGTATAAATCGAAATGGCCCGCGGGCCCCTAGCAGGCCGAAATAAATGTCAATTTTGTCTCGGCCCTTTTACTTTACGGGCGAGTAAGAGGCTGCAAGTGTTATATGGCCAGAGGAGGCCCAATTTGCAAACTAGGCTTTTAATAGGCCGAAAGTAACGTTCCGCTGAAATGATGCCCTGTGGAACGTGGGACCCTAATGGACCTAAAGTCAAAGTCCCAACTGTTGTGCGGGCCATTAACAGGCCGAGAGCAAATTGGGCTAAGAGTTGGCCCATTTACCGAATGGGCCGAGGACATGCCTAAAGTCACAGTAGGCTAGAATTGGCCCAACTGCAGAATGGGCTGAAAAATGGTCGAATGACGTTCCGGGCCGTTAACTTGCTGGAACTGATGATGGGCTGCTAACAGGCCGAAAGAAGTCCGGGCCGCAATTGGGCCTAAAGACGTAGTGGGCCGTTAACAGGCTTAAACTGATGATGGGCTGAAAATTGTCAAATCTAGAATGGGCCTTTGATGGGCCGATTCTGTGTAAGTTGTATGGGCCGTACTTACATATGGGCCTGACTCAAGTAGGCCTCTAATGGGCCAGCCCGCTTATTTTGATAGGCCCAACCTTTTCACCGGAATGGGCCTCTGTTGGGCCGTGCCACGTGTCCACCTGTCATAGGCGCCTCCTGTCCAATGAATGGATGGCATCTGTCCCAGTGGTGAGCCAACACGTGTTTCCTCCGGCCAATGACAATTTTACACGTGGAAAATCCTCATTGGTCCGGGCTATTAACGGGTTATCGGATCCAAAACCAGACCCGATAGCTTAACGGCGACCCGTTACGGTGGATGCCACGTGTTGGTCACCCTTGACGAAAGAACTTCCATGACGCGTGATTTATCATCATGGAAGTGAACACTTTTGTGATGATAATTTTGGTAATGTCATGGAACACTTCTAGACAGCACAGGTATGACTATCTTGATTCTGTCATAAATTTGTCATGGATGTACATGCATGATAGAAAAAGTGACCTACTGTTACAAACACGTATCATCACGGAAGTGTATTTTTTGTAGTGCGTCCTTTGTCAGAGAAAGGAGAGATAATAACTTGTGAGGTACATTGATCGATGGGTGGGGGGGGGAATAGTTAAAGTCGACCTAGGTATATGTAGGGAGATTGATCGGTATACATGCATGTATGTGTTAGAAGCACATAAGGCCCGGGGAGAAGGATAGGGAGAGAGAGAGATGCATCTAAGAGGTGGTGCGAGAGGCATACTATATCGAGGGGGAAGGAGTGTGCGAGTACGAGATCGATGAAAAGAGTGGTGGGAGTGAGGCATGGACGGTGAGAAGAGAAGAGGGGAAGCTTGTGTTTGTGGTAGGCACACCTGGCTAGAGAGGCATATGGGTCGATGTGTGCCATAAAGAAGGAGCTGGGGGCCTACACACACCGTGGGTGAATGACCTAAAGTGAAAAGACGAATTTGCGCGATGGAGCTAGAGAATGCTGAGGGAGGGTGAGAGGGATGCGGGCATGTGCATGCACGAGAGAAAGTTAGCACTAGCTACAAAGATAAGAGGATTGTGTGGGTGTAAAAGACGAGTAGAGATCATGATTCATTTTAAAAAGAGAATTCAGATATTTGAAGAATTTATCATAGTGTTTTAAACTGACGCATGCGTGAGTATATATAACGGTGATACACATGGTGTGGTTATGAACATGTTATACTACATATAATATATTTTATCTCTACTCTTATAAAAGCAGAGTTGTTGATGATTGTGTGCCTACCATCATGCAATATAGGTCGTCCGATTTATATCTGACGGATATGAAGGAAACTATGGCAATTTTGAAAAAAGATACCCACACCTCTCTTCATATTTGCAAATAAGGCCTACCCTTGATCATGTTGATGTTCCGTGGAACGCATGGGCATCTTGCTAGTACTACATATAATATATAGAACATTGATTATAATTTGGGCTAATGTGTGGTTTTTGTAGCTCAGGGCTAAATACTTGTCATAATATAGGGGGCGGGGCATTATACTTTGTGTGATAATCATGGTGTACGCATGGAACATGGTTTAGATTATGAATATATAGTTAGGCAAATGTAATATTATTTGGAATCAACATCAAGTGTATTCAAAAAAATTAATTTGAGTTCATATAGTACACATATTTCATATATATCTCTATAGTAATCATGTGGTGTGTTGTTAAGGTAATACACGAATGATGGTTGAAGTTGGCAACAATCATGATTGTAGATTCTTATTGAAATAGAGAAACGAATTCAAATTCAGTTCAAATTGCAGTAGTAGTATAAACATTTGGAATGCACTAAAATGTTGGTATGAGTAGGTTACATGCATTATACAGCCAGCGAAAAAATTTAATTGGACATAATATGGATTCATACTCTGTTTTGAATAACATTTGTATAGTAAAACGGGACAGGACTCTCTCTTTGTGTGGTGTGAATAGTTTTATTTTATTCATTTTTTGTTGAGGGAAGTGCAAATTGATTTGGTACGTACAAGTACAATATTACATGTTAGTCTTCTCCCTAAAATTCAACCCGCGCCTTGTTATATCCCGAAAATTCAGACATCGTGCTCCTAAAACTGGCGCCTTCACAACCCGTGCCTTGCTATCTCTAAATTACAACGCGCACGAAAACTCCCTCCAGCTGCCAAATCCCAACACGCAAAATCCCCCTTCTAACCTGAGCTGAAAGGGCCGCTAGTTCAAATCGGTGGGGGTACTTTTGTAACATACCCTATATTTTGGACAAGCGCGTCCCTAGGTCATGGTTCCCTCCTCCCATCGCCTCCTTTTCGCCATTCGAAATCCCAGGCCGCCATAACCTCTCCGCTCCAGCCGTGAAACCCAACCCTCCTCCGTCCGCCACCTCACCGCTGCCTAGCCGGAGCCTCTTCCCCGACGACGTCGTCCACCGCAACAGCTCGACGTCCCTCATCCACCTCCCCGGACGAGGATCCGTCGTCCATCTCGTCGTCCCGCCGGTTCAGCCGCCCCGTCCTCCACCTCCAAGGAGCTGCTCCGACGATCGCCTCGTCTATCGCGGCTGCTCCATCCCCACAGTGCCGCCTTAACCTGCTCCACCGGAACCGCAACATCCTCACCGACTCCTCGGACAAAGCCAAGGCCTACTCGGCGCCACCAAAGAGGTTGTACACTCATCTCATCGCACCTTCTCCTTAACTCGACCTCCCGACGCCGACGGTGCTCCATCCCGCACCCCCATGGAGCGGCTACCCCGAAGCCGGCGTCGCAGGCGACATCTCCACAGAGGCTCTCCCCTAGTGCGAGGCCCCTTCGGCGGCGGCGTCCATGCCAGCCGGACCTGCTGCTGCTCCGGCTCTCGCTCGCTCGCGCTGCTGCTGCTTCGGCTCTTGCTCACTCGCGCTACTGCTACTACTCTCCCCCTCACTTGTGTTGCTGCTCTACTCTGATTTCGCTACACTTCAGTCGACTGAATCGACTTTTGGGTCAGTCAATTTTAAGGGGGTGGGGTGGGGGCTCACTGGAGTTAAGGAAGAACCACACCCAGCATGGAGGGGGGCTCGCCGGAGAGGTACCCCACTATCTATCTTAGGGTTCAGCGTGATGGTGGGGCGGTGGCGTGGGGATCGCCGGAGAAAAAGCTCGGCGCAGGGGGGGCTAGAGGGCTAGCCGGGGTGGCGGCGGACCGGCGGTGGGGAGTTGTTTCGGGGCGGCGAGGTGGCGCGGGGGCCGGCGGTTCGGCCGGTGGTGGCTGGCGGATCAGGGGGTTGCATGTTGAAGATGAACTGCAAGCCCTCCCTAAACTACATGTCAAGTGCCTCTCTGCTACCATTGCGTTCAGTTTCGACAGTAACATTCAGATTCCACAGTAAATTTCAGTTTCAGTTAAGTCCAGAGTCAACAGTTTTTACCTCATCTGTTGTAGTCAGGTGGTTTTTTGTGATGTA